>NW_027205603.1:55730132-56380132 GCF_024711535.1 Dipodomys merriami
TCTAAACTTTAATTAGATGTTCACATTGACATGCCCAACTATTGTAGACTTCTCTTATTTTCTTAGAAAATGTCCTAGCTTTCCATAGTATTGTATTTTAATTCATATACTTACAGTATTACCTATTCATTCATTCAATTATTAATTTAGTGTTTGCTTATTAAGAACATTCTATGTTCCATGTATTTAAATTACTTTGGGAATCCCAAAGAAGCTAATGAGGCAATTTCATAAAGATTTTTATATATTATTAATAAATCCTGAACTGCTTAATTTATAGGAAATGTCAATGGATTTTAAAAATGTCAAATGAGTTCACACTCATTAAGGGAAACCCGACAGGTTTAAAACACATTTTAATGTATGTAGATTTTTATTACAACAATTTGCTCTAATTTAAGTGAGAACTCATTAACATAAAAAATTAGTAAAGCATGATATTATCTGGAGTCTAGAATTACACATTATATGGATTTATGGAATAGGTTATAAAATGCACTCTGTAACTTGCAGTCAATACAAATAGTGTTAGATCTGAGTATCAGTTGTACATGTGATATAATAAAATTAGATGGGAAATCAGTCAGATGATTATTTTTGAACAACTTGTAATTTTTAATATATACTTTTGGTGTATATTAAAGACTTTTGCAGCCTCAGTGATTTTTTGTTTTCTGTTTTCAATATACATATATTTATTATTATTGTAAGGGTGATATACAGAGGGGTTAAAATTACATAAGTCATTCTTTCCCTCACTTTCTTCTAGTTTTTCCCTCTCAACCCCCATCCACAAGTCATATACTTAATTTTCAACCTAGTGATTAGTGAGTATCACTGCTGCATTTGTTCACACTTTGTCTCACCTTCTCTGTGACTACCCCATACTCTCTTCAAAACAGACAGACTTGCAAACAAGGCGAAAGGTACAGAAACAAAAACAGCAACAAACGAAAAAAAACCTCTTGTTTCTATTTTTGAGTTCTTTTAATAAATATTATTTTATATGATCATGTGCACATACCTATTGAGCTTTTGTGATGCTCTCCTAAGAATATATTACTTTGTTCTCACTGTGTGGATATCTAGAGACCTGTATATTTTATTATGTATGAGTTTTTTTTTTGTCTTTTACTATCCAGTGTGTTTACTTGTAGATTTATAGGCACTTTCTAGTTGCAAAAAATTAAGAAAACAATGCATCCTTTATTTCTTTGCTGGTATGGCTTACTTTATATAATTTTTCCAAGTCTTTCCATTTTCATAGAAATTGTACAATATTATTATTTCTGATGAAGGAGTAGAAATCTATTGTGTATATCTACCACATTTTCTTGATCCATTTTTCCACTGAGGGGCATCTGGGGTGATTCCATATCTTGGCGATGGTAAACAATGCTGCAATGAACTTGACTGGGCTGGTAGATTTAGTAATACTTTGTGTTCTATTGGAGAAATGCCTAGAAGTGGAATTTTTGGGTCATGGGGAAGTTCTATGTTTGGTCTTTTGAGGACTCTCCATACTGCTTTCCAGACAAGTTGAACAAGTTTACATTCTCACCAAAAGTGCGGTAGAGTTCTCTTTTGGCCACATCCTTACCAGTATCTGTTAATGTTAGTTTTCATGACAATGGCCAGTCTAACTTGGGTGAATCCTGACCAGCATCTGTTAATGTTAGTTTTCATGACAATGGCCAGTCTAACTAGGGTGAGGTAGAATCTCAATGTTGTTTTGATTTGCATTTCTTTTATGGCCAGCAATGTTGAACATTTCTTTATGTGTTTATTGGTTACTCTTCCTCTTCTGAGAAATCTCTTTAAATCATTATCCCATTTATTAATTGAGATGTTGTTTCTTTAATGGTTTATTTTGGGGGTATTAAACTCTTTTTGAGCTCTAAGGCCCTTGTCTGAAGCATTCTATGGGCTATTTATTTTGCTACCTATGTCCTCTGTCATGCAGAAATTCTTCAGTTTGATGCAATCCCATTTATCCAGTGTTTCTTTGACTTGTGATTCTGGATTTCATGAAGTTTCAGCCAGTACCAAGGAGCCCTAGTGTTTCCCCTACCCCTTCCTGTAACGTTTTTTTTAATTGTGAAAATACTGTATAGAGGGGTTACAATTACATGGGCAAGATAATGAGTACATTTATTTTTTTCTTTTTTTGGGTCCGGTCTTGGGGCCTGAACTCTGGGCCTGGGCACTGTCCCTCAGCACTTCAGCTCAAGGCTAGCGCTCTACCACTTGAGCCACAGTGCCACTTCCGGCTTTTTTTGTTTTTGTTTATGTGGTGCTGAGGAATCGAACCCAGGGCCTCAGGCATGCAAGGCAAGCGCTGTACCACTGAGCAACCTTCCCAGTCCATGAGTACATTTCTTATCAAGCATTTGTGTAACATTTTTTAAGAAGTTTATTATTGTGAAAATACTGTACAGAGGGTTACAGTTACATGAGTAAGGTAATGTGTACATTTCTTATCAAGTATTGTTGCCTCCTACATTGTTTTTCCCCTACCATCTTTCCCTCCCACCTCCTCAACTACACTTCCCCCTCCCTAAATTGTAAAGTTCATTTTTCAACATAGTGTCTTGTATATCTCGTTACAATGGGTCAACCTGTATCACCATTGAAACATTTTGTTTTTCCCTTCCCCTCCCCAAATTATACCAACATCAAATACAGTGAAAACAGGGGTTATACCGTGGGGGAGGGACATACAAGCAACAACATTCACATAGTACCATTTAAATAAATTAGAAACATTAGCAAGAAAGAAAAAAATACTTGTCCTCCTATTTTGGGGTTCATTTCATTTACATTTAATGGTATCTGGCCTTACAATGAAATCTTTGATCCATTTAGAATTGATTCTGGTGATACATAAGGATCTAGCTTCAGTTTTCTGCATGTGGATAACCAATTTTGCCAGCACCATTTTCCATCTTGTGTTTCTATCTCCCTTATAAAATATTAAGTGGTTATAGGTCTGTGGGTTCATTTCTGGGCCTTCTATTCTGTTTCATTGGTCTTCAGGCCAATTTTTGTGCCATTACCAAGATGTTTTTAATTGTATGGCTTTGTAACAGAGTTTGAAGTTTGGTATTGATATTGCTCCAATACTGTTCTCCCTGCTATAGACTTTTTTTGCTATTTGGAGTCTTTTATAAGTGTTGTTTTTTAAATGATATACTTTAGATCAGAGTTGCAAGTGAAATACATGTATTGGCACTAAGAAAGGGACAATGAATATTAATGGTTGTTTGCTAATGGTTGCTTGCTATAGGCTCCTACTTTTGCTAAGCAGCTTTGAACATGAAGTCCTCTTTGTGTGATGTGTGTGGTCACCTGATATAACACACCTTATATAAAGTTCATTAGTTTGTTTCATATACTAAAACAAACACTTGCTGGACCTTGTCAGTTTTGTGATTGGTCAATTTCAAAAATTGGTTCTTGAGAATTTGTTTGCTTCTACAGTGGACTCAAACTTACAATTCAGTATTTCTCACATTCTTACATCCCCATGCTGTTATTTACCATACATTTACCATACATGGTATTTTCAGACAGTTTCAATCCTAAGCAGTAGCTATATGATTACTTTAATTCAGTAGGTGAACAATTTTGCCATATATTTTATATTCTTATGTCTTTCATTTTCTGTACATTTTGAAAATTAAATTTGCATTTATGTGTACCTGTACACTGAGCAAACTGCAAATTAGGGATTAAGCAAAACACTTGGTGTAGGATGAAATTGAAAAATCTAAGCACTACATTGCACCACATGAGAAAAAAATCCAGGTCTACAGATGGTGAACTACAGGAAATATATTTCTTTCCAGTTCTCCGCAGGCTCTACTGCTGAACAACAAGAAAACAAAGATATTAGAGTAGTGCATAAAATGAGATCACACGTTACTCTTAGACATGCAGGGACAACCCAGCAGACATCTGGTACCAGATTCTCAGTGCTAGTCCTTGGCAGACATGGCTATGAGATGACTCCTTTGAGTGTGGCTTCTGATGTGAAATTTCACCAAGATAAAACACACATATGATATGTTAAACAAGGACTGAAATACAACCGTATTTTAATCTTAAAATATAGATATATATTATATCAATATACCTAGACTAATAAAGTTAGAGAATAGTGGGGATTTTTTTCTTATACAACTGAAACTTCTCAAAGAAAGTCCAGTGAAATTTGATATATACCATATAGAAAGAAACAGGATACTTAGTTGAAAAGAAACATTGAAAAATGGAGCAATTTCTATAGATTTGGCTAAATTTTGCAAGTCATTATCACAAAGCCCATTTTTAACTTCGAGGATATTAATTGATATGAGATTTTTGAGATACCCATTTACAAACTATTATGTAATGATACTCCATAACCCAATGATGGGATCATTATTACCTATTTTTTTTACTAAGTAGAATATTTTTATGAGGCATGAAATTAATAAAGAGTGAATATAAAAGGCTTCAGAGACAGAAGATCACATGACTTTCTGATTCTATCTTTTCTGGTGATGTCTTTAGCATGTGCTACTTTCCTGTTAGTAAATTTCATTATGGACAATAACCTCCAAAAGAGATTAAACAGCTTCTGGGAAGTTCTCATAGATGCTCCATCAGTACAGAGCTTATATAGTACTTCATATTCCTGTTTGTTATTTGAATTATAACCAAATGAGGGGCACATAGACCTTGGAATCTGTTTCTCTCAATTTCTAGTTTGCCATGTTGTGTGATAAATATTACAATAAGAAAGTGTGACTTCTTCTAATGTATTTTTTCCATAATACTTTGTTTCATGTTATCTTTAATACTGTGGTTGCAATTAGTTTAGAGTGTATAAAATACAAAAGTATTATCTTGGGATAACAGAAGGTCTAAATTAAAAAATCATTATTTATTCATTATTTTTAATCTTGCTAAAGGCCATCAAATTCCTTAAGGGAAAACCATACTCCTTTCATTCTTTTCCTGATAGATCCCATATAATGATTTCAGATGCATTTCAAAAGGATATGAAATCCAAATACAATAAACTCCTTTATCTTGATTAAGATATTGGAAATGATTCTAAAAAAAATCTGTATAAAGAACTTTCTTTTAACATAAATAGCTTAAGAACTTGTTCACAGAGTGATAATGAATTTCATGACTTATAGGTAGGAATAAGAGATAAGAATTATTAACTCTAAATGGCATGGTTTATTTTCAAGAAGAGCACAAAAATTTACACACAGAATATGAATAACAAAAAATTTTGGTGACCTCAATTGCGTCACAGAGTGCCCAGATCCTGAGTTAAGTGGTGTGCTGGATATGTCCATGTGCTTAGATGTGAATAATATTTAATTAGTAGATTTTTAGAAAACAGATTGTTGTCCATAATGTAGTTGTCCCCATGTGATTAGTTGAAGATCAAAAGGCTTTATCTTTCCCAAAATCAGAGTTCTTCAGCTAATAGCCTTAAAGGTAGGCATCAGCCATCTTGGCTAGTCAACAGCTATTGACTGTTGAGTTTGAATTGAATCATCTTTCAGTGTCTACCCTTTATATTTGAATCAGGATCTGGGACCTGCAAATTTTGATCTTGTCAGCTTCTATAATTGTGTGAGACACTTCTTAATATATATACACACAAAAATGATCTTTGAGACTTTCATCTCCAATTAACTACCAAAACCCAGAAGTAGAACTCAAGTGGTAGAGAACTAGCCTTGAACAAAAAGGCCAAAGATTGTATGCAAGCCCTGAGTTTAAGCCTCAGAACAGACACCAAATATAATTTATAAATTAGGGGAGAGATAAAGGAGAGTGATGGAAATGGTAAGTTTGATCTAGATACATTGTGCGCTTACATGTAAATATAAAATCTTCTTGAATTAATACTAACAAGAAATTTGTTATTAATAAGATTTGCTTGTAAAATATATCTAGGTTGATGTTTTTGAATTTTCCTTGTCCATTTAAATTACTTTTATTTCTTCCCTTCTGTCCTCTCTTCCCCTCCATTCTTCTGCCCTTCCCTCCCTTCTTTTACCCTCTCCTCACCTTTCCTCTCCTTTTCTCTTTTCCTTCACTTTTCTTTGCTGGTTGTGGGGCTTGAACTCAGTACTTCACACTCTCATTCTGCTTTCTTGCTTTTAACTAGCATTTTACCATTGGAACCAAACCTCCAGATCAGCATTTTACTGGTTATTTGCAAATGACATTTCCAATTAATAAGATCTCTTATTGGTTTTGTTTCTCTGAAGAACTTCAATTAATCTGATATTAAAATGTGGCCAGTGCTTATTTTGAACTTCCTTCTTCATGTCATAGCATCCTGAGAGGCTAGAATTATAGGTATTAGACATTGGCACACTGCTCCATTCTTGTTTGAAGTATTTCTGATGTAAAATTTACTGTAGTTCTTGTCTTTCTTCTCTACACAAGATGATTATTTTCCCCCTGGCTGCTTCTGCTACTTGTATTTGTTTAGATTTGCTTATTTATTTACTATTTTTCTCTTTATCTTTGGATTTTAGCAGTTAAATATTCCTGAGTGCTCTCTGATTTTCAAGAACCTCTAAATTGGTGTCTGCTATTAACATTGGAAAATTCTTTGCCATTATTGTTTTAAATATTTCTTCTATTATCAGAGCAGCCTAAGAGCAAGTATACAAACAATATTTAAAATAGGGTTGCAATTGTCACATATTTCAAATGTTATGATCCTAAGCAATCTTTATATAATACAGATTAGATTAAACAATGTATTAGAAGATTTTGGTGAAAATGTAGTCAATTTTTACAGAAGAAAGTATTTCTGTGTTTAATTACTCATATGTATGTATAGATACACATATATTTATATACATAGGTACACATATATACATACACATATATAGGGTGAGAGAGAACCTCTCATATTAGAGGCTATTCTTTGAATGAGTAGTCTCAAATATTAACAACCAAATATACCATCTAAGTGTATCTCTCATTTTGTGGCTTGTGTAGCTTCTAATCAACACAAGCTACTGGTTTGGATTCACTTGTCAACTGATTCCAGGCTGACAATTTCCTCCAAACTTTGGTTCTCTCATAGACCAAGAAAAATCATTGTTTTTTTTTTCAGCATATTTAGACTTTCTCCATGCTGTTAAGGAGCAATTGAGGATTCTCTACTTTTAGTACATCTCTGTTGTCATTTCTGATGTTTTAAATGTATATATATATTTTAGATGACTGAATTTTGTCAACATTTTGAAACAATTTTTACAAGTAAAGCAATATAATGTATTGGTCAAATTAGGACCCATTTAAAGAGAGAAGAAAAAATGTATTTAACACAGAAGTAAGAGCATAAATAGGGTCTGACAATGTGTTTTGTAAAGTACCCTCATATCTAACCTGAGTTCTTGTGTATCTGATATTATTCATATATTGCTTTCCTGTACAAATAACAGTTTTCTTTTTTTATTGTGAAAATACTGTAAAGAGGGGTTACAATTACATGGGCAAGATAATGAGTACATTTCTTATCAAGCATTGTAGCCTCCTCCTTTGTTTCCCCTTCCCATCCCTTCCCATCCTCCTCCTGCCTCCCCACCAAATCCTCCCCGCTCTCCCCCCCCCATCAAAGTTGTAAAGTTCGTTTTTGACATAACGACTTGTACATCTCATTGTTGCAATGCGTCCACCTGTATCCCTATTTAAAGGACGTGTTTTTCTCCTTCCCATCCACAAATTATACCGACATCAAATACAGTGAAAGCAGGGGTTATACTGTGGGGGAGGGACATACAAAGCAACAAAGAAATAATCTTATAAATGTGTTAGAAACAATCACATGAAAAAAAAACATTTGAATACATATCTTAGGGTTCATTTCCCTAACATCAACTTATCTGACCTTTTCTGCTTGACTCAGAAATATATTAGATATTGCAAATAAGGGAAACCATGGGACCTATGTTTCTTTGGGGCTGGCTTACTTCACTTAATATAATTTTTTCCAAGTCTTTCCATTTCCTAACAAATGGGGCAATGTCATTCTTTCTGATGGAGGCATAGAATTCCATTGTGTATATATACCACATTTTTTTGATCCATTCATCTACTGAGGGGCATTTGGGTTGGTTCCATATCTTAGCTATAGTAAATAATGCTGCAATAAACATAGTTGTGCTGGTAGCTTTAGTGTGGTCTTGTTTGTAAACATTTGGGTAAATGCCCAAAAGTGGGATTGCTGGGTCATAGGGGAGCTCTATGTGGAGTCTTTTGAGGAACCTCCATACTACTTTCCAAAGTGGTTGAACAAGTTTACACTCCCACCAACAATGCAGTAAGGTTCCCTTCTGTCCACATCCCCTCCAGCATCTGTTGTTATTAGAGTTCTTGATTTTAGCCATACTAACTGGGGTGAGGTGGTATGTCTATGTTGTTTTGATTTGCATTTCTTTTATGGCTAGGGAGGTTGAACATTTCTTCATGTGTCTATTGGCCATCCTTCTTTCCTCTTCAGAGATGTTTCTCTTTAAGTCTTTAGCCCACATATTTATTGGGCAGTACAAATAACAGTTTTCTTGATCATAGACTATGGCTTTCAGAAATATGCAAAAAGTTACTTTATTCAAAATCATCATCCAGTTTTGAATATTGAAAATCATGTACTTGGACTGATCATTTTCCACTACATAGGTGACTTATTTTCTTGTACAGATATCCATACAACTTTAATTATATTTGGGAATAAGGGAGTCTCATCAATATACTGTGATGAATCATTTGTATTAATGTTCTTCTGGAACATAGTTTGTTCATTTGATTTAGAATTATCAATTATTTCTTTACATACATATTTCTCCAAACATTTACCATTTACCTTTCTATTTGTCTCTATTTATTGATTTTACTTTCTAATGTATACAAATTTTGTGTATGTGGGTATCTTTTAATTTCATATTTTCTATAAATACTTTTTCAGTTTATCTTTTTGTTATTTAATTTAATTTTGTTCTGTAGAAGGACTGTGTGCTATCACTTTCATTTCAAGTTTATTGATGATTTTATTTTTATTCCTGCTTGTTTTCTCTAACTGTCAGATCATATCTAATCACTTTATTTTGTTTATCCTCTTTAATATCCTGCCTTGTCTTTGAGAATTTTTTCTCTCCACAAAGCTGTCTTTTCATGATTAATTTCTTTGGCAATATAGAGAACTATATGTTTGATGGTTTGGGAGCACTAACTCTAATTCTAATATTAATCAACCAGTTAAAAACATGGTGTTGATTCATTAACTCTTGTTGCTTTGCAGGTTATTATTTCTGTTTAAATGGGCCAGATCCTTTTAAGCTAACACTTTGCAGAAGAATCAAGAAGGGTATTAAGGAAGAGGAATAGATTGGAAGCTTTAGTTTGTAGTCTATTTCTTACAAATAGTCTCATGTATTTGTGATAGCTTCATCCTTCTTTTCCAGAATCAGTCTTATTAAGAAAATCAGAATCTACTGTGGATATGGGAAAGTCATCCTACAACCTCCTAGATGTCATACTTTGTTATCTACACTTTCTCAGCTCCCTTCAGTCAGCACAGAGAAAATATGACACTATTCCTTCTTCAGCTTTCTTTTGTATTTTACTGTTACATTAAGGTTAATTAAAGATATTTCTGATTTCTTTCACAGAGCTTTATGTGCCAAAAGACATTAGATGAGCCTTTTAAGACTATGTTTATAAACAAACTTGCAGCCTACCTGAGGCCAAGAAGGTATCAGTTCTGTGTTATCTTATTAACTTTGACAAAAGTTTCATTTCCTTTTTCATATAATGTTTGTTGAGTATTATTTAGAGTTTCAGGTATTTTCTTCTCTGTCCTATTTTGTCAGGGAGTTTCAGGGAGGATAATGAAATAAAAAGATATCTGCCACATTTTCAATATCAAGGAAAACCTTAGATAACAACTTTTAATATCCTGTATCTCCATCCACAATCTGAATTAAGAACATAATTAAGAAAATGCAGCATATTGTGCAAGATTCTTAGAAATCATTCAGTTCTTCAAAGAGGAAAACAGGCCCTTGTGTCTCAGTTTATCTTTTCTAAGTCATTACCTATTAGAAAATAATAGGGTGAAGATATATATAGAGAGAGAGAAAGAGAGAGAGAGAGAGAGAGAGAGAGATCTACCTATCTACCTTTCTATATTTATATATTGATATAAATACCTATCTATCTATCTAAATATGTATATTTATTTATATATCCCATATATTAATTTGATGTCAGCATATAATTAATGGAAAAATAAACACATGGATAACATGGATATTTACACCATGATTAATATGCTAAATATTGTTATTTAATCTATACTGTTATATAATTCTTTTTGGTCGTCTGTTGCTATCATTATTTTTGAACACTATTTTTTAAGTAATTTTTTTTTTTTTGGTCAGGTGGGGCCTAGTACTGTCCCTCAGCTTTTCAGCTCAAGTCAAGCACTCTACCACTTTAACGCCACTTCTGGCGTTTTTTGCTTATGTGATGCTGAGGAATCAAACCCAGGGCCTCATGCATGCAAGGCAAGCACTCTACCACTGAGCCACCTTCCCAGCCCTTTAAATAATCTTGTAAGTAGTTTTACACTATAGTATTTCCTAGAATAAATTTCACCTCCCTACCAGAATTGCCATCAAATCGATTATCAAATCTGTGCATATAACTAACTAAATATTAAAACTATCTTGTAATTTTTGTCTTTTGTGGAGCAGACACTTTTTAGACATTTTTTTAAAAAGACAAACAGAGAAAGGAAAGAATCCATTCAAAAAGCCTATTTTACAGACAATGTGAAAGTAAGAACTTCAGCTAACTCCAAGGACATTTAAAAAACTAACACGTAAGTCTTGTGAAGGCTACTTTTAACTCATGTCAAGGATATTGTCACTTTTAACACATATTTGAGTCATACTTGGTTAGTTTCAGCAAACTCAAAAATGCCATCTATAATGAAATGACTGAGGGATAGCTTAAATTCATTTAATAAGTCAAAAAATAAAAAATAAAAAGAGCTCAATTCTTTCTGCAGTTATCCCAGATGAACTGGTGTTGTTAATCATGTTTCTTCAAATGTCAGACAGGTAATAGACAGCTCCCGTCAGAAAACTCAATCCTTATAAACTATTCATTTTTAAAAACATTTCACATTAATGGCAGCCACAGGAAATTTCCAGACTCAGTTACTTCCATGTTTAATTGACTGAAATTATTCCTCTTTACAAAGAGTAGTACAAAAATATTCAAGAAGAAAAACAGTTACAAGCTTCTTGATTGGGAATGTAAGGAAGTGGAATGGGAAAGAAGAGAGTGATGGGAATCAATGTGATCAAAGTGCCTTATATACATAAATAAATATATATATATATATGCAGGAAGACTGAAATATAAAATCTATTAAAATCATAAAATGGGCTGGGATGTAACAGAAAGTAACAGATGAGTGAATATAATAAAAGTGATATGTGAATATAGGAAAAATAGCATACTGAGACTCCTTTATACAATTCATATAATAATAAAACATGTTTAAATACATTTTATTGAAGATGATAGTGCTTTACAGGGTTAGGAAATTGGGCACACTTTATTTTTTTCATGGATGTGGATTTGAAAGTGAAATTCTAAATTGGATAATATTTTCCTGAAGCTACCAACTAGTATACAATGGAAAAGTGCTCTGAAAGGTAAAGCTTGTGAAAAACTACCATCACAAAAGAGAAGAGTGTGGCAGGCATTTGACTTACAATGTCAGTTGGGCAGAATATGCTAGAGTTTCCTGTTGGAATATTGGACACATATCTTTATATATATATATATAGATAGATAGATACATATGTCTCTATATATCTCTATATGTAATTTTATTGTAAAGATGCTGTACAGAGCGGTTACAATTGCATGAGTAAGGAAATGAGTACATTTCTTGTTGAACATTGTTACCCACTCCTTTGTTTTTCTCCCACTATCCCTTTCCTCCCCTACTTCTCCTCCTCCTCCGGAGTTCTAATTTTCATTTTTGACATAGTTTCTTCTGAGTATAGTTGTTGGAATGGGTCATCCTTTGTCCTTGTTTCAGCATTTTGTTATTCCCTTTCCATTCCCCAAATCAGGTAAGGGTATACGGAAGACACAGGGTATCAGAAACAAATAAAATGATTGCCAGGGATAAACTAATGGAAAAAGAAAAATGAAAAAAATAAGAAAGAACTAGATACAATACATTGGCAACAACAAGTTCAACAACCAAAAAAATCTATTGTTTCAATATCTTGGAGTTCATTTTAATTAGCATCATTTTGTATGGTCATATATGCATAGCTATTAAGTTATTATAATTCTCTGCCAGGATTAACCTAACCTAGGCATAGAATAATTATTGCAAATGAGGGAAACCATAGAGCCTATGTTTCTTTGAGTCTGGCTTACTGCACTTAATATGATTTTTTCCAAGTCTTTCCATTTCCTTAAAAAAAGGGCAATGTCATTCTTTCTGATAGAAGCTTTATATCCCACATTTTCTTGATCCTACTTAGGGGCATCTGGGTTGGCTCCATATCTTAGCTATGGTAAATATCACTGCAATGAATATAGTTGTGCTGGTAGCTTTTTAGTGTGGCCTTGCTTATGATTCTTTGGATAAATACCCTGGAGTGGGATTGCTAGATCATGAGATAGTTCTATGTTCAGTCTTTTGAGGAACCTACATATTGCTTTCCAGCGTCTTTTAACCTGCTTACATTATCACCAACAGTGTAGTAGCCTTCCCTTTTGGCCACATCCGTGTTATAATAACATCGCTATTATTATTTGTTTTCTTGATAATGGCCATTCTAACTGGGGTGAGGTGGAACCTCAATGTGGTTTTGATTTGCATATCTTTTTTTTGTGGGGGAGTCCTATCGCGGGCTTGAACGCTGGGCCTGGGCGCTGCCCCTCAGCTCTTCAGCTCAAGGCTAGCGTGCTACCACTTGAGCCATAGAACCATTTCCGGCTTTTTTTTCTGCTTATGTGGTGTTGAGGAATTAAACCCAGGTCCTCATGCATGCAAGGCAAGCGCTCTACCACTGAGCCACCTTCCCAGTCCTGCATTTCTTTTATGGCCAGTGATGTTGAGCATTTCTTCATGTGTCTATTGGCCATTCTTAGTTCCTCTCCAGAGAAGTTTCTTTTTAATTCTTTTCTCCACTTATTAATGGGGTCATTGTTTCTTTGGGGATTTCTTACTGGTGGCTTAATTTTTTTTTTTAGCTCTAGGTATTTTTTTTAATATGAGGCTCTTGTCTGTTGAATAGCTAGTAAAGATCTTCTCCCAATCTGTGGGCTTTCTATTTATCTTGCTATGCCCTTTGCCATGTTGAAGATCTGTAATTTAATGTGATTCCATTTATCCAATCTTTCTTTGATCTGTTGTGTTTCGAGATCTTTATTTAGGAAGTTTTGACCTGTGCTGAGGAGCCCTAGCATATCCCCTTTTCCTTCTTGTAATGTTTTCAAGGTCTCCACTTTCACCTCAAGGTCTTTGATCCATTTGGAGTTGTTTTTGGTGTAGGGTGATTTATAAGTATCTAACTTCAATTTTCTATATGTATATAGCCAATTCTTCCAACACCATTTATTGAAGAGACTTAGACACATATCTTTATCAATGATCAGATCAGTGTCATGAGGTGATGTGCAATATTACTGAATGCATAGAGCATTTCCATATCCGACTATGTAGTTACTATTTCATTAGCTCATTTGAGTAACGTGTTGTTGAATGGGTTAAATGATGTCTGAAAGATGGAATATTCTGTCCATCTGACTACAGAAGAACAAATATGGACCTTTGGGGATTATTCTCATGGCTCACAAATGTTCATACATTCTAGCTTCAGCATATTCCTTCATGTAACTGTTCTTCATATCTGCTTGACGCTGGTAATTTTTTTTAATATTCTCCTTCAAGAACCACTGACTGATGACCAAACCATTTGCCATTTATCAACAAGTATGACTGATTCACACCTATGCTTTTTTGACATTTGAAAATTTGCCATTTCTCAGTGTCCTTCAGAGCCTCACACATATAAAGCTAATGGTGCCACATATGTCAGGAGATAGCATCGAGTGTCTACTTTTGCCTAAGTAGTCTATACAGCGTCCTGTAGATGAAGTGGTGCATGATGAAGAGAATTAGATTGGTTGGGCATGTGAGTCACCTCTTTAATAATATAATACCTATATGTATTAGTTGGTTCTCATTATTTTGTTGACATGGACTCACTATGTAGTCCAAGTTGATCTTATACATTCTCTATAGTCCAGATGAGCCCCGATCTCATGATCCATTCACCTCATCCTCAGGATGAATATTCATTTTAAAGTTAGATATTAAGTTTTCCTAAGTAATAAACAGTTTTTCAGATTACGTGGTAATCCAAAGATTACTTTGTAATTGATTCTTGACATGAGAAAAGAAACATATCAGAAGAGGCAAGTGATTATTACAAAACTCTATGAAAGTTTTGTTTTTTTCATGGAGGAAAATGTTATTTCTATATGTAATTTTTTCTTTTATTATTTTATATATTTTTATTGTAAAGATACTGTTCAGAGGGGTTACAGTTACATGAGTAAGGTAATAACTACATTTCCTGTCGAGCATTGTTACCTCCACCTTTGTTTTTCTCCTACCATTCTTTCCCTCCTCACCTCCCTTACTACTCCCTCCCCCCAGCACGCCAAAATTGTAAAGTTCGTTTTCAACATAGTATCTTGTATATCTCATTGTTACAATGGGTCAACCTGTATTATTTTATTATATTTAAGTGGTTGTACAAATAATTTTATCATTTAACAAAACAGTTTATAAATGCTATGCATTTTGGATCAATGTCACCCCATTCATCATTTTCACTCATCCCGCTCTTACCCATCCTTTCCCTCACTTTTCTTTATAGGATTTTAAAGCAAACTAATTTTTTGTTTGCAGGGGATATGATAAAGAGTAACATGTTTTTCATTTTAAAGAGACTTCAGGCAAGCAGAATTTCTATGTTTAGATTACACCACTAGTTTTGTGAGGTTCAAGTCCACTCATATGTTTTCCATCTGCTGTATCTTGTTTTTTTATTTTTTTATTTTCTTAAAATTTAATATATATTTTTTATTGTAAAGGTACTGTACAAGGGGTTCCAGTAACATGAGTAGGGTAATGAGTATATTTCCTATCTAGTATTGTTAACCCCTCCTTTGCTTTTCCCTTACCATCCCTTCCCTCCCCACCTCCTCAACTTCTCCCTCCCCCCACCCAAAGCTGTTTTTATCATAATAGTGAATCCATTATATAGGTTATATACAATGGCAGAGTGCGTACTTTTACAAAGAATTGGATAATTTCTATAACCTCAGAATATATTTGACTTCAATTATTATAAGTTCAAATTTTTAAAAATGTGAGAAACAGTTATTTGCTTCTTAGTCATATTGTAGGTACTGAAAGGATTAGAAGGGGAGCCCAGTAAAGTCCATGTAAGGAACTGTAGATGCTTTCTGATGAAGCTTCTCCGTTTGAACATTTCCTAATGAAGAAAACCTAAAATGCTCATTAAATAATGAAGGGTTATATAATGAAAAGAAGGAATTTAAGTTGTTTTAAAGGAAAGGCCATTTAAATGAACATGGTATAATGGATCATGAATATTTTCATCTGGAATCACCAGGTAGCTTCACTTAGCAGTACAAAGTATGAATTTCCATCATTAGCTGATAGATTTGCATTTAGTGTCAAATGCAATTATAAGACTGAAAATGTGGAGTTGATAAAGTGGTCTTTTAAAAATAGGAATCCTGCAAAGCATTTTAGCAGGATTTATTACACTTAATACCCACCCCTTTCCTTTAATGCTCACTTCATTTCTAGCGGCTACAAGTCCAAAATTCCTGGACATCATTATAATTTATGTACATATATCCCTGCTCCTGCCATGATGATGCCTTCATGAAATAGGAAATTTGAAAGAGATACAGGACAGCTCTGATTTCCCTTGTTTTTATCTCACAGACACTTTGAGAACTTCAAATGCTTTTTAAGTGGCACTGGGATATGGGAATACAATATGTTTCCTATCTGGTTTGGTGAACTTCATTTCACTGGTAATGTCAAAATTGAGAAATTTGTGGTGTTGAAATTATTCTTGAGTCTCTACATTCCTGGAGCCTGCTAAAGTTAGAGTTAGTCAGTAGTTTAGATGGATTTCTCTATTTTTCACTTCTGATTTGAAGCAGAGATTTTATTTTTCTTAGAAGACGGATTTATGAGAATCAAGCTGGCATGTTCCCAAAAAGTTTTCATACCCAGACATCCAAAAATATTTGTGTGTATTTAATTAAACGCACTTTGTCTCTCTTCTTTTATATTAGGCTTAATGGTTTATATTAATATAAATACATGTATGTGTTACATAACTATATGTATAGACATGCAACATGTATGCAGGTATGTATGTAAGTACACATATATTTATATAGACATCTGTATCTATGTTGATAAACTAAGTATCATATAGATATGTACATATACACATATAAAAACATCCATACACACATACCTAGATGGAGCTACTTAGTTTATCAACTATAAGCTGATGTTATATCTTGATTTTAAATGCTGATATTCTTACTAAATTTTATCAGTGTCACCTATTGTTTTTACTTTTGTTCCTTTTTAAGATCTTGTTAAAGATAGTACATTTCTTTCTATTTTATTTTAAATCATTTTATCCACTAGTCAATAGGAGTCATACACATGAAAATGATACACATAAGGAAAAGTAGTTAATTAATGTTATGCAATTGAAAACATGAATTAATATTCTTTCTGATAAACATTTTATACATTTCATCAAATGAGCAGGCAGTAGAAACTAAATTACTGGTTCAAAATGTTTTTAAAGGCATGGTAGTAGCAGCTGCCCTATGGAACATTTGCAGGAACATTTGTACATTTATACTGAGGCCCAAAACTAAACATTTGTTTTGCCATGGTAGAAATAAACATTTAAATTTAGGTAGCATGTGACACCAAAACAGGTTTCTTGAAATAAAACAATATTTAGGAAAGTAAGACTCATACAAATATGTTCTTCGCTAAATAAATATTTTGTTTGCTTAGGTTTGCCAATGCAGGTGTTAATATACATATTAAGTAAGGTGTAGGTGTCCTCCTTCATATAAATATAAAAGATCCAACTCTTACCTTTTCTGTAGCTATTGTGTATGACATAGAAAAATGCAGTTCGCTGAACAGGATAGATAATATAAATATGATCAATAGTATTAATAATTAACTTATATGGGAATCTTTTGTATACACAATTGTAAAATTTATGCTCACTCCACAATAGTTTCATTTCCTAAATGATGGACAATAAAGTACTTTTGAACTCATAAGAGTTATATAACATTTGCAACTGACTTTGAGTGAGTTAGCCCTCCAAATACAGAAATACTGGCTTTTTTATTTATCTTACCACAGGCTTCAGCTGAGGACATTTTATACACCGTATATCGTATACACTAGCATTATTGACAGCTTCCTTTTGGGTAGCTGGCTCTTGAGTTGGAATGCATACTGGAATCATTCTGTTTGGGAGCTGTGGGTGAAAGGCCTGTGAATTACTACTGGGTTGGTGAATATAGGATGCCTTCTGTTCTTAATCCCATTCCCCTTCCTGTCCCAGGTCACCATGGGTACAAAGAATAGAGATCAGACAAGGAACATGGAAAGAGATTTTATTAAATACATTTATGAAACAGAAATTTTGCAAGTGGATGTGAAGTAAATGGAAACACAGTTTAAATTCAGAAAAAAGTGTGAAATTCCCTCCAGGAGACTAAAAGCACACTCACATCCTTGAAATCAACATATGTAGAAATGATCACATAAATTAACATATTCTAGAAGAATAAACTTCTAACAGGAGGAAATGAGCAGAGTGTAATAAATAAATAAACGTGAAACAATTTTCTTAGTAAATTTCCATCATTAAACAGTACAAACAATCAATAAACTTGTATTTCACTGATGGCTCTGAAACTTAGATTTAAAGAAGGGTAACATTTCAATAAATGGATAACTAATTGGTATGTAAAGTTTGAAACTAATTGGTATGTTGAAGAAAACAGGTACTATACAATTATATGTCAGGAAATATGTATGTATGTATGTGCATATGCAGGTGACCAGGGAAATGATATCATATTATAATTTATTTATAATTAAAAGTGGATAATATGGAAGAAAAAATGATAGAAAATAGTTTATAGTATAAACCCCTGAGTACATTATTTAATGATTTATTATGTTTCCTTTTGTCTTCCCTTTAGTTGTATTGTTGATCTCTCCATTTCTAAAGCATGGAAGTGAAAACACCTGGAAAGTATCTATGCAAATTGACAGCTTATTATGGGGTGTGAGATCCCAGGTGTGGTAAAGAAAGGATGATGGCATAATGTCACAGCCCCTACAGAGTAAACAGAACAAATGTAGAAGCTGAAGAATGGTGCCTAATATCCAATGTTAATTAGCTCTCAATTGCTTTGCAACAAACTTACCCCAAGGTTACATTTTAGAGAACATATTTAGTATCTCACACAAGATTTTTACATCCAGATATCTGCAACAGTCTACAAATTCAATGCTATACCTATCAATATTCCAGCTTTATTCTTCAAGGAAATACAGGAGGCAATCCAAAAATTCTTATGGAACAATAAAAGATCCTGAATAGCAAAAACAATCCTCAACAGAAAGAATGGTGCTGGTGGAATATCAATACCAAATTTCAAACTCTACTACAAAGCCATAGCCATCAAAACAGCTTGGTACTGGCACAAGAACAGACCTCAGGACCAATGGAATAGGATTGAAAATCCAGAAATGAACCCACAGACCTATAACCATCTAATCTTTGATAAGGGAGCTAAAAAAATAGAATGGAAGAAAGAAACCTCTTCAGTAAATGGTGCTGGCAAAAGTGGTTAATCACTTGTAGAAAACTAAAGCTAGATCCTTATATATCACCCTGCACCAGAATCAACTCCAAATGGATCAAAGACCTCGGAGTAAAGTAGGCACCCTGAAAACATTACAGGAAGGAATAGGAGAAATCCTAGGTCTTCTTGGCACAAGCTAAAATTTTCTTAACAGAGACCTAGAAACACAACAAATCAAAGAAAGGTTGGAAAAATGGGATTGCATGAAGTTGCAGAGCTTCTGCATGGCAAAGGACATAGCTAGCAAGATGAATAGAAAGCCCACGGATTGGGAGAAGATTTTCACTAGCCATACAACGGACAAGGGTCTCATATCTCATATCTCAAAAAATTAAATCCCCCAAAAACAAATCCCCCAAGAAACAACTGCCCAATAAATAAGTAGGCTAAGGGAAACAAAGAGGGGGCAACAATGCTTGATAAGAAATGTACTCATTATCTTGCCCATGTAATCATAACTCCTCTGTATGGTATTTGCACAATAAAAAAAAAGCAAAGAAATAGGAACAAAAAAGAAATGTACTCATTGCCAGACTTATGTAACTGTAATCCCCTCGTACATCACCTTTACAATAAAATTTAAATGAAAAAAAGAAACTTCTCTGAAGAGGAAAGAAGGATGGCCAATAGACACAAGAAGAAATGCTCAACTACTCTAGCCATAAAAGAAATGCAAATCAAAACAATATTGAGATACCACTTCACCCCAGTCAGAATGGCTGTAATCAACAACTCTAATAACAACAGATGTTGCAGGGGATGTGGACAGAAGGGAACCTTACTTCATTGTTGGAGGGAGTGTAAACTTGTTCAACCAATTTGGAAAGTAGTATGGAGGTTCCTCAGAAGACTCCACATAGAGCTCCCCTATGACCCAGAAATCCCACTTTTGGGCCTTTACCTGAATGATCACACATAAGCCCATACTAAAGCTACCAGCACAACTGTTTAATGCAGCATTATTTACCATAGCTAAGATATGGAACCAACTCAGATGCCCCTCAGTAGATGAATGGATCAAGAAAATGTGGTATATATATATATATATATATATATATATATATATATATATATATATATATATATATATTCTATGCCTCCATCAGAAAGAATGATATTGCCCCATTTGTTAGGAAATGGAAAGACTTGGAAAAAATTATATTAAGTGAAGTAAGCCAGGCCCAAAGATACACAGGTCCCATAGTTTCCCTTATTTGTAATAACTAGTATATGTCTGAGACAAGCAGAAAGTTCAGATAAGTTGATATTAGGTGAAATGAACCCCAAGGTAAGGACTCAAGTGGTTTATCTTTCTTGCTAATTTTTCTACGTATTTTAACGTGATTTTTTGTTGCTTTGTATGTCCTCCCCCATGGATAACCCCTGTTTTCACTGTATTTGATGTAGGTATAATTTGTGGAGGGGAAGGGAAAAACAAATTGTTTAAATAGGGATACAGGTGGACCCTTTGCAACAATGAAATGTACAAGGTGCTATGTGGAAAACTGAACTTTACAACTTTGGTGGGGGTGGAGGGGATGTAGTTGTGGAGATGGAAGGGAAGGGATGGTAGGGGAAAAACAAAGGAGGAGGCAACAATGTTTGAAAAGAAATGTACTCATTACCTTGCTCATGTAATTGTAACACCTCTGTACCCTATTTTCACAATAAAAAAACATGAATAATAAAAAGGAATCTGCAACAGTTTGTCTATGGTTTGTATTCTCTTTTGAGGTTTCCACTGAATGTTCTCAAACCTTAGCTTGAGTTAGAATACACTTCCTAGTTTCTTCTCATGGTCACTGGATGTGGTCCAGAGCCTTCTATCTGGGTGTCTTCATGGAACTACACATGACATAGAAGCTTTCTTCCTTCAAGAGCTACTGATCTAATGTATATACCAACAAAGATGCTCCTAAGGCAAAATTCATAATTTTATAACTTAATAATAGAAATAACCTATCATCACTTTGGCATTATATTATTATCCAAGTGCACTAGCTTACTGGTGCCCTGTGGGAAGGAATTATATAGGACTCTGATTACTGTAAGGTACAGATCTAGGGAGACTACCTCAGAGTCAGAAGCAAGTACATTATCTCTGCATGCAAGTTCCAGAAGTGGGCTACAAGATCCAGAGATTTGAGAACATATCCTTTTTGTTGTCCATCTGGAAGAGGTCTTCAGAGCTAAAGCAGAGCAACAGTACACGTACATGGCGGCAGCTTGGTAAAAGGACATGGAATCCAAGATATGTGGACAGGAATCATGTATGGAGATGGGTAGGCAGTTGTATTCAGATGTTAGTTGTGCAGAGGAAGATGGATGGTGAGTGGTTTTATTAAAAAATAAAATTCAGCTGGGCAAAGTGGCCTGTACCTTTGATCCCTGGAGGAGGGGATTAGGAAGATCTAAGTTAAGGACCAGTCTCAGCCCCTTTCTAAAAACAAACAAACACACAAAAAAAAAACATTAAGGAAGAAATCATATCAACAAAATCATGACTTGTGTCATCCCAGCCTAAGTAGGTAGACAACAGACTAGTTCAAGCAAATACCAGTCAAGCAAAAACACTAGATCCTATTAAAAACAACAACAACAACAAAATAAAAAAGACCCTAGACTATGGCCCAAGTGAAAAAGCAAGAAAGTAAGAAAAAAAAGAAAAATCAAATTCTACTGCATTGACAAAGGAATCTACACACATGTAGAAAAAGGAGAAAGGAAACCCTCTACTATGAGATTGGAATTGAAAGTATCATTATGAATCATCATGGATTACAATAGAGAGATAAACAGATTTCAATTTGATCACATGATTCAGATTGAGATATGTGTATCCAAATACATTCATCCATGCATTCTCTAGTTTTGTCTATGGAAAATGTGTGTAACAGAAAATTCCTAATAAAAATAAGTCTCTTCTACCAAACATCATGATTTATAAGTACCACTATCTTCCCCAAAGCAACCAATTCTTTCAGAAATAACACAATTTTAATCAAGGTCAAGTAAAAGGCCAAATGAGTCTGGAATTTCTTATTCTACCAGAAAGTAAGAAAGTGTTCAAAGAGAAAGGATTTGCATCAAGGGACACAAAACCCACATGAATGGACCACAATTTCAGGGAATTTCAGCAACAAAATAAGTGTAGCTGATACATAGGTCCATAAGGAATTATTATATGAGTAAATCAAAAGATTAAATGATAAGGGGATATTTCATTGTTTCAAGTTACTTCCAATTCAAATTATTAATTATGAAAGAGAAAAGGGGTAGTCATGCAGATCAAGTGATCTAAGTGGCCATTATTAGGAACATGGCCAATCAAAATTGCGGGCCAAATCCCTGCTTCTTTGTAACGAGAACATGATTCTGTCATTGCAAAGGAACGTGGCCTGTGCAGGAGCGAGGAAGCAAAAAACATACCACACTCAGAAATTCAGTACATGATATTTAGCCTGAAGTCTTAACAAAGTATCATTTCAAGTATTAATTTTTATCTAATTAGATTCTTTTTTACTCACTTTTAATTGAAACTTTTGAAATAATTCAAGGGAAATTATCTGCTCTTATTTATATTGCATTGAAGCCAATGCTTTAGCAAATTTACTCACTAATTATTGGTTAATATTTTTGAATCTTTCTTTCTGACAATTCTCCCTATTTGCATGCTTGTTAGTATTGTTTGTAACATCAAAACAACAGAGGCTATTCCTGGCTATTCAGGGGATAATTGAGAGTGTTGGGAAATTTGTGTTTCCTAGCACACATATTACCAGTTGCAATTGAAGACTGACTCCCTGGTTCAGCTGACTAACTATGATTTGGTTTAGTATATTTTGTAGGGAGTTAGTTGCTTGTTTTTGGTAGTTTCAGTTTAAAATGCCAATATTTATTTAGTATTTATAATATGACTTGTGGAGAAAAGGTGTGAGTCAGAAAAGCCACAGTCAATCGTGAACTATAATGTTGCAAAGTAAAGATGTGAACAATCTTGTAAATCCAGAAAATGAAAGGGAAAATTCACTGACCTGTGAAAGAGATGTAATAATGGAAAAGGTATGAAAACAACAATATATTTGGATTCCTGAAATGATGACTGATTTAAAAGATAAAAGTGGAGCAGATAAATTGGTTTGAGGTGCAAAGACAAAATAAATTCATGGCTGTGTTTACCCAGGTTAATGGCAGGTTTAACCTCCTGAGTTAGTGCCACCAGCTCCATGGTTAAGGTTTCAAACATGATAAGGCATCAAACATGTTAAATATAGGCAAGAGGCAGTATCTACAATTCAGGAGGCTCTAGAATAAATTTTCAAATAGCTGCCATGTGTAAATAGGTAAGAGTCTGGTTAAAGATTTTCAATGTCAGTTCAACGTGCTTGTTTTACAGCAATGTTGACAAACAAACATATTAATTTATATTAATACAAAGGCTTTTAGAGAGTCCTTCAGTTAATGACAGTATTGTGTACAGAAGCTACCAGCAACTGAACTCTATTTCTCCTTAGAATGACAGTTTTGTATTTGCTAATTTTGCATTCATCATAACTATCACACATAACACAAAGTGGTTGTAATATTTCCTGAAGTATGTAATTTAATAGCAGTACTTATAGGAGAATCTTTTTAGTATTTCAGTGTTAAATCTTTGTCTAAAGATGTATTTATTTAGTCTCTCTTGAAAACTAGTTAATCTACTCATCAATTTCTGGATTGACACTTAGATCCTCTTAGGACTTCACAAATGTCTTTTTTCCCCACAATTTGTACTATAAATATTTTCCTTTTATTTTAGAAATGTGTTGTTCATGAAAGGAAAATGTAAATTACATTGTGCCGGGGATTGCAAAGAAAAACTGGAAAGACAAGACAAATATGGTAAGAATCTTAATTTTTTATCTGGATAATGGAAGCATGGAGATTTATTTGGCTTTTCTTTCTACTTTGAGTATTTTTTAAAATATTGATAATGTCTTAGGAAAGAAATATGAAAACAAATTTCTGTATGACTAAGCACCATAGCCTATCTCAGCATATAACTGCAAATTCCAAACTTAATACTCTCTTTTTTATCCTTCTATGTCTGACTCTCAGAGACTTTTTTGTGAGGTCAGCTATGCATTAAAAACATCTTTTATTATATATTATTTAGCATCCACATTTATAAACTGCCAGAATTTATCCTTGTCTGTCATCTGGCTGGAAGGATTCATTTTTCAAGAAGGATATGATAAAAGGGGACAAGAAGCAGAAATTATGAATAGCAGCAATAAATAATTTCATCACATCAAAATTAAAACAGAGTGCTCCCAAACAGCTTTAAAGCAATAAGCAACAGGTGATGTTTCCATAATAAAGTACTAGGTTTCCCACAGTATATAGAATCCAACAAATCAATAAGATCATTTAAAAAAATTCTCAGTAGAGCTGGGTGCTCTTGGCTCATGCCTGTAATCCTCTCTACTCAAGAGGCTGAGATCTGAGGATTGGGGGTGGAAGCCAGCCCCAGTTGGAAAGTCTCCATGAGATTCTTATCTCCAATTATCCACTTAAAAACTAGAAGTGGTGCTGTGGCTCAAAGTGGTATAGTGCTAGCCTTGAGCACACAGAGGCTCAGGGACTGTGCCCAGGCCCAGAGTTCAACCCCACAACTGACCAAAAAAAAGTAAGTAGGAAATATAAGAAAAGCAAGAGTTAGGAGGTTTATAAAATATTAAACTGTATTACTTAATTCCAATAAGAAGAAATCCTGACCACATTGCTAATTAAAGAAATTGAATTAAAAACAATACTAAGGTACTATTTTTAATTTACCATTTGTACCAGTCAGGCTACAATTATATGGCAAGATAATTCATTGGAAATTTTAATAAATCTATCTTAATGCAAGAATTAGGTTGAGTAGATATTGAAGGGCTAGAGGAAAGAGAAGAAGGATGTGGTTTCCATGGAGGTTACAATTCCTAGAAGCAATAGCCTTTTCATAGTTGCAGAAATAAATACAACATATCAGAGCATTAGAATCAAAGCATTTCAACCAGGTAGTTTAAAATTCTGGGAAGAATCTCTGAGGTAGTCGATTGGTGCCAGGTGTCAGATGCTCAGGAGAGGCCCCTGCAGCTCTAGAACTTAGACCTCTGTGCTGCCTTGGTGTGCATATTTTCCAAAACCCATGCATTCAAGGCTTTGTAGTTATTGGAAAGAGATGTAACCATTAAAAAGTAGAGCTTAGTGGCATATTTTCCAATCAATGGACACATGCCTTGAAAAGAAATCTGGGAACCCCATCTCTTTTGTCTTCTATTTTTTTTTGTCATAATGTGAATAGTTTTGTTCCATCATGTGCTCTTTCCAGGATGCACCAACATACACTCAAAGCCATAAGTCCAATTTGGTCATGGACTGAAATTTCCAAAACCATGAGCCAAAGTAAGCATTTTGGGGTTAAATAGACTTATCCTATATATTTGTTTAATGATAGCAGACCAGCACCACTGAGGTGCAGGCCTGCTGTGTGTAGGACTCCTGCATATACTCAGAAGCTGTGGGCCCTCAATAGGCAGATCTCTTATGTACTGCTATTACTGAAGGAGTATGATAGTGTTAGTTTTGAAAATATGGAATAAATGCTAAACAGAAACCAACTTTCATGCTAGGGTAACCTCTTTTTGATGCTAATAGAATAGCAAGCCCACAAGGAGAAAAAAGATCATTTTCCTCCTCCAACATTGCAAGGTCTTTTAGTGCCTCTTGTGTGAGCAGAGCTTAACATTTCCAAACAAATATATTCCAACTACAGTATCACAGTTGGTTTGGGAACTAAAAGGCTACAATTTAATCACCAGCATAAGAAACTTTAAGTCAAGTTCGATGTCAAACCATGACAATAATAATGGTTAGAAAAAATGAGAAGTAAGATTTAAATACTACGAAAGTTGTAATAGTTTTCCTATAGTAAGACTTAAAAATAATTTGAAATATCTAGTGCAGAGTGTGAAAAGTAAAAACCTTATAATGAATGATATTACATAACTTAAAGTGAATTACTAGTTTTGAATTTGAACACAGAGATATACATGATATTTATAATGTTTTTATGTAGTAGCAGAAAAGGAAAAGGTAACCATGAATGACACTACAAAAGTAAAAGAACAAATGGATACATATTTTCTAATATATGATACCTAAAATGATTGGAATAAACATATATCAATATGTAAACAATTAGCATATATTTAATGTATAATTTTAGTAAATATACACAGTATTTATATCTCATGATACATGCAGGCCAATTTGAAACTTGAAATTTTACCACATTATACTATCTATATCCCTATGCATACATAGTTTATTATGCTTCTTGTTAATAAATAGCACTCTCAGAAATATTAGCAGAAATTGGTAGGAACATCAAATGATGCCATTGATCATAACGAGTGGTAAATATAAGCATGTTGAAACTATATTTACTATGATTGCTATCAAGACATAGAATTATGAAAATTCTGGTTATAAAATTAGAGAAAACTCAGTCAATAAATCCAAGTCATTTTGTTTCTTCAAAGTTTTGAAGCTTTCCAATTATTTTAGGTTCCATTTCCTATAAAGTCTCCTGCCAAAAATATCAAAGAGAATTCTGGCCTCCAGTCACTTCATTGACACAATTGTCACTCACATGGAAGAGACACATATACTTTAAATTCAGTCGAATCACAACGCCCTGTAGAACTATTCACTTTGAGAGATAACTCGTGCTGAGCACTACAATTGTCTATTGCACAAATGAAGAGAACAAAGAAGGCTAAGACAGTTGAAAAATCTGATATCAATATTAATTTCAATCAAAAGTGAGTCCCTTTACTAGAACTTTTCCCCTGTTTTAAACAATGACAGGAATGTTTCATGAGACATAAAATCACTTGTAAAAAATAACTAATGATTTAACTTTCCATCAAGATGCCATATAAGGTGGCTTAGAAAATGTTCTAAAGCAAATACACAGCAGTAATAGGCAAAACTATTAAAAAGAGAAAAATAGAAGGAAATTAATATGTGCTTTCAAAAGCTAACTACTAATCATCTAATCTCATCCTACAACTCAAGTTTCCTGGAGCTAATAGGAATTAAATGTGACCCACTATTAATATAGACAGACACAGACACACAGAAACATATTCACACAGACAGACAGACAGACAGACAGACGTGTGCGCGCGTGCGCACACACACACACACACACACACACACACACACCATACTATTCACATATGCTGATCACAGCACTGGTGGGATTGAATGAATCACCATTCTGTGATACATTTGAATGTATTTGTTTTTAAAAAGTGGTACCCATTACCTTATTTTAAAAGAAAATCTATGCACAGAGAGGTTGGGATAGGGGGAGAAAACCAACTTCTTAAACCAAACCTAGGTTAAGACATCTGTGCAACTAGCAATCAGTTCTGAATTTGAAATGAATGAGCTAGGAGAAGGCACTCTGAGCTGGTGATTTAAGAGCAACCTTCATTGCAGTCACCAAAATGAGTGGGTGCCAGGTGAGGCCACTGATACAAATGTGAGAGAAGAAGGAAGAAGGAAGAAGATGTCATTGAAAAGTAAAGTTGACACATTTGTGTTAAATGTGACACAAACACATGGGTGTGTGTGCACGGACATACATACACACACAAAAAATATGCTGCAAATATGTTGCCATAATCTGTGATCATTTATTATATAATCTTTTCTGGCATAGTCAAAATTTTAGGTTATCTCTTTATAGTTATTTTCTTCTGAATTTCAGTTTGGACGCTGTCCTAGACTTTTTGTATTTTAATTTTTAATTTGCATACTTGATGCATAATATATTAATTATACTAAATTTGGGGTATCATTGTGACATTTTCATACATGAATATAGCCCACTATGACCATATTCCCCCATTACCATTTCCGGTCCCTGTCTTTCTATATATTTCCTGTATCTTGATAGTGACTCCCTTCTCTCCATGCCTTTCTTATTTATTCTGCATGTAATACTTATTTTTCTGAGTCTAGCATATGTCATTTATCCTAATGATCTCTGGTCCAATTTCTTTTCTTGAAAAATAGAAACAAAAATAGTATGATTTAATTTATTTAAATTAAATGTCTGTTGATAGACACATTGGCTGAGTCCATAGCTTGATTATTGTCAGCAGTGTTGCAATAAACAAGGACATATACGTATTTTTACTTAGATTCCTTCAGGTTTATATCCAGGAACTTCTATTATTCATTTCTGAGCAACTTCCAAACAGAGTTCCATAGTGACTGCACTAATTTATATTCCTGGCAACAGTGCAGAAGAGTGAGTCCCTTTGCTCAAGACCTCAACAGAATTTGTTGTTCTGAATTTGTTGTCAGAAATTCTATTATGACTAGGGAATTTCATTATATTTTTTCATTTTTATTTCCTTTACTGCTAAAAGATACTAGATTTCCTTTCAGGTACTTATTGGACATTTATGCTTATTTTGATAATAGTTTTAATTCATTTTCCTATTTATTCACTGCAGTATGTATTCCATTGTTGTTTTGGAAAAGATTTTCTTCCATTCTTTTCACTCTGATAATTCTTTATTTTGTAAGAGCCTTTTAATTTGATAAAAAAAATCACATTTGTTAGTGTTTACTCTTACTCTCTGATGTTTTAGTCATGTCCATAAAGTTATTGCCTCGACCTATATCATGAAATGTGGGCTTTATGTTTTGCTCTTGCATTTTCAAAGTTTCAGGTATTCTATTAAGGTATTAAAGTCTGCTTCAAACTGTTTATTTTGGTTTTGGGTGAGAATATAACTTTTAGCATGTGGGCATCCAGTTTTCTCAGCACTACTTGTTAAAACTGAAGAATTTTCCTCCACAAAGTTTTTGGCAATTTTAAATCAGATGAATAAGCTCTGTGAGCTTATTTCTCATCCTCCTAATCTATTTCATTGGTCTAGTAATTGTTTTTGCCATGTTTTGTTACTATGGCTCAAGAGAATAAGTTGAAGTCAGTTATAATACATCGTAAATTATTCTTGTTCAGGGTCATCAATAACCATTGTTGTGCTAAGTGTTAAGAAAAAGGGAGAGGGAAACAGAATAAGTAATAGGTTGAGGGTTAGCATTAGATTTAGATGTAGGATTAGTTTTTATATGTGCATTGATAATTAGGGTTAGGAGTAGTGGTAGAGTTAGAATTCCAGTTTAGGTTTAAGATATAGATTAGTGTTAAGGGTAGACATAGAGGTAAGGGCGGGAGTATAGTTAGGGTTAGGTTAAGGGGTAGGGCAAATTTAGGGTTAGGTGAAAGGTTAGAGATGTGGTAGGGTTATTTTCATGGTTAGAATTAGAAGTAAGATTAGTGTAAGGATAAATTTAGATTAGAATTAGGTGTAAATTTATGTTTAAGACTAAGGATAGAGACACACAGTTAGGCTATAAATAGGCATAATCCTAAACCAATGCTTCTTTCAAAAGACATACTGTCATAGGACAACATCAATGACCTTTCCTGTGCTGTGTTAAGGGAGACAGAACACATTAATATTTGGGTTAGTGTTCGAGTTAGGGTTAGATTTAGGCATAGAGCAGCATTGTGGTCAGGGTTAGTTTTTATAGTAGATTTAAAATTATATTTAGTTTTAGAGTATAGGGTAGGTATGGGTATGAGTATGATTAGTGTTTGAGTTAGGGGTTGGGGTAACATGAGGGTTAGGTATAGGGCCAGGTTTAGTTATAGAGGTAAGGGTAAATTTGGAGTTATGAGTATGATGTCTGTATATGCATATATATATATATGTATATATATATATATACTTTATTCAGCTGCTTGTTTTTTATTCTTGAAGACACTAATTTTCCTTTTTGGAAATTAGCCTTTTGACTTAAGGTTTCTTTTCTTTTCTCATTTTCTTGTCTCTCTAGTTGAGATATGCTCATCTATTAAGAAATATGTAATTTCCATATTTTTGAGGAGTCATCTTAGTGAGCAACCTCCCTAATCCATAGTGTGAGCAGAGAGGAGTAAACAAACGACTACAAGAGCAACCAGCAAGACAGAGAAACACATAAAAAACCAGCTACACCACCAATAACCATAGAACATGAAAAGTGCAATAATTTAGAATAACTTATGAAGCTAATTAGTAAATATAATAACGGAATAAAGTAGATTTAAAGGAGATCTCAAATAGTGTAATTATTTAAAAAGTCAAAATCAAAGTTCAGGAAGCTGGTATTCCAAGGGATGCAGTGAGGTCAAGGACAAAGAGGTAGACAAATGAAGCGAGGAAGACAGGGAAATTCAGGCAAGAATCCAATGTGTGTCCTACAAAGTTAGCAAGAGTGAAGGAAGTGGAGAGTAGGATAGAGATGGGTGAGAATGTGGAAAGGGGTGACAATGTCAAGATAGATTATATTCATAAACTGCTTTGTTAAATGGAAAGTCCTTTGTACAACTGGTTAACGATAACAATGAAAAATATGAATAAAGTTTAAAATAACAATAATGAAAATATAAAATGGTAGACCGTGCCATGAAGGGGAAAGAAAAGAACAAAGGAAAAGAATGTGCAGAAGTAGAAAAGAAGATGAGATTTTTTTTTAAATCTCAGAAAAACTCGATGAATACATATGCAAAAAAATTAGATGAAGGTAGAAAGAGAATAAAAATAAAAGTTAAAAATTATTAAAAACAGTAGCTATGGTCAGCCCTCTTGTACTCAAGAAGCTGATGCAAACAGATTCTATTTGGCTGCACAGTAAGACCTTCTCTGAAAAATAAAACCATCTCCCACAAAACAACCTCCTCCCATGACAACAACAACAACAACAGCAGCAGCAATAAAATACTAAGTGACACAAAAATAGCAGTATTAGGAAAAAATAAAATAATTTAAAAGAAAAGGCAAAGAATTTTAGAAAATCCTCTTCGGATCCTCTAGCATTAGAATCTACCAAGTTTGTGACAGAAGCAAAGGATACAATAGGCAGAGAATCAGACAGACTTGGAGTGTCTTGGGTCATAAGATGGGCTGATGCTATCTTAGCTGAGGGCTGGGCCAATCAAGGGAATGTTGTCTTAGAGATACATATACACTAGACCTCTGGTCTTTGCATACTGAGAGAGCTGCTATTGGTGTAAGAAGCATTGTGTCCTGAGAGCTAGAATGTTTCACTCGTGCTCCAGAGGAGCTCCCATGACTGTGAGGGTATCAATGTCAAGTTGAAGAGTGCACTGAATGTCAGGAAACAAGAAAAGCCCTGAGTTCTGTCTGCATTAGAGAGGAAGACTGAAAGGAACCAAGCAAGCTGCCTGTCAGTCTCAGTGCTCTGACCTCCTTCTAACAGTAAACCACCCTGTAAGGCGGAGAAACTGAAAAAAAAATGTGCTTCCTGCTAAACAGGGTCTCAGAGCTCTCCGACCGGTATGTTCAATGAGGAATCGCTAGAATTTTGAAATAGACCGATTTGGAGCTTACAATCTACACAGTAATGTATAGGCAATGGCTCTCTTGCCCACTATGGTTTTCACAGTCTGATTTCTCTACGGTTTAAATATCTCTGAATGTTTAAATCATACCTTTCCCCACTCCACAATTTTCCCTCTTTGCTATCTCTAACCTAGATACTGGCAGTATGGCTGTCTCATGATCAATAGCTTCCTCGGCTTACCACCTGGATGTAGCACTCTGAGAGATGGGGAGGAATATAGTAGATTTCTTGTCAAACGCTAGCTTCCCATAGACAAGGGATCACTGTCAGACCAAATACCTCCACCAGATTTAAGTTTTATGAGAACGGTGGCTTTATTCAGGATGTAAGTTTGCCATGCTGTTTGCCTTAGGGCTGTCAGCACTCTTGAGGCTTATGTTGTGATTTCCTTCCTGTAGGTTTTTTCTACTCAAGAACTTGGGGTTAGGATTGTGTCCTGTTTTATAGCTGCACTTTGTTTTATCTTTTTGTTTACTTTTGAGTTTAAGCTGTCTTGTCATTTGTCTTTCCATAAGTCTTCCTCTTTTACTTTCCTTGGAATATAGTTTCATTTTTGTTACTTTTAGTCTTCTCGTTTGTAGATTCCCATAAAAGAACTTCTAATCGAGGAAGTCTCTAGTTTCTTTAAAAGAATATTCCTTTTTTTCCAAATTGAAAATTTTTAATATTGTAACATAACATAGTCAAGTTATTTTCTTTTTTAGAGAGAATTTTTTTATTGTGAAAATACTGTACAGAGGAGGTAGAATTGCATGGGCAAGATAATGAGTACATTTCTTATTAAGCATTGTAGCCTCCTCCTTTGTTTCCCCTTCCCACCCCTTTCTATCCTACCCCCACCCTATCCTCCCCCCTCCCTCCCCACCAAAGTTATAAAGTTAGTTTTCCACATAACGACTTGTACATCTCATTGTTGCAATGGGTCCACCTGTATCCCTATTTAAACGATTTGTTTTTCCCCTACCCCTCCACAAATTATACCAACATCAAATACAGTGAAAGCAGGAGTTATACCGTAGGGGAGGGACATACAAAGCAACAAAGAAATAATCTTACAAATGTGTTAGAAACAATCGCATGAAAGGAAAAAATAATTAAATATATAACAGGGTTCATTTCCCTAACATCAACTTATCTGACCTTTTCTGCTTGACTCAGACATATACTAGATATTGCAAATAAGGGAAACCATGGGACCTATGTTTCTTTGGGCCTGGCTTACTTCACTCAATATAATTTTTTCCAAGTTTTTCCATTTCCTAACAAATGGGGCAATGTCATTCTTTCTGATGGAGGCATAGAATTCCATTGTGTATATATACCACATTTTCCTTTTTTAGTTTCTTGTGTTTTTACTTTTTAGCAATTCTGGAATCAGGACCTCCCATTTGCTAGGCAGGGAATCTAATCTACCACTGGTAGTCAAATGATCAACTTTGTGAAGAAGATTTCTTTAGGAGTTTTAAGTAGTTCCTTAATTAGTTACTCACTGCTGGAATAATTAAGATTTGACTCAACATTTGACAAAAAGGTTTTGTGGACTATTTCTCTTCAAGGAACACCCCACTGACTAAAAAATATACTTTCACAACTTGTCAAAAAATATTACCATTCAGAAAAAAATCAGATTCTGTCCTATTTTTTAATATAAAACTCCCCCCAAAACTACAGATCTTGCTTATTTATTCTTTAAAAAAACAGGAATTGGAGAAGTGGTATGCAGAAGTATTTTAAAATTATTGTTAGTTGGAATCACCATTTTGAGAGTATTCCAAGTGTTGGCTACAAATATAAACTTAGAAACTATACTTGTTCTACTTTATTTATTTTGGGTAAATTGTTGAACAAATAGAAAATGAACTTCCAAATTTCACATATATGTTGTAGCTATTAGAGGAAGCATGTTTTAAAGAAACAATATCTGTATTAAAGCAAACCCTGGATTTAAGGCAAAAACTGCATTGTTGCAAAATTTGCCTCCTGAAGCAATCTGCATGAAAACTTCAATGTTGCTAAGACTACATCCTACTTGTAGAAAAGTTTGAGAGAGCTTTCCAAATATTTTAAAAGTGCCACTGCAGTACACAATTAATGTATCACAGGCAAATATAAGTACCCATTTTTCTAAATAAGTTCCAAATACAACAGAATACTTCAAAGCCTGTAGCCTATTATTGAATCAATATTCAAATTAAAATACATTGCACTTGGATGCAAGCATCAATTAGGATGATATATTAACATATAAAAAGAAGTTAAAAATTACCATCTATGATGTCATTAATTCTAATATTGTCATTTCCAAGGACTGAAGAAATTTTGAAGTAGGAAACTTGGAACTGACAGGGAATACTCTAGGAAGAATCACCCTGAAGAGGATACAAGTGAGGGAAACTGCCCAGGGGCACAATCAGAGCCCAGTCCAAACCAAAGCACAGACTTCCGATTTCTGTGTCTCTTGCACAAATCATGGCTCTAATGAGGGCTGGACATTTTATTTTAGTCATGAAATATTTGATATGTATATAAAAAGCAGTTAATGTATGAGCAAATGTCTGTTTCCATTCTATATTGAGAGATATTGTCGTTACATAAAACATATTTTTATACTTTATAATAAATTGAGGGAAGGTAGTACATATTTAGACTTTACTTTATTTTTGGCTTAACTTTATTGCATATTGAAATAAAACTAGTGTCTTTTCAAGATTAACTTTTCTCATTTGTTTTTGATTTGGGTGCCGTGGCTTTCACTTGGCTTATTTGCTTGCTCAGTGCTGGCACCCTACCACTTGAGTCAGGTCTCCAACCCAGCTTTTTGCAAGTGGGCTGGCTTTGAACCCTGATCCTCTGATCTCTGCCTCCTCAGTAGCTAGGATTACTGGCATGAGCAACTGGTGCCCAACATTTGTAGATTTCTATATCTCAAGTGGAGACTAAAACTCTTATAAAGGTACTTTCTATCTTTGATACTGATAAAATTCTACCTCAAATCATATTCATAATTTCACATGGATAAATTATGATCCTCAATCTTATCCATTCTTGAAATGTAAATTGGCAACATTAAGCATGCATGAATATTTTTCCCAAATACCCATATCCAAAAGAAGCTTGACTTTCAACTACAGCACTGAAATTTCATAGGTTTATATCTCTCAGATATATGATAAAATTTATTTTGACCTTTATATATATTATGTACAACTATATACCTTTTTCTAAACTTATTCTACAAAATGTAGGTACATTTTCCAGTGTGAAGTTTGTATTTTTGTGTTTAATGTGCAATGTTTCTTTTAAAACAACACATGGGTGGTGGTTACCTTGAGTGGTAAGAACTGTTAGCAACAATGTACTTGTTATGTAAATTCATATTATTTTGCCATTTAACTTCAAAATTAGTACTGAAAGTTTAAAAAGCTTTAAATCTTCATTATGTTAGTGAAAACAAAACTAATTTTATAAATTGGCTATTAATTTCCTTTGGTATGCAATTATATAACCACATGATTGCAATAGCATAGTTTCATTATATTATTACGAGTACTCAGAGTACATTCATTTTACATAATTTGATTTTTTCTATAAAGTGTTAAAATTTTACACCTCCACATTTCACAATAGAAATTAAAGAAAGAAGGAGAGACACCCTCAAAAACCCACCTCAACTGTGCATTAAATATCAATTTCAAAAGCCAAACACTGAGACTGAGGACTGACATTTCAATCTACCATTTATAGCAAACACAATTCTTAGCAGAAAAAATTAGTGCTGGCGGAATATCAATATCAAACTTCAAACTCTATTATAAAGCTGTAATTATAAAAACAGCTTGGTACTGGCACATGAACAGGCCTGAGGACCAATGGATTAGAATTGAGGACCCAGACAGGAACCCAGAGACCCTATGACCAACTATTCTTTGATAAGGTAGCCAAAATTATCTGATGGAAGATAGCCTCTTTAACAAATGGTGCTGGCAGAATTGGCTATATATATATATATATATATATATATACACATATATATGTATATATATACATATATATACATGTATGTATATGTATATATATACGTATATATGTATGTATTTATATATATATATATATGTAGAAAACTGAAGTTAGATCCTTTAATATCACCCAACATGAGAATTAACTTCAAATGGGTCAAAAAGTTTGAGATAGGGGCTGGGAAGGTGGCTCAGAGGTAAAGTGCTTGCCTTGCATGCCAGAGGCCCTGGGTTCAATTCCTCAGCACCACATAAGCAAAAAGCAAAAAAAAAAGTTTGAGATAAAAGCAGATACCCTGAAAATATTACAGGAAGGGTTACGTTGAGATAAAAGCAGATACCCTGAAAATATTACAGGAAGGGTTAGGGATACCCTAGGGCTCCTTGGCACAGGTCGAAACTTCCTTAATAAAGATCCAGAAATACAGCAAATCAAAGTAATGGATTAATGGGATTGCATTAAATTGCAGAGCTTCTGTATGGCAAAGGACATAGCAAGCAAGATAAATAGAAAGCCCACAGATTGGGAGAAGATCTTTACTAGCTTACAACAAAGGCCTCATATTAAAAATATACCTAGAGCTCAAAAAATTAAACCCCCAGATAACAAATCCTCAAAGAAACAATGACCCCATTAATAAATGGACTAAAGAATTAAAAGGAGACTTCTCTGACGAGGTAATGAGAGCCAATAGACACATGGAGAAATGTTCAGCATCTCTGGCCATAAAAATAATGCAAATCAAAACCACACTGAGATTCTACCTCACCTCAGTTAAAGTGGTATTATCACAAAGACAAATGATAGTAGATGTTGGCAGTGGTGTGGCCAAAAGGGACTGCTACTACACTGTTGGTGGGAGTGTAAACTTGTTTAATCACTCTGGAGAGCAATATGGAGTTTCTCAAAAGACTAAACATAGAGCTTCCTGATGACCCAGCAATCCCACTTCTAGGCAAATGACCACAGACAAGGCCATACTAAAGCTACCAGCATAATGTTCATTGCAGCCTTATTTACCATAGTTAAGATATAGAACCAATCCCGATGCCCCTCAGTAGATGAATGGATCAAGAAAATGTGATATATATATGAATATATACATATACATATATATATATATATGAATTCTACGCTTCCATCAGAAAGAATGGCATCACCCCATTTGTAAGGAAATAGAAAGATTTGGAAAAAAATCATTAAGTGAAGTAAGACAGACACAAAGAAACATAGGCTTCACGGTTTCTCTCATTAGTAATGATTAGTATATGTCTAGGATAGTCCTAGCAGAGGATCACTATAGCTCAATAGCTATGTACATATGATGCTAATCGAAATGAACTCCAAGATATGGAAACAAGAGGTTTTTTTGTTGTTGTTGTTGTGAATGTACTGTGTGAAGTCATTTCTTTTTTCTTTTGTCTATTTTTTCTTTTTTCTTTTCCTTTGGCTTATTCCCTGATGTCACTGTTTTTTATTTTGGTACCCTGTGTCTTATATATATGCATATCTATCTATTTATCTATCTATCTATCTCTCTCTCTCTCTCTCTCTATCTATCTATCTATCTAATCTAATCTAATCTAATCTATATGCTTATCTGATTTGGGGAAGGAAAGAGGAATAAAAAAAGTGAGACAATGACAGAAGATGAACCAATGCAACAATGCTATAGTCACAAGACACTATGTTGGAAAGGAACTTTACAACTTGCAGGGTGTGTTTGGTGAAGTGGGAGAAAAATGAGAGAAGGGGTAACAATGTTCAACAAGAAATATACTCATTGCCTTACTTAAATAACTGTAACTCCCCTTTACAGCATCTTTACAATAAAATTTTAAAAATGCAAACTGTTAGAAAACAATCAGTAAGGTTGATAATAGAGCAGTAGAAACATTACCATCTATAATGTAATGAATTCGGGTGGAAGGAACAAAAAGGTTGAAAGTTATTGACATAAAATGCAATGATTTAGGTTGCAAATGACAGGAGATATTTTTAATTCCCCTAAGATAAGGTAGAGACTCTGACACTTCCTTTGAAATATTTATGAAAGTTGTGACTACATGATCAGCAGACTAAGATGTCAGGTTACCTAAGTCTTATCCCATATATGAAGAGATATGTAGCTTCAATTTATTGTAACTTTGAATTTACTTGCCACTGTGTAAGAAAATCAAGAGAGAACTGAGCAATTCAGGCCTTCAAACAATAATACCTAGCATGCCAAAGAGCCTTGGAAAGTGGCTGCATCAACTGCAGTGGAGCCAGTCTCATCAGTACCACAAGGAAAGAGGTTACTGCTTTCATTTTTCCAGATTTGAGAGCCATGTAATGATGCGTGAATCCTAAATTTTTGAAGCACAAGATAGTATTAGTGTCTTGCAAGGGATGTTCTCTTGAGACATCTGAAATTGACATGGGTAATCACACTAAGATTTACTAGGCAAATGTATCCCAATAAAAATGATCAGCCTGCTAAACTCATGTGCATTAGGGAATAGGATAGAATCAAAAAGTGCTGAGACACACTGCTAGAAAAAGACCTGAGTATAACACATACTTTAATTTGTATAAAAAGCAAATTAGAATTTGGCAGTAAGACATACTATGGCAGCAAGCATTAAACTAAATGGTGAAAAGATAAAATCATTTTCTCTAAAATCAAGAATGAGACAAGGATGTCCGCTTTCTCCACTCTTCTTCAATATAGTACTGGATACCTATCAAGAGCAATAAGGCAAGAGAAACATAAACAGGATCCAAATAAGGAAAGAAGTAAAACTATCCATCTTTGCAGATGACACTATACTGTGTTTAAAGAACCGTATAGATTCCTCCTCCAAGTTACTTGAGCTGATCCAAAACTTTGGTAAAGGTGTAAAATTAACCCCCTAAATCAGTACCTTTTTGCACACCAACAATGAGAAGAGCAAGATTGAAATGAGGAAAGCAACTCCATTTGTAATAGCCACACAAAACTCCCTAAGAATTAATTTAACCACAGATGTGAAGGACCTTTATTATGAAAACTATAAAAAAATCTGGGGGGAGGAAGCATATTAAAGCAGATTTAAGGAAATGGAAAAACCTTCCATGCTCTTGGATTAGGAGAGTTAACATTGTAAAAATGGCAATACTACCCAAAGCTACTGACAAATTCAATGTTATATCCATCAAAATCCCAACAACAAAAGCAATCCAACAATTTGTATGGAATAATAAAGGACACAAATAACAAAAACAATCCTTAGCAGGAAGAACAGTGTTGAAGGAATATTGATACCAAAGTTCAAACTCTATTACAAAGCCATATTAATAAAAAATAAAAGTTTGGTACTGGCACAAAAATAGGCCCAAGGACCAATGGAATAGAATCCAAGACACAGAAAGCAACCCATAGACCTATGGCCACCTAATATTTGATAAGGGAGCAAAAAGCACAAGATGGAAGAAAGAAAGCCTTCTTAACAAATAGTGTTAGCAGGACTGGCTATTCACATGCAGAACATTGAAGGTAGATTCTTATATATCACCCTGCACCAGAATCAATTCCAAATGGCTCAAACACATCAATGTAAGAGCAGATACCCTGCAAATATTACAGGAAGGGATAGGGAAACATTAGAGCTCTTAAGAATGGGTCAAAACTTCCTAAGTGAACATCTAGAACCACAAAAAAATCAAAGAAAGACTGGATAAATAAGACTGCATCAAGCTCAAGAGTTTCTGCATGGAAGATGACATATCTGGCAAGATAAATAGAAACCCTATTGAATGGATTTTTACTAGCTGTGCATAAGACAAGGTACTCATACCTAAAATATACTTAGAGCTCAAAAAATTACCCCCATCAAATAAACTCTCAAAAAACAACAACCCAATTAACAAATGTCCTTATGACTTAGAGAGAGACTTTTCAGAAGAAAAAATAAAAATGGCGGATAGATAGTCTTTAGCCCACTTATTTATTGGGCAGTTGTTTCTTTGAAAATTTGTTGTTGGGGGATTTAATTTTTTTAATTCCAGGTATATTTTAGATATGAGACCCTTGTCTGTTGTATGGCTAGTGAAGATCTTCTCCCAATCCGTGGGCTTTCTATTGATCTTGCTAGCTGTCCTTTGCCATGCAGAAGCTCTGCAATTGCATGCAGTCCCATTAGTCCAACCTTTCTTTGATTTGTTGTGTTTCTAGGTCTCTATTAAAAAAATTTTATCCTGTGCCAAGGAGACCTAGGGTTTCTCCTATTCCATCCTGTAATGTTTTCAGAGTGTCTGCTTTGACTCTGAGATCTTTGATCCATTTGGAGTTGATTCTGGTGCAGGGTGATATATAAGGATCTAACTTTAGTTTTCTACAAGTAGTTAACCAATTTTGCCAGCACCATTTACTGAAGAGGCTGTCTTTCTTCCATTCTATTTTTTTTAGCTCTCTTATCTAAGATTAGATGGATATAGGTCTGTAGGTTCATTTCTGGGTTTTCAATTCTATTCCATTGTTCCTCAGGTCTGTTCTTGTGCCAGTACAAACTCTACTTTAGAGTAGAGTTTGAAATTTGCTATTAATATTCCTCCAGCACTGTTCTTTACGTTGAGGATCATTTTTGCTATTTCTTTCTGATGGAGGCATAGAATTCCATTGTGTATATATACCACATAGAGCTCCCCTATGACACAGCAATCTCATTTTTGGGCATGTACCCAAATGTTCACAAACAATACCACACTAAAGCTACCATCACGACTATGTTTATTGCAGCATTATTTACCATATATAAGATTTGGAAACAACCAGATGCCATTCAGTAGATGAATGGATCAAGAAAATGTGGTATGTATACACAATGGAATTCTATGCCTCCATCAGAAAGAATGACATTGCCCCATTTGTTAAGAAATGGAAAGACTTGGAAAAAATTACATTAAGTGAAGTAAGCTAGGCCCAAAGAAACAGGTCCCATGGTTTCCCTTATTGTAATAATTAGTATATGTCTGAGTCAAGCAGAAAAGGTCAGATAAGTTGGTGTTAGGGAAATGAACCCTAAGATACATATTCAAATGGGGTGTTTTTGCTTGTTATTGTTTCTAACACATTTGTAAGATTATTTCTTTGTTGCTTTGTATGTTCCTCCCCCACAGTATAACCCCTGCTTTCACTGTATTTGATGTCGGTATAATTTGTGGATGTGTAGGGAAAAAAACAAATCGTTTAAATAGGGATACAGGTGGACCCATTGCAACAATGAGATGTACAAGTCATTATGTCAAAAATGAACTTTACAACTTTGGTAGGGAGGGAGGATTGGGTGGGAGGGTGGGGGGAGGATGAGAAGGGATGGGAAGGGGAAACAAAAGAGGAGGCTACAATGCTTGATAAGAAATGTACTCATTATCTTGCCCTTGTAATTGTAACCCCTCTGTGCAGTATTTTCACAATAAAAAAAGAAATGTTCAGCATCTCTAGCCATAAAAGAAATGGAAACCAAAACAACATTGAGATTCCATTGCACCCCAGTTAAAATGGCCATTACCAAGAAAACTAACAATAACACATGCTAGCAGGGATATAGCCAAAAGGAAAGACTTCTGCACTGTTTGGAGGAATGTAAACTGATTTAACTACTCTGGAAAGCAGTATGGAGGTTCTTCAAAAGACTAAACATAGAACTTGCTTTGACCTAGCAATTCCACTCCTGGGTATTTATCCAATAGGCCACAAACAAGGCCACTCCTAAAGCTACCAATACAATCATGTTCATTGCAGAATACTTTACCATAGCCAAGATATGCAATCAAGCCAGATGCAACTCAGTGAACAAATAGATCAAGAAAATGTGGTATATATTCAAATGGAATTCTATGCTTCCATCAGAAAAAAAGGATTCTGCACCATTATTATGGAAATAGAAAGATTTGGAAAATTTACATTAAGTGAAGTAAGCCAGACCCAAAGAAACAGGTTGTACATTTTTACTCATTTGTAATAAATGTGCCTATAAGTCTACAAGTAAACATACTGGATGGAAAAAAGACAAAAAGTACATGCATGCATGACAAATTATACAAGTCTTTTGATATTCATACAATGAGACCAAAGGAGGCTACTCCGAGGAAAAGATCATAGAGGCTCAATAAGTATGTGCATATATGATCATACAAAATGATATTTATCAAATTGGATGCCAAGATATGGAAATATTTTTAAATTTTGTTTTTATTTTTGTACTTTTGTCTTTGATGTAAGATTATTTGTTTGGGAGAGGGTAAGGGGAAAGCACAGAAATGGTGGAACAAAGTTTGAAGAAATGCAGCAATTATACTGGACAATATATTGAAAATGAACTATACATCTTATAAGTGTGGGGTAGGAGGGAAATACTGGGAGAATAGCAGGGAAGAAGTGACACTGTTCAAAAAGAAATGTACTCATTACCTGATTTATGTAACTATAACCTCCTCTGTACATCACCTTTACAATAACAATGAAAACTGTGGCAGCAGTTTGAATTTTGTAGAATACAAAGAATTCATGGAATTTTGTAGAATACAAAGAATACATGTATGATCTTTGGCCCAAGGATGCCATTTCAATTTGATGAAAATTTCTCCTCTGTTTCTGTCTCTGTCTTTGTGTGTGTATTTGTCTTGCTCTCTCTCTCTCTCTCTCTCTCTCTCTCTCTCTCTCTCTCTCTCTCTCTCTCTCTCTCTCTCTCTCTCTCTCTCTCTCTCTCTCATTATTTTTTATTTTATTTTTGAGATACTAGAATTTGAATTCAGGGCCTTAACATTGTAAATGAATACTCTGGTACTTGTGTCATACCATTAATCCTTGCTTTGGCCCAGGTTTGTCTCAGACCACAATCCCAAAATCTTCCTGTCTCTTCTTCTTCCTCTTCAATATCTAGGATTAAAGGCATATACCCCATCTTGTGTTTGAGATGGAGTTAAATAAACATTTTTTTAGACTGGTCTCAATTGCATTGCACTTCTATGATTTACATCTTTGGATAGCAGTTATTACTGGAGTGTGCCCTTAAGCCCAACCTGAGACTCAGCTCCCAAAAGCAGAGTTTGGTGAAAAAATTAGAATTGAAGGATAATAATTTCCAAATCTCTTGCATTGGTATACTAATAACTTCATGTGATAAATATTATATAAATTTTATATGGAGATATTCTATCCAGAAAAAAAGAGAGGAAATTGAAAGCTTTATAACCTTAGGACTGAGAAACATAAGTTAATTAGATGTGTTTCATCCTTTATCTCTACTCATGTTCCCATCCTGCCTCAAATTGTGTTGGTAGCAAAAGGACAAAGAGCTCTGGTGGAAATGAACTGACAGAAAATGCAGGAGTCAGGAATCAAACAGAAATGTGATTAAATGAATGACTCATATCACCTAAAAGAAAAAGTCTACCATACTTTTCAGTAACACAACAAACATTTCTATCAAGTCTAAAAAACAACAGAGAATCAGTAGCATGTGCACATGCATGTACACACACAATTTAAAGCATCTATATATTTACAAAAATGTTAAGTTGGCACAATCTATAGCATTCATGGTGAATTCTGATATAAGGTAAAAATCATTTTTTGCACTAAACGTAACAGAATAAAGTATATTTGTTCAAGGTATTCATTAAAGATAAAGATTGTATTAATTGGAAACTCAACTCATTTACAACCAGCATTTCAGAGAAAATATTAACAGCCTTACAAAACAATAGGACAGTGAAGATACAACAATGTTTATTGGGACTATTTATTGGGAAGATTTAAACAAATCCAAAGAACAAGTATACTGACAAGCAGTTCATAAAAGAATAAAATGCCTGTTCAACTCCTTGCCTATGATAGAGCCATTTACCAACTGAAATGGTTAAACCTGCAGGGAGTTTCCAATGCTGAGACATCAACCTCAGTTTCTTCCATACACAATAAGAATTTACGCTTGTACAGAATGTCTAGTCCTGACTGATCAAGATCTGTGATGAATTTTGGGCAGCTCATTGGTTTTGTTTGATTATTAGAGTAATGTATGTTTTCAGGAAGCTTAGCACCACCTCTATTTGCCTTAGTAGGATGTGATTGTAGATCTTATATTCTTAATTGAACGACTATGAGTCCTGGGTTTCTATTTATGACTTTGTGAAAGCACAAAACAGGCATATTCTCTGAAGGACTCCTAAGCATCCCCCTTTTGGATGGTCTCCATTTACCTCACGGTTACCTTAGGAAAGAGGAAATACAATTTCATAGGTAGACTTATGAACAAAAGTCTCATCTTAACTTTCAAATATAAGTTAATAAACCTAAGTTATCATGGCATTAATCTTTCTGACAATAACTCTAAAGTATGAAGTATTCCTACAGATGGTGACTGATGAGGACTAGAAACATTAGAACAAAATTTCAGAGCCTACATGTATTATGGAAGTTGAAGAATAATTCTACTAAAATATTCTTTTTGGAAAATAACAAAATGCCATAATGTGTTTGATGCCTCAAGCAAAGAAACACATTACTTCAGAAAAATCAGATTTGATCTGGGCTTCAAGAATCCTTAGAATGCATTGATTTGTATGCCAGGTGCACTTCAAAATCAGCCCATAAGCTTTATGCCTCTGTAGCTGACATCATTCCTGACACTCTCAATGTCTCTGCTCTGCTCTCTCCACACAGAAATGAAAGGAGTTAGAATGAAATGCTAGGGAGTAAATTGTTTTTAAGGAAGAATGTAATATTTTTAGCACTCTCTTGACTAAGTTCAAAGTAATAAATAATACAACTTAGTTTTTCATCTTCTGGGGAAAATGTGTGGCTTTCAACATTTTCTCAACAAAATTTAATTCGCAGCTTGAAAGAAGTAAATCTCTTTCAAATATTTTCATATGTTATTATTTTTATATTAAGAAATGGGACTAATCATTTTATACAGAAGGTTAGTGCTCATCCAATTTCATGCAGTTATTGGTTCAAATCGCTGATGTAAAAATGCAAGTGTTAGTTATTTCATCTTTTCTAAAAATACAAACCACTGCAGGTCTAAGTAATGGCATTGGCTTATCTCTCAAACACAAGTATAACTCAGGGAGCACTGAAGCATTTCAGGAAGAAGGGGCATTTCCTTATGTAAAACCCTTAAGGTTATTACTGTCTTCTTTCTATTGTTGTTCTTCTTAATAAAATATTATCAATCATCACTAAACTGCTCATCTTTAAATTAAAAAGTATGGGTATTACTTCTAACACTTCAAATCTCCAAAGAGTAATTCATTTATAGAAAAATATGGTACTTTAAAGTGGTAATAAAATCATACCAAGTTACATTTTTTAAATGTAAACCTATTTCACTATCAACATAGTACATCCTAGGATGGAAGCCAGTATGAGATTTATGAGAACTTAATATGTATACGGGTTTGTAGTAATAAATAAAAGTTAGTGTTTATACATAATAATAGCTGCTTTCATTAGACAATTTACAATGTGCCATTCAATGACAGGGTTCAAAGTGTTAGCCTACACATTATTACTTTGTTTCATGTCATTGTTTCCTCCCTCCTTTATTCTGCTTTCCAATGCACAAGTAACTGCTTCTCAATTCTTGATATGGGCTTGGCGATAGAACTTGCTTTGGCTAGTTGAATGTGAGCAAACATAGCATGTCATATTCTTAAAGAAAAATTAAATGCATAGATGTTTCTTCCAGCTCTCTGATTTCTATTCTCTACCATGAGAATGTTATGCTCTAGATAGTAGCAATTTAAGCCATGCTTAAATTAAAAAGACAAATGGAGTTAGCTCAGCCTAGTTGAACTAAACTGGGCTGTGTGTTTATATATATTTGTATATATATATATATATGTGTGTGTGTGTGTGTGTGTGTGTGTGTGTGTGTGCGTGTGTATATATATATATGGAATATATGGGTTATATGGGCTATATGGGCTATATAAACATATGGAATATATGGTACATGTATGTGAATTTATGTATGTGTGTGATATATGCATATACATACATATACATGCACACATGCACACACACTCATATATAATTCCTTTAGGATTTTGGATGATTGTTCCAACAAAAGTGCATATTGTACAAGGGTGACAATAGAAAACAAATGAACTCAACTTGCAGATTCAGACATAGTTTTCTCTCCTTTAAAACTTTGTATAATGCATTATTTGACATGGTTCTATAAAAAGACACCAGCATAAAATAAATTGGTTTGCTTTCAAGTAGGAACAAATGAAAAAAAAATAGAACACAGAAGTAACATTTGTATTTTTGGAGTTGGAAGACCCTCCATTTCCCTACTCAATTAAAAAAAATCTCAGTGATAAAATAGTCTGAATATGAAACCTAAACTAGAAAATTATGTGGGATAAGGCAAAGATTAAATCAATGACAGTATCTCTAAACCTTTACTAAAGGTTTATGTGGCCATAGCAAGTATTTCTAGTTGCAAAATATGACTCAGGATAAAAGCAACAGTGCTGTCTCACACAAGTGTAGTAATTTTCAACGATATATTCATAAGTTCAGAGAGACAAATACAGCTCAGAAAATATGGACATGTCTATTGGCACACACAGGAGTTTTGAATCAAATAGATAAAAGAAATCATAGGGGCTGGGAAGGTGGTTCAGTGGTAGAGCGCTTGCCATGCATGAGGCCCTGGGTTTGATTCCTCAGCACCACATAAGCAGAAAAAAGAGCTGGAAGTGGAGCTGTGACTCAAGTGGTAGAGCGCTAGCCTTGAGCTGAAGAGCTGAGAGTTCAGGCCCACGACTGGACCCCCTCCCCCGCCCCCAGAAAAAAAAAGAAATCATAGATCTGACAGAATTGCCTACTTAGATTTGAAAGTACACTGAATTATACCAACATCAAATACAATGTATAATTTGTGGAAGGGAAGGGCAAAAACAAACCGTTTAAATAAGGATACAGTTGGACCCATTGCAACAATGAGATGTACAAGTCGTTATGTTGAAAACGAACTTAGGGGTTGGTGGGGGGAGGCTGGGGGAGATGGGAAGGGATGGGAAAGGGAAACGAAGGAGGAGGCAACAATGCTTGATAAATGTACTCATTATCTTGCCCATGTAATTGTAACCCATCTGTACAGTATTTTCACAATAAAAAAAAAGAAAGTACACTGATTGTACTGGAGCTATTGCTCCAGTCTACGAACTTTACAACTTTGGTGGAGGGGGGCGGGAGGTTGGGTGGGGGGGGGCGGATGGGAAGGGATGGGAAGGGGAAACAAAGGAGGAGGCTACAATGCTTGATAAGAAATGTACTCGTTATCTTGCCCATGTAATTGTAACCCCTCTGTACATTATTTTCACAATAAAAAATAAAAATTAAAAAAAAAATAGCAAGTACGACACTCTAGGTTCAAATTCCAGCATTGCTAACAAAGAAAAAAATATTACACTGACTGAGATTTAAAACACTTGCACATGCACCTGTTCAAGGCAGAAAATAGGCCAGAATGGCTGTTTATAGATAGAAGATGATATATTTTACATAGATCTTTTCAGTGGAAAAGAGGCTTATAGGAATAAAAAGACCTCCCAGAAGCAGAGCAAAATCTACAGAGCTCAATGAACTGGGAAGGTACTTTTAGGAAGCTATGTAGACAAGGATTAGACCTTACTCCAAGAGAGCCAGTCATTTTAGTTATGGAATAGATTCAAAATGTCTAAAGCCCAACGATTACTTTCCTTTCCAAGTCGAAGATATTATTGCTATGTCAATACTCTAATTTGTCTTGGATGTATACAGTATTAAAAGCTAAAATACATGAATTACAGTAGTATGTACATCTGGATTCAAGACTTGCATCGAGGAGGGATGCAATGATAAGATATTTTTTCAAGGCTGAGACTAAAACCCGGGTTCTTATGAACTAGCATTAATAGATCACTATTGTAATACTGAGCCACATCTACAGGCATGAATGAGATTCTTAATTATTCTTGACAATGTTCTTCCTTGTTTTTTTGATTTGAGATGTGGAAGAAGTACATATTTATAAGTTAAAATATAGAATATAGTAGAATGGCTACTGTGGCTATGGTATTATATAAGCAGAATGTATACAGATGTGTAACATTGGAATACTAATATTCTTATTAAGTTTGTCACAGTAACCCTTAGACTACCCATTAAAATTAGCCACATAACCTGCTTTGACCAGTAAATATGAACCACCAGAATGAAGACACATCACCCTATACCTAAAGGCTTCAGAGCATAAAAACAAAAATTCTACTTAATTGGAAATCTACATATATAAATTTGATAACCTAAAAAAAGATGACCAGATGGCCCCTAGTATTACCATTAAGGCTGCTATCCAATTATTGGAATGTTGTTTGGAAGAAATCATTTTTTAAAAAAAGAGTTAAAATGAAAATTGTCAATCAAATCTTTTCAAAACTTGAGCCACAACTTGAAGTAATTCAATTGCCAGTTCCTATTCATCTTTCTATTCATCTTCCTTGTACTTATGACAAAACAATTGTAGATACTGTGAAAATCCAAGACAGGGACAAAGAACTGCCCTGAACAAAAGAGGAGAAGAACTGAAATCAATTACTGCAACCTCAGCATCTTCAGAAGGCACAATATTATTTTTATCACATCATTATTTTATCACATCATTCCCATAAACTCCATCAAATGAGGAAGAGATTAGTCAGTCCTACCTTGAAGCCTGAAACCTACCTATATGATTACAATAAACCGAATTTAGGTTTGAATTTCTCTGCTTTCTAAGGAGACTTTATCTTTACCTGTCATCTCTAATTTAATCCAAGCTGCTGAATTTTCTGGTAGGCTATTTTGCCTCCCATATTGCCTCCAAACCACCCCTTGTCCTTTAACCTTGTAAGTCACTAGGCTTTTATTGGTCTCTGATTCTTCACCAAAAGACTTTTTTGTTAGAGACATAAAATTTCCTAGTCCCATATAGAAAGATGAAAAGAGCACGTTAATTGCCTTGCCTTCCAGCCAAACTCAGTCTTCATTCTATCTTTGGTGGAGACTTCTAATTCAAATTCCTCAGAACAAGATCCAGTTTTAAAAGATGCTCCAATTAGCCTTTAAGCTTCTGATGCTAATGAAGTTCTTCACATGAACAAGTACAGAAGCGAAATCATGGTAGAAGAACCCTACAGATTAATACCCCTTTCTCCGAATGAATATGGTGTAATGCAATTTATAGAAAGCTCTCTTTTTTAGCAGAGAGTTCGTATCTTTGTCTTATAACTCTGCAATATACCAATATTTACAGTGGAAAAGGAAGGGAGAATTAAATAAGGAAGAAATCAACTCTATTAATTTATGTAGGAGTTATGAGCCATGAATTTCTACCTCTTGCTTTCCCAACATCTTTAACCAAACCTCAGTCCCTACTGATGAATATTGGTTATTTTCTTTTTTTTTTTTAATTTAATTTTATTTTATTTGAGAACATACTGTACAGAGGGGCTACAATTACATGGGTAGGATAATGCATACATTTCTTACCAAGCATTGCAGCCTCCTCCTTTGTTTATAAGTACTCCCTTCCTCTGGGATCAGCTACCATTTAAAAATAACAAGAGTTCAAGTATCTCAAGAAATATGAAATAATCCTTAATAATTCTCCATGCCTCAAAGCTTACTTACTTACTTAGGCTCACCCAGGGCTTTGTTATTGTTCAATATATTGCTAACTATATTTGTCACTAAATTGAACAGGGTGACTTTAAAGATTCCTTCATCTTTCTAAAGCTATTAACAGAGCAAGGCCATAAATTCTTTAATTGACATTTTAGTAAATACAAACAACTATTCTGTAGTTATACCATGACATATCTTAAGTCCATAAAAAAATACACTCCTCGAAGTGGTTGATTCATTTCATCCATTCCTTTCCCAGGAAAGGAATAATTACAGTAAAACAAGTTATTTTTAGAAGTGAATGGGCCTGGAAAAGCTTGCTTGTGGTACCCTCTCAGATATAGACTTAGAACACACTTCCTGAAGATGCTGGACCCTTTTGAAACATTAGAGTTAACATGTTTGCCAGGTGCTGGTGGCTCATACCTGTAATCTCAAGAGGTTGAGATCTGATGATTGTGGTTCAAAGCTAGTCCAGAAAGGAAAGTCTATGAGACTTAGCTCCAATTAGCCATCATCAAATGGGAAGTAGAGCCGTGGCTCAAAATGGTAGAGCACTAGCCTTCAGCAAAAAGCTCAGGGAGAGTGCCTAGGCCATGAGTTCAATCCCCAAGGTAGACAAAAATAGTTATATGATTGACCCTCCTAATTCTCAATTTATCCAACTTTAACAAATCTTGGAAAGATACATTTTTATAGTCTTAGTAGAGTTACTGACACTCTGCTTCTCAGAAATACTCTATAGAATAGCTCTTTTCCAACTTGAGATGTCCATCTGCCTGTGTATAGGAGCTACAATTGACACCTTTATTGGCAAAGTCAGTACTTTTATAGTAGACACTTCATCCACATACTTATTACTCATGCTATGCCAACATGTTTAAAAGTCTCCCAAACACATTGCCTTTCAACATGAGCCCAGGGCACCTATAATAGAATTAATCACTTCTTTGAATACAGCGACATCCTCACTATTCTCTTTCTCTCCAATAGTGGAGTGTGCCATTGTCTACCAGCCAAAGAAATATTCTGAAAACTATCAAATGAACTGTTGGTTACCTTTGCAACACAAACACTTCTATTTTGAGATGACTCATTTAAATAGAAATTTGCTTTGCCATATTTTCCTACATGAAATACTCATAGCTTACTATGAAATTAGTGTAAACCACTGAACTAATCACTTTTTCCAAATAACACACATTGGCAAAAAGGAATGCACCATTATTTACATTGACTCCAACTAAGCTTTTAAGTCTGGCATGTGAACACAATCTAAAAGTCCTATAGATTTTTGACCTACACTACACCCCAGTTGCCAATTGTTGTATAATTGCTATCCTAATATATACAATTGATTCCCTACTGAGACTACTTTTTTTCCTATTATTAGCACACTACAAGATGACTGAAATTATATCTCTGGGGAATCACAGATCTGATGTTGCTGCTAAATATAGCTTTCTCACAGTTTTCTCCCTAATGACCCTGACTTCTTCTCTGACTGATACAAGCAATATCTGACAGATGCCTCTCACTCTGAAAGACAAATGTCTGCAAAATAACATAATCTTCATTCAAGTGAGTGAACTTCCAATTGGTGTCATCTTTTGACTTTATTGCTTGCTTAAAGTCTAAATAACTAGGATATAGATACAAACAGAACATAATCCAGCAGTTAAATGACAAGTGATTTTGCTCTGGATTCTAAAAAATGACAAAAATGACTTCCCATGTAACATTTGTAAATGTAACTAAACATGTTTCAGTAAATCCTCTTACATGTAATTTTTTGCAACATTTGAAATGAAGTTTGTACTGACATCTGGCTTTTGACTATTCAGATTACTTGATGATTATCTGCTTAATTATTAATACTATCCACCTACATGTGCTAATGCAATAACAGTCATGAACAAACTAACAACTGAAGTTATTCCATTTTGGCATTCTTAGATTAATAGGGTGAATCAGATCAAGGGTTTCCTTTTACAGCCAGAGCAAATCACTGGGTCACAAAAACTTTTAGATACTCATTAGATTTTATACTTCCTACTTTTCCAATCCTCAAGACAAATGGAATGTAAAGCAAACACACAAAAGACAATTTAAAAAAAATTCTAATATCTGGGTACTGATGGACTCATGCCTCGAATCCTAGCCACTCAGGTTGACGCCTGAGGACTGTGGTTGAAAGTCAGCCCAGGTTTTCTTGATCCATACATCTACTGAGGGGCATCTGGGTTGCTTCCATATCTTAGCTATGGTAATAAACATAGCTGTGCTGGTAACCTTAGTATGGCCTTGTTTGTGATCATTTGGGTAAATGCCCAAAAGTGGGATTGCTGGGTCATAGGGGAGCTCTATGTGGAGTCATACTGCTTTCCAAAGTGGTTGAACAAGTTTACACTCCCACCAACAATGCAGTAAGGTTCCTTTCTGTCCACATCCCCTCCACCATCTGTTGTTATTAGAGTTCTTTGATTATAGACATTCTAACTGGGATGAGGTGGAATCTCAATGTTGTTTTGATTTGCATTTCTTTTATGGCTAGAGAGGTTAAGCATTACTTCGTGTGTCTGTTGGCTATTCTTATTCATCATCAGAGAAGTTTTTCTTTAGCCCACTTATTTATTGGGCAGTTGTTTCTTTGAATATTTTTTGTTGGGGGATTTAATTTTCTGAGTTCCAGGTATATTTTAGATATGAGCCCCTTGTCTGTTGTATGGCTAGTGAAGATCTTCTCCCAATCCTTGGGCTTTCTATTGATCTTGTAGCTGTGTCCTTTGTCATGCAGAAGCTCTGCAGCTTCATGAAATCCCATTTGTCCAACTTTTATTTGTTGTTTCTGGGTTTCAATTAAGAAATTTTTGGCCTGTGCCAAGGAGTCCTAGGGTTTCTCCTATTCCTTCCTGTAATGTTTTCAGGGTGTCTGCTTTGACTTTAAGATCTTTGATCCAATTGGAGTTGGTTCTGTTGCAGGATGGAATTCTATGCCTTCATCAGAAAGAATGGCATTGCCCCATTTGTTAGGAAATGGAAAGACTTGAAAAAAGTTATAATAAATGAAGTAAGGCAGACCCAAAGAAACATAGGTCCCATGGTTTCCCTTGTTTGCAATAATTACTATACATTTGGGGCAAGCAGAAAAGTCAAAAGCTTTGTACATATGACCATATAAAATGATGTTAAGTGAAATGAACTCCAAGATAGGGATATAAATATCTTTTTTCTTTCTTACTATTGCTTCTAACTTAATTATAATGTATCACGTGATTTTTTTGTTTCTTTGTGTGTTCCTCCCCTACAGTATAACCCCTGTTTTCTCTGTATTTGATGTTGGTACTCTGCATCTTGCATATAAGCTTCTCTAATTCAGGTAGGAGAAAGTAAAAAACAATGTAACAATGACCCATTGTAACAATGTTATGTACAAGACACTATGTTGAAAACCAACTTTACAACTTTGGCTGGGGGGGTAGATGTGGAAGTGGGAGGGAATGTATGGTAGGGAGAAAACAAAGGAGAAGGCAACAATGCTCAGTAGGAAATGTACACATTACCTTGTTCATATAACTGGAACCTCTATGTACAATATTTGTACAATTAAAAACATACAAAAAAAGCCAGCCCAGGTGGGAAAATTTGTGGGACTCATCTCCAATTAACCACCAGAAAACCAGAAGTGGAACTGTTGGTTCAAAGGGATAGAAACTTCTCTGAAAAGAAAAGAAGGATGGCCAATAGACGTATGAAGAAATGTTCAACTTCTCTAGCCATAAAAGATATGCAAATCAAAACAACATTGAGACAACACCTCATCCCAATTAGAATGGTTATAATCAAGAACTCTAATAACAAGAGATGCTGGAGGGGATGTGGACAGAAGGAAACCCTACTGCATTGTTGGTGGGAGTGTAAACTTGTTCAATCACTTTGGAAAGCAGTATGGAGGTTCCTCAAAAGACTCCACATACAGCTCCCCTATCACCCAGCAATCCCACTTTTGGGCATTTACCCAAATGATCACAAACAAGACCATACTAAATCTACCAGCACAACTATGTTTATTGCAGCATTATTTACCATAGCTAAGATATGGAATCAACTCAGATGCCCCTCAGTAGATGAATGGATCAAGAAAATGTGGTATGTATACACAATGGAATTATATGCCTCCATCAGAAAGAATGACATTGCCCCATTTGTTAGGAAATGGAAAGACTTGGAAAAAATTATATTAAGTGAAGTAAGCCAGGCCCAAAGAAACATAAGTCCCAGGGTTTCCCTTATTTGCAATGACTAGAATATGTCTGACACAAGCAGAAAAGGTCAGATAAGTTGATGTTAAGTGAAATGAACCCGAAGATAAGTGTTCAAATGTTTTTTTTTTCTTTCTTGAGATTGTTTCTACATATTTATAAATTATTTCTTTGTTGCTTTGTATGTCCCTTCCCTACAGTATAACTCCTGCTTTCTTTGTATTTGATGTTGGTATAATTTGTGTAGGGGAAGGAAAAAAAAGTTTAAATAGGGATACAGGTGGACCCATTGTAACAATGAGATGTACAAATCATTATATCAAAAAAGGAACTTTACAACTTGGGGGGCGGGGAACGTGGAGGGGGAGTGGTGGGAGATATGAAGGGGAAACAAAGGAGGAGGCAACAATGCTTGATAAGAAATGTACTCATTACCTTGTCCATGTAATTGTAACCCCTCTGTAAGGTATTTTCACAATAAAAAAGGGATAGAGTGCTGTCCTTCAGAGAGAGCTCAGTGATAGTGCCCAGGGCCTGAGTACAAGCCCCAAGACAGACCAAAAGTAAAACAAAATAAAACAAAAAAATCTCCAGTAAGAAATTTGTCAAGAAACTGGACTTAAATGGCCAAAGCATTGCTTCCCTGTTTATCTGGAATACTCCCAACGAAATACATATACCCTTTTAGAAATAAGTTTTGCCTATTAGCCTTTCTACATGTTTTATTTCAGAGTTGACTTAGTCTTGTAGAGACAATTGTGATACAATGACACTGTGGCTGGCTATGTAGGAAAACTAACTGCCATGAACAACATCAACATGGACTATGAGTCCTGGTCTTCCCTTCTTTAACCGACAAATCAACACCTTCATCCATCTTTTTTTCCCAGAGACCTGGTGTGCATAAAGATTTTTGGAAAAACAAAAACATATATATCCCTGAATGGGAGAGACTGTATGGAGCATGGCTTACCATTTATACTGGTGTAAAAAAATAAAAGAAAGTATGTCTTGTATTCCCAAAGTCCGTATCAACTTCTATATGAGGTGGAAAGTTTTATTTTATGTTTTGTTTTGTTTTTCCAGTCCTGGATCTTGAACTCAGGGCCTGGGCACTGTTCCTGAGTCTCTCTGTGATCAAGGCTTGCATCTGAGCAAAAGTGCCACTACCAGCTTTTTCTGTTTATGTGGTACTGAGGAATCGAACCCAGGGTTTCATGCATGTTAGGCAAGCAGTCTACCACCAAGCCACATTCCCAACCCCGTGAGGTGGAAAGTTTTAATGTTTTTCCAAAGACTTGAATCTAGTCACATTTCCACCTGCTTTCCCCTTAAATTTTTCTCCTCTTTGATAATATATATATATAATATAGATTGTATATCTCTAGAATATAATTTATAGCTCTTATATATATATATATATATATAGACACACATATGTATACCAAAAACTTCTTTTCATTTTAAATAAATTACACCCTTGTTATTTATTGAAAGCAAGACTAAAGCTTGCTTGCCTTAACTTGCTCTATTCTTTTTTTATATTTCTCCTTAATGTCTTCTCATTCAATTTACCATTCTTCACCTAACCCTTTTGATGTTTTCAACAATGCTAACAAATCCTGGACTGGCTTGAATCACACATATACCACTGGTCTCTTTCACTAATCAATCTGACTGTTGTTTATATCAACATACAGGTGATTCAGAAGAATTTGAACTAATTTTCACTTCTCTTAATAAAAACAACTCTCTGGTCAAGACCGGTCAAAAAGCATATGGTATATATAAACAGAAAAGAATAATCACTTGCCCTCTCCTGCTAGTAAGTTTATTTGTAACTAAGAAGAATTTTATGGATAAAAGGTAAGTTCCTTATGTAGCTAATGTTACTGAGTGGTTAAGTCTCCCTTTGAAACTCTTTTTAGGTGAAATACCAAGATAGCATTATAATCCACCCCCAAGGTGTGAAAGGTTTGATTCCACAGATTAGGTACTTTAAATACATGTCATTTTGGGAATATATGAATATAAACATATACTATAAATATATTAATAATAAATGTTTCTATATAGGGAATCTATCAAAAATATTAAACATATATAATATATATTATAACATATATTGAAATTCTAAAATAACTTGGTGAGGAAATAAGACCAATCTTCATAAACACCAAGGTCAGACTGTAAAACATTCCTACCTGGCATTTCAAGTTTTTTTACTCTTACAGTCTAAGGACATATGCAAAAATATAGAAATATAGATACCAACATGAGTGATGGATATTGTGAAAGGCAACAGCAAATCTGTAAATCCCCAATTCCATTCAGAACTTGTTCCTCAACAACAGTGGTCTTTTCATTTATATAGCAACAAGTATGGACATAACCAATTAATTGCCTATGGTCATGTGGATTCAGATATCCAGTGCCCTCACTCCTTAGACATTCCACTTTGTAAAGATAATCACAATCTTGCTCTCTTGTACTAAAAATAATAGCATATATTTGAAGGATCTTAGAAAACCCAGTTATGCATCATGGATCTAACATTTCTTCAGTGATAAGGACCCCTTTTCCAAGTATTTCAACTTATAATTTCAAAATAATGATTCTAAACTTTCCAAGATAATAAAATAATGAATAACATATTCAGTCTTGGGAATCATCTAAAAGTCAACAGTTTTGCTCCATTTACTTAAAGTTGTCTGTCTCAGATACAATGCCCAGAAAATTGGAACTTGCTCAATCATTGCCAAACAATTCTTTTCCATGAGACAGACTGGGAAACTTGTGTCTTGTTTACAACTTAATTTTATATTCTCCATCAGAAGCAAGGCAATGTTTACTGAACCCATTAACTCCCAGGAGTGGGTGACTGGTTCAATGAATATGAATCAATGTGCATAGGTGTCTAATTTCTACTTACTCATTTTTCTAAGTTGTTCTTCTTTCCCTGTGTACCCGTCTTATATCAAAACTTCTTCACTCATCTCTCTACAAAACCAACAGGTTCTCATTTGTAAAGCTCCCAGACATTTCAAAGTGAGAGAAATGTAGAAACCCATTTAAAAACATTAAATTGATATGAAAATAATTTACAGTGGAAAATAGTTGAATATCAAAAGACTCTATTTCTCAACAACCTAAAAGCATAAACTTCTAGGAAATCAGCCTATCATCAATTTCTTCTTCAGGCTGAATTTTCTCCCAGAAAGAAACCAAGAGCAAACTTTCTATAATTTCCTTTTTAGTATGGATAGATGACCACAAAGAAGATGGAAACAGCCATTACCTAGGTAAACTGACATTATCACAAGCTTCCTTGACTTAGCCAACTGACTCATCTTTGCTAAACAAACCCATTTTGTCTCCTTATACTCTCTACCTTTTTCCTGCTGCCACTTCCTCCCTAACTAAACTGGATATGCATATGAGTCTCTAACCATAATCATTTAAGGGCCTTCTTTCTTTTCAAGTACTAATAGTTCATTCAAATAAGTGTTTTACCTCTTTATTAATCTCTTTTGCACTTTGATTTGCAGGTCACAGTATATGTACTTAAGAGGCCACACACAAAAAAATTTCCTCCCATCAATTTTCTTGTCCATCAATAGTGGCAGAAATTAAGGGCTATGCATGTCACATGATTTTCTTTATAAATAACTCTCAAACCCTTATTTTGATACCAGGAAGTAATTATGATCACTAACTTTAATGCCTTGAGAACATATATGTTGGATTATATTTGCTTCTTCACCAATATTAGAAAGAAGGAATTTGAAATCTGTTATTTATTTCTAAGGAAACTTGTTTTTGGTCAAGGAACATAGTAAAAATTTTTCTTAAACAGTTGCTATATATTCTCAGGACAGCAGTGATCACCTTTAATAGTTCTAAAAATTCATTTACTTATAACTATATTTTCTGCATTTTCTCTTACTAAACATCTGAAGAAAAACTGATAGATTTATTTTAATGCCTGAAAAAAATCCTAAAATAGTCCATTTCAACTGCTCAAACTGATGAAATTTCACTTACTTTCCATCCATTGACAAAGTCAACAGTAAAACTTGCAGCAAAACTAGAAAAAAGAATAGCCACCAATTTAAAGGCCCACAGGGTCACATATTTATTTTATAAAGGAATAAACTAAGGATAAAAACATCATGAAGTTATTTGAAAATTATGAAGTAATAGCTATGTCTATATTTCTTATTAAAATGTAGAGTTTTAAATGGTTAAAGGACATATTTACATTCAAAGTTTTGATTGAGTCATATGATACTTTGCTGTATGGAACAAGAAAAACATAAACAGATGACTAAGGTACACAAAACATGTGCTTATAGAAGGTACTTAGCAACCGAAGAGGATGAGTAATGATTTTATATGCTAAGTTTCTAGTGTGAGAGGTTACAGCATGAGCAGGGATGAGGAAAGAAATAGAATAATGCTGATGGCTTTGCATATCACTCATGCTGACTGGAAATCAGAATGTTGGATGATGACACTGTCTAAGTCATCTGAACTGGGAATCTTGCCATGCATTATGAAAACACAATTGAAAGTTCTTTGAACTTTGATTATAGCTAAGAGTACCTGCTTTACTCACTATAACTTCCTGTGACTTTGATCCATCAAATTGACTTGGAAAACATGGTGTGTTAACTGACTGTTATAACAATGTAACTGGGATAATCTACTTATAATTAGGACAGTTTTATTTGATTGAACACAACTGTTCACCTCATGGTTATAGAGAAGAAGGAACAGAGGGAGAAGAAAGAGAGAAAATATAAATCATAATATCAAGATCCCTCTTCATGGCCTGCCCCCACATAACTGAGTTACTCTAAACTCCACCTCTCAAAGGTTCTGACTGTTCAAATGGTACCATGAGTCAAGGACTTAGATCCTGTGAAAGACTTAAAGTTCACAACCACTGACCAAAAAAGATAAATATCAATGGGGTAAATTATCATAGTTCCAGAAGAAAACAGCTGAGATGTTAAATTTCAGGATCTATTATAGTTATTATTATTATTGTTGTTGTTGTTGTTGCATCAGTCAAAATGAGTAGTCTCTGATATGATGCCAGTCTTTTTCCCAGCAAAGCAGAAAACTCTCATTGGCTCTTTAGTAAAAGATGAATGCTTGCAGTATATAAATGGTTTTTGTACTAGTTCCAACCAGAAGAATATTTAACTATATCTTATGATGGCATTCAGCAATATGTGTCATATTCCTGTAACTATACTTCCACATGACTAATTCACTCTATTAGGCATTTAGTCTTTTAGTTAACATTTTACATTTTAAAACTCAACCTCATTTTTTTCCTTATTTCTCAATCTTGCATCAATGACAATTGAAGCTAAACTTAAGTTTCTGTGGCTTGCATAAGTACTCCTCAAGTCTCATGCTTTTACTATTCTTTTTTTAAATTTTATTTTATTGTAAAGATGCTGTACAGAGGAGTTACAGTTACATGAGTAAGGTAATGAATACATTTCTTTTTTTTTTACTATCATGTATTCTCCATTTTACTAACTTATTTTTTTATATTGTGAAAATACCGTACAGGGGGGGGGTTTACAATTACGTGGGCAAGGTAATGAATACATTTCTTATCAAGCATTGTTGCCTCCTCCTTTGTATCCCCTTCCCATCCCTTTCCCACGCCACGCCCCCATCCTGGCCAAAATTGTAAATTTCCTTTTTCCCACATAAGGATTTGTACATCTCATTGTTGCAATGGGCCCACCTGTATCCCTGTTTAAACGATTTGTTTTTTTCCTGCCCCTCCACAAATTATACCAACATCAAATGCAATGAAAGCAGAGGTATATATACACAATGGAATTCTATGCCTCCATCAGAAAGAATGACATTGCCCCATTTGTTAGGAAATGGAAAGACTTGGAAAGAATTATATTAAGTGAAATAAACCAGGCCCAAAGAAACATAGGTCCCATGGTTTCCCTTATTTGCAATAACTAGTCTATGACTGAGAAAAGCAGAAAAGGTTAGATAAATTGATGTTAGGTGAAATGAACCCCAAGATAACTATTCAAATGTTTTTTTTTCTTTCTTGAGTACATTTCTTTTTTTTTAATTTTTTTTTTATTGTGAAAGTACTGTACAGAGGGCCTACAATTACGTGGGCAAGATAATGAGTACATTTCTTATCAAGCATTGTAGCCTCCTCCTCTGTTTCCCCTTCCCATCTCTTCCCATCTTCCCCCCCTCCGCCCCCCCAATCTTCCCCGCTGTCCTCCGCCCCCCGCACCAAAGTTGTGAAGTTCGTTTTCAACATAAGGACTTGTACATCTCATTGTTGCAATGGGTCCACCTGTATCCCTATTTAAACGATTTGTTTTTCCCCTTCCCCTCCACAAATTATATCGACATCAAATACAGTGAAAGCAGGGGTTATAATGTGGGAGAGGGACATACAAAGCAACAAAGAAATAATCTACATTTCTTGTTGAGTATTGTTACCTCCTCCTTTCTTTTTCTCTTACTCTCTTCCAACCTGTAGTTGTAAAGTTTATTTCTTCTGAGTCTCATTGTTGCAATGGTCCATCCTGTGTCCTTGTTTCAGCATTTTGTTATTTTTTAATAACTTTTAGTTCAGCATGCTCAGACCACTGGATAAGGAACACTTTATGACTAAATTAATAATAATAATAAGAAGAAGAATGATAAAACTAACAATATATTAATCAGGTTCTTTTGAAACAACACAATTTTCTTAGCATCGATTATGTGTACAAGGAAGTTTTATTTTCATAAGTCCATTTATGTATACATACCATCTTGATTGGAGCCAATCCCTGTATCATTCCTCCTCCACAAACCCAAAACATTTGAAAGAATTTGCTTTAATATTTTAATATTTGGTTGAATTCACCTGCAAAGATATCTTGACTATGTGTTGGAAGATCATTCACTACTGATTCAATGTTTTCATAGGTCTGTTGTTGTGATTTTTGAACTTTTCTATTTCTTTTAAAGTCAGGGTACATAATTTGTATGGAAAGTACCATATATGAGAGGGAAAACTTTTGTTTTCCACATTGATTATGATGCTAGTTGTGGTGTTAAATGCATTGTTTATTATATACTGAATTAATTGAAAATATTTTAATTATGCTCCCATATTCTATGGTCATATTTTGATGTTAATATTATCTTCAGGAAAAGAAGATATACTGAATGTCTAATGAATTGCTAAATAAAATTTAGATTTGTTTTAGTGTACTATTGCAGCTAAGTATATTAACATACAATTTGACATAACTCCTGAAGACTCATGAGACTCTCATTCATAACTAATTTGCATTTTAAGCATTTATATCTAATGTTAATAACTCTTTCCAATTTGTGTATATTATGATATTATATATATTTGATTTTTTTTGTGTGCCAATCCTGGATCTTGAACTCAGGGCCTAGGAACTGTCTCTGAGTTTTTCTGCTCAAGGCTAACACGCTACTATTTGAGCCACATCTCCACTTTTGATTTTTGGTTCTTAGTGCAGTCATTAATATAGCTTTATGTGGTATTAACTATCCATTCATTAGGCAATATAGAGTTGTTAATTTGAAATTACCTACATATTTATAGGAAGGCCTCATTCTCTAGGCCAGAAAAAATTGGAAATGTCAACCTATGTTAATTTGGGTAGCACTAATATTGAATTGATCTTGAGATAATGAGAACATATTTTTCTTATCTAAACTTTATAAAGTCCTGGCTGCTTTACTTTTATTTAATATGCATATTTCAATATATAATTAAAAAAAATGTTTTGTCGGTTGTGAAGGTTGAACTCTGGGCCTGGGCACTGTCCCTCAGCTCTTCTGCTCAAGGCTAATGTTCTACCACTTAAGTCACAGTGTCACTTCCAGCTTTTTCTGATTATGTGGTGCTGAGGAATTGGACCCAGGGCCTCCTGCATGCAAGGCAAGCACTCTACCACTGAGCCACCTTATACTTAAGAACTTTTAATATACTTTTATATACAAAAGCTCATATACTTAAAAACTTTTACATGAAAATGTATGACAGAATTTCTCCACTAAAAGCAGGCTGCATCACAGTATTGATTTCTTTTTTGTTATTTTCACTGCCATTTACCCAGAAATTATCACAGTACTTAACAGATAATAATATATCAATAATGAAATTCTTACTTAATTGAATAACAGTTTATGCAATTGCTATATGGTTGATAGTAGTTTAATGACATAGTAATAAATACATATATTTAAGAGTAAAATATCTTGTTAATGTACACATGTTATTTTAAAGGAAAAAAAATCAACACAATGTTACATATCCCTAGTAACAACTTAGTAACAACTGTAATCAAAATTCTTTGGGGATTTTAAATAATTGTAGTGTTGTAAATTCAAGAGAGTTTTCTGACCCAAGATATTTATTTAAACACATTTATCACTATACTTCTCCCAAATCTCCTTAGAATAAGAACTTAATTTATTAGGAAATGTAAAATAAAAATACACTTATTTAAACAAGCTAATGATCTTAATTTAGAACACAAATATTTATCCTCCATGTGAATACTTTCTTTCATCTCCTGGAGATTTTTAATACATCATAATTTATACAGAGCCCTCATGAACAGGGTGAGTTTCTCGATAAAGTAAGAAAGCTCTCAACCCACTTCCCACCATGTAAGAATACAAGTCCGAAATCTCTAACCTCAAAGCAGGCTCTCAAGCAGCCTCATGTTCTCATGTTCAAAGCCTTCAGAACGCTGAGAAATATACTTTTCAGTCGATGGTACTGTGTAAAGTTCTTTGAGCTAACTAAGCCAGTCTTGTCAACATTTGTAAGTCCTTACTCTCAAGAAAACTATGCAATGTAAAAGGGAATTAAGTTTGACAGAATATTTGGATCTGCCTCTGTCAGTGAGAAGCATAGAAGGCAGAGCACAGAGGAAACATATGAATACTCCATAATCTTCAAAGACAATGAGTAAGATAGATACTTAGAGGAACTCATAGATACTTTGGTTGTGGCCAAGCAGATGCTTTACTATCCAGCTATCTTCTTCAGTCATCAAATATAGACTTTACTAATAGTTATTTCCCATTAGGAGCTTGACTTTCAAGGTTCTATATTACACAAAATAACTCTGATCTTAAGGCAACTATGAAGTGCACAGTGAGCAGGTAAAGTTACTTCAGAAAATATTAGCTACAGATGGAACTTTCAAGTCCCTTCACTGAAAGATGTTGGAGTCTATTTTATTTCTCTTCAATCTATGTACCATGAAATAGTTGTGATTTCACTTTTGTAGCTCAGGTTGATTTTACATCCTGTCTCCTTTATTACTAGCCCTTGAAAGCCAGTGAAGATGCTATGAGAGGCACAAGTTGTTCCACGAAGATGGCAACATGGAGATAAACCACCAAGGCCAATGGTGGAAGAGCCTGGGTGAGCTACTAGGCAATGATAGCATTATGGTCCCGGCCATGTGAATGGATTTTTGAAAAGTAGATCCTGTAACCTGATGAAGTTATTCTAGCTATTACAGCTGACATCATAAGGAAGGAAAAAAAACAACAATGAGCTCCTCCAAAACTAAAAAATGTATGAAAACATCAAGTGAAGATTGTGGCTTTAGGTATAGCTGGTACACTGCATTAGAGAACTGGAACTAATGGTGCTGTCTAAACTTGCTCCAAAGCAATGGTCCAGAGAGTATACATATAGCTCTGCAATAGAAGTAAGTTTCATCTTAATGTGAAATCATTTGCATGAGAAATTCAGCTATATTATGGATATACTCACATTAAACAATACATTCAATATTATATTTATCAACAAGAGTCGTCATTTAATTATTTAAATATAATTCAATTGTGCAGTTTTGAATAGTTCTGTTTTATAATCCCCTAAAAATAGTTTAACCTTTTCACAATGCATGCAAAACTCTATACTGAAGGCAACTAAAAATATTTTGAATAGATTTTTCAGAAAATTTTAATGCAAGATATTACATTAAAATATCAAAATAACCAGGTGTAGGTGACTCACATCTGTTATCCTATGTACTGAGGAGGCTGAGATTTCAGGATCAAAGTTTGAAGCCAGTCCAGTCAGGGAAGTCCATGACATTTCTTCTAATGTAAATTTTATTGTAAAGGTAATGTACATAGTGGTTACAGTTACATACAGTGTTACCCTCCCCCTCATTTTCTCTCACTTCTCTCCCACCAAATGGTAAAGTTCATTTTCAATATAGTGTCTAATAAGTATCACAATTGAATTGGTTGAGATTCCTTTATCCAATTAGCTGTTAAACTCCAAAATTAGAGTGGTGGTTCAAGTATTAGCATGCTTTCCTTGAGCAAAAAAGCTCAGGGACAGCATCCAGGACCTGAGTTCAAGCTCTAGGACCAACAAAAAGAATTAATAATTTTAAGTTCATAGGCCAAGGTTAAACAGCCTCTAAAATTATTTCAAAGTGTTACTCAAGCTAAAAGGGTTGTTTTTAACAATATTTTCGCTATATTTTAAATTGAATACATAACAGAACATAAAGATAATTTTTACCAACCACAACATAAATACAAAATTACTTCACTTAAATCATGAGCCTTGCATGAAAAAGTTTGCCAAATACTACTTTAAATATATTGCCCTCATTTTCAAGCTTAGGAAACTCAAAATTTTAAGCATTATTTCTCAAAATATTCAACTGGAATTGGAAAAAAAAGAACAACTTGAACTCAAGCTTTTTAAAATTCCTGGCCTATGCCCTTTATGATATATTTTTACCTCTTGAATAATTTAGCCTTAAGAAAAAAATCCTTTGATCTTTGTATCACAGTATGTTTAAAATGCAATTATACTACCAGTTTGGATCAGTTCATGCATCAAAATTGAAAATGAGTTCTTTTTTCTTGTTGAGTCTAGATATAGTCAGTCTCTTTGTAGGCTTAGCAATTCCCTGCTCCACAGACACCTGATACTCATTAGACAGAAGAGGATTTGCCTCTAGTTTGGTTTTGATCAAAGTCAGTCACAACCACAGTCCACTCAGGAATATAAGGTAAACCCACAGGTAATGTTCCAAGTTTTATGCTGTTAAACCCTGGATTGAGACAGCTTTTGTGTGAGCTTTGTACACCTTAAAAAACAGCATCTGTTCTGAGTTACAAAAAAAAAAAAGAAATCTTAGTGCATATAAGAAAAAAATGCATTCTCTAGTTGTAACCCAATTGTAAATTATATTTCTGAATAATACCACCAAAAAGGTATTTTTTTCATTTTTTCTCAAATTAAATGACTAATAATGAAAGCCAATATTATAACTATCTTAAGGTAAACCTATTCTCAGATGTCTACTAACTTTTAGATTGTTTTGGAAATAACACACTTTCTATACTTTTTTTTATTGTTGTTGAACTCTGGGCCTGTCTCAGAGCTCTTCGGCTCAAAGCTAGTGCTCTACCACTTGAGCCACAGTGCCACTTCTGGTTTTCTAATGATTTATTGGAGATGAGTCTCATGGATTTCTTTTGCCTGGGCTGGCTTTGAACTGTGATCCCCAGATCTCAGTCTCCTGAGTAGCTAGGATTACAGGCATGAGACCCCAGCACCCAGCTTCTAGACTTATTCTATTCTATTACTCTAATTTATACATCACACACATATTACAAATATCATATATTTAATATCACATTTTCTTTATCCTATCTTTATTGCACACATAGTGGTTTTATATATATTGACTATTGTAAATAGTGCTGTTATAAACACATATGAAAGTTGTTATCATCAAGAAAACAAACAACAAATGCTGGCAAAAATTCTGAGGAATAGAACTCTATACCCTTCATCTACTTAGGAACAGCTGGGATGGTTTCATATCTTAGTTATGGTAAATAATGTTGCAATAAACATGGTTGTGCTGGTAGCTTTATTATGGCCTTAATTGTGGTCATTTGGGTAAATGCCCAGAAGTGGTATTCCTAGGTCATAGGGGATCTCTATGTTTAGTATTTTGAGGAACCTTCACACTGCTTTCTGGAGTGGTTGAACAAGTTTACTCTCCCATGAACAGTATAGTAGAGTTCTCTTTTGGCCACACCCCCTCCAGCGCTGTTGTTATTAGATTTCATAATGGCCACTCTAACTGGGAATCTCAATAAAGTGGAATCTCAATGTGGTTTTTATTTGCATTTCTTTTACGGACAGAGATTCAATCATCTCTTCATGATTCTACAGGCCATTCTTATTTCCTCTTCAGAGAAGTCTCTTTTTTAAGTCTTTAGCCCACTTATTAACAGGGTGGTTGTTTCTTTGGGAATTTGTTGTTGGGGAATTGTTTTTTAAATTCAAGGTATAATTTAGACATGAGGCCTTTATCTGTTGTATAGCTAGTCAAGATCTTCCAATCTGTGGGCTTTCTATTTATCTTGCTAGCTATGCCTTTTGCCAAGCAGAAGCTCGGCAGTTTCATGCAATCCTATTTGTCCAACCTGTCCAACATGAAAATGTGGTACATAGATACAATGGAATTCTATGCTTTAATGAGAAAGAATGACATTGCTCCATTTGTAAGGAAATGGATAGACTTGGGAAAAAATCATACTAAGTGAAGTAAGCCAGACACAAGGAAACATAGGCTCCATGGTTTCTCTCATTATAGTAATTAGTTTATGTCTAGGATATTCCTAGAAGATGCACAGTATAACTCAATAGCTATGTACATATGACTATGTATATATAAGATGATGCTAAGTGGAATGAACTCTAAGCCATGGGAATGAGAGGTTTTTCTTCATTCTTGTTGTTTTTAATGTACTGTTATAAAGTGACTAATCCCAGAAGCCACATTTTGGAAAGTTGGAATATTGAAGTCTTTATTATATAGTTAGCAGGCTGCAGGCAGCCAGTTGTTACAAAGGCTTACAACCCCCCAAAACACTTAATACAGTTAAGAATCAGGCTAAAGAGAAATAAAGAGCAAAAAATGTACCAACAAAGCAATTCAGCTTTGATGGAGAGCTGAATTGGGATGCCCTGATGACTGGAGACCAGTCAGGAGAGCCAGGAGACCAGGTGGGCAGGTCCTCAGGAAACTCCCAGTCCCAGGCACTGGACTGACAGGTTCAGTAACCTATCAGCCAACTTCCCACCCCTGTCTCCAGGGACTGGGCATGCCCATCACCTGGGAGGTAGGTGATGGGAGGCAGGTAAAGGGCAGGAGCTTTCCTTCCCCCAGCATGAAGACAAGATACCAGACCCACCATGTGGCCAATATGGCACTGGACAGACTTGAACTCCTTACTTCATTACTATGTGATATTTTTTTCTTCCTGTGTTTTATCACCTATGGTCACTGTATTTGATTTTGGTACCCTGGATATTGTATATATGTTTATCTGAGTTAGTAAAGGGGAAGGAGAGCAACAAAATGTGAGACAAAGGATAAAGAGTGAACCAAGGCAACAGTGATACTCACAAGACAATATGTTGGAAATAAACTGCACAACTTGGTGGGGGGGGGGCAGAGATAGGGGAAAGAGGGGAACAGAAAGTGGGAGAAAAATGAGGGTGGGGTAATATGTTCAACAAGAAGTGTACTCACTAAGTTATGTATGCAACTATAACACCTCCGTATATTATCTTGACAATGAAATTAATTCTTGTTATAAAAGAACTCCATACCCTGTTGGTGGGAATGTAAATTAGTCCTATCAGTGAAGATTTCATTTTGGAGATTCCTTAAAAATCTAAAAGCATAGCTGCCTACATGTTCTTGGAGATATAGTCAAAGGAATTTGCTTCTGTTTTCTGACTTCATTTACCTGAATATTTTTTATTTTCAGATTACAGGAAAGATCAAAATAAACAATGAGGAAGTGCACTTTTCTGCTTAACAGCAATCTAGTAAGGATATCACATGCTTAAAGAATTATTTGGAGAGTTCATGGTGAAAGATAGGGAAATTATTTCAGCTTAAACAGGAAGGTTCCTGGGACTCAATAGAATTAAGGGCAAACATACTTTATTTGAGAGGGACCAAGATAAGAGCATATTTTTTTGTGTGTCCGGTCGTGGGGTCTGAACTCTGGGCCTGGGCGCTGTCCCTCAGCTCTTCAGCTCACTTGAGCCACAGCACCACTTCCGGCTTTTTTCTTTTTGCTTATGTGGTGCTGAGGAATCGAACCCAGCGACTCATGCATGCAAGGCAAGTGCTCTACCACTAAGCCACCTTCCCAGCCCCAAGATAAGGGCATTTTAAAATTGTTTTTATTGTTATCATAAAGTTATATACAGAGGAGTTACAGTTATGCAAGTCAGATGAGTACATTTCTTTCTGATGTCACCCTTTCCCTTGCTCTCTTCCAGATTTTCCCTTCTGTTCCCACCCACAAGTTGAATAGTTCATTTTCAACACAGTACTTAATGAGTATTACTGTGGGGAGCGTCTTTTGACAAGGGATTAAAAATTTAAGTGGGAGGGACCCCACTCTTCTAACTTTAAATTAACCACAGCATTTCTATAATTAAAAAAAAATCACTGAACCTAAATTGTCAAAATCCCTTTCTATTTCCTCTTTCTGCTAAGGTCAAGTTGAGTTGCCATCTAACAAGATCATTAAGTAAAAATACTTTATCATTAGCTGGAAGAGGTAACAAGGTTTTGAGCTGGGGAAAAGCCTTCATTGGTTTAAAAAAATGTATGTATTGAACTAGTCAGGTTCAGTGAGGAAATGCATTACATTGTCATTAAATTGGCCTCAGTTGGAGAAAGAACACTGACAATTTAATTAAAGTTATTAGGTTATGATAAGAAACTGCATGACATTTTGAAGCAAAAATCTTTCAGAGTTTGGAAACATTTCTAGGTTCAAATGACCCTGATAAGTTTAACAAGACTGGCTGAAACAAAAGCAATTACATAACTTATAGCTGGCATTGGCATTAGGCATCCAGAAAAATGGGAGATTTTGTTGAACTGAAAATAACAGCTGGAAAATATGCAGTTGGTTACAGGTGGAAACAAACAAAGATGTCATCCAGGCAGACATAAGAGCTTCCAGGAAAAAGGTATAGCTATATTATGTAAACAGGCAAGACAATAATGAGCCTGAAGTGGAGTACTATCCATAACACCAAGCTCGGGCTGAAACATCTATTCTACTAAGAAGTAGAATATTCAGTCTTTTAAAAGACAGATTCTAAGAAAGATGTTTGGTCATTCACAGTGGAAGCCAAAGGAAAATATATCTCTAATGATTAACTGAAAGAATCTACCACTCCCTGTGGAAAAAAGTCATATTGTGATTCAAAAGATATTCATTAAAAATATTTCCAACCTAGCAATTAAGGCATCAATTATTGGAAATGAACAAGATTTATAAAAATGATATATATAGTAGATGATCATCCCAACAATGGTGTTTCATGAATTGTCTATCCATTTAAAAATAATAACGTGAGCCATGTAACAGTACCTCCTATCTGTAATGCTAGCTACTCAGAGTTGTTGAGACCTGAGAATTACAGTTCAAAGCCAGGCTGGGCATTCTTATCTTCAATTAACCACCAAAAACCCAAATGTGCTGGGTACTGGTGGCTCACGTCTGCAATCCTAGTTACTCAGGAATCTGAGATCTGGTTCAAAGCCAGCCCAGGCAGGAAAGTCCATGAGACTCTTCTTATCTCCAATTAATCACAGAAAAAGACAGAAGTGGAGATGTGGCTCAAGTGGTATAGAGTGCTAGACTTGAGCAAAAGAGCTCAGGACCAAATCTAGGCCCAGAGTTCAAGCCCCATGACTGGCAACAACAACAACAACAACAACAACAAAAATCCAGATGTGAGCTATGGCTCAGTGGTAGAGTGCTAGCCTTGGGTGAAAAGTTCAAGAGACAGTTCACAGATCTTGAGTTCAGGCCTCAGCACCAAGGAAAATAAAATAAATAATATCATACAAGGAATTGTTTCTGGAATTGACTGTCCAAATGTATTCATACCTTTTCTTCTCAAATGGTGAACATGTATTTATCTGTTTTGGAGTACATGCAAACAAAATTGCATAATGTTACTTTCACCTTTTTAAATGTAAGTTACATTGTTAAATACTGTTTGCACATCCATCCTTGGTTTATGAAACTTATTTTAGCCCTTTTTACTGTTATGATTCAATCTGTGCATCACAATTTACTTATATATTTTACTAGCAAGTGATATTTATTTTTGCTAGATTTTTTAAATGACAGTGTCCCAGTGGATGTTGGTACTTTGGATCTTTTTTGTGACTTACATCTGAAAGAGTTTTTACACACTATATATTTTGCAGTGAAGTTTTGTGTTACAGGGTCTATAAATATGACAATTCAGTATAAATAGATGGATATTGGTAGTTCATGCTTATAATCAGCTATTCAGGAGATTCATACCTGGAAAGATTATGCTGCAAAACCAGCCTGAGACACTCTCCACAATTGCATCTCCAAGTAATCAGAAAAGGCCAGGCTGGAGGTATGACTCAAGTGGTAGAGAACCAGTGGTGATCAAACCAGATGAGCTATGGCAAAGCCCTGAGTTCAAACACTGGAAACTTTAGTACAAATTTCCAAACTTTTTCAATGATAGTGCAGAGCTAATCCTAATAAGCAAGATGGTTTAAATTTTAAACTTTGGAACTGTGATTCACCTATCTCACTGTAATGAACAGAATCAGTTAGCTGAGGAAATTTTCTTGCCAACATATCCTTTGTCTAATCTCGTAAGATAGTTATACCATAGACTCAGAAACAATGGTTTTGTACTTCTACTCATCTAACTCCTATCATTCCATAAAATGATGGGCACACTTCTGTTAATCCAGCCAGCTGCATCTCTCTTCAATCAATCACATCCCTCAATCATACTTATTCTTGCTGATTGAATGTATATCCTGCTTCCTTCTGATCTCACACTTCGAGGTAGCATGCTTACAGCTCTGCTTTATGTGTCCTTTGTTCTCTTGTCACTGACCTTTAACATTGCTACTACAATTCCATTGCAATGTTATCTTAGAATGAATACTCCTGCTAAATAGGAACATGATCCCATTTATGCTTGTCAAACAGCTGAGATAACAGTTGTACACTACTATGCACAGCTCTTTCTGCCTCATAAACTTGTTTCTCTGGAATGGACTTGAATTGAAATCCTCCTGACCTTACCTTCCTAAGTAGCTAGGGTTATAATCAACCTCACCTATCTTATAAGGCAAGGTCCTTAAGGACAAGAGTTTTATTTATTGTTATTTCTTTATTGTCCTTAACTGGGAGAAAGACTGGCTTATGATAAAAGTTACATGTAAAAGTATTTATGATGACATTAATAATTTAAATGTCTAATTTCATCGCTGAAGATCAGAATAACATTTATGGCGAAAGTTATTCTCTAAGAACAGGGAGCCATTTATATTCAGTTGACCTGTAGCAGAAGGCAACTCTTGTAATATTAAAGGACATCCAGTGATAGCACTCACAGTCAAATATATAGCACCACATTAACGAATAACAGTGATTCTTTAGAGGTTGTTGGATAGAAGATAAGACTAACAAATAAGAGACAGATTCACTAATTGGAACTTAACTTAAATAAATAAGTAGAAAATTCTATTAGTTTCATGGATATTAAAATAGCAAATAATACACAGGACAGACAACCAAATTTGAACTTCAAATAAGCAGTGAACATATTGAGCTTAAAGTATATCCTGTGCATTATTGGGTACATATTTACATTTAAAAGGTCACGTTTTTAACAAGGATTTCTGCATTTTGGCTGGCAATGCTATTCAGTATGCCAAATTAAATTGGAATAAGAATTAGGAAAGCCTTGGAAATACACTTGAAATCTAGCTGTTAGCTACTCCTGAGATCTTCATAAGTGTAATTAGAACGTCTCTATGTGAAAAAAATGTTTCTGAGAATCCCAAAAAGTCTCTAGAATTTTAATAGGGTTCTTTTTCATGCAACCTCCTCTCTCTTGAATTATTGTTTTCTGCTTTGTGTTTTATGGTTGCTCTCTCTCTCCCCCCAATAAAGTTAATTGTTTTTTGAGAGATTTTTATTCCATTTACAAATGAAATTTTATCAAAATATGCATTTATTTTGTCTGTGTTGTATGTTTATATATATATATATATATATATATATATATATTATTAAAGTATTGGTTCCTAAATCAGGTAATGGGCATATTTCTTTTTTTGGGCAATGTTACCCCTTCGTTTGCTTTTCTCCAGTTTTTCCCTCTCATCCCTGCCCACAAGTTACATAGTTGACTTTCTACCTAGTGTAGATACTGTTATTTAGAAAAGATAAAACATGAACTACATTTTGTTCTAGAATTTATGTATTAAGAGAAATTTTCTCACACACATTGATTTGCCTAGAAATCCAAATACAGTCTGTTTTCATTGATTTTCCAACATAGTAATATAGAACTTGAATAGAACTGTACTCCTTTAAGCCAGTATTTTTGTAGAAGGGGCCCTTTGGTTTAGCCTCCCAGCAGTCAGGACTTACGGATATGGGCCACAGCAGCAATATAGCTTATATTGATCTTCAAATTTGATTCCCCTGCCTCTACTCAAGAGATATAATACCTGGCAGTGACATAGTTTTTAAGACCTGCTTTTAGGGTTGGGAGCATAGCTCAAGAAGAAGAGCAGCTGCTGTCTAGCAGTATAAAGCCTTGAGTTCAAACTCCAGTAACACAGAAAAATCTGTTGACACACATATAAAACAATAGGAAATCATAAAATGGTTTAGTATATCAGAATGCAAAGGGTGGTCAACACATTTCAGGGATTTCTTTATTAACATAATCCTACACTTCCAAAAACAGCAACTATTAACTTTTTCCTTTGCCATAACAAAGATTCTCAAGATTCCCAGAGCAAAAGCTTTCATGACAGAATCTTCTATAAAATCTGGGTATTAATACAAAGGCAGTTAAATACCATCTATGCCAAAGCATGGCTTTCTAGCCATTTTATCAAACAGTAACAACACATACCATTATCCTATCAATTCAGACAAGAGATCTTTTATTTTAATGGTACCATCCTTGATAGCTTGTTCATAATGGAGAACCTCGCCATTCACTTGGTTTCCAATCATTTCATCATCTACTTTTGGGATCCATCATTTCATTTGTAGACATGGTTTTTAAAAAGACCAAATAGTTTATCATGAAGCAGATCTCCCAACTTTAGCTTTTGACATACTTCTTCAAAGTCCTGTTATGACCACCCAGCTTGTACAGCTTTCTTCCATTATTTCAGGGATGCTCAGCTTCATCCTGAATCAACTTCTACTGAATCTTTCATAACCACTTTGTCTTCATGCTCTGCTGGTACTGCATCTGCAGAGAACCTGGGGCAGAGGTGAACACATCCAGGCCAGATTCTCTCACTGAGAAATGAAGTTGTTCAAAGACCTGAGGGAAGACAGGACAGAGGTGTTCTTCCCTTTGCTCGTCCCTGGCCAATATCCTTCTTAGCTATAGGCTCCATAGCTCTAGGCTCTGATTGCCACCTGTGTTGTATGTTCTCTTGAACATAGGGCAGGTAGAGGGGGAGGTTAAGTGTTTAACTCATTATATTATGGTAGAGTGAGTTTAAATCCTTGATTCTGGATACATTTTGTTTATCTGATTTTTTTTATCTCATTTTCTTATTTTCAAATAAGAAAATGGAAAGCATGTAATGACAAGAGACAATACAACCTCCATTTTTCAAACACGGAACTATTTAAATCTTTCTTGTCCTATGTTTCAATGTGTCTAGATATCATCTTTTGTAATTGCAAAAAATCAGAATTAATGTTATTGTGTATACTGTCTATCTAAGCTGTTGTTTTTATTTTTCTTACAAAGGTGATGTACATAAGTATTGAGAACATTTCTTTTTGGATAGTGTCACCCCTCCCCCATTTTCTCCCATTTTTCTTTGTCTACCCCCTGTCTAAATTCTTTAAGAGCCTTCTTTCTATCCATTTTATGTTTTCATGAGTGATGGTAAGGTTTTTTTATTCTTTTGTTTTTGTTTTTCTGCCAGTGATGATCATCCATGAAGATTTTTCCTAAGATGACCAAATAATTTTCACTATGCAATACAACCCTTATGTACCAGCAAGTGGTCCAATGTCTTAAAATGCTTTCCTTAATACGATTAAGCTCCTTTCCATGCCTGAGATTCACCAATTCTGGTGCTGTCTGTCATTTAAGTGAGGACTAAGTAAGACAGAGTCTGATTTTGTGTGTCTGCTTGGAGTGATTTCCAATCTTATCATCCCTCAAAATAATATAAATTAATTGATTTGACGTTCTCTATGACTTATGTCTGTGAGATTTTGCAGAGACCAAGGACCATATTTAAATCCAGTATGTTACCCAAAAAAGAACTTGCTGGTACTGGTTCTTTATCCATCTCCAACCATGCTATATTATGAAGGTACATAAGGGAATACTTGCCATCATAATTTAGCTAAAAGAATAAAGGCCATGTTTGGTGGCACAGCTACTTCTTAAATAAATACAGGAAAATCATAATCTGAAGCCAATTGTGGCAAACTTAGCACAAGCCTCTATCTGGAAAACAAGCTAGAAGCAAAATAATGAGGCCAAAGTGCTTGCTTAGAAGTTTGAGACTTTAAGTTCAATAATATTAGCAGATAAATTATTAGATCAAAATATTTGAGAGTATTTAAATAGTATACCAAGTCGTTAAATGTCTACATAGATACAACACAGATTTTGAGTTTTAATACAATGTAAGAAACATCTTGTATTCTAACTAGAATTGTGCTATTTTGATTTATGTTAAGTTCTTAGAACACAAGACAAATTCATATTTTGTTCATTCATCCCTGCACTTTGAATATCGGAAAATGGAGAAAATAAATGGATAAAAGGTGGTAAAGGAGACTTGAACAAATCATTTTGACATTATGAGACTGAGATAAGAAAGCTGATATACAAGTCTAGGAGCCTCATCATTCATATACTTTTATTCCCACACATTTGCATACATCCACAATGAACAAACATCACTGATAAAAGCTGCAAAGTTTACATGACTATTGCCCATAGAAAAGGTCTTAAGAGCTCCCAAGACAAATTTATGTTCCTTCCCTTTATATTTGGATTAATATAAGAGTTCCGAAGTCAAGAAGTAAAAGATCTATGAGGAATTGGATTTTGGAGTTGATTTTCTAGTACATATATATTTTTAAATGTTTGAAAAATTATATTCCAGTCAGATTTAAATAACAATGTCTGATTCCATCTGCCACAGATCAAAAGTTAACATCAAAAGAATCTCATAGCCTTTTGTCAATGTCACTTTCTTACATTACATTTCTAAGAACTAAGCATGTACTTAAGTAATACAAAAACACGTGAAGTAGTTTTGCATAGATTTTTTAATTACCTTTCACTGTCGTGATGCTTGCTGATTTTATAGAAAAGGAAGCTAAAGGTTAAAAATCTCATACTTAGTATGTCACAGAGGTTGAAGTGGAATCTAAATCTTTATACTCCTAATTTAGCTTATTTTTTCTCTTACAGCCTTTCTACAGTGCTACAAATTAGACAGTGACTGAGTTGTTTGTGCTAGTGATTCAAAATACCGTGTTTAACCTGTCATTTTCTACAGTGGGAAAAATATTCTTGTGCTTTTTCTTTTTCCACATTATGATTTTGTCATGCTCCAAGAAGTGATCAAACACTCCTTAATAAAATCATTAGTTTTTCTTATTACCATAATGAATGCATACATGCAGATATGTTAAAAAAGAGATATTCTATCACAGGGACAAATCTCATGTGTGAACTAAGAAGAGAACTCTAAAAATTAACCAATGGTCTATTATTCTGCATTTCTTAGCATTGTAATATTTTATTCGTACCTGCTTGCCTCAGTCACATCTGAAGGAAAAAAGTTATGTTTTATGCTTCCTGATTCTCTCCAGAACAATGCAAATGCTGATGCATATAAAATTGTTCAGTGGAATTTATAAATATATGCTAGTCACAAACTGACCTGTGTTCTGGATACCAGCCACTTGAAGATGGCAGAAGCTCTCCTTTTTTAATCTAAATATTTTACTTTTTGAACATTTTTATGGTAAGTACTTGTACAAGAAATTGCCATTCAACGAAGCAGTTTCTGAATACAATGTATCTTGAAACACTCTTATTTTTAATGCAAGGAATTATACTGAATTTGCTACCTGCTCTGATTTCATTCCCTTTATTCTCTCAACTAGTGCCAAGAATTCCCCCTATGGTGTTCAAAGTCTTCTGTACTGAAGCACTTATCCACTTGGAAAGATGACATGTAGATTTATATCCAAAACTTGCAGCACATTAAGGTCAGTGATTGAGTAAACCTGAGCTGACTGGAAGTCTAAAAATCCAATATGCCTGCTAGAGAAGTAGACTAAGTAGAAAAGAGTGAGGAGAGAAGGCTTAAGTCACTTAATTTTATTCATATTTAGTTCTTGAACCTCTCTGGCTGTGGCTCTTGCACTCAATCTTTGGGGAAATTTACTAAAGGAACATAAGCATATCCCATTACACCACATGATGATTGTAGTTAATCAGCCTCTCTTTAACAGTTTATAATATATGACATTCTTGAAAAACACCAAGAGAATGAATGTAAAAAAAATTCTCACTACAAAAGCAATAGTGTAAGATGATTCATGCATTAATTAGCTAGATGTAGTCATTCTACTATGTGTATCATCCCAAAGCAAGATGCTGTACATTTTAAATAATACACAATTTACCTGTTCTTTTAAAAAAAAATAAAAAGAAGAAAATCTGCAATGCTTTTAGATTTCTTGAACAAAGTACCTTTTAATTATTTAATCCATTCCTGGGTTTGATTTCAACTAACCAAAAAGCAGACCACTTCCTAACGAACTCCAATTTGCTTAATTAGCTTAGTAGACATATGGAGTTTGAAAATTCACCAAATCATTATGTAAAAAGTAAAAAGCTTATTTTTGTGGCATACATGGGGATCTAGGTCAGGTATACATATTACATTTGTCTACATATCATTTTGAAAATAATTTGATGTTCTCTGTCTCATTCTTTTTATTTTATTTTATTTTATTTTTATTGTGAGAATGCCACACAGAGGAGTTACAATTACATGGGCAAGATAACAAATACATTTCTCATCAAGCATTGTAGCCTCCTCCTTTGTTTCCCCTTCCAATCCCTTCCCGTCCTCCCTCCCTCACCCCCAACAATTCTCCCTCCACCCCACCAAAGTTGTAAAGTCCGTTTTCGACATAACGACTTGTACATCTCATTGTTTCAATGGGTCCACCTGTATCCCTAGTTAAACGATTTCTTTTCCCTTTCCCTCCACAAATTATACCAACATCAAATACAGTGAAAGCAGGGGTTATACCGTGGAGGAGGGACATACAAAGCAACATAGAAATTATAAATATATTAGAAACAATTGCATGAAAATTAAAAAAAAACATTTGAGTATTTATCTTGGGGTTCATTCCCCTAACATCACCTTATCTGACCTTTTCTGCTTGACTCAGACATATACTAGTTATTGCAAGTAAGGGAAACCATGGGACCTATGTTTCTTTGGGCCTGGCTTGCATTTTTTTTTTTAATTGTGAACATACTGTACAGAGGGGTTACAATTACATGGGCAAGATAATGAGTACATTTCTTATCAAGCATTGCAGCCTCCTCCTTTGTTTACCCTTCACATCCCTTCCCAGCCTCCCCCCTCTCCCCCCACCCAATCTTCCCCCTCCCAAAGTTGTAAGGTTCGTTTTTGACATGACAACTTGTACTTCTCATTGTTGCAACGGGTCCACCTGTATACCGACATCAAATACAGTGAAAGTAGGGGTTATACTGTGGGGGAGGGACATACAAAGCAACAAAGAAATAATCTTATTAATACGTTAGAAACAAATGCATGAACTTTTTTTTTTTTTTTTGTCAGTCGTGGGGTTTGAACTCTGGGCCTGGGCGCTGTCCCTCAGCTCTTCAGCTCAAGGCGAGCGCTCTACCACTTGAGCTACAGCGCCACTTCCGGTTTTCTGGTGGTTTATTGGAGATAGGAGTCTCACAGTCTCTCCTGCCTGGGCTGGCTTTGAACCGCGATCCTCAGATCTCAGCCTCCTGAGTAGCTAGGATTACAGGCGTGAGCCACCAGGGCCCGGCTCAAATGCATGAACTTTTAAGGGGACCTCTGAAATGTGATTTTCAATGTTTCTTTAAATTTACAATTACATAGTTGATCATCTGACTGTGTGTGCCTATGTTTTGAACATTTTCATTATACAAGCCTTCATTAACAATTCTATCAGCACTAGTTCAAGAACTTAAAATCATAATATAAGGAAAGAGTAGAAATCACTATCAATAGTCTATCTGTTGCCACTCCGGTGCACAATTGAGCTGTAATTTAGTCTGACTAATGAGCTTTTCTGTGGTTTGGAATGCTCAGTAACTACTTTTCAGGAGGAAGATTACCAGTCCTATTTTTCCTGACCATCTCTGAAAGATTTTAGAATCCTTTTATTTTTCACATGGAAGTTAAAGTTCAGTGGGAGGCCAGAGAGAATCTATTCATGCCGGTTGTCATTGTAATACCTAAACTGCCTCCTCCATTGTCACTGATGACTTCATGAAGAGGAGGATGCTTTGAAAGAAAAAAAAAACTCCCTCTGTAATGCCAAATAATGGAATAAGTGTTTTTTCCTCGTACATGGCATTTTTCTTCTGTAGAACCTAACTGTATTGCTTCATTATCAATCACTATACAAGTCTGTAAAACAAACGAGAAGGTACATATTCTTTTCAACATCTGAGTAGCAGAAGGGTTGAGCTTAAGCAATTTATTAGAAGTATAGACAGTGAGTTGTTGATAATCTGTTGAAAATAAGAAAACCTGACAACATGATTTCCAATTCTGTGCTTGTAAATTAAACTGTGTGGTCTAGTAATTAAGAACCAACATTGTATTGAAGCTCATTAAAAGGGATAATAAAACTTAGCAAAGGACTTCTTACTCTCCATAATGTTCATGTTAGGTGAATTGAATGTATTAGTAAGAAATATCATGAAATTTGTCTCAGGACATTCCTTTGTCAATTCTATGTACAAACTTGGAATAACTTGCATTGCTGCAAGCCTCTGAAGGGATTTGTGTGTTAGGACCCGTCTTTGTACCCATGTGCATATTATCGTATCCCTGTCAATCAAACATAGGATTGAACTCTGTTGTTTGCTTATCTCTCTGTGGAAGGTCTGACTGAAAATGTATCATTCTCCTCCAAGCAGTTTGCATGGGTCATAAATGCTGCTCTTTACTCTGATTGTGAAGAATCCAAATAATAATCTACCACTTGTGCAGTAGAATGTACATTTTAAAGCCTTGAAAACAAATACTTTTTACTTCCAAGGCCCTGCTTCATGCCTTGTACCTAGTATTTGTTCAATAAATTTAACTGAATGTTACATACATATTAGATGTCCAGTTGAGAGGTAATGTTTCTTTTTTTCTATAGCATCATTTTCCTCCAATTGTTGAAGGGAGGATCTAGTAGTTCAGATAAATAATGAATTGGGGCTGTCAGGGGAAGGGGAAACAAAGAGGAGGCAACAATGCTTGATATGAAATGTACTCGTTATCTTGCCCATGTAATTGTAACTCCTCTATACTGTATTTTCACAATAAGAAAAAAGAAAAAAAGACAACCAAAGAGATATTGTTCCTTGATGTGTGTTAAAAAATATCTACTTCTAAAAAATATCTACTTCATCAAATATCTATTTCTCCAGGATAAAAGCACTGTAGGTACCTTTTATATGTTTACTTTTATTCTTTGGATGTGCATGAGCTGTATACATGAACATAGACTCAAAGTTACTCCTTCATCCTAAAACAAATTACATAGTCAAGAATTGTGAGAATAAAAGGTCCTGAATTTTTAAAATACTTTTTGCATAAAAAAGTTTTTTATATAGATAGGGTCTCTCAATGTAGAAATCAATATATAGCCTGGCTTGATCTATTGATTACCTAGGGATCAGGCTGAGTTCTCACTTAGGTGTGTGCATCCATACCTGGTCCCAAAATAATTTTCGCCATAAATTTTTTGAGGTCTTTTTGTGGAGAATATTTTCTGATTTTTTGAAAATATTTACAGTAAATATTTTACTTCTTTCAAATGATTTCAGTGAATTTCAATGGTTATCTAGACCATTGACTAGCTTGAACTTTTATTCAGACTATTACTGTAAATATTCAATATTACTATGATATTGACACATACATATATGTAAGTACATACTGGGTGAATACACATGCATGTATGTTGTTTGCAAAATATACATATATATGTTGTATGCATATATGCACAGATAGATCATAATATTTAAATTTTTTCTGATTATAATACTTAGTAGCATAGTTTACCTAAATTTGCAGAAAGAAAAATTTGGGTCTCGAAAATAAAGCATAATTGACAGTCACATCCTTTCTATTCAATAAAATTCATTACCTACAGGAATATATTCTAGATTTCACATATAGAAATTCTTACTACAAATTAACTTTTGAAAAGCTATTTGGCATAAGCTTTCTATCTATAAATATTAGATAGACATCATAAGTTGCCAAAATGAATGCATTGTATTTTCATTTACATGCTGGCTGTTTGCTTCCAATAATAACTGATTATAGAGCATAAAACATAGGGGTCCCACTGGGGACCTCATTAAATATGATACCCTGATTCTCCCTAATATACAAAAGACATAGAAATCTGAGCAGAAAAGTGAATATTTCCTCTGGAAAGTTTCTTTTTGATGAAGTTTGTATTTGTAAAAATCTAATGTTATGTCATCAACTTGATATCATAGTAGCAAAATATTATCTCTAGTTCCAAACATATTAACTTGTCTCTCTTCAAAATGTGTTGAATATTACTTTGACATATTATCTATACATTTAAAGTATTTTCTTATCTTGTATTTTTAATCCATCCCTAAGGAAAAGAAAACTTAAATATAGGAAAATTGCAACATTTGGAAAGAAACTGAATCCACACACCACTGATACTTATCTATAATTTACATTCACAAGTAAAATGCTTTTCCACTTATTGGCTTTTATTTTACATTTGATAATAGTTACAGCCATCTTTGTTACCTGGTTTTTATGTAGAAAGCAAGCCTCAATGAGAATTCCAGAGATCGCATACTATTACACAGAGGTATTGCTTTTCAAGGTTTCATTCCACAGAAACTAGACTCTCAATGCCAAAAAAAAAAAAAAGCAATTTTAAAATGTAGAACCAGTAAATTTCTTTTCTTTCTTAAACAAAAAAAACCTTTAAAAATACCAAATAATCCTTGAGTACTTAACACAAGGAAATTAAAAAAAAAATGACAGTAATCTTTAAAATGACTTTCGTCATCTCAAAGATGTGGAGAGTAACAGCTTCCCCTGGTTATGGACATTGTGAAAATTAGGTGCGATTGAGCATGTAAAAAACTGAGACAGTGGCCTGGCACATGCTCAGTACATAATAAAAGGCTCTGTTTTTTTTTTAAATTGCATGTCAGGAAGCTTAGCTCTCTTCCTTTTTTCTCACTTTAAAAAGTAACACATAGAGTTAGAAAATTTAAACAATTCTATGCCTCTGTGTAGTCTTTATGCCCCCAGTCAAAGCAGAGAACATTTCCATCTTTTAAAAAGTTACTGCATCTGCTTTTCTGGAGCAAGGAAGCATGGTTCTACTTTTAGAAACATAACTTAAATTCATTTTAAAATTTCAGACAAATGAAATCCTACAATGTGTCCTTTCAGCCTTCTTTTGTTCCATGTGTTTTTTTACAACCTATTTATATCTTTGTGTAGGAGAAATTTGTTCATTCTTATTGCTGAGCAATATTTCATTGTTTCCATGAGTTTATTATTCATCCATCAATATATTAATGGACAGAAGGATACTTGTCCAGGTTGGGCTAGTATAGATAAAGTTGTTATGGAGAATTTTTAAACCAAGGATTTAATATGTTTTGGTTACTTTTTGGTGACTATATAGAAATAGAATGTGTGTGTCATATGTTAAGCTGTGTGTTTAATTTAGTAAGAAACTGACAGTTTACCTAAAAGACTACACAGTTTTCCTTCTTTTCCCACAGTATATAGGAATTCTAGTTTCTCCACATCGTAAACAAAGCTTCACAAAATCAGTTGTCATTTCCTGGATCCTAGAGTCTTATAATTGGCTAGAGTATAAGTTTAGGAAATCATGAGATGGTTTTAAATTGTAAGGGTGATATACCAGAGGGGGTCACAGTTATGTAAGTAAGGTAATGAGAGATTTCTTTTTTTTTTATTGTGAAAAAACTGTACAGAGGGGTTACAATTAAATGGGCAAGATAATGAGTACATTTCATTGTTACTGTTTCCCTCATTTTCTCCTACTTCCTCTCACCGGACTACCCACCCACCTTTAAGTTCATTTCCAACATAGTGTCTTGTGATTAAAATTGTTGCATTGATTCAGTGCATGCTTGTCCTTTGTCTCGCCATTTTGTTATTCTCCTTTCCAAATCAGATAAACATATCTACAAGACATAGGGTAACAAAATAAAAAAAAACAGTGCCAAGGGATAAACCAAAGTGGGAAAATCAAACAATGGAAAAATGAACCAACTTCACATAGGATATTAAAAAACAAACAAACAAAAACCCACTTGTTTCCATATCTTGGAGTTCATTCCACTTAGTGTCATCTTCCATGGTCATATGTACATAATTATTGAGCTATTGTGATCCTCTGCTAGGGCTATCTTAGACATATACTGATAATAACAAATGAGGGGAAACATGGAGCCTATGTTTTTTTTTGTGTCTAGCTCACTTTACTTAATATGATTTGTTTCCAAGTCTTTCCACTTCATTAGAAATGTGGAGATGTCATTCTTTTTATTTATTTATTTTTTTCAGTCACAGAGCTTGAACTCTGGGTCTGGGCGCTGTCCCTCAGCTCTTTACCTCAAAGTGAGTGCTCTACCACTTGAGCCAAAGGGGCACTTCTGGTGTTCTTGTGGTTTAGTGGAGATAAGAGTCTCACGGACTTTGCTGTATGGGCTGACTTTGAACCATGATCCTCAGGCTCAGGCTCCTGAGTAGCTAGGATTACAGGCATGAGCCACCAGCACCTGGCTGGGAGATGTCATTCTTTCTTTCTTTTTTTAATACATTTTTTATTATAAAGATACTGTACAGAGAGGTTACAGTTACATGAGCAAGGTAATGAGTACATTTCCTATCAAGCAAGTTACCTTCTCCTTTGTATTTCCCCTACCCTGCCTTCCCACCCACTTCCACAATTATACTACCCACTCAGGACTCCCCCTACCTTCCCCACCTAAATTGTAAACTTCATTTTTCAACATAGTGTCTTGTTCATCTCATTGTTACAATGGGTCAAACTGTATTCCTATTTAAGAATTTTGTTGTTGTTTTTTTCCTTTCACTCCCCAAGCTAGAGAAGTGTATATACAAGATTTGATGTATATACATCAAATACAGTGAAAACAGGGGTTATACCGTGGGGGAGGAACATACAAAGAAACAAAATATCACATGGTATATTATAAATACATTAGGAACAATAGCAAGAAAGAAAAACAAATCTTGGGTCCCTATCTTGAGGTTCATTTTGCTTAACATCATCTTATATGTTCAAATGTGCACAGCTTTTGACCTTTTCTGCTTATCTCAAACATATAGTGGTTATTGTAAATAAGGGAAGCCATAGGACCTATGTTTCTTTTGACCTGGCTTACTTCACTTAATATAATTTTTTTCCAAGCCTTTCCATTTCATAACAAATGGGGAGATATCGTTCTTTCTGATGGAGGCATAGAATTCCATTCTCTCTCTCTCTCTCTCTTTTTCTCTATCCATCTATCCATCTATCTATCTATCTATCACTTTTTTTTATCCATTCATCTACTGGGTTGGTTCCATATAGGTAAATAATGCTGCAATAAACATAGTTGTGCTAGTAACTTTAGTATGGCCTTGTTTGTGATCATTTGGGTAAATGCCCAAAAGTGGTATTGCTGGGTCATAGGGGAGCTCTATGTGGAGTCTTTTGAGGAACCTCCATACTGATTTCCAAAGTGGTTGAACAAGTTTACCCTCCCACCAACAATGCAGTAGGGTTCCCTTCTGTCCACATTCCTCCAGCATCTGTTGTTATTAGAATTCTTGATTATAGCCATTCTACCTGGGGTGAGGTGGAATCTCAATGTTGTTTTGATTTGCATTTCTTTTATGGCTAGAGAGTTTGAGCATTTCTTCATGTGTCTATTGGCCATTCTTATTCCTCTCTTTTTAAGTTTAGTCCACTTATTAATCAGGCAGTTCTTTCTTTGAGGATTTGTGGTTGGGAATTAATTTTTTGAATTCCAAGTATATTTTAGATATGAGACCCTTGTCTGTTTATGGCTAGTGATGATCTTCCCCTAACCCGTGGGCTTTCTATTGATCTTGCTAGCTATGTCCTTTGCCATGCAGAAGCTCTGCTGCTTCATGCAATCCCATTTGTCCAACGTTTCTTTGATTTGTTGTGTTTCTGGGTCTCTATTGAGAAAATTTCAGCCTGTGCTTAGGAGACCTAGGGTTTCTCCGATTCTTTCCTGTAAGGTTTTCAAGATGTCTGCTTTGACTCCAAGATCCTTGATCCATTTGGAGTTGATTCTGGTGCAGGGTGATATATAAGGATCTAGCTTTAGTTTGCTATAGGCATTTAACCAATGTTGCCAGCACCATGTCTGAAGAGGCTGTCTTTCTTCCATTTTATTTTTTAGCTCCCTTATCAAAGATTAGCTGGCTATAGGTCTGTGCGTTCATTTCTGGGTTTTCAATCTTATTCCATTGGTCCTCAGGTCTGTTCTTGTGCCAGTTCAAGCTGTTTTGATTACTATGGCTTTGTAGTAGAGTTTGAAATTTGGTACTGATATTCCTTCATCACTATTCTTCCTGTTAAAGATTGTTTTTGCTATTCAAGGTATTTTATTGTTCTATATGATGCTTTGGATTGCTTCTTCTATTTCATTGGGGAATGCGGTTGGAATATTGATAGGTATTGCATTGAATTTGTAGATAGCCTTAGGAAGTATCGCCATTTTCACAATGTTTATCTTTCCAATCCAGGACCATTGGAGTTTTTTTCCATTTCCTAAGTTCTGCTTGGATTTCCTTTTTCAGGTTTATAAATTTCATCATAGAGGTCTTTCACTTCTTTGGTTAAGTTAATTCCTACGTATTTTATTTTTTGTGGGGCTATTACAAAGGGAGTTACTTTCCTGATTTCAGCCAGGCTCTTCTCATTGTTGGCATACAGAAAAGCCATTGATTTTTGAGGGTTAATTTTATAACCTCCTGCATTGCCAAAGTTTTGGAACAGCTGGGTAACTTGGGAGTGAAGTCCATGAGGTTCTTTAAATACAAGACCATGTCACCCAGAAACAGAACAAATCAAAGAAAGGTTGGACAAATGGGATTGCATGAAGCTGCAGAGCTTCTGCATGGCAAAGGACATAGCTAGCAAGATCAATAGAAAGCCCATGGGTTGAGGGAAGATCATCACTAGCCATAAAACAGACAAGGGTCTCATATCTAAAATATACTTGGGTATATATACACATATATGTATATATACATACACATATATAAATATACACATCTGTCCACAAAACAAACATATTCTGAAAGTGAAAGGCTAGAATAAAATATATCAAGCAAATGGCTTCCATAAACAAGCTGGAGTTGCAATCCTAATATCAGATAAAATAGACTTCAAATTAAAATTAGCAGCTGGGCACTGGTAGCTCACACCTGTAATCCTAGCTACTCTGGAGGCTGAGATCTGAGGATCATAGCTGAAAGCCAGCCCTGGCAGGAAAGTCCGTGAGATTCTTATCTCTAATAAACCACTAGAAAACTGGAAGTGGCACTGTGCTAGACTTGAGCAGGGACAGTGCCCAAGTTCAGAGTTCAAGCCCTACAACCGATCAAAAAACCCCACAAAAACCAAATTAAAATTAGCAAGAAGAGACAAAGAAGTTCATTACATAGTGATAAAAGGATCTCTCCTACAGGATGATATAACAATTCTAAATATCTATACACCAAATGCCAGAGAACCCAAATTCATCAAACAAACACTATTTACCTTAAATTCACACATAGATTCAAACACATTGATTGTTGGTTACTTTAACAAACCACTTTCGCCTCAGGGTAGATCAACCCATAAAAATGCAACAGAGAAACCTCAGAAATAAACCATTGCCTATACCCACTAAAATTAACAAACATCTACAGAATATTACACCCAGCAGCATCAGGATATACATTCTTCTTAGCAGCACATGAAACATTCTCCAAAATTGACCATGTTTTATGCCATGAAGTAAATCTGCAAATTGAGAAAAATTGAAATTATTCCCTGCATTCTCTCAGATAAGAATGGAATAAAATTACAGTTCAACATACAAAGCCACTACAGAAATTTGTGTAACTCATTGAGACTGAACAATACATTACATATCATTAGTGGGTCATTGAAGAGATCAGAAAGGAAATTTAGATGTTCATAATATTAACAAAAATGAACATACAAAATACCAGCTCCTCTGGGTCATAGCAATGGCAGTATTCTGAGGAAAATTCATACCTCTGAGTTCCTATATTAACAAATTGGAGAAATCTCAAATCAACAATTTAATGATTCAGCTTAAACTCTTTCAAAACAAGAAACAACTTAAACCCCAATCCAGTAGATGGGAAGCAATAATTAAAATTAAATCAGAATTAAATGAATTAAAGTCCAAAAAAACCATAGCAACTATTAACAAAAACAATTTGTTCCTTGAAAAAATTAACAAGATACTTTTTATGTGATTATTGATTATTTAAAAATACTGTATGTATGGGGCTGGGAAGGTGACTCAGTGGTAGAGTGCTTGCCTTGCATGCATGTGGCCCTGGGTTCCATTTCTTAGCACCACATGAGCAGGAAAAGCCAGAAGTGGCGCTGTGGCTCAAGTGGTAAAGTGTTAGCCTTGAGCTGAAGAGCGGAGGGACCAGGCTTAGAGTTCAGACCCCATACTGACAAAACCAACCAAACACACACAAAAAACTGTATGTACATCTATTCAATTTTTTTTGTTTATTTTGGTTGGGACTATTGTTCTTTTATTATTATAGTATTTATTATTTATGCAAATACCAGATTTTTCACTAAATACATGCATAGTTTTTCCCAACTTATATTGGCCCTTTTTATTTTCTTCAGGATTATTTTCAAAGAGCATCCTTTTAAGTTTGAATAAAGTTAAATTTAAAAATGTTTTCATATGATTTCTACCTTTTAAACATTCCTATGCAAACAGAATAACATTAGCTGGTGGTTCACATTGCTAATCCTCCCTACTCAGGAGGCTGAGAAGTGTGCACAGCCAGTCCAGGCAGCTCAATCTGACTCATCTCCAATTAACTACCAAAATCCAGAAGCGGTTGTATGGTTCATGTAGTACAGTACCAACCTTCAGCAAAAAAGCCAAGCAGGAGTACAAGGACCCAAAGCCCCAAAATTGACACATACACACAAAAGAATAACATCAACAAACAATAACATTAGAGAGGTTGCTGAGAATTTTTTCCTAGTATGTTCCTTAAGTAAGAAAATACTGCTAATATCTGTTTCTGATTGATGTCTCTTACCTAGTCTCACAACAAAGCACATGTTCCTTTGTCACATCTCCTTAAATCATTGAAAGAAAATGGACATTGAAATAAAATAGTGTTCCACCTTTTCAGAATTGTTTTGGTTATTTCAAGATTTTGTATTTTTTATGAACTTTACAACCCATAGGACAATTTCCACTAAACAAAATACACAAATATTTTTGACTAGTAGTTTTTGACTAGTATTTTTGAGTAGACTCTAGACTGATTTTAATTAACAAAAGCTTTCCAAGTATATTTGCCAATTTATTAACTGCTCATAAAAATATCTTGATATATAATAATAACAGCATTCATTCACATCTTTTATCAGTTACAGTATAATTTCAATGATACATTGAACAAGTCTTATATCCATTTTGCTAAAATTATTTTGTGTCTAATGCTATTGTAAATGTATTTTGAAATTCTTGAGGCTTCTTTTTTCTTCTTAGCTGCCAGTATATAACTTGTAGGAAAAGCGGATCACCTTGTACTCTAGCCACATTTGTTCCTATTTAATGAGCCCTTGGAATTTTCCTCACATACAATAATGTCACCTACAAATAAACATAGATCATTTTCAATTTCCAGCAGCTGTGATCTTTATTTCATTTTCTTTCTATTCTACTCACATAACCTGCAGTCTACCATTTACTAGAAGTTGTAAATGCAGACTTTGTCTGTTTTCTAAATTTAGAAGAAAATAAAACATTTACTCTTTCTCCATTAAGAATGATTTTTAACACTGGCTTTTCATGTCCTTCAACAAGTTAAAAACTCCATTATATTACTGTTTTTCTAACAATCTTAATAGGAATACATAATCAATATTAAATGTTTTTTCAGGATTTTGTGGGGAATTTTGTAGTTTTTCACCATTATTTTACTGATAGTGAAGAAGGGATTAGAAAGGATAAAAATGGAAACAGGCACCTCTGGACAAAACATTATTTAGATGAGAAGTGGCTTTAGATTTATTTTACAAATGATTTAGGCCAGGACTTCTTAATGGAGAAAGGCAACACAAGGGAAAAATTCAGTGCCTTTCTAGTTCTCTGATGACTGTGTGGATACAAAGCATCTAAACATGAGGAAGGCCTAGATTAAATTCAATTTCCAATGATACATGATAAATAATAGATAGATATGAGAAATCATAGGACACTTAAGTTGAACTTAGATCAAAACCCTGGAATTAAAAGAAGAGGTCTTAGCTTAGATTTACATTTGAGAAGTTTCAGAAACAGATGGTATTCAAAACCATTCTAAACTGTCTGTTACCTCTAGGGCATTGGTACTTTCTTGTTATTCTCTCATGTCCTACTTAATTTTCCAAGTTCCACATTTCCTGTCTTAGCCTATCTATTTCTTACTTAAACTTTAAGGTATGACTTAAATATTTTCTTTCCAGGAAGTTCTTTCCTAAACCCTCTCTCTGAGTATTCATATACATGGCATGCAAGGCCAAACAAAAGGCTAAAGAATTTAAAAGTGTAGAGAAAAACAGGAAATAACCAAAAACAATTAAAAATGGGGGGGGCTGATATCAAACTTCAAGTAGATTTTAACATCTAGAAGTCAGTTGAGGACAGTAATAAATCAAAGCATTACAGTTTCACAAAATCCACAGCATTAAGTGCTGTAAAAAGTAATATGTAAACAGATGTTTCCAATGCATTTAAAAAGACAAGACTAAAAAGTTTCCCATTTTTTAATCAGCTGTTTTCAGCTTTACCTTTTGAAATCCTTCTGAAGAAGCTTTACCATTTACACCCATGACCAGTAAAAGAAGTGAGTTTATTTTTCTTTTATACCATATATATATTTTTTCTTTTCTTTTCTTTTTTGGTTGGTTGTGTGGCCTGAATTCTGGGCCACTGTCCCTCAGCTCTTCAGCTCAAGAGGAGCCCTCTACCACTTGAACCACAGCACTACCTCTGGCTTTTTCTGCTTATGTGGTGCTGAGGAATCAAACCCAGGGCTTCATTTGCTTATTGTTAGAGAGATGGTATTCAAAACTGAAGATTTACACAATTTCCTTCTAAGAAAGGAATTAACATATGTTGAGAAAAAAGAAACATTATATTTGTATTTAGCTAAGGTAACTGCAGGAAAATAAGTAATTCAAATAAAAGATTTAAGATTTTACGTATTGATGATTATCTTTATTGAGGTAACCAGAAATCCTGGTTCCCTTCTGTGATAAATACATTTTTAAATTAGGCATTAAGATTCAAACTACTGTTGATAGAAATAAGCACGGTGGTATAAGAGACCTTTCTGTTATAAATGAATCTGGATACACTGCTTCCTGCTCTAAGTTCACAATACTCAGACTCCCTGGAGCCATAATTTTAAACCCTACAGGAGTGACTCAGCTCTTTATCTTTTCAGAGAAAGATGCAGAAACAAGACTCGTAGTTTTAGTGTATGGGACTCTGGTGTTTCTGAAAGGTTAGTTGTATAAATGTTTAATTCACTTAAAGATAAATCGACAGTTATTTTTATTAGGCTTTATGCTCATGTCAGAGCTTCTGAGGTGCTTTAGCACCTTGTAAACTGTGCTCTAAATGTTACTCTTTTTAAATATCTGGCATATCCTATGAAGCAGAATTAAGTAGATAATTGCTTTAGAATTAGTTTTTCCTAAAAGGGTATGTACAGTTCTTATTTATCTGTATATATTTGTGAACTTATTTAAAATCACTTTTTAAATTTATAAATAGCCTCTTATCTCCAACTAAGGTAATCTTGAGTTGTTTATAAGGTAATACTTGAAAAATACTGGAAAACTTGATTGAAAGGGCTCTTTTGAAAGATATTAGCAATAATAATAAACTGGTATTCTGAAGGTCTTACCAGTTTATTGATATAGTTGAGGAAAAGAAGAATGTGATGTTTCTTTATACTCTCCAAGGGAACACTTGTGATACCAGGTATGTAAGTCCCTTTCAAATCTAGACAATTTTCTGACAGCATATGTGTGTTCTACAATTCCACTGAGTTCTGACACTGTTAGCTTGGAGTTAGCATCAGGTTCACAAGTTAAGGGCTCAGTCCTACAAGACTGTCCCTACTTAAACTCCAAGTATGGGCCTCTCACATTTCTGACTGCACAACTATGAACTAGCAATTTCCAAGACTTCCTGTTTGGGTTTGATCACTTTTTTGAACTCCTCAAAAGCAACTGAAAAACACTCTTTTTCTGAGACCTGGGAAAAATGACTAAATGAATTTCTTCTTATACAGAAGCTTAACTGTTTCTTGCTGTTATTTGAGTCACTGTTTTGGGGAAGGGAAAATCTAGTTTCTTCTCTCTCTTTCACTGAAGTTATATCATTGACAAAACCCTGTTTGTCTCCACCATATGCAAAATGGTTGTCAGCCCTATTGTTAGGAGTTACCAATAATAATAATAATAATAATTAATAATAATATGATCACCAACTTCTTACTCACTGATATATGTTGGCTGATTTGTTAGTGTAACAGTGGTGTTGGTTTTGGTTGCTGTTAAATTATCCCAGGAAACTAAATTTTTTGACCCCATAATTTAGGTTTAATATTGCTCTGGTATAACTTTGGTCATTGCTCTGAAATCTATGGCATCTTATGTTCTAAGCTTTGGATTTTAGCAGTTTCAAACATGACAGGAGAATGAGGACATTTGTAGTTCTTAAGAACTCACTTTTTCCTTGCTGTATCTCAAAGACTCTATTGACAATGAAATGAGAGACATGCCAAAACACATACTATATATATAAATGTATGTTAGATATTTTAATTATTAATTATTTATACTAGCATTAATATTTAAAGGAATCTGAATTTTCCTACAATTGCAGGACTTTAGTATAAAGAAACTCATTTTGATAGTAACTATTTGAATTGTATTAGATCACTGGCCTCAACTTCGTGTCATACCACCTTAATTCTCTCTCAAGACTTCCAAATGCATTTCTGCAAGTTTTTTTTTTTTTTTTTTTTTTTTTTTTTTTTTTTTTTTTTTTGTGGAGGGGGAACTTCTTTAGCTCATATGTAGGATTTCTTAAAGCAATCTCAGAAAGCATGGTCAAGCTCAAATGAGCCTCATTGGTTATGTCCATTATTAATCCATCATACCATGAAGGTAATTTCTGTGTCCTTCTAAGAAAACAATCATTTAACGTGATAATGGATCACATACTTGAGATCTAGTCAAAGAATGAAAATTACTTTCTTAGAGAAGAGCTACACACACTATCATACTTTAATCCAAACATTGAAGAACTCTCTTTTTCAAAGCATTTGGAAACTACTGAGCAGAGAAATAGTGTCTAATTAGGCAGAAGCAGTCTTGTAATAGAAATGATGAAACAGATATTAGCGATTTTGCTGCTGTTGCACTTGCTATTATTGTCACTGGTGTTAAGATTCAAACCTAGGCTTTGCATATGTTAGCTAAATAAATACCCAGACCTGAGTTTTGGTATCTCTAAGACAACTGAGATTTTATAACACTGAGATGTATAACACAGGACTCTGGAAAACTTAAGAAAGAAAGGAGAACTGGCAAGATTCTGCCCATCTTTAGTGAAAGATCTTGATTCCAAAGTTCACTTACCTTTTAAACAAGTACACTCAACAGTAATGACCAAACATATGCTTAGGACTAGGATAGGAAATGAAAAAAACCCTAAATGAGTTTAAACTTTAACATGATTAATCATCTGGTAACAATTCAAATGAATGCTACATCCTTAAGAAGCATTGCATAATTTATAGCATTTACATTTTACTGGACATGTCCTGAATACAATGAAAAATTTGATTAGATGTTACATGAACAAGAAGAAGTGGCTAATAACAAAGAAATTCAATAACTGGAAGTCTTAACTCAGAAATGAGTTAGAGTTACACAGCAATGAATTAAAAATAAAAACATTTGTAATAGATAAAGGCCTTGAAAAGGAGACTATTTCAACAGATATATATTTCAACAGCAAGATATAAACTTCTGAAAATATATTTGAAATTAAAGAACTGGTTGAATGGAATTAAATTTAAGAATTCAAGGAAAAACAAATAGCTAATAACAGAAATCAAAGAAAAAAATACTACACAATGAAGTGTGGAAATGTGTAGAACATACTTAAACATGAAAAAAATAATACTAATTCAACAAAGAATGAAACACTGTAATATCAAAACAAATAAGTCTGTTTTAAAACACAAACAAATGTAGTGATCTAAAAATTCCAGTAAGATCAGAGAGTTCCTGCTCAATAAATATGAAACAAATATGACCAGGTACATCATAATCTCTTTGGTCAAAACAAAGATAAAAAGAAAATCTTAATGCCAACCTGACAAAAGATAACTTAATTAATTAATTAATTAATTAATTAATTAATTATGTCAGTCATGGGGCTTGACCTCTGGGCTTGGGCCCTGTCCCTCAGCTCTTCACTCAAGGTGAGCGCTCTACCACTTGATCCACAATGTCACTTCCGGCTTTCTGGTGGAGATAGGAATCTCAAGGACTTTCTTGCCTGGGCTTTTTGAACCATGATCTTCAGATCTCAGCCTCCTGAGTAGCTAGGATTACTACAGGCCTGAGCCACTGGCACCAGGCCTAACTTAAATTTTTTTGAAGGCTATAGTCAGGGTGAGGGTGAATTCTTACTTAGATTTTATATGGGAAAAAACTCAAATGAAATATGCAATCATTGCCTATTTTTGCAAAACAAATTGCTTCCAAATTTAGCAATTGAAATCAACCATAGTTTTTTGTTGGTTTGTTTTTTGTTTTAAAGCTTTGTCACTACCAGGTCAAAAATGTTGTCACTACTTAGCTGGGTTGTCTGATTCAGTGTCTTTTAATATGCTATCTTCTATTTTAAGGCCTCATTAGGAAAGGCTCTGCTTCTAAATTCACTCAACTGTGAAACCATCCCCTTCCTGGGGTTAGGGGCTAGAGAGAGGAAGGAAGGATGCTTACATATACTGAGTTATCACCATGAATCCCACGTTTGTACAACTTAAAAGATACATTATAAACATTTTAAATAAAAGAAGAAATAGAGTTAATGATCAGAGGAGACTTTAAGAGAATAGAGAGCAACTACATTTATATGAATAAAAACTAGCTTTTTCTTAAGTAATCATTACTTTACATGTTTTACACAAATTGCTTTTATAGTTCACTTAATAGTGAATATGAAAGAATAATGATATAGAATCTAGATGAAATTTAACGTGAGTCAGACCAAAGAGGTTGGTCTGAATTTGAGTACCTTCTACTAACAATAAATGTTTAAAAAGAAAGAATGTTATATTTCTTCATGTAAAGTAAAATAGAGATTATTTTCAATATGAAACCCAAGAATTTGGAGATTAAATTGACCTAGAAGAAGCTGGGAAACTATTAGAAATGGATTCCATTATTCATGTAGTGAATCCCTGTAGGTTAAGCCTAAAAGTCCATATGGAAAATACGAAAAAGTACCAATTTAGCAGAACAGTTAAGTGAAAGAATTTATCCTATATCCTGTTGCTACAGGAAATAATTTAGACATTTTTCCAGGTTTTCAAATTATCTTTAAGTAATTGTACAAATGATTTGACATTTAACTAACCAATTTATAAGTACAATGACTCTCAAACAAAGGAATACTACTAAACCAACATAATTACCCTTGCACATTTAATGCTGTTTCAGTTTATCAATTACCCAATCCTCCATCTTAAATTTAATCTTTTATTGACTGATTTGATATTGGATATGAAACACTAATTTAAATCATTTTCCTGTCTACTAGTATTGAGCAATATAGTTTGTCAACATCAAGTGCTCAAAGGAAAACAAAGAAACAGATGAAAATTATTTTTTCACTATTTAATCTGTTGATGTTATATCCATTATTAAATATTTTTACTTCAAAATAGAGAAAAGTCTTTTATAATGACAGTGTTATTACATCTGGGTGTGCTGTTGAACCAGTGAGAGTTGTAGCTTTGAGTGTATATGTTGAGTGACTAGGGTCAACTCGATTCATTATAATGTTAATATATCATCAATCCAGAATGCTAAGAGTCTCCAAAGAAGGGGTTAACATGCATTAGTCCCTAAAATAAAATGCTTAGTTTTATAAGGGGCCAATTTAAGTTTTCTGATCTCAAAATAGATCAAAGCTGTGTGAAGTAGGTTAAGATCTAGAAACAGAGGACTTCCTAAGACACAGGTACAGAAATAACTCAATTTTAGGTCCTAAGCAAACACAGACAGATATAGTATAAATAAAGAAAGATTTCATATGGCTTCTGTAATATCTGAAATCCTGAAAAATTCCATGTAATTGAGGAATAAAATTGTATGTTAGAAGCTGGATGTTCTTAATGCAAAGAAGAAACAAATATCTCTACAAATACTGTTTACTTCTTCTAAGACCTCATTTATATTTCTCAATGTTAACTATTATGGATTATAGAAAATTGCTCTGCAAGGAAGAAAAACCATTTGAATCCTTATCTTGGGGTTCATTTTGCCTAACATCAACTTATTTGACCATTTCTGCTTGTTTCAGACATATACTAGTTATTGCAAATTAAGGAAACCATGGGACCTAGGTTTCTTTGGGCCTGGATTACTTCACCTAATATAATTTTTTCCAAGTCTTTCCATTTCCTAACAAATGGGGCAATGGCATTCTTTCTGATGCAGGCATAGAATTCCATTGTGTATATATACCACATTTTCTTGATCCATTCATCTACTGAGGGACATCTGGGTTGGTTCCATATAAGATGATTTCTTTGTTGCTTTGTATGTACCTTCCCAATGGTATAACCTCTGTTTTCACAGTATATGATGTTGGTATAATTTGGGGAGGGGAAGGTAAAAAAACAAATTGTTTAAATAGGGATACAGGTTGACACATTGTAACAATGAGATGTACAAGATGTTATGTTGAAAAACGAACTTTACTACTTTGGCTGCCGGGAGGGCATGTGAGGGCAGTTATAGGAAGGGGAAACAAAGGAGGAGGCAACAATGCTTGATAAGAAATGTACTCATTACCTTACTCGTGTAATTGTAACCCTTCTGTACAGTATTTTCACAATAAAAACCTTATTAATAATGATAATGATAAAAAGAAAGTTGCTCTGCAGAACCCACAGGTGGTTTAAAATGAAGAGAAAGAATCGGATTGAGAAACCATCCAGAAAAAATGAATGAGCTGGTTAGTGTCTGAGCCACATTTTTCTTTACAGATCTGGGAAATAAGAATATAATAGAGGCTACTACTTAGCTGCCAGTTAACTGGAATTTGAAAAGAGGAATGTTCCAACACAGTTTTGTCTTGGGTAACTGAGCAAGCAGTAGGGAGTTAATGTAGAATTCAGAAGGAGGAAATTTTTATGCCAAGTAAAGGTATGGCAGGTTCCAAGATTCTGGAATAAGGCACATACTGATTTGATTATTGTGCTAAAATGCTGAAACACTATCTGAAATCTGGAAGAAAGAAGTCTACCATAAAGAGATAAATGCAAGCAATCATCATCAGAAGGCAAAATTGGAACTAGGTTAACCCTTATGAAGAAGGTAGAAGACGATGTATGGGATTATCTTAAATAACATCTGCAGAAAGAAGAACTCACTGATATGCTAAAATAAAATGGGTAGCTTTAAAATATCTGCTCAATCTCTAATTAAACAAAGGTTAGTTTCTTATCTGTCATTCCTAAACTTGAAAAAAGAAAGAACTTTATCAGCCATGTTGACCAACTATATACTATATCAATATTCCTGGAGTAGAATAAAATTGTTATAACATTCTGAAAAACATATGGATGATTAGATGCATAACTGAATGGTAAAGAAATATAGGATTCCTTTTGTTGAGTTTTTTTTAATTTGATAAGAATTTCTTTCTGTTGACCATTAAACCATTTTGTAAGAAAAATCTTATTTAAGGATTCAAATATGTGTAAGCTGATTCATATAATAGGGGAAACTTATTACTCAGTTATCCCAGAGTGGTTATAAATGTGAACTAGAGGCTTTGAAAAGCCTGGGCGACAGGGTCCTCAACTAGTGGGTAAAGCGAGAGAGGAAGGATGGCTAGCCCTCTATCACCCTTAAGGTCCATGAATTTTCATTAAGGTCCTTAGGTTTCCTATAAGCATTGTGTGTTGGCTACCTTAAGGAGAGCCTGTGAAAAGAGCAAGTTATTTTAATGACTCTGGTTTGACTATTAGACTTTAATGTAGTCTTTAGTGGTATGTTGTGTTTTTAACTAATTATAAAAATCACAAAGGAGTGGGAGGAGTTTCATTAGGGAAAAGGCAAAAGAATATGACTAAAATTTCAAATAGCTTGTGGCATGCTTAATAAAGAATGCTGAAGCAGCAAATATGCTGGAGAGATTGATTTTTATGAATATTATAGGAAAAGAGGGATTATGCAATTTAGTCTTAAGACAAGAATGAATAAAGGCCGTATCTTGGACATTCAATTTTTGACAAGATATAACTAATTTTATAAAATTTTACATATTAGCATAGGACTTTTGAATATCTGACTTCATTTTATAGTCTAAATAATTTGATATGTTTATATTTTTGTTAAGAAAGGTGGGCCATGCCTGTATCCTACCTAATCAAGAAATTGAGATATAAGGATCACAATTCAAAGCCAGTCTGGGCTGGAAAGACCATAAGACTCTTATCTCCAATTAATCACCAAAAAGCCAGAAGTGAAGTTGAGGCTCAAGTAGTAGGGTCTTGACTGAAAATATTAAGGGGCAGTTCTTAGGCACTGAGTCCAAGCTTCAGGATCAGAACAAAAAAGTGAGAGAAACCGGGAGCCGGTGGCTCAGCCTATAATCCTAGCTACTGAAGAGGCTGAGATCTGAGGATTGTGGTTCAAAGCCAGCCCGGGCAGAAAAGTCCATGAGACTCTTATCTCCAATTAACCACTAGAAAACTGGCAGTGGTGCTATGGCTCAAGCGGTACAGGGCTCAACTTGAGCTGAAGAGTGCAGGGACAGCACCCAAGTCCAGAGTTCAAGCGCCATGACCGACAAAAAAAAAAAAAAAAGGAGATAACTGATTTACTAGGGAATTCTTGTATGTATGATTGCTAGCAAGTTTCTCAAACTAGAATGAATCAAGTCAAATAAATTAACTGCCTAGTTACAAACACGTATAGAAGGAATTTGTAGCATAAGACAAAGTCCAATCAATGAGACTAGATTAGGTTAAAGAAATTAACTTGAGTTAAAATATTTATATGGCGTAAACTGTTACAAACTATAATTTAGAAAGGTAATTTTTCACTAATTGATCCATTTTCCTTCTTAAATAGAGGACTAGCGACACAGAACACTTACCATCCACCTCAATTTGTTCTGCTATGGAGACCACTAGTCATGTTTGAATAGAAAAAATATTATCCTTAAGGGAAAATAATTGGTTACTAAGGAGATAGCATTCTTGTCGCTATTACTTTCTACCAAGATGTCTGGCATCAAAGATTGTTTGCCAACCAGAAACTGTGTTTTCAGCTGTTAATCAGATAATGTGAAAACTTTAATTCTAACCCAACACTGGCTATTGCCAGATACTGGTAAGATATAGCAAAGTTTTCAATCATGTGATTATAAGCTAAAATTATATGCAAAAATTTAAGATCAAATGAAAATATGGTAGTTCAGGAATGAATGCTATGTAATTTTTTTTTTTTTTTTTTTTTTTTTTTTTTTGTCGGTCGTGGGGCTTGAACTCTGGGCCTGAGCGCTGTCCCTCAGCTCTTCAGCTCAAGGCGAGCGCTCTACCACTTGAGCTACAGCGCCACTTCCGGTTTTCTGGTGGTTTATTGGAGATAGGAGTCTCACGGTCTCTCCTGCCCGGGCTGGCTTTGAACCGCGATCCTCAGATCTCAGCCTCCTGAGTAGCTAGGATTACAGGCGTGAGCCACCAGCGCCCGGCTTGCTATGTAAATTTTTAAATGGAGATCAGTATAAACAATACAAACAGCATTATTATTAAATGTAGAACTTAATACTTTAGAACTTAAGAACTTCAAACTCATAAGTAGCAAAAATATGAAGGTCTAGCCTAGTTGTAAGATTTTGTGCTGAATTCTAAACTGCTGAAAGAATCTCCTTCTTTGCATATTATGAGAGGGAATGTTCCAAATTTTAATTTTTTGTTCTCCTTTTCTCTTTTTAATTTTTATTTTTTATTATGAAAATACTGTACAGAGGGGTTACAATGGGCAAGATAATGAGTACATTTCTTATCAAGCATTGTAGCTTCTTCCTTTGTTTCCCCTTCCGATCCCTTCCCATCCTCCCTCTGTCCCCCCACCCAATCCTCCCACCTTCCCCCCACCAAAGTTGTAAAGTTCGTTTTCAACATAACGACTTGTACATCTCATTGTTGCATAAATAAAATTAAATATTCCAAATGTTTTCTAGTTTGTTTTTCACTGTCAGGAAATAGCATGTCACTGATTTTTCACATTATGTTCCAAATTTTATTTTAAAATATTACTACAATAATTCATTTCTTCATTCCTTATCCAAAAGAGTTTATAACATTCCTAGTTATGTGAAAGAAAAATAGTGATTTTGACATTTAATAAAATTCAACTAGTAAGGAAAAGGATAATATTTCATTGATTAGAACAATAACAAAAGACCAGAAATGTATGATGTACACATCAGAATAGAGTTGTATGGAATTTTTTGTCTCATATAGGAGTGTGAGAAATAAAATGTCCTCAAGTTGGGCCTATGTCATTTTGTCTTTCAAGAATTTGGGGAGGGGAATGGAAATAACAAAATGCTGAAATAAGGATACAGGATGACCCATTGTAACAGTGAAATGTACAAGACAGTATGTTGAAAAGGAACTTTACAACTTTGCCAGGAGAGAGGGAGGGGTAGAGGAGGGCTTAGGAAGGTGGGGAGGAAAGAGATGGTGAGGGAAAAATAAAGGAGGGGGTAACAATGATAGGAAATGGACTTATTACCTTGCTCATGTACCTGTAACCCCTTCTTACAGTATCATATATATGTACATATATATAATATATATATATGTATATATATAACAAAAAAAAAAGAAATGAGAGTTGACAGACAATCCACAGCCTTCAATATGTAGCTCCCCAGGTCTCATGGAGAGATACTCTATAAATTAGATAGCCAGTATGCAAAAGAGCCTGGAGTCAGCTTGGAAAGTGTAAATTGCATTTTTGCATACATTTTGCATACATTGTACACAAATTATTGTTCCCTATCAGCATATCTCTATTTAAGTTTAGACTTGAAATTCTGCTTCCCAGAGAACTGTTTCCCAGTGGATTATTCATAGAAATTCTTGGCTTTTGGTTAAGTTACTTTATTTGCTTTCAGAGTATAAAGACATTTTATGATTTTAAAATATTATATATATATCACCTTTATAATTGAGGTAGTTCCGATCTCTTTAAAGCTAATTTTACATATCTTTTTCACCCTGATCCTCATCTCTAATCCTTGAATATTAGTAGTCTACTAAAAGGACTATATGAAGTATATTTTGAATTAAAAATGAACATATAGAATTGTGGTGTGTATCAGAGAAATCTACATTCAGATATTGTCTGAAATACAAAATTATAGCTTATTTCTTATTCACTTGACATTTTATTATATATTGTACATGTTTAACAAAGTAGATGTATATGGTTGTTTTACAGTGCTTTTATTTTGAAGAATTGCACTTAAATAATATGTGACCACTTATGTATTGATGACAATTGTAATTCATATATTATTATTTATATTATTTATACAATTTGTATATTATATATTATTTTCATTAACTACAAATATTGGTAAATAAATATCTTTGTACATATGTGGTAATGTTGAGATGTGTCTCTGTTGGATAGAGTTGCAAGTTGCTCTGCAAACCCAAATGAGATGTACAAGTTGTTATGTGAAAAAACAAACTTTGCAACTTTGACTGGGAGTAGGGGGGGTGGGGGAGAGGTGGGTGGGAGATGGGAAGGGATGGGAAAGGGGAAACAAAGGAGGAGGCAACAATGCTTGATACGAAATGTACTCATTACCTTGTCCATGTAATTGTAACCCCTCTGTACAGTATTTTCACAATAAAAAACTCACACATTTTAGCCTTCCTTTCATTCATGTGTGGCTACATGTACATAAAGGAATCTGAATGCAATTGTATATACTATATCCATAGTAATGATTTTGAGTAGCAATCCTTCTCTTTCTACTCAATCCACTAGATTAAAGCAGTCAATGACTATGTACAAATGATCCCAAATATATGTGTGTATGTGTATTAGAGTGATAATATATATTCTCTTTCTCTATGTACAGCCTGTGTTGCAGAGTAATTACATAGAATACTATACACTTCAATTTTCAAGTATTTCATGAGTGAGGAAAATATTTTTCTCATGTTTTAGTTAGGTAAGACATAATATATTAATATGAGGATATTAAAATTAATTTCTGATTTCTTTAACCAACCACAGAATTAATTTTAAAGGACTTTTTAAAAAGTCTGTTACAATCATCTCTAGCACCCTTACTGTTATTTAAAGCAATGATTATCTTCTTGGAATAATGCAGTGGTACACTGGTAAAAGGCTTAACTCAGTCCCACTCATTCACTAAAATGATATTTTTGAACGGCCACATTCCAAATGGAGGATTTCAATTCATTTAAAAGGAATGGTTCAGGCTGTGCCAAGGAGCCCTAGAGTTTCTCCAGTTCATTGCTGTATGTTTTCAGAGTGGCTGCTTTTACTTTGAGGTCTTTGATCCGTTTGGAGTTGATTCTGGTGCAGGGTGATATATAAAGATATACTTTAGTTTTCTACAGGAGTCTAACAAATTTTTCCAGCACCATTTAGTGAAGAGACTCTCTTTCTTCCATTTTATTTTTTAGGTCCCTTATTGAAGATTAGGTGGCTATAGGTCTGTGGGTTCACTTCTGGGTCTTCGGTTCTATTTGTCTGATCCTCAGGTCAGTTCTTGTGCCAGTACCAAGCTGTTTTGATTACTATAGCTTTGTAGTAGAGTTTGAAAATTGGTATTGTTTTTCCTCCAGCACTGTTCTTTCTGCCAAGGATGGGTTTTGCTATTCGGGGTCTTTTATTGTTCCATATGGATTTTTGGATTGCTTCTTCTATTTCATTGTTGGATTGCTTCTTCTATTTCATTGAAGAATGAGGTGGGGATATTGATGGGTATTGCATTGAATTTGTAGCTAGCCTTTGGCAGTATTGCCATTTTCATGAGGTTGATCCTTCCAATCCAGGAGCATGGGAGGTTTTTCCACTTCCAAGTTCTGCTTTAGCTTCCTTTATCAGGTTTTCAACATAGAGATCCTTCAGTTCCTTAGTTAACTCCTAGGTATTTAATTTTTGTGGGGCTATTACAAAAGGAGTGCTTTCCTGATTTCAGCTGTGCTTTTCTTGTTATTGGCATACAGAAAAGCCATTGATTTTTGAGGGTTAATTATATACCCTGTTACCTTGCCAAAGTTTTGGATCAGCTGGAGTAACTTGGGAGTGAAGTCCATAGGGTTATTTAAATACAAGACCATGTCACCCAGACAAACAACAAATCAAAGAAAAGTTCGACAAATGGGATTGCATGAAGCTGCAGAGCTTCTGCCTGGCAAAGGACATAGCTAGCAAGATCAATAGAAAGCCCATGGGTTGGGAGAAGACCACCACTAGCCATAAAATAGACAAGGGTCTCATATCTAAAATATACTTGGAACTCAAAAAATTAAATCCTCCAAAAACAAAACCTCAAAGAAACAACTGCCTGATTAATAAGTGGGCTAAAGACTTAAAGAGAGACTTCTCTGAAGAAGAAATAAGAATGGCCAATAGACACATGAAGAAATGCTCAACTTCTCTAGCCATAAAAGAAATGCAAATCAAAACAACATTTAGATTCCACCTCACCCCACTTAAAATCAAGAAATCTAATAACAACAGATGCTGGAGAGGATGTGTCCAAAAAGGAACCCTACTGCATTGGTGGTGGGAGTGCAAACTTGTTCAACCCCTTCAGAAAGCAATATGGAGGTTCCACAAAAGACTACACATAGAGCTCCCCTATGACCCAACAATTCCACTCTGGCATTTACCCAAATTAGCACCAACAAAGCAATACTAAAGCTACTAGCACAGTTAAGTTTTTGTTTGTTTGTTTGTTTTGGGTCCGGTAGTTGGTCGTGGGGCCTGAACAGCGCATGGGCGCTGTCCCTCAGCTCTTCAACTCAAGGCTAGCGCTCTACCACTTGAGCCACAGCAACACTTCCAGCTTTTTTTCTTTTTTCTTATGTGGTGCTGAGAAATAGAACCCAGGGCCTCATGCATACAAGGCAAGCCTCTACCACTGAGCCACCTTCCCAGCCCACAGTTAAGTTTATCACAGCATTATTCACTATAGCTAAGATATGGAAGCAACCCAGATGCGCCTCAGTAGATGAATGGATCAAGAAAATGTGATACATGTATACAATGGAATTTTATGCCTCTATCAGAAAGAATGACATAGCCCCATTTGTAAGGAATGAACCCCAAGATAGGGACACAAGTGTTTTTTTTTCCCTTGCCATTGGTTCTATTGTGTTTGTAAGGTGTCATGTGACTTTTTGTTGCTTCGTATGTCCCTTCCCAGGGTATAACCCTGTTTTCACTGTATTTGATGTTGGTATAAATTTGGGGAAGGAAAGGGAAAAAACAAATTGTTTAAATAGAGATACAGGTGGACCCATTACAACAATGAGATGGACAAGACACTGTGTTGAAAAATGAACTATACAATTTAGTAGGGGTGGGAGGTAGCTGAGGAGGTGGGAGGGAAGGGATGGTAAGGGAAAAGTAAAGGAGAAGGCAACAATGATGGATGAGAAATGCACTCTTTACCTTGTTCATGTAACTGCAACCCCTTTGTACATTATTTTCACAATAAAAACTTAATTAAAATAAAAAAATTATATTAAGTGAAGTAAGCCAGGCCCAAAGAAACATAGGTCCCATGGTTTCCATTATTTTCAATAACTAGTATATGTCTAGGATAGCTTTTCCAGACAAGCAGAAAAGGTCAAAAGTTATGTACATATGATCATGTAAGAGGATGATAAGTGAAATGAACCCCAAGGTAGGAATACAAGAGGTTTTATATTTGTTGCTGTTGTTTTTAATGTGCTATGTGATTTTTTTGTTTCTTTTGTATGTTCTTCCCCCATGTTATAACCCCTGTTTTTACTGTATTTGATTCCAGTACCATGCATCATGTATGTACTCTTTTCTAATTTGGGGAGGGGAAGGGAAATAACAAAATTCTGAAACAAGGATACATGTTGGCCCATTGTAGCAAGTAGATATACAAGACACTATGTTGAACATGAACTTTACCACTTGAGGGGGAGACAGGAGTTGGGGAGTTGGGGAGGGAAGGAATGGTAGGAAAAAAACAAAAGAGGGGGTACCAATGCTCGATAGGAAATACACTCATTACCTTACTCATGTAACCATAACCCCTTTGTTTCTTTACAATAAAAAATGTAAAAAAAAAAGAGTGGTTCACAATTTCTGGAATTCTGTCACTAAAGTTATAATACCTAGAATTTAGAAAATATTCGTTAGATTGTCTTAAGATGTTAGAATTGCTATTACAAATAGAGTCAAGATTTTCACTGCATATTAATAAACTATGAAAGAAACAAAATGTTAATGAATAAAAATGTTTAGCTAAAATATAACTTATAAAAATATAACTATGTTTCAGGCAAAATGAACCATAAATAAAACTTGTATCATTATTCATCTCATCTAAATAACTACTAAGGCAACCTACACATTTAAAGAATAAACACAAGTCCATGTTTTTGTAGCATAAAAAAGTCCTCACTGTTCGGTTTCTAAAAGTTAAATATTATATACTTTGCAAGAAAAAAAATTCACTGATGTCATTTTTGTTGCATACACTGAGGCAAATGTTTCCTTCTCTGGAGCATTTGATAAATAATAAGAACTCCTTCAACCTTGAAAGCATTCTGAAAGCCATAAGAAAGATAAAGCTTTAAAGCATTATCAGTAGGCACTGCCTGCTACCCGCTCAGAACTATGGCAGTGATTGATGTTCAACAAAGTTATTTGACCTGTAATTTCAGAAAGAGCTTAGTAACCTTAGCCACTGTATTCTACATAGCTCATTTTGCTTCAGAACATAATTCTCTATGCTTATTTTTACAGAAGAAACTCAATGAGCATTCTTACAGGACTCTCGAAACTCACTGAGATCTCATAACATACTCTTGGTATTAGTGGAATCCTGACTAATTGCCTGGAAATAATACTCATTTGTCAATAATACAATATACCTCTCTGAGAAACGGAAAGTCCAGAAAGAGGATAGGTGATGGTACCATATAACATTATGAATGGATTTATACTAAATCAATCTTTTGTGGCTTTGTTTCAGAATTCACTTGTGACTCACAAACCCTCTCTCTCATAAGATAAGCTTCTTATCATATTTTGTACTTCGTTACCACAAAATGTTAGAGAAAAATGTGTCTTAACTTTCCTAGTATATAAATGAGTCAGATGAAAGGGAATACAAAAAAGCAAAGGACATAAAGTTCAGCCTTCAATTAAGGGCTTATATATGGCACTGAAATTGTGTACTTTGCTTTTTTCCTAGACACCATGAAGAAAACTGTTCAACAAAGTATCATGATTACTGGTAACTAATCAGCCTTGTAGAATTATTATTTGTCATTGTCATTTCTAATAAAGTTTGGCTATTGTTTTATTTTTGATGATTTTACAAAATATCCCATGTTTAAGGTGATTTGGAGTTTTAAAATAACCTGTTTACCCATTATGACAGCAGTCAAAAATAAGGTAGGTTTGTTTACTTCTTTGGCACTTACTTTTGTACTATGATGTTCACTTGTATATTTACTTTAGTTATTATTTCAAATTGCTTTAGGAAGCTCATCTTAATAATCACATGTCCACAGAAGTTAGAGAAATGAATGGATCCAGCAACCTAGGATCTTTCATAACACTCTTCAAGTCCACAGTTTGATGTTTTAATGATTATTACATATGACCCAAAGCCAAGCTACCTGTAAGTATTCCACTCATTTTAAGACTCATGGAAAGTCATGAACAGAAGCGTGGCTCAACACAACGTGGTCATTTTGAATAGTTATATTAAAATACATTATGAATAATTACTCCTCACAATAGTGAAAAGAATTTGATTCCAGATTATTTTGGCTTTGATATCAGGCCAAACTAGAGCATTGTCACTGCTAAGAAATATTGCGTACATCTGTTTCTTTTGTAAATATTTGATGCCACTTTATAGATACAAGCTTACTTTAAATAAAGTAATTATTATATTCGACCCTAGTCAACATATACTGAGTTGCATTCAAATCACATTGCTAGTTTTTAAATTAATTGTCTTAAACAAAAAGAATTTTTTTTCTGGCATTAATTTAAATCTCTTGACAAACACACAGCAGGACAAATCCTGTCACAATTAAGGATGAGCACATCATATAGTGAGCTGCAGCCAGCCATCTGTAGGTAACAAACATTACCTATTCTCTAGAACAATCAGCCTTTAATGGCCCACTGCAACTAATACCTCAGTCCCTTTGCTCTGACAACATGACTCTTTTTTGTTACCAAATCATTCCAGAAGTATCCTCTTTTTAATAACAAAATATAAACGTGAAAAACAGGCAGTAGGAAAATAGGGTGTCATTTCCTTCTACAAAAATAAAATATTACTTTACAAAATGAAGTATTTCTGAAAAAGGCTCCATTTGGAAGGAAAAAAATGTTCTTCTGTTAGATGACTGTGTAATTAAAAAGGATGGTTATCTGTTATAAATACTGGAAGAACTATGTACTTAATTGGAGAAGAAAGCCCTGGATAGTGGAGTCATCAGCATTGCTATTCACTAATACTGACTTGCAGTCGCTTTGAGGTAATTGTTTTCCTAGACAAGTACACCTCCTCATCTGCACCCCACCCTTAATTTAGAGTCCAAGCATTGGATTGGCAAAGCTTAAGTTCTGGCAATCTCATTCTGGCTTCACGTTCCTAGTATTTTCATGAGCTAACGGAAATTGTAACATATGGCATGCTTTGTCACACTCCTAGGTGATTTCATCTGATTTTCTTATTACTTTCCATCAGTCTCTAGCCATGAGCTCATGACATTGAATACTGTGGTAGGCATGGCACTGAACTGAACCAGGTGGGATAAGCTCACACTAATCCTGAAAATTCTGTTATTTGTCCCAAAAGAAATATATGTTAGCATCACTGTTACGAAACATCTTTCCTCATGTTAACTTAGACTACACTAATAGCAAATGAAGAAGATACAGGGATACTCTTTAACTAAACATAAAATAAGTTGATGTATTTGTGTCTTGCCTGTATTTATTCAATAAAATTTTATATTTCGATCTAACAGTTTAACACTATAGGAAATAGGGTAAGAATTTATTTTCTGCATTTTTATTTATTAAAATCTAATAATATGGCTAGGTACCAGTGGCTCACATCTATAATCCTAGGTACTGAGGAGGCTGAGATCCAAGGATCACAGTTTGAAGCCAGTTCAGACAAAATGAGTGCAATTTTTTTGAACCTGTCTCCACTTCCCCCACTCTGTCCTAATTTTTCCCTCCCATCCCCACCTACAAGATGTACAGTTCATTTCCCACATAGCGTCTGCTGAGTACCACTGTTGTATTTGTTCACCCTTTGTTCTATCTTTTCTGTGTCCCCTCCCTTCCAAATACAAACAGTAAAAAATTAAAAAAGAAAGTAAAAAATGTCTCATTTCCCTTTCTTAGAGTTCATTTCATAAAATATTACTTTATAGGATCATATGTACATAGCTATGGAGCCTTTGATAATCACTCCTATGCATATCCTCCTTTGACCTCAGTGTGGGAATGTCTACAATTTTATATATTTTATCATGCCCCAGCGTGTGTGTGTGTGTATATATATATCATTCAGTGTATTTATGTAGATTTTTGTGCCACAAAATTGTAACATTATTGAAGTAAAATTTGAAAACCTGTCATAAGACTCTTTGTACTGTATTTTGTTGTTATGCCTGAGATTAGACTAGATAAACTCTTATTATATTATTACATTCAAGATATATATTTGAGCACTTTCTGTATGTCAGATTACATGATATGCATTGTTAATATATTGTTGTTCAAGACAGATCCATCACTACTACCCTGGTGCTGGCACACAGTGGAGAATATAGACACATATAACTATAAGTGTATTGACAAGTGTTAGATATGAGTGTAAGTGTAAGGTATTAATATTTGCAAACAGGCAAAAGTATAGATCTAAGCCTGACGCCAATGCCTTGTGCTATCATCCTAATGATTCTGAAAACAGATCTGAGATCTCAGTTTAAAGCCAGCTTCAACAAAACACCCAGGAGACTCCATCTCCAATTAATTAGCAAAATGCCAGCCTGGAGGTATGGCTCAAATGGTACAGTCACAGCCACGAGTGAAAAGCCGAGCCAGAGTACAAGTCCCTAACTTCAAGCCTGCTAACATCTGCTACACATAAAATGTAAATAAATTGAATGGTATTTTTATCCTGGAGTATTTAACAGTGTATATCAAAACTAAGATTCTAATCAATTATTAAAACTAAGAATAGAATTCACTGATATGTTGAGATATACATCAGAGGAAATATGAGCAGTGTGACCTAATCTTAACCTAATTAATCAGGTAATCATTAATCATGTATAATTTGCATCAATTATGCAATAGCTCCATTTACAAATAAGATCACATTCTGTGGTACTGAGGGTGAAGACTTTAGCATATAAATTTTAAGAGAACGCCAGTTAACCCATAGCAGCCATGATGTTTATACTATTACAAAAAAATTATTGCATTCTTTTTGAAAATATTTATTTTATGTGAAAATACCATACAGAGGGGTTACAAGTACATGGGCAAAGTAATGCCTCCTCCTTTGTTTCCCCTTCCAATCTCGCCCCCCCTCCCCCCCTGTCCCCCTGCCCCGCCAAAGTTGTAGTTTGTTTTTCGACATAACAACTTGTACATCTCTTTGCTGCAATGGGTCCTCCTGTATCCCTGTTTAAACAATTTGGTTTTTTCCCTTCCCCCCCATAAAGTATACCAACATCAAATAAAGTGAAAGCAGGGGTTGTACCTTGGGGGAGAGACACACAAAGCAACAAAGAAATCATCTTATAAATGTGCATTCTTAATATCAAGTCTTGGAAAGATTATGAGAAAGTTGATTTTCTATGGTATGACGGATGAAATTCTACATCAGAAAATTACATTTGGGAAAATAATTTTTGGCTGCATTTTTAAAAATTCAAAATGTGCTCAATTTCTACTTTCATAGCTAAAAATGAATCCTAAATGAACACATGGGTAAATGAACATTGATATTCAGTTATCACTGAAGCAATTATGTGTAACAATAAATTATTTCTCAAATTAATCTATGTTTCATCATTTGCAATCCAATATAAAATTTTTTTTGTCAGTCCTGGGCTTGAACTCAGGGCTTGGTCACTGTCCCTGAGCCTCTTGTGCTCAAGGCTAGGACCCTACCACTTGAGCCACAGTGCCACTTCTGGCTTTTTCTGTTTATGTGGTACTGAGCAATTGAACCCAGGACTTCATGCATGCCAGGCAAGCACTCTATCACTAAGCCACCTTCCCAGTCCACAATCAATATACTTGTTCATTGTTAAAAATAAGAATGTATTTGATTTTTGTTACATTGACTTTTCATCCTGAAACCTTGCAAAACTCATTTAAGTCTCCACATATTTTTGTACATCTGTTAGGAATGTATAAAGAAACAATCAGTGTATAGTAATCCCCTGATACTTATCAAGGGTGGTAAATCATGACTCAGTTACCAGCTGCTGAGACCTGAAGGCTGTCAGGAGTACAAACTTGTTCACCCAAATCACATGAGCGATATTTTAACTGGCTAAATATACAAACTCCCAGTAAAATAAAAAGAAGGATGGAAGGAAGGAAGGAAGTTCAATTTTTGATGTATCCAAAAGACAGAAGCCTGAGAAGATAGGAAAAGTCATAAGTTTGGTGACCAATGCAATATAATACTTGTACTTGTGAGGTGGTTAAGCCAGCCTGGCTCACATAGTGAGACTCTGCTCAAAAATAAAACAACAAAGAAAAAGAAGACATGGAAAGAAGTTTTACAACTGATCACTTGAACAGAGAAGAAATTTTATTTTTATTAAAACTAATTCTGGGAGCTGAGAAGTTGGCTCAGTGGTAGAGCACTTGCCCTGCATGCCTGAGGCCCTGGGTTTCATTCCTCAGCACCACATAAGCAAAAAGCAAAAAGCCAGAAGTGGTGCTGTGGCTCAAGTGGTAGAGCGCTAGCCTGGAGCTGAAGAGCTGAGGGACAGCGCCCAGGCCCAGAGTTCAGGCCCTTCGATCAGACCCCCAAACTAACAAACAAACAAACAAACAAAAAACTACTTCTGTTGTAATATACTGTTGTTTTATGTATATCCATTCTTTTACTTTTGTATTTTCAAGTTGCTGATTCTTATTTTCTTTGAATTAATTTTATTTTTAATTTTTAAATAATTTTATTAGATTCTCGATTTTTATCCCTTGGATATCAACAAAAAAATATAAAGACAATAATAGGCAATATGACTCCTCTGCAAGTTCAACTCTAATAGCTAAAAACAATGATATCAAAGTGGATAGAATGTCAAAGAGCTTAAAACAATGATTTCTAAAATGATCTGTAAATTCAAAAGATATAGAAATAATCTGTCAAATAAACTGAAAAAAGAAGAATATGAAAAAGCAATTCAGTAAAGATAGATCTTCTGAAAGTTCTAAACACAAAGTAAGTGTTCAACAAGAAAATGAACAACTCAATTAAGTGTTTTTACAATATGTTAGATAATGTAGAAGAAAAAGTATCAGAACTTGACCAAAAGTTGATGAACTATAACATTCAGATACAAATAAAGAAAAAGAATGGAAAGATTCATGAGACACTGTTGAATGACCACACAGGATCAGAATTGAAAGTTAAAGGTCTAACAAAAACAATTCAGTAAAATAACAGCATAAAATTTTCAAAATCCTAGTAAATACATGGGTATTCAGGTATGGTACGCATTCAGAACCTTAACAGAAATTATTAGAAAAGACATACTCCAACTTGTACTATATTTAAGCTGTCTAAAGTACTAAGTGAAGGAATATTGAAGGATTCAAGACAGAATTGCAAAGTTACATAAGAAAGACAATACACTGGTGTAATACTAGTAATTGAAAAAAATTTGAAAAGAATTGAAAAACAACAGAATTGTAAATAATCTATAAGTCAAAGCAAAAATCTCCAAGGGAAATATAAGTGCAAAAATTGAATTAAAATATATCTTTTCAATTGTGGGTTACAACTAAGGTAATAATGACAAAGAAATATATACCACTAAATGCTTGCTTTTTATTCCATTATCATATACCAGGTTTATGTTGCTATGCTTTTAAAATTCTTCCTAACTTTATATGCATGCATTTGTTATTCTTACAAATTAGATTATTTATTATAATACATGTATATATAATAAGTTTAAGATTTGTGTTAAACACTGAATCTATATTTTATTTCTGTTTTTCAGAATAGAGTCCACATGAACCAAGTTCACACTAACATTTTGTGTGAGGGATACATAATCTATTTGTACATCATACCTATGGCACAAGATGTAATCAAAATGCATATGGTATTAAATACCTTAAATATGAGTTTATTGAAGAACCAGTTTCAGTTCAGATTTGTGAAATTAGAAGAGACTTTTGTTAATATTTTAATAAAGCTTAGTCTTCAACCACTCTGCAGGACACTCAAAAAGTAATTGTTCCTACAGTTTTGTATGCTAGGCAACACAATGTTATTGATATAATACTATGAGTATCATTACTAGGCATCTTTGAAGGTCTAAAGGGAATAGTAAAATATGTTCATCTATTTACCAAAAAAATTATTAGGTTAATTTACAAAGCAGAAAGATAGCTTAAGTGAAATAAGAGAAGGTTCTAGCAATATTGTTCTGATGTGATAAGAGTTTGAATATAGTAAGAGCAAAGCAGGATGGAGGAACCAAAAGAATTCTTTAAAATGAAAACCAGGACTTGGTATCAGAATGTCTACTAAAGTAAAGGAACATAAAATATATCTAATAGTTTCAAGTAGGGGGGGACTTTGTGGAATTTTTAAAGTAAATAATGAAATACCATATGGAAAAGTCTGAATTTACTTGAAGAATTTTTGGTACTACTAACTACATGGCCAAGTAAATGTGTGATATAAGTGATTTAAGAGGAAGGTCAGGTTGGCAATACGAATTTTCTCGATTTTAAGGTCAAAATTTTGCACAATATTTTACTTTATTTTCTTGACAGTACTAGGGATAGAACTGAGATGGTGCTCTACCTAATGAGCCATGCTTTCAACCCTACTTTTGCTATTATGGAGATGGCAGCTAGAAAAATTTTCTGTCTAGTCTGGCCTCAAACAATCATCCTCCAGATTTCAACCTCCTGAGGAGCTAGGATTATATGCAAAAAACCACAGGTGCCTAGTTCTAGTCATTTTATTTTGTCTAATGCAAGCTACATAATCCATATTTATCTTATTTAAATTGTTTTTAATATTTATCTTAATTGAATTAATTTCAATACCAATCTAATTAGTTATTATAGTTTTGTGTGCTAGACAATGGGCATAATTACTTGGCACACTTTGAAGATCTGAAGGAAGCAGTAAAATATGTTCATCCATTTACCAAAACCAGTGAATTGTCTGATGTACTATTATAAAGTGCTCTGATGCTAAAGATCAAATAACAGCTTTGTGTATATCTTGAAAGAAGCTTAAAAGCAGTGTACTGACTGAGGCCATCTCCTCATCTAATTCATTCAGTCAAGGAACTATTGCTCATCTCCTGTTCTTGGTAAAATGATGTGCTCTGAGGAAGTAGATAGGACTTAGTCCTTATTCACAAGAATCTTGAGGGGCACAAAAAGCACAACACAAATACTCTTAACACAGTATACAGACAGTAAAAAGGAGCCTTTCACAACATGTGTGTGGAAAAGTATGTGGGTAATTCTACTACGGAGAGAGGAAAACTGTGAAGTTCAAGTAAAGATTAGTTAAGATGCAAAAAAGAAGGATTTGCGACTTGGAAATTATATGAAGAACCAAGTAAGTAAATTCCTAGTATTTGGAGGTGAGTACATAGTAAAAGATATGCCAATAAAAAAGTTATAATCGTTTATCAATTAGCAGGATGAGAAAAAAAGAATATGATATAAATGCTACTGCTTCCCAAATCTTGGTAAAAGTAATGTTACAAAAATGTAAAAGAAAAGATTGAGGATTTTACTTATTCATTTATTTATTTATCTGTTTATTTGTTAAACAGATGACAGGACAAGATCATTCGTTTACTTCTGAGTGTACTGTTTTATAACAACTTTTGATTAGAAACACACAGCATTACTCTCCTTACATCTTTCTGTATTCTCTCAGAAATTTGGAAGAATATAAGGTAGACCTATGCATTTCAAAAAGCCACAGACATATGGAAATTAAAATAAAAATGATGAATGAAACTCCCTAGTAAATGTGTGGAAGAAGAAATCAAGTATACATAGAAATGACACAACGAAACTCTTGTATACAAAAGAGCAAGAAGGCCTGGTACCAAAACAGAAACAAAGCAAAAGTTTTCTCTATTTCTGCTCTTGTATTGCTTACATAAGCAGAGATCCAGAAAAGATTTATAGTATTTACAGTGTTAATAGCATCCTAGGCTGAACTTAGTAACAACTCTGGTGTGTCCATTGTATTTGAAAAATTAAGATAACTTTGTCAGAGGCTTTTCAACAGAGCTGTAGGGGAAAGACATCATATAAGGGAAAGAGAAAGAAATAGTGTTTTATGTCTAATGCTCGAATATGATTGTTACTCTCATAGATTATTTTGAACACATAAAGCTTTGTATATTCTTGGGATATCGTACCAAGACATGGCTTTTTTTGCTACTCCCTGTTTGTCTATTGGAATAAGGCAATAAGAAAAACTATCAAAGCCATATCATAATCTATTATACTAACATTAACAATGTCTATAATAATATCAGACTCCTGAATTATAACCAGCCAAACTCCCATACATGTTGGATCCCATAGAGATCCAACATGCTTAGGGTTAGTCATGACTAAATAATAACAGGGAAGTGCAAATTGAGTTTTAACTTATTTTTCTAATGTGTATTAATAAATCGGGATTTGTAAATCTGTTTTACACTTTTGAAAGACAAATTTTAGTGAGTAAGCAAAACAAATTTCATATAATCAGCCATGCTAAACAAAAACCTTTAAATCATCTCAATTATATTATGTGCAAATAAAATACAGAATAGAATAAAATCCAGAGTCAATGAACACTTTAAGATATTTTTAGATTACAAATCAAATTGCTAATCTTCCACATTTTATATTATATTTTCTTTTGCTTTTATGTCCTAGTAAAACTAATTTCTTAAGTAGAAAGTTGTTGAGGGCCAATGAAGTTTACATCCAATTACTTATTACCCAGACCACAGACATGCGATTTTATATCTTTGAATATTTGAAAACACAAAGTCATAACTTCTCTGCTGGAAATCATGAATGTAAATGACTTATTAAAATACAATATATTATTTAGTATTATTTTCAGAGGGCTGGTTCAAAGCTGCACATTAACAAGCATCACGTAGTTTGAAATCGGAGCTGGAGGTACAGGGGGAGTGGAGAGTGCATTGTGCCTGGAGCTAAAAATAAACTTTCTCTTCTCTCCTTTATTTTTTTTCTAGATAGTTCCTCCACCAATCAAACCCCAGGATATTCAATTCTAATCATGTTTCAAGATGCTAAACAAAATAACAATGGAAAAACTAATGGGTTTATTTTTTGAGAGAATTTTATAGATTAAGGTCAATGGTCACAGAAGGTCCTTAAGTTGTCTTCAGTTTCAAAACTAGATACTTTTAAATGTGCACAAATGTATTTATACAGTTTTGCTACTATAAGATACTTTAGCATCAAACTTGCATATAATAAGAATTACTTCTCTTATATTTTACATTGCATATGTGCAATCAATCCTCATAAACATTTTCATTTCCTTTTTAGTTAGTCTCTTAATGCAAATTTTGACACTATCATAATTTTAATTTCCAACAATAGAACAATTGACAGGTTGGTTATTATTTTCACTTAGAAAATAAGATGAAAATGACACACTAAATGTATTTGTCTTAAATGACATTTCATATAAATTTACTCAATTATTAGAAAGTCTTTTGTGCCCAGATTCCTTCAAATGGCAACTTGTTTTTGAGATTTCTACCTTGATTCCTTCCATCTTTCTTTCTATCCTTCCTTTCCTTGCAACTTTCCTAGCTTTTCATTCTTTCTCCTTCCTTTGTTCCTTTGTTCATTCCTTCCTTCCTTCCTTTCTTTCTTCCTTCATTCCTTTCCTCCTTTTTCTTTCTTTCTTTCTCTTTCTCTCTCTTTCTCTTTTCTCTCTCTTTCTCTTTCTCTCTCTCTTTCTTTCTCTTTCTTCCTTTCTTCCTTTCTTCCTTTCTTCCTAGCTTTCTTATTATTTGTTTTACCAACTGTATCTTTTTAAATTTGCATTAAATTCATATCAAATATTTGTTAATCCTCCAGATTTAAGGTATAAGTTAAAGTGACTAGAAAGAAAAAAATTTTAATTACACTGTATTTTTGAACTTTGAAAGAGCTGCATATAATAGAAGATTAAAGCAGACAGTTTACAAGAAATTATGTATTATGCATAATGCATCATATTTACATGGAATGATTCATTCTTCTCAATGCAATAAATAGAAAACCATTGTAAAACTCTCAGACTAAGAAGTGGAATCCAGACCTTCATATAAGGATGCAAAATGCATAATATTAGAAAGAGTAAAATTAGTCCAAATGGCTGAAATGTCCAGATTTGTGAACAGAAGTTGGTCAGAACACATGTAGTTAGGAAAGCTAAATGCTATGTTGTGAAATTTGTGATTTTCCTGGTTAATTATGGGAGTTGCATAACTAGGTTTGTCTTAAGAACCTAACTTCTAGAATTGTAGTCAACATGAAAAGTGAACAAAACAGACTATTATGTGTGGATCATCCCTAAATTCAAAATTTAGATTTCTGTGACACAAAACAAATCCATGGTGGAGCCATTGAAATGACTGTGGGGAAGATTTTGAATTCCCAATACTTTTCAACCACAAAATCATCACCAACACAATTAAAATCCAGTGGAATACTATAATCATTGTGCAAAAAATAGCACTGTATTATTTTCTGTTCTCAAATTAGTCTTCTAAACAGATTGCCAACCATGAACTCCCTGCCCTGTGCACTCCTCATACACAGAACATGGAATCAACACTGTAGATACCACAACTTAGGTCAGGATTGGGTGTAGCATAAAAAGGTTATCTTCAACCTGCTTTTTCAAGGTTGTTCTTTCTGCTTCTATAGTATGTACTTCATGCATTTCAAGCTATAGATCAAAAATATTTTTCACTCTTGTTTTTCCATAAATTAATATGCCTGCATGAAAAAAATGATTGCTTTTGTTTCCAGAATTTTTAGTTTATAGGGAGTTCTATCTAATCATCTAATCAATATCGTCTTAAGATGATAAAAACAGACTCACAACATATAATGTCTGGATCATTATAAAATAAACACTAAAACAAAATGATATTTAACACAAGCTAAGATGCAATGATTCTCAAAGTTTAATTTCGTCATTCTAAAAATGTGTGTAATCCATAAACTATGGTCTTGGTAGGCCCTGGCAAAAATATGTGAACACTTACCTGAAAATAAATAAAAGGAAAAGGCTAAATGGTAAAACATCTACCCAGCAAACACAAGGCTCTGGTCCCAATTCTAGTATCACCAAATAATAATAGTAATGTTTTTGTAAACAACTCAGTAAGGTTGAAAAAATAATATATACTGACACATTTCGCAAGCTGCAAATGTTATAAAAATGTTAATTATTGGATACTGTTATATCTAATGGAGAGATCTATAGTGCTTTATCTTTACTTTAGGAAGATCTAGAAATCCTGCTTTCCAATTTTTATTTCATTTTTCAGGTTTCAGCCTTGTGCAGTTCTTCAAAGAGCTTGATAAAAGATGTTTTAAGTAAAATAAGAGAAACTAAGAAGGGGAATAAAAGAAACCAACTTATCTTTTCTAAGACAAGTACACTCAACAGATTTAAAGGTAATTATTGTAAACATTTCTAAATATTGCTCTAATGAAAAAAGTGAAAGTATTACTATGTGACTGAAGATATAGCACCTACTATTTTTATGTCTATTATTGTAGTTTCTTTCTGTTCTATAGAACTATAAAAAAGCAAATTAATTCGTTAAAATAAAGTTTCAGGAATAATCCAAACTACTACATACATCTGATTCTTGACCAAGGGTACAAAACCTTCATTGGATAAAAGGTAATCTCCTTTACATGCAGTGCTGGAAAAATGAGCATTCATTTGTAGAAAACTAAAACTAGACCTCATTTCTTAATCTGTACAAAATTAATCTTAAAAATCTTCCAAAGACTTTAATGTAAAAGGAAACTGGAAATAGTACATAAAAAGTAAAGATGCCACTTCAGAATCTAGGCGTGATAGGAAGAACTGAAAGAATATTTCATCATGCTGAAATGTTACTGCAGATAAAGAAAGCAATAAACATAGTGAGCAGACAGCCAAATTAATGGGAGAAAGTCTTTGCCAGATATATACCTATGAGGAATTAATATCTGAACTAAATAAAGAACTACACAAAGTAATCCTCTAGAAAGTAAAGCCAATCAACATACGTTAATGATCTTAACAGACACTTGTCAGGAGATATAGAAAAATGTCCAATAAATATAAGAAAAATATTCAACATCCTTAGTAATTAGAAAAAACAATAAAATCAACATTAAATTTGATATTTATCCATTGAAAAGGGCTATCATCCAAAAAAAAAACAAAAACAAAAACAAAAAAAAACAATAAACCGGGCGCTGGTGGCCCACGCCTGTAATCCTAGCAACTCAGGAGGCCGAGATCTGAGGATCGCCGTTCAAAGCCAGCCGGGACACGACTGTCCAAGGGACTCTTAATTCCAATTAACCACCAGAAAACTGGGAGTGGTGCTGTGGCGCAAGTGTTAGAGTGCTCTTCTTGAGCTGAAGGGCTCAAGACAGCGCGGCCAGAATTTAAGCCCCATGACTGCCAAAGGAAAAAAAAAATGGCAAGCATAAAGCTAAAGGAACTTTTTATTCACTGCTGGTGGGGATTTAATTCGTGAAGCCATTATGGAGATCAGTATGGAGCTTCCTCTAATAGTAAAAAACAAACTCAAGCAGCCATATCATTTCTGGGTTCTTTACCCCCAAATTCATTGTCAGCTTACTATAGAAATACTTGCATGCCCATGTTTATTACAGTATTATTCGCAATAGCCAAACTTTAAATCAGCCTGAGTGCCAAACAACTAAAGAGTACATAATGAAAATGTGTCATATATGAACAATGGAATTTTATTCAGCCATAAATATTGTCATTTATGGGCAAATAGGTAAAACTGGAGCCAGTTATTTTAATTAAAGTTATCACGTGTTCTCACATAGTTAGAATCTGAAAAAAATTAAGAAAGAAAAGCATGAAAGGAAAAGGAGTGAAGATATTGTAGGGAAAGACATGAAGGAGTCATAAAAGTAAAAAAAAAGAGTCATAAAAAGGGTGAATATCTTCAAAGTATACTGTATGCAAGTACGGAAATGTCAGGACATAATATATTGATTTGTATAATTAAAATATGCTAATAAAATACATTAAAAAGCAAGAATTTTTCAAAGCAGAAATATCCAAGCCCAGGGAGGATAACTAGTGAATACTAAATATTTAACAATGTATTTAAACCAATTCTCAACAGTCTCTTTTGGAAGATAGAAGACAAGAGAATACTTCTTGACTTACTCTATACAGCCATCATTTCAAAAGAAATGACATTACAAAAATTAAAACACAGGCAAATAAATCGTATGAACATAGATGCAAAACCCTCAACAAAATATTAGCAAATTGAATCCAACAATTTATAAAATTAATTATTCAAAGCTAGTCCAAAAATAAAAATTTAGCATTATTTTATATCATATATATGCAAGAAAAAATGCATCATATTATAGATAAGACAATTTAAATTAAAAGGAAAACATTTAACATAATCAAATATTCATTTTAATAATTTCAGCAAAGTAAGAATAGAATTTTTTCTCAACTTGGTAAAGAATATATATATATATATAATATATAAGCTTTCATTATGTTTATTCATTAGAAAATCAAAGCTTTTCTACTAAAAACAAGTATAAAGCAAGGCTCTCCCTTTTCGCTACTACTTTTCATTATTTCATTAGAAGCCTTAGCAAATGTTAGACTAGAAAAGAAAAAGGTTGTAAAAGAAAAAAACGACTCGTATTGTTTTCTAAACTATATTAAGTGAAGTAAGCCAGACTCAAAGAAACATAGGTCCCATGGTTTCCCTTATTTTCAATAACTAGTATATGAGTAGGAAAAGTACAAAAGGACAAATGCTATATACATATGACCATATAAGATGATGTTAGGCAAAATGAACACTAAACAGGGACACAAATATCTTTTATCTTTCTTGCTGTTGTTTCTAACATATTTATATTGTACCATGTGATTTTTTTGTTTCTTTGTATGTTTCTCCCCCATGATATAACCCCTGTTTTCACTGCATTTGATGTCGGTGCTCTGCATCTTGTATATACGCTTTTCTAATTCAGGGAGGAGAAGGGAAAAAAAAAATCAAATGCTTAAATAGGCATTGACCCATTGTAACAATGAGATGTACAAGACATTATGTCACTATGTTGAAAATGAACTTTACAATTTAGGCGGTGGGGATAGGGGTGGGGTGGGGTGGGGGGTAGTTTTGGAGGTGGGAGGGATGTTAGGGGAAAAACAAAGGAGGAGGTAACAATACTGGATAGGAAATGTACTCATTACCTTGCTCATGTAACTGTAACCCCTCTGTACAGTATTTTTACCATAAAAAACCATATTAATAAAAAGAAAAAATGAGATTTTGTTAATGATGTACTTGTGGAAAAATAAAATCTCCCAGAACTAAGCAGTAATTACAGTTGGTTAATATATGCTATAGATGGGATATTTATGTTTATTTAAAAAAAAATCTTAGGTTGATATCCTAAATTCAAACTCATGGTATTGGAAGGTTAGACCACAGATGGTTTATTAATTCATAAGAGCCTAACACTTACACGTGGGAGAACTCACCACTACTGTATTGGGAGTAGGAGGCAATAACACAACATCTAAGACCCAGAACACAGGCTTTCACCAGTCACTTAAATCTGATAGCATCTTGTCATGTACTTCTCAGCTTTCAGAATTGTAAGACATTTCTCTATTCCAGAAGCCACTTCTTAGTCTACAGTTGTCTGGAATGTCAGCCTGAACTGATTAAGGCAATACAATGCTTGATAAGACTTATACTCAGTACCTTGCTCATGTAACTGTAACCCCTCCTCTGTACAGTATTTTCACAATAAAAAACTTATTAAAATAAAAGATAGCTACATAAATGTAAAGAGAGTCTATGTTCATGGATAAGAGAACCCAGTTTTGTCAAGAGGTCAGTTATTTCAATTTGTTGTTTAGCAGCAACATAAACCAAGCTGAAAAAATCCCCGCAGAAGGTTTTGAGTATTGACATGGGGATTGTAACATTTAAATGGTTAAGACTCAGATGGGAAGGGGAAACAAAGGAGGAGGCTGCAATGCTTGATAAGAAATGTACTCATTATCTTGCCCATGTAATTGTAACCCCTCTGTACAGTATTTTCACATTAAAAATAAATAAAAAATTAAAAAAAATCAGAATATCCAACTTAGCATATAGAAAGAGGATAGCCCACTGGCACAATACAACCTAAAGACTTTAACAGATAATAATGTAAAGATTGTGGTATTCATGAAATAGAAGAGAAATAGATCAGTGAAATGAATGCAGAGCACAGAAACCAACCCACAATAAATACAGGCAAATTATTATGACAGAACAGTAAAGGAAGCACAATGAAGCAAAGGAGTCCTGTCGACAAATAGGAGTGAAATAACTGCTTAGTTAAGATAGGAGTGACTAAAATACCTTTGAGAACAGTGATGACTTTTTAGATACAACTTCAAGTTAACAATCTAAGAAATAAATCACTATAAGTAGGACTTTATCAAAATTAAAAAATCTTGATTTCGTCAGCTTTAAATCAGCCAATGGCCTAATATTCAGAATATATAGAGAGCATTTCCATTAATAAGTAGGGAAAAGTGCTAACTAGAAACTTCACAGAGGAAGCAAAACTGGCCAACAGACACATGAAGGAATGCTGCACATTTCTGTCCATAAAAGAAATGCAAATCAAAATGACACTGAGAGTCCATCTTGACCCAGTTAGAATGTCCATTATCAAGAATAAAAACAATAACAGATGCTGGCATGAATGTGGGTGAAAAGGAACACTAACATACTGTTGGTGGAAATGTAAACTTGTTTAACCTCTCTGGAAAGCAGTATGGAGTTTCCTCAAATAAACAAAACATACAACTGTCCTGTGATTCCAGCATTCTACTTGAGCATATATCCAAAAGATTACAAACTAGGATATTGTAAAGCCACCTGCACAATTATATTCATAGGAACACTATTCAGCATAGCCAGTATATGAAATTAGCCCAAATGCCCCTCAATGGATGAAGGAATCGAGGAAATGTGGCATATATATCCATCCATTAGAAAGAAAAATATTACAACATTTGCAATGAAATGGAAGGCCTCGGGTTGGGTGGGTGGGGAGATATGTTAAGTGAAGTATGTCAGGCCCAAATAAACAAAGAAAGTGTATTTTTCTCCTACATGGAAGCTAGAAATAATTTATAAATATATGTGAACACGTTGGTATAGTATACAAGTGTACAGAAATGTATTCACTGAAATATGGTAGATTTAGAGGAGAGCGCAAATGCTATTTCTTAGAAAGACTAACTCACAGTCCAACAAAATAAACACCAGAAAAATGCTTACTCAAAAGAGGAAGGGGTATGTCTAGCGGAGAGAATAAACCAGTGAAAAGAGGAAAGATTGAGGGAAGGATTGGGGTTCGGAAAGATGGAAGACAATGTTGAAGTTGTGACATTGATCCAGATGCTTTGAATTTATGAACAGCTTTTTTTTGTTTGTTTGTTTGTTTTTTTTTGGGGGGGGGGTCCGGTCGTGAGGCCTGAACTCTGGGCCTGGGCGCTGTCCCTCAGCTCTTCAGCTCCAGGCTAGCGCTCTACCACTTGAGCCACAGCGCCACTTCCAGCTTTTTTCTTTTTGCTTATGTGGTGCTGAGGAATCGAACCCAGGGGCTCAGGCATGCAAGGCAAGCGCTCTACCACTGAGCCCACTTCCCAGCCCCTGAACAGCTTTGTTAAATAGCAACTCCTTAGTATAATTAAAGATAAAAATATGGTTATATTAAAAATTAAACATATCTTCTTTGAAAGACTATGTGAAGAGAATGCAAAAGAAAGTCACAGACTGGAGAAAAAATATTAGCAGAAGCTATATCAGATGAAATCTCTTGCCCCAAATATACAAATATCTCTGAGTAGTAGAAATGTGCAGCTACATATATAAAAGGGAATATGATGTATTGAGAGACAGAGAACAAAAAACCCTCTAGACCAATTTATACCTCAAAATAAAAATATATTTTGTGAAAATATCATAGCCTCCTCTCATCAGATAACTACAGATCATGCCAAACTTTTTGTCCTATTGAGAATGTCAAATAATACCACCATTATCTTCTTTGTCTCTTACCAGCTAGGTTAATAATAAAATGTATTTTACCAATATTCAGAATATTTGATTTAAATTATATTCTGAACTATGTTTTATAAAAGATTGGCACTTCATACCAACATGTTTGTCTCATGAAAATGAGTATTAACTCCCAACTAATCAATTAAATGTTGTATTGAATTTTTTTGTGAATAAAACCTCTTCCACTAAAATTTGAGAGAGTATCATAAAAATATTAATGTGTGTTAAAATGGACTGTGTTGAACTAAGGATACTACCTCGTGGTGCAATTGCTAGACTTTGGATGCTGTACACAATTTCGGAGCAAAGAAACTTTATATGAAAGATGAACTCATATACAGATGCCTTATAATGAATGCTTTAAATCGCTGTTGAGTCCTGTAAATGAGAAGCCCTACTTTCTTTACTGTCTCTTGAGACCTCATTAAGACAGAAAATATGCTTTGAGAGCAATCCAAATAATATGCAGAACACACCAGCCCTTGTATCAGGAAGGCCCACCACAGATGAAAATACAGTAACTTCTCCTAGGAAGTAGTATTCGCGCTATATATGAGTGCAGTGGTCTTTCCCACTAGGGCTACCAGCTCCTGTTTTTGGATGTGGGTCTTACTTAATTGATCCTCTATGTTGGTCTTTGATAACATGTACTTCATTATAATCTAGCACACAGAATGATAGGGTATGAGATTCATCGATGAATATTGAAGCAAAAAGACATTACAATTGAATTCTTTTCTGAATCCAAATGTTATAAAGGACAAAGCAAACACTATCCAGACATTGATTCACATTTATTTTTAATAATCTGAGAAAATAATTTATCATCCTAAATTTTACAGACATTTAAATTTCATGATTATTAGCAAAATCTCAAGGTATGATAAATATTTTATGATATTCAAATTCAAAGGGAATTTGTCGATGTTTTCATTAGTCAAAAATGTGTCACAGAGGCAAGAAACTAGTTAAGATTCTTGGAAAAAGGCTTTCCCTAGTATTACTGTTATATTCAGAAACCAAACCCTTGAATATATATTTATCAGTCGTAACAGCAGACATTTCATAGAAAGGTGAATAATAGTGACTTTGCATTAGAAAGGGTGCATAGTTAATGAATTTCAACACCCCCCTACTTAAAGCACAGAAATTCTTTGTCAAATAATATTAATGTGCTACATACAAGTGCTGTATGACAGTGATAATATGTGCTAAAGTTATGGTTATTATTGCTTTACATAATTATTTAATACTCTACTTAGTGTATATATGGGTGTATATATACAAATAAATAAATAAGTAATGTTTATTTTAAATTTTCACACATTTTATGAATGTAAGAAAATGGCGCATTAATCTTTATCCTAATTAGTATGGTCTAAAAAGAACATACTAACTCAGATTAAAAATTGATCTGTAAGATATACCATTATTTTTAACTAAAAATTAGTTTTCCATTAGAGGAGGTAATTTTTTAAGTATTTAGGAGAGCACTCACATCTAGAAATTTCAAAAAGAAGATAATACTTCCCCCCAAATGATCTGAAGCTCTGGAAAAAAATTCAAGTAATCCACCAAAAATATTTAGAATTAATAAATGCATTCAACAAGTTTGAAGATATAATAATGATATCTGTAAGTTAAGTTTTTCTGTATCCTTAAAATTAATAACTAGAAAATATAAGGAAACAAGGAGCTAATAACATATCTCTAATCCAAGCAGGTACTCATCAGGCTGATACATGAGGCTTATAATTCAGAGCCAGCATGAACAGAGAAGTTTGTGAGATTACCTCTTGAATCAACCAGTCCAAATGTCAGACTATAGTTGTGGCTAAAGTGTTATAGCAGTAGTCTGAGTGACTAAACTGAAGAAGAGTTAAGGATTTTAGGTAAAAAATTAATATATGTACATATATATTTATGTATATATATATATATATATACATATATATATGGTCACACTAGATTTTGAATTATAGGGTTCATTCTTACTGAGAACATCCTCAGAGAAGATATAAGAATGTAATATATCATATCATATTAGCAAATACTCACTAAAGAGCTATTAATTGAGCACCAAAGAAAAGAATAACTAGGTGACACTATAGTAATTTTAGAAATGAATCAGTTGTTACTGAGACCAATTCATCAAGGGCTTCACTTATATGTAAAAGATTTGGGATTTGCTTGTGTGTGTGTGTGTGTGTGTGTGTGTGTGTGTGTGTGTGTGTGTGCATGTGTGTGTGTGTGTGTGTGTGTGTGTGTGTGTGTGTATGCACATGCATACAGATATCCAGCTATGTCTGTGTTTGGAAGAATAGGAAGGTAGAACAGGTTGAAGGGAGAGCAAGACAGCTATAGAGAACCACCAGAACTGCTAATAACAATACAGATCAAGAAAGGGGCCTTACAAACTTGCATTTTATGACCAATACTCAAAGCACAAAGCTTTCAGTTCAACATATGTTCATACTTCTCTCATATTTTATGCTCCCATTCTTGACTATCTCAGAAAACACCATGCTCACATGTACCATGCTTTATGCTATACCATTTAAGCATTTCTTAAAAGATATTGATGCCAAGTGCCACCAACTTCTTCTTTCTTCTTCTTTCTTCTTCTTCTTTCTTCTTCTTCTTCCTCCTCCTCCTCCTCCTCCTCTTCCTCCGCCTCCCCCCCCTCCTCCCCCCCTCCTCCTCCCCCTCCCCCTCCTCCCCCTCCCCCTCCTCCTCCACCTCCTCCTCTTTTTTTGTTGGTCATGGGCCTGAACTCTGGGCCTGGCCACTGTCCCTCAACTCTTCAGCTCAAGGCTAGAGATCTACCACTTGAGCCACAGCGCCACTTCTGGCTTATTCTGCTTATGTGGTACTGAGGAATTGAACCCAGGGCCTTATGCATGCAAGACAACACTCTACCAATGAGCCACCTTCCCAGCTCCACCAACTTATTTTTTTATTGTGAAAATACTGTATGGGGGGTTACAATTACATGGGCAAGATAATGAGTACATTTCTTATCAAGCATAGTAGCCTCCTCAACTTCTTTTCTACAAAGATTATTTTTCAATGGCATCCTTTTCCTTCTTCTTTTCTTTTTAATAGGGTTTTGCTTTGTGAGCTGGGGTTGGCCTTGAATTCACAATCCTCTTGTCTCAGCACTTCAAATGCCGGGATTATAAGGCATGGGCCCTGTCACATGGCACTCCCAGTCTTCTTTAAAAGTGTCAACAGGATTAATTTCTTTTCTGCCTTCTTCATTTATTTTATTTTTACATGATCTTATCTGTCTTTCCATATTTGTATCTTAGTTTTCCTCTCATTATCTCAGTTATATTGAATTAAAGTACATATGTATGATATCATTAATTGTATCTTGAAATATCCTACTGTCTAGTAAATTCACATTGTGAAGTACTCATAATTAGAATACCAGGATGATAATAAAGAGACAATTCTGCTCAGAAGTGGTGGGTTTGGCCTATGGAAACAGAAGAATATACTAACTAATATAACTAATATACTGTCTAACTTCTGAGGTTACTTTATACAAAAATTTATACTTTATACAAAAACTGAAGCTACTTTGGGTTGTCACACACTTTTGGTTCACTAATTCTAGTAAAATAAAAGTTACAATATTAAGTTCTAGGATATAGCTCAATTACAAAGCATCTGCTTGGCATATTTGGGGTCCTGAGAGTCCAGTCTCTTGCATTACACACACACACACACACACACACACACACACACACACACACACACACACACACACAAAGCTTCCTTATTTGTTCAGTAGCTCAATGTAGCAAGATGTGGAGTAAGAAAGATCTCCAGTTCTCCTCATCATTATTGACCTTAAAATTGGACTCTGCATTCCCATCCATTAATTGAAATGCTAAACTATAATTTCACTAAAACTACTTTAAAAAATTGATCCAGAAATGATGCAGAAATGTCCAACTATGCCCAGCTATGTTAGGTTGGATTCCTAACCCACAGAAACTATATGAGACAACAAATCTATTTTTGTTGTTTATTTTAAAAGATGAAAATTATTGAGGTACCCTGTCACCGGAAACATGAATGGATGTAAACTTTAACTCCTGCTGCTGCATAATATAGAGTTAAAACACGGGAACACTTTTGGAAACAGATGGTAGCCTCTGACAAGATGCTGGTCAAGACCTCACTAATCTTCAGGTAGTCAGGGGCTTTACATAGTTGTGGGTAAACTGAATAAGGACTTTTGGTAAAGACTTACAGGATTGCTAAGTAAAAGCTATTGAAAATTGGAAGACAAGGCCATGCTTACAGGGCCAGGATGAAAACCCAAGAATTTTTTACCTAATTTTGTTGGATCATACAGCTAAGGAGACTTTGTATTAGTTACACTGACAGTGAGCAAGAAGGGGATAGGTTAGAAAATGTTCAGTCTTTCTAGGTGAAAACAGTTAAACAAATTAAGAAATGAATTCAACACAAATATCCAGTCCAGTATACTATCAGGAAAAAAATGTGGCTCAAAGGTAAAGTTAAAGGTGTGAGTATAATAACTTTAAGTATCCTTAAAAAAATTTCAGTCAGAATGTTATTTAGACAATGAAAGGCTGAACTTCAGAAATTATTTTAAATTCTCTAAGTCTCTCTTGTGTCTCCTTGTGTGTGTGTGTGTTGGGGGGCGGGGAGGTCTGTGTTTCTCTGTGTCTGTCTCTTTGTGTGTTTGCCTCTTTGTGTGCCTATCTCCCTATGAGACCACCAACACTCTGCTAGAGTGTGCCCCTGCCCTTCTGTTCATCTGCGTTTTGTCTATCTGCTTGCCTGTTTGTTTACTTACTCAATATAGCTCTGCCAAATTTTCTTACTATTGTGAGTTGTTCAGAAATTCTTATTCTGTGATGGAAATCAAAGACCCTAAGTGAAGAGTTCCTACCATTTTTAAAAGACAATAAAATAATATTTTTTAATTTTTATTTTATTAATTTTAATTTATTTTGTTGTAAAGGTACTGTACAGAGAGGTTGCAGTTATATAAGTAAGATAATGAGTAAATTTCTTTTAGAACATTGTTATAAACATTATTACTCACCCTTTGTTGTCTCCCACTTTCCCTCCTCCCCACTTCTTCCTCCTCCCCATCCCGAAGTTGTAAAGCTCATTTCCAACCTAGTGTCTTGTAAGTATAACAGTTGCATTGGTTTACCCTTTGTCCTTGTTTCACCATTTTGTTATTCCCCTTCTCCTCCACAAATTTGTATATACAAGAAGCAAGGTAGCAGAATGAAAAACAGTAATTACCGGGGATAGAACTCCCCTATGATCCAGCAATTCCCTCCTGGGCATTTACCCAAATGATTACAAACAAGGCCACACTAAAGCTACCAGCACAACTATGTTTTTTGCAGCATTATAGCTAAGATATGGAACCAACTCAGATGCCCCTCTATAGGATGATGCTAGTTGAAATGAACTCCAAGATATGAAAACAAGAGATTTATTGCTGCTGTTGTTGTTAACTTTGTTGTCATCAATGTACTGTATCAAGTTCATTCTTTTTCTCCCCCCTCCCTCTTTAAAGGAAAATTTCACTAAGCCTTACCTCTGTCCGGTGACAATATTTTTTAACTGCAATAGGATAAAACTTTTTGATTTTTAAGAAGTGAGTTGTATCTTGAGATGCACATGATTATCATCAGAAGTCAAATGGTAAATTGTGATAGAATATCATTTGGGATAATTCGTTAAACATTAATAATCAATTATCTAATTGTTATAATTGGCATATATTATAGTATATATGTTCTACATAACCATTATAATTAACATATATGTAACATCTGTTCTACATAATTATCTATTTTAAATGTTACTTAGTCCTGTACTTCATATCACTGTTAAATGGCTTTTCTAAAATGAAAATTTGATGATTGCTTTCTGCGTCAATACTTTAACTCAGGGTTTAAATTTAGGGCCTTGTAATCTCAATATTTTGCTCATGGCTTGTGCTCTAATACTTGAGCCATACTTCTAGTTCTGGCTTCCAACCTTCATTCTCAGATCTCGGCCTCAAGAATAGTCAGGATTACGGGTGTGAGTCACCAGAGCCTACTCGGTAAATTTGAATTTAATTCTACATAAGCTTGCTTAGTGTAAAAGACAAATATTCAAACTCTGTAGTTTGTTGTATGTTATTTATTTAACTTCCCAAGTGCCATCTAGATTTTTCTCTCCAGGCTCATGTTTCATTCTCTTTCATAAATTCTATCTGAAAACTTAATAAGAAATCTTACAATCAGAATTAGCCTCAAGCTTCTTTGTCAACAGAAATTGTAGCCATATTTGAATGTAATGTTTTCTTCTATTTATTTGTTTTATCAAGTACAATTTCACTTAAACTGTCATATACCAACTGCACAATCACCAGTCTATGAAGTGTCTCCCACATTTCTCCCTTATAGCTTGGATGTACCTTTAGCAGCTCTACTAACTTTAGTGACATTGCATACCAGAAAGACAATGGATTCCCTTTTTGGATATATAAGCCAAGGACTAAGAACACAGAATCTCTCATCTCTAATTTGGAGAAAAATAAATAAACAGTGTTAGGTTTAGAAAAGACAAATTGAATTCGTATTTGTCATTAATTAAACTTGTGTTTAGACAAAAACTTTATGCACTTGGATTTGCACAAACTTGCAACTAACTTATGAAGGAAAAATGAAATAACTGTTGTCTTTCATCCAGGCCTGGTATTAAATACTAAAGTCAAAAGCAAATTATGTTAAAATTTATGAGAAAAAAAAACCTTATTTCTTTTCGAACCCTGAGAATTTGAAGGTAAATTTTTTTTCTTCTTTAAATTTTATTATCAAGTGATATAGAGGATTACAGTAACATGTGTCAGGTAAGGAGTACATTTTTTATTTTAATACTTTTTTATTGTAAAAATACTGTACAGAGGGGTTACAGTTACACGAGCAAGGTAATGAGTACATTTCCTATCCTACCATCCCTTCCGACCCACCTCCACAACTATATTCCCCCCTACCTAAATTGTAAAGTTCAATTTATAACCTTCCCCTTCCCAAGCTAGAGAAGTGTATATACAAGATGCAGGGCATCAACATCAAATACAGTGAAAACATGGGTTATACCGTGGGGGAGGAACATACAAAGAAACAAAAAAAAATCACATGGTACATTATAAATACATTAGGAACAATAGCAAGAAAGAAAAAACCACTTGTGTGCTATGGTGGGGTTAATTTCGCTTAACATCATCTTATCTAGTCATATGTACATAGCTTTTGACCTTTTCTCGTTGTCCCAGACATATAATAGTTATTGCAAATAAGGGAAGCTATGGGATCTATGTTTCTTTGGGCCTGGCTTACTTCACTTAATATAATTTTTTTCCAAGTCTTTCCATTTCCTAACAAATGGGGCGATGCCATTCTTTCTGATGGGAGCATAGAATTCCATTACATATATACTACATTTTCTTGATCCATTCATCTACTGAAGATTATCTGGGTTGGTTCCATATCTTAGCTATGCTGCAAAAAACATAGTTGTACTGGAAGATTTAGTATGGTCTTGTTTGTGATCACTTGGGTAAATGCCCAAAAGTGGGATTGATGGGTCATAGGGGATCTCTATGTGGATTCTTTTGAGGAACTTCCATACTGCTTTCCAAAGTGGTTGAAAAAGTTTACACTCCCACCAGCAATACAGTAGTGTTCCCTTCAGGCCACATTCCCTAAAGCATCTGTTGTTATTTCAGTTCTTGATTAGAGCCATTCTAACTGGTGTGAGGTGGAATCTTAATGTTGTTTTGATATGCATTTCTTTTATGGCTAGAAATGTTGAGAATTTCTTTATGTGTCTATTGGCCATTCTTATTTCCTCTTCAGAAAAGGTTCTAAATCTTTAGCCCACTTATTTATTGGGCAGTGTTTCTTTGAGGATTTGTCGTTGAGGGATTTATTTTTTTGAGTTCCAAGTATATTTTAGATAAGAAACCCTTATCCATTGTATGGCTGGTGAAGATCTTCTCTCAATCCATAGGTTTTCTCTTGATCTTGCTAGCTATGTCTTTTGCCATGCAGAAGCTCTGCAGCTTCATGCAATCCCATTTGTCCAACCTTTCTTTGATTTGTTGTGTTTCTGGGTTTCTATTACGAAAAAGTCAGCTGGTGCCAAAGAGACCTAGGATTTCTCCTATTCCTTCCTGTAATGTTTTCAGAGTGTCTACTTTGACTCCGAAGTCTTCTTGTTTAAATTGTCTCTGCTGCAAAATCTGAGGTTATTCTAATTTCCCTTTATAGATGATTAATCTTTCCACCTTGACATCTTTAAGGATCCTTTCCTTGGTCTGAATTGAACCTGTATGGATTATAATGTGATGGTGGGATGTCCTCTTCTGGTCTGGTCTATTCGGGATTCTAAAAGCTTCTTGTACCTGAATAGGCCTATCTTTTTGCATGTTTGGGAAGTTCTCTGCTAGGATACTATTAAATAAATTTTTTTAGACCATTAACTTCTGTCTCTCGGTGGTCCTTTACATCCATTACCCTCAGATTAGGCCTTCTGCTAGTGTCTTCTAAATGTGGAGTAGATCTATCATATTACTTAGATTTGTCTTTTAAAGTTGTTTATTCTTTCTCTATAATATCTATGTTGTCTTCAATCCCAGAGAGTCGATCTTCTGCATGGTCTAACCTACTATCAAGACTTTCTACTTTGTTTTTTATTTCCTTTCCTTCTAATTGGTCAGCTTTGATGGCTTCAAATTCTTTGTTGGAGATTTTTTTTAGATCTTGTGTGGACTTTACTTCTTAATCTAGTGTTCAGTGTTTATTCTCAAATCCCTTAGTTGATTGTGTATGGTTTCATTGCACTCCCTTTCTTTCTGACAGGCTCCATTCAGCATTCCCTTTGTGGTCACCCTGGATTCCTTCAGCTGTCTGTTTATGGATTCCATGAATGCCTCTATTGATGTTTGTATATTCTCATCCTTCTCATTCAATTCCTCTTTGATTTGCTTCCTCATGCTCATGCCATTGCTGTAGTTCTCTTTGACTCTTCTCAGTCTGCTCACGCAATTCCTGTATTAATCTTTCATTAGCTTCCTCATGCTCAGGAGACTCTGTATTAATTTTTGGTTAGCCTCATGATGCTCATGAAGTTCCTGTATTAATCTTTGATTAGCCTCATCTTGCTCCCTATCATGCTCACACTGAATCCTTTGAGGCTTCCAAACTTTTCTTTCACCATGTTTACCAGTAGTGTTTCTAAAGTTTTTTGGGAACCCTCTGTGGATTATTCATTAACTGTTTTGTCACCTGACTATCATGAGTGGGAGTTGAGATACCTGGATTTGCCATTTTTCTTGTGTTTCTCTGGCTTGTTCTGCCCATTTGGTTTGAAAGTAACACCAATTTCACACTAGAACACTAGTTTAAGGCAAGCACCAACCAGAGTCCTGTAGTTGCTCAGTCAAAATGGCTGCAGACACAATCTAGTTTAACAGATACAATCTATTCAACATCAAACAAGTATGAATTATTGGGCTAAGAACATCACAGAGGGATTCAGTAGACCAGAAATTAATAGGTTCAGGGAGAATTTGGGGGAAAAATAGGATTATAAGCATGTGGAGAGGTAAAAGAAAAGAGTAAATTTAACCAAGTGTTAATCTAAGAGAGGTAATGGATAGAACAGAATGAAAAGAGAGAGAGAAAGAAACAAGAAAAAATGAGGAAACAAAAATTTAAACTTAAAAAAATGAAACACTTAAAAATTATGTAATATAAAGAAATTATACTGATAGAAGAAAAGGATAGAATGAGAGAAGAGAGATCAAAAAGGAAAAATGAAAAAATAAAAATAATTTTTTTAAAAAATGGAATACTTAAGAGTTATGTAGGTATAAAGAAATAATACTACTATTAAAGAAGTTAAGCCTAAGAGTTTGTGAATTGAGTAATCAATTTCTGAATTAAGTATGTACACAATTATATATAAGGTCTAATAATCTACAACAGGTATATATCTGGGGATGAGCTGGACAACAATTAAGTCACACACAAAAATAAATAAATAAATAAAATTAAAAGGACCAAATGGTTAAAAGAGATTTTAAAAACAACAACAATACACACACACACACACACACACACACACACACACACACACACACACACACACACACACACACACACACACACACACACCTAACATAAAAATCATGAAGAGGGGCTGGGAAGGTGGCTCAGTGGTAGAGCACTTGCCTTGCATGCCTGAGGCCCTGGGTTCGATTTCTCAGCACCACATAAGCAAAAAGAAAAAAGCTGGAAGTGGCACTGTGGCTCAAGTGGTAGAGTGCTAACCTTGAGCTGAGCTGAGGGACAGTGCCCAGGTCCAGAGTTCAAGCTCCATGACCAGATCCCCCCCCAAAAAATCATGAAAGAAAAAAAATAGAAAACATTTGTTTTTAATTTAAAACAAATTGGGTCGAAAAAACAGTTCTTTGATTTTTGTTTTTTGGTGGTGGTGGGGGAAGATCTTGTATCTCCCTTGTGTCTATGACCAGTCTCTTGGTGGAGTCTTTGGTTTGCTTGTGGTGTTTGGTTATCCTGTGGCTTGATTGGTTTCTTAAGTCAGTTTGAGCAGGCAGAAAAAAGTTCTGCCTTACAGAGGACTTTGTGATCCTCCCAGGTTTGCTCAGTGGGAGGGAGATCTGCTTAGAGTATCACAAAAGAGGGAGATGGCTGTTTCCTCTAACTTGGAGTTCCTGTGATGAGGATACGTTCTGGGTAGGGTTGAGGCCTATCAGCAATCAGTAGCTCTTCCCTGTGGGGCTAGCACCTGAGACACTCACAGAGCCCAGCCTGGAGCCATTCTCGGGATTTATATTTACTGAGTTTCAATTGTTTGTGTTTTACCCCTCCTGCTGCTGGGCACACTTCCTAGGCTGCAGTGGGAAGGGGCAGCCTCTGGCTCTGTTTACCTAGTGAAGAAACTCCAGGGGCGCAGTTCCCTCTGCAGGAGCAGAGCGACTTTCTCCTGGGTGGAGCTGAGCCTGGCAGGTCAGGTCAGGTTCCTGTGACCTGGTGAATGGTTCCTATAGTTTTCTTCCAAGGAAGGCCTGAGTTGGAGCTAGATGCTCCCCCCAGGCCTTTGTCAATATCAAAGATGGAGTTCTTCTCCAGTGGTGGGGGAGGGGCTACCTTCCACCATTGTGAAGAAGAAGGAGGATGTCTTGAGGGTACTCACCGCAAGCTTCTTGGTTTCTGGGCCATCCCTAATCTGTGACCAGCAGGATGAAGATTTCTGTTCCTTGTCAGTTCTTGCTGGTGGTGTGTAGAATCTACTTGCACACCTCCTCTGGCATCTTTGTCTGGGGTTCTCTCTGTTGATATCATGGCTGCCACCGCTGTAAATATCGGCAAGTGCTCAGATCTGTTTCCTTGACCAAGCTGCCTGGAATTTTCCTCTCTGGCCAAACTCTCTGTACTCTAATGGCACACTTGGTGTGATTCTCTAGCCTAGGACTGTTCACTGGAATGTGAAAACTGCTTTCTATGTGAGAGCTTGTTTAGCCTCCAACATCTCCACCATCTTCCTGTGGACTCAGTACATTTCTTTTTGAGCAGTGTCAACCCTTCCCTCATTTTCTCCAAGTTTTTTCCCCTCCAACACCCCTCTCCCCAAAGTTGTATGGTTCATTTCCAACATTGTGACTAGTGAGCATCACTGCTGAATTGGTTCACCCTTTGTCCTACCATTTCTGTGCTTCCCCTTCCCCTCCCCAAATCAGATAAACTTATATACAAGACAAAAGGTACAAAAATCCAAAACAAAGGATAATCTTATGAAAGGATCACAAGGGCTCAATAGCTTTGTGAAAATGATAATATAAAATGATGCTTATCAAAAAAGGGCTGCACACAACACAAAAGGTTTTTCTGTTTGTGATTATTTTTTCTCTTTTTTTTTAAGAGGGGGAGGGGAGGTCCGGTCATGGGGCCTGAACTCTGGGCCTGGGCGCTGTCCCTCAGCTCTTCAGCTCAAGCCTAGTGCTGTACCACTGGAGCCACAGCGCCACTTCCAGCTTTTTGCTTTTTGCTTATGTGGTGCTGAGGAATCAAACTCAGGGCTTCAGGCATGCAAGACAAGTGCTCTATCACTAAGCCACCTTCCCAGATCTATTTTTTCCTCTTAATTGGTTTATTCCTTTTTGTCTCTATTTTTTAATTTCTGTATTCTCTGTCTTGGAAAATCCTTCATCTTGATCCAGACAGTGGGTTACACAGGTCTATAATCCTGCCTATTTAACAAGAAGAGATCTAAGGATCTGGGTTGGAAGGAAAGTCCTTAAGAATCTTTATCTCCAAATAATTACTAAAAAACAATGATCTGTAGAACTGGGGTGGGTGGGGGAGAAGTAGGAGAAAAATAATAGTGGCCATAACAAATCTGACAAGAAATGTACTCATTACCTTTCTTATGTAACTGTAACCATTCTATACATCACCTTGACAATAAAATTTAAAAAAAATAATTTTTTTTAAAGCCAGAAGTGGGGCTGTACGACACAGTGCAAGCCTTGAGGAAAACAGCTTAGAGATAGCACCTAATCCCCACAGAGAACATCTCAGGGACAGTACCTAATCCCTGAGGAGAACAGCTCAGGGACAGCACCTAATCCCTGGGTTTAATCCACCGGATCAACAATAAATAAATAAGTAAATAGATAGATATCATTTATATCATTGGCCCAGAAATCTGTACTTTTTAAATACCACAGAAATGGAAAACAACTCACAATACTAAACTAAAATTCAGAAAACTTGAGTGCCATTTTCTTCTCTGAAAGGAATGAAGAATTTTGTTTTCTAGCCTCTTAAAATTTTGGTACTGTGAATTTTTTAACAAGTTTTTGCAGCAATATAAGAATTTACCTTGGGGATAAACAAAGGAGAAAGTAACAATGCTCAATAGGAAATGTACTCATTACCTTACTCATGTTACTGTAACCCCCTGTACACTATTTTTATAATAAAAATCATAAAAAAGAATTTACCTTATTTGCTTCTCTCTTGAAAAAATAAAAGTACAAATCTCATTACACTATGCCATACACTAGATGAAATATAATTACTCTTAAATTACAATGTTATAAAATAATGTCTATAAGACATAGTTTTTATGTCTATAAACTATTCATCATTGTAATTAAAATACATTGATTCTGATTAATGTTTCTTTCCTTCTACCTTCTCAAGAGAAATCTTATTTTGAAATTCTGTATTAAAAATAAACATGGGGGCTGGGAAGGTGGTTTAGTGGTAGAGCGTTTGCCTTGCATGCTTGAGACCTGGGTTCGATTCCTCAGCACCACATAAGCAAAAAAGAAAAAAGCTGGAAGAGGCACTGTAGCTCAAGTGGTAGAGTGCTAGCCTTGAACTGAAGAGCTGAAGGACAGCGCCCAGGCCCAGAGTTCAGGCCCCACGACCAGACCCCAAAAAAATAAATAAATAAACATGGTATTAGAAAAAGTTTTATTTGACATTTGAAATGGGTGTTTTTCTAAACACATCTCCATTTATTGCCCTTGAGTGAGCTCTATGTTGAAAAGAAGAACAAAGAAGTTACCAGTGATTTATTCAAGATCTCCTGCTGTTCAGGCTCACTAACTCCAGTGTTAGTATTATTGAAAATTGTGTGAAGATTATGTTGAAAAGAAGGAGAACAAAGAAGTTAGCAGTGATTTATTCAAGCCCTCCTGTTGTTCAGGTTCACTAACTCAAGTTTTAGTATTACTGAAAACTACAAAGTTTGGCAACATTTAGTAAACACTTTTGACTGGAAAAACATTCTAGAATAATTATTTAGTGTAAGCATATAATAATAGAGCAAAAATGGCAAAAAGTATAAACAAACTCTAAAATTAGTAGTTTCATTATTAGTGAGTTTATTTGGACACAAGAACTTGAACCTACTTAGTAGAAAAGGTGGATAATGAGCCAGGTAAGACCTTAATCTTATTTTGAAGGACTACAGAGTGCAAAACAAGAAAAAAAAGATAAGCAGGAATTATTCAACTTCCATAATGAACTCACAGTCAGAGATCTGTGTTAATATAGTAGGCAGTAACCATTTACCTGAAGAGGGAGAGGGAAAGACCATTCACTGGACTTCGAGTCATGAAATGAGTTGTTTATTGTCATCAGAGCTATAGTGCCACAGATTCAACCAATTACTGCTCACTGAGCTTTTATTCTACATCTGACATTCTGGTAGTTTTTTGAGAATACAGTAGTGTACAAAACAAAATTCCCATTGTCATGAAACATGCACTTTGTTGTGCATGAAAAACATGTGTTTTGTATGGACAAGTGTAAGAGTAATAAAGGAAATGTAATAGGTTCATGGGAAAGAAGACCATAGGAACCATAAGACTGGTTGCCCAGAAGTGAATAAAATGATATTTAGAAGGATATCCATACATAGTAGGGACCAGACAAATGCTTTGTATAAACCCATGAATGAATGAATAAACAGACGAAGGATGAAGAAATATGGCCCTGTTAAAGGCAAGATTGCAAAGATCAGAGTTGGCCATTTAGAATGTACATAAGGAATTTGTGTCCATTTTATTGAAATGGAATAAAGTTCATCATAAGTTTAGTTTATAAATTGTAAGTGAGGAACCACACACTTTATGATGTTAGTTGGAATAATAAAAGATGATGGTGGAGTTCCTGAATACCATTAGGATAATTATTCAGAAAATGTTGTACTAGCTAGACACTGGTGGGTCATATCTGTAATCCTAGCTACTCAGGAGGCTGAAATCCAGAGCACTGTGATTTGAAGCCAGCCTGGGCAGAAATGTATGAAAGACTTCATCTCCAATTGACCAGGAAAAAACTTGGCTGAAAGAATGGCTCCAATTGTAGAGCACTAGTCTAGCAAGCAAGCTGAGCCAGTGCACACCCCTGAGTTCATGATCTGTTACAGACCAGAAAAAAAGGAAGAAGAAATGCTTTTATTGAATATACACTATGAACTGTATGCAGAGATGCTGTTTTATATTTTCTTATTTGATTTCTATTTCTATATAACAGAAAAACAAGTTCGTTCTCCATTTTGTAGGAAGCAATAGCTAGGTGTGCTTCACTGATGTAAATGCCTAGAGCAGAGCCATATTGAATATAAAGTATCATCAACTGTTATGATGCCTCACTGAGTATAAATCTCTTGTAAATATGGGTTTTGGGAAACAGAATATTTACATAAAAAGTTTCCTCAATGAATAATTAGTTTCATAGATGCCACAGCATGGAAAAATTCTGAAAATATGTTAAATAAAAGTAGCTATACAGCATCAGAAGAAGCAAATGCAATCTCTATCACTAGAAAGCATGATTGTAGTTGCCTAGCATAGCTATTCAGTTGGGGTTCATTGCTAAGAGGAATTAGTAATTTTGTTACTGAAAACAGTTAATATTGTAATGTGATAACTACATAAATGGATCTACTTATCAAAAATAACCCAAATAATTACTTCCAAAAGACACTTTATGTATTGTCTTTTATAAAGTTGACTGTAACATTTTTAAAAGGAAGCATTTAGTATATAGTTTTCGTGATATTAGCAATAACTTTGAGTAGTTCAAAGAATAAAAACATTTTTGTACTTGTAATTAGTTCACAGAACCATATTGAAAAATATGTACAGTTATGAACCTTTTCTCTTTACTATATGGTCTATAGCCAGTTAGAAATATTTGTGAAATCATAGTACTTCGAACAATTTGTCCAACAATAATTGAGTCAAAGCTTTCTTGGCACTTACTGTTACTATTAGTATGAAATTTTCTTACAGATTTTGCAAAAAATAATTAAACTAATCATCTATAGAGAGTATTGGCTGCATTCAAGTCTTAGTAATGTTTTTATGACTTCATACACAAGTAGAAAATGAATTCCAAGATAAAGACAATAACTTTTTTTTTTTTTTTTTTTTTTTTTTTTTTTTTTGCTTATGTGGTGCTGAGGAATCAAACCCAGGGCCTCAGGCATGCAAGGCAAGCGCTCTACCACTGAGCCACCTTCCCAGCCCCCAAGACAATAACTTTTTTTATATAAATCATTTTATCTTTTTGGTTAGTCATGGGCCTTACAGGCTTGGGTACTTTCCCTGAGCTCTTTTTTGCTCAAGGCTATCGCTCTACCATTTTGAGCCACAGTGCTACTTCCAAAGACAACATCTCAACTAATTTTATTGTCTAGGAAGACAGGCAATATTGGCTCAAAGATTTCACTTGATTCAAATTCATTTTTATAGTTTATACCTAAGTAATAGTTAAGTGTGTTATGGTTAGAGGCTCTTTTCTATTTCTATGGAGCTTTTATATAAACCAACACATACAGATGTGATCAACATTCTTTTATTTTGTAAGTACTGAGTCTTGAACTCAGGGTTGTGAATCTGCTCGTCTTCCTTGCTGATGTCTTACCACTGGAGCCATGCTTCCAGAGGCCATCTTTTTGCTGGTTAATTGCAGCTAGACTCTTACTGATTTTTCTGTTTGGGTTAGCTTTGAACTGTGATTCTTCCAGTTCTCTGATTTCTGAATAGCTAGGATTACAGGAGCCAGTTACTAGTTCCTGGTTTGATTGGCATTCTTATTGCCATGGTGTTCCTGTCCCCAACATAAGTTGTAGAGAAACCAAATTAAGAAGTAGTTTCTATATTTTTCTAATGAGAGCAGTTTCCTTAATGACTTGAGAGACTCACTTATATCGCATGGATTTGTTTTTCAGACTTAGGATTAATAGTGAATTTTGACATATTGGGATATTTAATGACTAATTATAATCTAAATGTTCATATCCTCAGAATATTCCAGATCTCATAATAGGAACATTAACACTTCCAAAGAGAACATCTTTTTCTAAATTAGAGTAGAAATAAAAAGGATGGCATAATCTGCAACAAACTAACAAGCTAATTTGACAAGTCACTAGTGTTACTTCAAATTGTTAGACCTTCTGTTTTATGGGGAAGTTTTTCTGCCCATGCTGTCCATTTATAATTAGGCAGTAAATTCAGGCCTGAAATGATGTTAGACACAAATTATATGTTAAAAAGTCCAATGATTGCTTCACTTTAATTTTGCATGTAGTCCACCATTAACTTGCTAGCGATAATCTCCTGGCCAAATTCTGCATCTCTCACAGTGTTTCTGAGACCATCAGCTCTAGGTCTCCATTGTAGAGAGGAGGAAAACATACACTAGGTGAATCAGTTCTGACAAGGGCTTTGTATAAAATATACTTCCTTCTGATAGCTACAACAGTGGACAAATTACTTTGGCAAAAAGCCTTACATGAGTGAATGTGAATAAGAGACAACAGCCAGAAAAAGAATTTGTATGAGGCGATTCTTCACTTTGAACATTATTACTATTTTCTTCACAATATAATTAGAAATATTGCATTGCTAATCTAATTAACAGTATGGTATGTATTATTGTCTTTATTTGTATTCAAAAGAAAATTGCTTTAAATGGGAAATTGTGTATTTTCCACTTGTGGTTTCCCATCAGTAGGTAGTTTTATGACTGAGAAATTTATGCCCTACCTTCTACTATCTCAAAAGTCTGTGGCCCAATAGCATCCAGAATAGAGAGCTGGCAAGTTGAATGAAGCATTCATGGTTGCTGAGCAGGTTTAACTAGACTCTTCCAGAACAGAGAAATAATAGTATTTTTAGATACATATTGAGAAAAATCAATTAAGTGTACTAACATAATTTAAGAATACAATTCTTCTATAGTCATTCCTAGATCACAATGAAACATATTTTTCTTAGTAATTTTCTAACATTATTTCTATCTTAGATATTCAGCATACTTATTCTTTAGGTTTTAAAAAGTGACAAGTCTAACTTTACTTTAAAATGCAACATCTTTTACAGATAAAATTAGACAAATAAAACACTAACTTTGTCATTTTAAATGTTATTTTTATTATTTTGAAATTAATATAAATATGTAAATTTATACACAAGCATTACTTCTAGGTCCAAAATAAAATAAATATATTTAGAAAGAAATGAGTTTAAGCTTATATCTTCATTGTGGAGATAGTGAGATAGTCATTTAGTAGATTGGGACATTAGTCCCAACCTCATGAGTCATCAGGATGAATACTTAGTCCTGGATCTTCTACAGAATTAATGGAAGCTAATAAATATTGTTAAATCTTAGGTTTTTTATTCTAAAAATAAATAGTATCTAGAATTGTTAAAATTAAACAAAAATCCAGGTGCCTTTGGCTCATTCCTGTTATCTTATTTACTCAAGACACTAAAATCTCAGAATCAAGGTTCAATGCCAGCCTGGACAAAAAGTCCAAAGACTATAACTCCAATTAACCAGCAAAAATACTGACCTAGACACATGCGAGTGATAGAGCACCAGTTGTAAGCCAAAAGACCATGTGAGAGAACAAACAAAGGCCTGAGTTCAAGCCCTGTTTTTGGCAAAAAAAAGAAAGATTCATGTTACATATTGTTAAAATGTGCTATAAATTGTAATAATCAGGATATTATGGTGTAATATAAGGATGGAAAAATTTAGAACAATAAACAAATATACCTAAGAAATAGGCCATACATGTAGAGTCAATTGATAATGCATAAAAATAAATAATAAACAATTAGTGTTCCTATCTAGAGTACCTCGCAAAGTCTGTGTTAAAACCTTGGTCCCAAAAATTGGATATTTACATGTGAGCCAGTGGCTCATGCCTCTGATTCTAGTTACTTAGGAAATTGAGATCAGAGAATTGGAGTGCAAAGCCAGCCCAGACAGGAAAGTCTATGAGACTCTTACCTCCAATAAACCACCAGAAAACCAGAAATGGTACTGTAGCTCCAGTGGTAGAGAGCTTGCCTTGAGCTAACCGACAGTGCCCAGGCCAGAGTTCAACCCCCATAACTGAAAAAAAAAATCCCAAATGGATCAAAGTCTATATTTCATACTTGAGACTTTGAAATCACTTCAGAGAAACAGGAAAAAATTTTAAAGGTAGGACATAGGCAACAAATTTTTTCTTAATGAAGACTGCAATTACTCAGGAAGAGTGAAAATTCAAAAAAAATTGCATAAAATTAAGAACTTCAGTCACACCAAAAGAAACAATCATCAGAATCATCACCTTCATCATATAGAATGAGAGAAAATATTTTCCATTTATTCATAAGATTAAGAATTACTGTATAGACCACATGAAGAGTTCCAAAACTTCAACAATCAAAGAACAAGTATTCATTAATAAATTGGCAAAGGAACTTAATACACAGTTATCAAATGAAAAGGACTAAAGGCTAATAGATAGGTGAAGAAATAATCAACACTCATCCTTAAAAAACAAAAAAAATCAAATAAAAAATATACTAGAGTTTCACCTCGTCTAGGTCAAAATGAAAACAAACAAGAAAATATGTTGAGGATGGGGGAAAGAAGTCCTTATTCGCTATTGATAAGAACATAAATTTACTGAAGCCAATAGAGAGTCTTCTCAGAGAAACTAAAGATAGAACTACCATATGATACTGCTATACCACTCTTTGGCATATATTCAAAGGAATTAAGTCAGAATGCAATAGAGATACTTGCATAGTTATATCAGTACTGTTCATGTTTACAGGAATAAAAAAATGGAATCGGCCTATGTACTCATCAATTGATGAATGCTGGTAGTATTGTTTAGCCATAAGGATGACTGAAATTTTGTTATTTGCAGGAAAAATGAACAGATCAATGTGTTAGGTGAAATAAGATGGACAGAGAAAGATAAATATCAAGTATTCTCACATGTGGAATCTAAATTTAAAAATATTAATAATGTCATGGGCATAAAATAATAACTGGTGGTGGGAGGTAGAGAGGTGAGGAAAGGTAAAAGCTGAGTGTGAAAGAGGGATGAATATGAATAAAGTACCTGACATATATGTATGTAAACTATCAATGAAATCCATTAAAGTTGTTTGAAAAGAAGAGATCACAGTAAAAGACAGGAATTTGATTAAAGTATATTAATTTCATATATAGAAAAATCATAATGAGTAAATTTTATACAATTAATATGTTCAAATAAAAAACCCTCAGTTTCCAGCGTGACACAATAGGGAAGTTCATGAGTGTTTAAGAAGTGGAACCTATGGGAATTCTGCAAGTCAATGAAGCCACGTCTTTGAAGGGGGTTGGGAGAAATCAGCGCACTCTTCTTTTTCTCTCCCTCAATTTTTGGCCATGATTTTGCTCTAATATATGCTCCATTAAAAAGTAGAGAGCTACTTGTGCACAAAAATTCTAAAAGTAATTAAAAATAAAATTATTCTCTTTATAAGCTTATTATCTCAGGTGTTAGTTACAGCAATCATCAGAGACATTTCTGAAATATTTGAATTTGCAAAAATAAAGATCTCTAATCTTTATCCTATTTTATATATAAAACATTAAGAAGCGAATTAAAGCATAAAATATAAGAGAAAAATACAAAATATAAGGCAGAAAAAAGGAAACATTGTTGATTTTGGGTCTCCTCATGTAGATCACAGAAAGAATAAACTATAAAAGAAACACATCCCCATAGACTTGTATTTTTTTTCCAGAAGTACTTGAAAGAACCAACCAGGTAACAATGGGGACATCATGACAGAATAAACAAATTATGGCCTTGCATATAATGGAAAAAATTAATAATACCTACAATGTCAAGAGTGCAACTCACAGATATCATGCAGAGTAAAGGAAAACAAACACAAGATAGCCGCTGGCAAATTGATTTAATCTGGAAGTGATGAACTATCTGGAGACATGGAAAGTTCCTCTCTCCTGATTGTGGAGTAAATACGTTTATATATGCTCAACCAACTATTAAAAAGCATACATGTTATAAGTGAATTAGACTAAGTTTGATTTAACAGGAATTATCTGTACATTTATTTTATAATTAGTAGATTAGATGTGAGTTACTGTTTAATGCTTTTTAAAAGTATTCAAGTAACTGAAAATTAAACAGCTGGAAATGAGCTTAAACCTCACCCAATAATGTTATTCCTGTAGTATCAAGTGCTTTTGTTATCAACTATTAGATTCATCTTCTCAAATATTATTTACATTCTTACATGGATATACTATAAATTATAATACCAACAAGGTAACTTTCTATTGAGTCTGAAGAAGCTTAAATTTTTGTGAAAATTTCAACGAAGTAACATCTTGTCCTGATCCAAAGGATTTTGGAAAGAAGATAATAATAAAAATATAATGTAAAAAGGTATCTAGCTATTGAAGTTTAAATAACTTTTAAAGCACAGTAGTAACTTGAAATACAAATAACACAAATAAATAATGACTAAATTAATATTTTCTCATAAATAACACAATGGTGATCAAATTATTTCTTTCTCACATTACATTTAAAAGTGGAAATATAAGCCAGGTGTCAGTGGCTCACTCCTGTAATCCTTGCTACTCAGGAAGCTGAGATCTGAGGATCATGGTTCAAAGCCATGACAGAAAAGTCCTTGTAAGACTCTTTTCTCCAATTAAACATTCAAAAACTGGAAGTGGTGCTATGGCTCGAATGGTACAGCCCTACTCATGAACACAAAGATGCTTAGGGACAGCACCCAGACCCTGAGTTGAAGCCCCACAACTGACCAAAAAAAAGTAGAATACATTCTATATATCTATTTTTAAAATATTAATTAATAGAACAAAATTGGTGAGAAAAATGGAACAATTTACCTTAATCTGTTGTGAGCTTACTTGGTAATGATATTCAGTTCAGAGAGGAAAATACCTGTTCTCTCTAAAAGACATTTAAAAAAAAAACTCAAGGGCTGGGAAGGTGGCTCAGTGGTAGAGTGCTTGCCTTGCATGCATAAGGCCCTGGGTTCGATTCCTCAGCACCACATACGCAAAAAGAAAAAAGCCAGAAGTGGTGCTGTGGCTCAAGTGGTAGAGCGCTAGCCTTGAGCTGAAGAGCTGAGGGACAGTGCCCAGGCCCAGAGTTCAGGCCCCACAACCGGACCCAAAAAAATATAAATAAATTTAAAAAAACTCAAGTATTCATAGCTAATAAGGTTTAGAACCTTAGCTTTAAGGCAGAAGTTAATAATATAAATCATTGTTCTATCTGTATATCTGCTATATCTGTGTATCTGTTATATCTGCTTATTCTCCTCTCCTACACATGTGTGTGCTTATCCATTGACAATTTACTCTAGTGAATTTTACCTATAAATTCTTTAAACTAGAAATAGAATACTTTGTTAATCATAATTAATTTGTAACATACTATTTCAATCTCAGTATCACCACTAATAGCTTCTCAAAATCTTATTAATTAATAATTCTGACATTTTACTTATAAAGCTTGTATGTATTTAATGATGTCAATGTTGATTGCTCTCTTTCCTGTCATGGAAAAATATAGCAAAACCAAAATTTTCTTTGTATAATATTTACAAATTTTTCTTACACCATGAATTTGTGGTACTCTGGTTCAAACCTTTGTGCCCTTTAAAGGCATAAAATATAGTCTCAGAATGTCAGAAATGAAAATGGACAGCACTGCAACAAAATCTTCTATTATTTGCACATGTTGGTAGTTGGCATGGTGATTAAAAATGGGTAGGAGAAGCCAGGCACTGGCGGATAATGCCTGTGTTACTAGTGGCTCAGAAAGTTAAGATTGAGTCGGACGCCAGTGGCTCATGCCAGTAATCCTAGCTACTCAGGAGGCTGAGATCTGAGGATCGCGGTTCAGAGCAGGCAAGTCCCTGAAACTCTTATCTCCAATTAACCACCAGAAAACCAGAAGTGGTGCTGCAGCTCAAGTGGTAGAGCGCTAGACATGAGCTGAATTGCCGAGGGACAGCGCTCAGGCCCAGAGTTCAAGCCCCACGACCAACAACAACAAAAGTTAAGATTGAAACATGGGGCATTGAAGAAAAGTTCACTCTCTAAACTAATCAGCAAAATGTAGTGTTGGAGATGTGGCTCAAGTGACAGAACTCCAGTTTAATAACCAAGCTGAATGTGAAGTCCTAAGTTCAAACCCCAGTAACACCAAAATAAGTAAATAAATAAAAATAACTAGCAAAAAAAATAAAAGAATACTGGAGCCATAGCTCAAGCAAGTAGAGTGCCAGCCTAGCCAATACAAGGCTCTGAGTTCAAATCCCAGTAAATAAAAACTAGAATAAAGTAAATATAGTAGGTCAGAATACCAGGATTCTTGTAATCCAGAACTTCAACCTAGCTTCAATTGTCTCTCTGATCTGTAGTTTATGATCTACCTGCTGAGGTTTCACATTACACATTTTTAAACTAGGGTCCATAAAACCTTTGTAACATACTTGCTGGTAGTATATTGAATGTTTAATAAATGCTCTAACATCATTTTCCAAAAAATTTTCACAGGATGGTTACTGTCCAATGGAATAAACAAAATTATATGCTGGGATTGTCATGGCAAAAGGCAAAACAAAATATGGAATGAATTCTCTAAAAGAACTGGGGGTTTCATATAATCTAATTCAACTTTTTATCTCATTTATTCCAAAATGTCATCTCACCTAATTTGTTTCAAAATATTAGGTACCCATAAAATATTTACAATATATTATATATTAAGTCAATATTTATTTTGAATATCAAGGAACAACTAACATCTTCTATTGAGATTATGTATTATATAGCTTCATAAATATGCTAAATAGTTCTGAGAATATTAGGGAGTGAATTGAAAAAGAAATAGGGCACCGGTGGCTCACTCAGGTAATCCTAACTTCTCATGAGGCTCATATCTAAATATTGAGGTTCAAAGCCAGCATGGGCAGGAAAGTCTTTGAGATTCATCTCCAATGAACCACCCAAAAGGCTGGATGTGGAGCTGTGGCTAAAGTGGTGGTGAACAACAGCTTTCAACACAATAGCTCATGGGCTGCACCCAAGTCCTGAGTTCAAGCCCCAAAACTGGTATACCCTCCAACTCCGCAACCTCCCTACACAAAGAAATATGTAAAAATTTTAATTACATTAACTATCAACAGAGCACTTTACAATACATAGGAAACAAGTTAATTAGGTATGTAACTAAATGAGTAATGTTTAAGTTTTCTAGGGTTTTTTAAATAAGGAGATTGCATATGATAATTTTAAGGATCCTTTATATATATTCAATATGTATGCTTGAATTGATAAATGAACTTTATATTAATAATAATGGTTAAATTCACATTCAGAATTACTTCCATATATATTAGGAATGATGTGGTGTTAGTTAATATTTTAGTAGTATACATGGATCCTTTTGACATTCAGCTGAAACTTCATACAAATAGTGTTTGGCTCTGCTGATGGAGCCATCTGTCCAGAAAGCTATAAAACCAGGTTCCTCACTACTTATAGTCATAAATTATTCAAAGCCATGTACTTTTTAAGAGATAAAAATATTTTCAACACATTTGAGAGAGATACACAAGAATATGATGATAAAGTTCCTTTTCTATTCTGTATCTTAAGAAAGTAAAAATGTTTTCTTCTGTTGGATCTATTTTATTTTTCATTAAAAAAAAAAACAAAACAAAGCCTGGGTTTATTAGGAGTTTTGGATTGGAATTCAGATTTGGTACTGGATTTCTGTCTTCAGACTGGTAATGATAGGTCTATTCTTAATGTGACATTATATTAAAGAAACAGATGAGATAGTGAATAGGAGAGAGCTTACTAAAGTACATTAAAGTACATATATTTTGTAATTATTATTACTGTGACCATTGTAGTTTTGGATTTATTAGGAATGACAAAATACTTCCTATTTTTAAGATCTTTGAGTAATTAATATTCTCTTCCTTTTCTGTAGCAACATAAAAATTTAAAATATCTTCCATTCTATTTATTGTTGGATTTGATTAGAATCAGTAGAACCCTGTTTACCTTTTCTCCATTCTCATATTTCACACATCTTGGGTTAAGGATATATTTTCTTTGTCTTCTGTACATTTCCAAAAGTAAGATGAAGGGTATAAAGAAATAACAAGTTGATCTATGTGTTCAACGATTTTTTATTGAACTTAATAGCTTTTTTAAAAAGATTACAAATTGAAGCCATTTAAAGTAGTAATTATAACCTTTTTACTAAAAGAAAAAGATAAAACCTATTAGATACAAACACATTACCATGTCCTCTTATTGATTTGGTCTTTTATGTCAAAGACAAGAGAAGGCAGGGTAGAAAGAAGCTTGCCATTAATAGAACCAACACAACTCTTTAAGAAGCAGATGACATGATTGTGTAGTTAAAGAACACCATGGACTCCACTCCCAAGTTACTCAAGCTGATTTGAAACTTTGGCAAAGCAGCAGGGTATAAAATTAACCTTCAAAAATCAATGGCTTTCCTATATGCCAATAATGAGAAGAGCAGCTGAAATCAGGAAAGCAACTGCTTTTGTAATAGCCCCACAAAAAATAAAATACCTAGGAGTAAAGCAAAGAAGTGAAGGACCTTACAATGAAAACTTTAAAACCTGATAAAGGAAATTAAACAGAACTAAGAAAGTGGATAAACCTCCCATGCTACTGGATTGGGAAGATTAACATCGTGAAAATGGCAATACTCCCAAAGGGTATCTAAAAATTCAATGAAACTTCCATCAATATCTCAACCTCATTCTTAAATGAAATAGAAGAAACAATCCAAAAATTCATATAGAACAATAAAAGACCCAAAGAGCAAAAACAATCCTTAGCAGAAAGAACAGTGCTGGAGGAATAACAATACCAGAATTCAAACTCAACTACAAGGCCATAGTAATCACTTGGTACTGGCATATGAACAGACCTGAGGAACAACAGAATAGAACTGAAGATCAAGAAATGAACCCACAGACCTATCGCAACCTAATCTTCCATAAGAGAGCCAAAAAAAATAGAATGGAAGAAAGACAGCCTCTTCAGTAAATGTTGCTGGCAAAATTGGTTATTCACCTGTAGACAACTAAACTTAGATCCCCATATTTCAGTCTGCCCTGCACCAGAATCAACTCCAAATAGATCAAAGACCTCGAAGTCAAAGCATACAGCCTGAAAACATTACAAGAAGGAATAGGAGAAACTCTAGGGCTCCTTGGAACAGGCCAGAATTTTCTTAGTAACGACTCAGAAATACAACAAACCAAAGAAAGTTTAGACAAATGGGATTACATGAAATTGCAGAGCTTCTACATGACAAAGGACATAACTAGAAGATCAATAGAAAGCCCACCGACTGGGAGAAGAACTACACTAGCTGTACAAATATACTTAGAACTCAAAAATTAAATCCTCCAAAAACAAATCCTTAAAGAAACAACTGCCCCAGCAAGTGGGCTAATGATTAAAAGAGAGACTTCTCTGAAGAGGAAGTAAGAATGGCCAATAGACACATGAACTAATTCTCAACTTCTCTATCCATAAAAGAAAGGCAAATCAAAACAACACTGAGATTCCTCCTCACTCCAGTTAAAATGGGGTGCTGGAGGGGATGTGGCCAAAAGGGAAACCTGCTGCATTGTTGGTGGGAGTGTAAATTTGTTCAACCACTCTGGAAAGTAGTATGGAGGTTCCTCAAAAGATTTCACATAGAGCTCCTATGAACCATCAATCCCACTTTGGGGCATTTACCCAAACAATCACAAACAAGGCCATACTAAATCTCCCAGCACAACTATGTTTATCACAGCATTATTTAGCATTGCTAAGATATGGAACCAACCCAGATGCCACTCAATAGAAGAGTGCAATCAAGACAATGTGACACACACACACACACACACACACACACACACACACACACACACACACACACACACACACACTCAAAATGGAATTCTATGTTTTTATCAGAAAAAACAACACTGTCCCATTTGTTAGGAAATGGAAAGGCTTGGAAAAACCATATTAAATGAAGTAAGCCAGTCCCCCCAAAAATTAGGTCTCACGGTTTCCCTTGTTTTCAATAATTGGTAAACGAAAAGGATAATCTTATCAGATGAGCTGAAAAGCTCAATAGCTATATACATATAACCTCATAAAATGATTCTGTTAAATGATGTAGACACAAGAGGTCTGTCTTCGTTGTTATTGTTTTAAATATACTATGTGATTTTTTGGTTTCTTTTGTATGTTCGTTCCCCTATAGTATATCCCCTGTTGTCGCAGTACTCGATTTTGATATCTTGCATCTTTTATATATATTCTTCTAATATGAGGAGGGAAGGGGAATAACAAAATGCTGAAACAAGGACACAGGATGACCCATTGCAACAATGACACCCACAAGACAGTATATTGGAAACGGACTTTACAACTTTGGGGGCGAGGGTTTGGGGGTGAAGGTGTGTGCAGGAGATGTAGGAGGGAAGAGATAGTGGGAAGAGTAACAATGATCGAAAAGTAATGTACTCATTGCCTTACTCATACTGTAGCCCCTCTATACAGCATCCTTACTATAAAATAAATTTAAAAAAAGAATTACATGAGCAAAAAATCAGTGGTTTTAGAAATATGAATCTATGAGATTTTTGTGTTTGATTTCTGAGAAACAAAGAGCCAGGAACAGTTAGTTCATGACTGTAATCCTAGGTGTTTAGGAGGCTGAGATCTGAGTATCTCAGTTTGAAGCTAGCCTGAATTGAAAAGTCTGCTTAATATCATCTCCAAAATAACCAGCAAAAATGCCGGACTGAGCCAGGGGCTGGTGTCTAGCGCCTGTAATCCTAGCTACTCGGGAGGCTGAGATCTGAGGATGGTGGTTCGAAGCCAGCCCAGGCAGAAAAGTTCGTGAGACTCTGATTTTCAATAAACCACCAGAATATGAGAAGTGGTTCTGTGGCTCAAGTGGTAGCACACTGGCCTTGAGCTGAAGAGTTGAGGGACAGAACCCCATGCACAGGCCTAGAGTTCAAGCCCCAAGACTGATAAAAAATGGTGGACTGGAGGCCTGGATCCAGTGATGAGTAGAGCCTTTAGTGAAAAATCAAGAGAATAAAACAGCCTAAACTCAAGCCTGAGGATTAGCACATACAAAAATAGAAATGTAAAAACATAATAATAAAGTTTTTTTAACATTTGACCATTAAATCTTTAAAATTTAACATGAAATATTCAGCCTCTTAGCAATTATTGTATTATAAAACTATTAAATTTGAATATAATGCTCATAAATAATTTAAACTACCATTTCAAATTCATGTTTATATCCTTTTTTCAAATGATTTATTTTAAATATCACTTCTTTAACTTCACAAAAAGGAATGAAAAAGTTCAGATATAAACTTAGTCATCACTCTTTATTTATATATACATATTTATAAAGTCTCAGAAACATGATAGTAATATGTTAAAAGTACACTTATAGTGCTAGGAATATTCCTTAGTGGTAGAGTGCTTACCTAGCATGCACAAAGCCCTTAGTTTGATTCCTCAGCACTACATAAACAGAAAAAAACAGAAGTGGTACTGTGGCTCAAGTTGGTAGTGCTAGCTTTGAGCCAAAAAGAAGCTCAGGGTCAGTGCTCACACCCTGAGTTCAAGCCCCAGGACTGGCAAAAATATACACATACTGTTGTCATTATCAATCTACAAGTAACCAATATAAACAGTTGATAAAATGATGGCTTATTTTTTTTTTTTTAAATTGTATTTTATTTTATTTGAGAACATACTGTACAGAGGGGCTACAATTACATGGGCAGAATAATGCATACATTTCTTACCAAGCATTGCAGCCTCCTCCTTTGTTTACCCTTCACTTCCCTTCCCTGCCTCCCCCCTCCCCCCACCCAATTTTACCCCCCTCCCCCCACCCAATTATACCCCCCTCCCCCCCCCACACCGAAATTGTAAAGCTGGTTTTGACATGACATTTTGTACTTCTCATTGTTGCAACAGGTCCACCTGAATCCTTAAACGATTTGTATGATGGCTTATTTTATAGTTTATCATTGACCTGCAGTACACAGAAGAAATGTTAATTTTTTTAGATCTTTATTGTATTCATCCGGAAGGTGACACCAATGATAAGAAGAGTTGGCATCATGGACGGAATCAGAAAGTACAATTGGCAGGACATTTACTCTGGGAGAAGTTCCTGACAGCCCTGCAGGGAGTGGAGTGTGAGTGCCTTTGTCATGGAGAGGGTCATCTCTCCTATTCATCTTGAATAACTTTGTAAACAACAAGCTGGGCAGTTGTCCTTTATATGACTTCAAAATGTTGTCGATTCACATTTCAGATGTCTTATATGTTATATAGATTATACATGTACATATATATAATTATACATTCCACCAGCTTCCTAAAATATCTTAATGCAAATTCTGGGAAAGATGTTTGTCCATGTTTGTCCTGTCCCTTTATCCCATTGTTGCTCTGCTTCCTGTCCACTACATGGTACTGTGAGGTTCTTAAAAAGAGGTAGCAGAGTAAGAACCACACCACGCATGTGGTATTCAGGTAAGGGGTAGGTTTATTCAGTAGACCTACTGGGACCAGGCCATGTTGGCCCTCCATGTGGCTGGGAAAGGCCTGAGAAAGACCTGGGAAAGAGTTGGGAAAGAGAGCTGGGAAAGAGAGCTGGGAGAAAGACCTGGGAAAGAGAGAGAGCTAGAAAAGAGGTAGAAAAGAGCATCTGGGCCTGGGCTAGGCCTTATTTAGGGTATGGGTGGAGAAAGGTGTGGCCACATCAAATTCAGATATGATCTCAGTGGATGCACATGTGACTTCTTCCAGGTGTACCAGTTGCCTAGGTAATGCAGGTACTGGGCGGAGACTTTGCTGCGAGGAGGGTGGAGTCTGTTTGCCATCCAGGAGTGGACCTTACAGGTACTATGGCACAACAGGACTCACTGATCTATTACAGTAATGTGAAGGTAGAAATGGACATAATTTCAGGCTTTTACAGAGTCTAAAAAGTTATCTCTATGGAGGGCTGAAAATGCAACATGACCTTTACAAATGAAGAATAAAGCAAATTTTAACTGCCTTCAAAGCCACATTCTATAGAAAACACTACACCTCTAAGCAAAGGTTTCAAAGATCAAGATGTAGTTCCAGATATATGCTAAAATTTGATACTAAATTCAGTTTTATACAAGTCTGTTTGATTTCTCTACAGTCTTATTAGAAATCCTAGAGAATTATTATTATACCACAGTTTCATTTTAGATATATATTTTAGTAATACTACTGTGTAGCACATTATTAAATTTTGTCTGCAATTTTAATGATAGTGATATCTCAATAAGAAAATTAAGACAAATATATTCAGGGACATAGATAAGTAGAAATCGGTCTCTTCTTGCTCTGAGATGTAATTGTGGTTACTTATATTCCAACAGTCTAGTCAGTCCCAGTCTTAGAGCATTGAAACCACACCCACATCTTGACCTGTCAGCAAAATAGGAGTCTGATCTTCAATTTAATATAGTATTACCTGGTATTGAAGAATCCATAGCTTCAAGGTTTATTTTGCTATAATAAAAATTATTTTTCTTCAAGTTTATTTCTTTCCAGAATTAAACATTGGTTATCAGTCCTGTCCCTCACTTGGATGCAATTTTAGAATGAGAAAATACAAATGCACTGGAATTATTTCCTTAAACTCTTTGACTATTACTTTGTTATGTCTATATCCAACATTTGCCTCTATATTAATTACAGAAATTTTATCACATTCTTTGGGCTGACAGCTTAAAAGGCTTTGTTACAAGGCACTGAAGAGACTACAATGACAATTAGTTTATTTAAAATGAAGGACAAACTGTTATTGGTGAATATTTATAACATGCATATTTAACTGCTGTTGAAGCATACTATGTTAGAAATATGATTCTAATGACCTAGGTTCTCCCCTGAGCTTGCAAGTGGCAGGTGAGAGTCTTTGATGCATGGCAGTAAAGCTATCATCAACCTCCTGTTGCTTGTTCTTAATAAAGTACCAGTGATCACAGAAAATGAAGGCAGCAATATATATATAGATAGATAGATAGATAGATAGATAGATAGATAGATAGATAGATAGGTAGATAGATATATACTATATATGTATACATGTATACATATAAGATATATGTATACAGATATAATATATACTTATATATTATATATAATAAATATATATAAACATATGTATACATCTGTGCATGTATACATATATATTTTATACTCTAACTGCACAATATAGAACAGAACTTTTCTATAGCTAATATTATTATGTGATACAACCCTTCAACCATTACTATCAGATTTCAAAGAAGCACAATTCGAGGAAAAAATCAGCAACACTATTAGTTCTAAGAAACATTTTAATTGATGTCTTGAATTAAAATCTTCCCATTTAGAAATCAGGAAAGCAACTCTTTCGTAATAGCCCCATTAAAAAATAAAATACTTAGGAGTTAACTTAACTAAAAAAGTAAAGGACCTCTACAATGAAAACTTTAAAAACCTGAAAAAGGAAATCAAAGCAAAATTTAGTAAGTGGAAAAACCTTCCATGCTCCTGGATTGGAAGGATCAACATCGTAAAAATGGCAATCTACGAATTCAATTCAATACCTGTCAATATTCCAACCGCATTCTCCAATGAAATAGAAGCAGCAATCCAAAAAGTCATATAGAACAATAAAAGACCCTGAATAGCAAACACGATCCTTAACAGAAAGAACAGTACTGGAGGAATATCAATACCAAATTTCAAACTCTACTACAAAGCCATAGTAATCAACAGCTTGATACTGCTCACAAGAACAGATCCGAGGAACAATGGAATAGAACTGAAAACCCAGAAATTAACCCACAGACCTATAGCCAACTAATCTTTCTTAAGGGAGCTAAAAAAGTAGAATGGAAGAAAGACAGCCTCTTCAGTAAATGGTGCTGGCAAAATTGGTTAATCACCTGAAGAAAACTAAAGCTAGATCCTTATATATCAACCTGCACCAGAATCAACTCCAAATGGATCAAAGACCTTGGAGTCAAAGCAGACATTCTGAAAACATTACAGGATGGAATAGGAGAAACCCTAGGTCTCCTTGGCCCAGGCCAAAATTTTATTAATTGAGACCCAGAAACATGACAAATTAAAGAAAGTTTGGACAAATGGGACTGCATGAAGCTGCAGAACTTCTGCATGGCAAAGGGCATAGCTAGCAAGATCAATAGAAAGCCCACAGATTGGAGAAGATCTTCACTAGCCATACAATGGACACGGGTCTCATATTTAAAATATACTTGGAACTCAAAAAATTAAATCTCTCAACAACTCCTCAAAGAAACAACTGCCCGATTGGGCTAAAGGCTTAGAGAACCTTCTCTGAAGAGGAAATAGAATGACCAATAGACACATGAAGAAATGCTCAACTTCTCTAGCCATAAATAAAAGGCAAATTAAAACAGCATTGAGATTCCACCTCACCCCAGTTAGAATGGCTATAATCAAGAACACTAATAACAACAGATGCTGGAAGGGATGTGGCCAAAAGGGAACCCTACTACATTGTTGGTGGGAGTGTAAACTTTTTCAACCACTTTGGAAAGCAGTATGCATGTTCCTCAAAAGACTCCACATAGAGCCCCCTATGAGCCAGCAATCCCACTTTTGAGCATTTACCCAAACAATCACAAACAAGGCCATACTAAAGCTCCCAGCATGACTATGTTTATCACAGCATTATCTACCATAGCTAAGATATGGAACCAACCCAGATGCCCTTCAGTAGATGAATGGATTAAAAAAATGTGGTATATCTATATATGTATATATAGTATTTTGTATATATATATATATATATATACAATATATACATATTAAATATAATATGTATACATATTATATATACATATTATATACATATTATATATAATATTATATGTATATATACTATATAGATATACTATATATACTATATATGCTATATAGTATATACTATATATACTATATATTATATATACACATATATAATATGTATATATACATAGTATATGTAGTATATATACATATTATATATACATATTATATAGTATGTTATATATATATTATATATATACATTTTATATATACATTTTATATATACAATAGAATGCTATGCCTCCAGAAAGAATGGCATTGTCCCATTTGTTAGGAAATGGAAAGACCTGAAAAAATTATATTAAGTGAAGTAAGCCAGGCCCAAAAAAACAGAGGTACCATGGTTTCCCTTATTTGCAATAACTAGTACATGTATGTGTAGGACAAGCAGAAAAGGCCAAAAGCTATGTACATTTGGCCATATAAGATCATGTTAAGTGAAATGAACCTCAAGATAGGGACACAAATACCTTTTTTCTTTCTTGCTATTGTTTCTACCGTATTTATAATGTACCATGTGATTTTTATGTTGCTTCCCCCACAGTATAACCCCTGTTTTCACTGTATTTGATGTCAGTGCCCTGCATCTTGTATATACACTTCTCTAATTGGGGGGGAGGGAGCGCAAAAAACAAAATGCTTAAATGAGAATACAGGTTGACCCATTGTAACAACGAGATGTACAAAGCACTGTGTTGAAAACAAACTTTACAACTTCAGTGTTGGGGGGGTGGTAGTTGTGGAGGTAGGCAGGAAGGGATAGTAGGGGGAAACAAAGGAGGAGGAAACAATGTTCAATAGGAAATGTACTCTTTACCTTGTTCATGTAACTGTAACTCCTCTGTACAGCATTTTTATGATAAAAAACGTACAAAAAATGTCTTCCCATTTATCCTGATGAGTTTGGTTTCGTACTGAGAATTTGAAAGAAGCTAAATATATTAAGGATATATTGAGAGATGAAATTTAGATAGCCAACACTTTAGGATTTATGAATTATAGTGGCTACAATTAGTAATATGTATAGTTGATGAAGACAGATTTATGTAGACCCACCACAAAAATGATAAACATATGAAACAAGACATAGTACTAAGTTTTAGTAATTAAATAATCTATACATATATCAAAATATTATGTATCACATCACAGGCATGTGTTTTAGTTGATCATTTTATTTATTGATAATGCTTTTTCATGATGGTGATGATTTTTATATGATGTGATAATATCTACACTAGTTGGTATGAACTAATATGTAACTGTAGTAATGATTTGTATTCATCTGTTGATTGATAATTACGAACCTCTTAATATGCCCATTGACCATTTGCATATCTCAATTTACCAAACCTCTATTCAGTTCCTTTGTCCATGTTAAAATGGGTATTTCTTATTTTCTTACTATCACTTCAGTTCTATTTATATTTTGGACAAGCATCCTTTATTAGATTAATACCTTGCCTTTATCATGTTTCATTTCACGGGCAATCCCTTCATTGTGCTGATTGGTTTCTTCACTGTTCAGAAACTTCTTAGTTTTATGTTATTTTATTTGCTTATATTTTCTTTTGTCATCTGAGCTTCTAGAGTCATATTCTCCTTAAAGTAAATTTTATAAAAACACCAAATTTAATGTAATGAAATTATTTCTATGATATTCTTCTGGGAGTTTCAGTTATGTGATTGTTTCTTTGTTTCATTTTTATTCAGATCCTGGGGCTTGAACTCAAGGCCTGAACACTATCCTTGAGATATCTGATCAAAGCTAGTGCTCTACCAGTTGAGCCAAATCTCTACTCCCAACAATTTCTTAACTTTTAAGACTTCAGTACATTTCATTTGATTTTTTTTATATAACATGAGAAGAATGTATCTAAGTTCATCCTTCTGCAAATGCATTTCCACCTTTCCAAACTTTTTTTAAATTTAATTTTATTGTCAAGGTGATGTACAGAGGGGTTGCCATTACACATGTAAGGTCTTCAAAGTTGTTACCTCCTCCCTCATTTTTCTCCCACATTTCCTCTCCCAGTCCTTCCCCCCAAGTTGTACAGCTCATCTCCAACATATTGTCTTGTGAGTATCATGGTTGCATTGGTTCACCCTTTGTCCTTTTTCTCATCATTTTATCATTCCCCTGCCCTTCCCTAATTCGGATAAATTTGTATATACATTTATCCAAACGTCTTTAGTTGAAGATACTATTCTCTATTCTCTGTTCTTGGGACAATTGTTGGGAACCAATTGATCTTAAATCTGTACATTAATTTCTGAATTTATATTCTATGACATTGTTCTAGCTGTCTGGCGAGGGATTTGTTTAGGATCTTTAATTTCTATAACTTTGTAGGAGAATTTGTGATTGGTATTGTAATGTTTACTGTTCTGTTTTGTGGTTGTTGTTGTTTGCTTAAGTTTGTTTTATTCATTAATGTATTTTTGTGTAGTTCCATATAGATTTTAAGACTAATTTCTGCTTAAAATTATTGAGTTGGGGAAGTGGCGCTATGGCTCAATTAGTAGAGTGCTCACCTTTAGCTGAAGAGCTCAGGGAAACCACCCAGGCCCAGAGTTCAAGCCCCATGACTGCCAAAAAAAAGCCAAAAACAAAACAAAAAACAAAACAAAAGAAGTCATTGAGTTGGTATATAGATTTTATTGAAGGTGTAAATTAGCTTAACTTCATTTATTTGACGCATGAAAACAAGATACTTTTGTTTCATCTCTTTCAGTTTCATTCACTAATCATCGATTTTGAAGTATACATTCTGAATTCCTTCAATTAATTTTAAGTGTTTTGTTATTTTTAGCTATTCTGTATGGTGCTTTATTGACTTCATTTTCAGATTGCATATTGTTCATGTATAGTTATGCTACTGTTTTTTTCCTGCTATGTATACTAGAATTTTGATAAATTCACTAATTTCAAAAGTTTTTGGTGGTGTATTTAGGATTTTTTGAGAAGTTCTGTGATAAAAAAGTTGAAGTCTTTTAAATATTTTTCTGAATATAATAAGATGATTATATAGGTTTTGTTCTTTATTCAATTAATAGGAATAATGAATACCCATTATTTACCTGTGCATGTTAAATCATCTTAGTAGCCCAAGGATAAAGTTTTAACCAATAATCTTTCCCAATTTTTCCTAGCATTTTGAGATATTATTTTTGTTTGATTTTGGAGACAGAGTTTCAATTGCCCAGGATAGCATTCCAGGATCCTCTTTCAACTTCCAAAATACAAGGGTTACAGGCATTTGCCGCTATGGACAACTGTGAGGACATTTTTTTTCCTATATTTTCTGCAGGGATATATATTTTTTCTTTTTCTTGTGAAAATACCGTACAGAGGGGTTACAATTACATGGGCAAGGTAATGAGTACATTTCTTATCAAGCATTGTTGCCTCCTCCTTTGTTTCCCTTCCCATCCCTTCCGATCTACCCCCCCCCCACCGACCCCCCGGCCCCATCTCCCTCCAAAGTAATTTTCCTTTCTTAGGGTTTTATTATCTAGCTTTGTAGTAGGTTCCATAATATAAGTTTTGAAGTAGTCTCTCCTTGTAAATTTTTAGAAACATTTTGAGAAAGATTGGATCTATGTTCTTTAAACATTTGCAGAGCTAATCATGACCTGAACTTTTCTTTGAAGGGAAACTTAAAAAAAATTTAATATCTTCATACCTTTTGATTGATTCAGATTTTTTTATTTCCCTTATATTCACTATTGGTAGGTTGCACACAAAAAGTTAGTCATTTCTTCTAACTTATCAAATTTGGGGGGATATAATTATTTAGTCCTCTATGACTCTGTTTTTGTGACATCATTTGTAATGTAGGTTATTAGAGTGAGTATGATTTTATATTAGTCTTCCTTGTTTCTTAGTGTATTTAATATATTTGTTGATTTTACCTTTCTAAAATTTGTTAATTTTCTTTATGATTACCATTGTTTTTATAGTTTCTATACAATGTTTTACTCTGATCTTTTTTTTCCTTCTAATTACTTCATTACTTCTTCTACGAACGTGGTGCTTAGTTTTGTATTTACTATTATTATTATTATCATTATTATTATTTAGTTCTTTCAATTGTAACATTCTTATGATTTGTGATCTATCTTAATTTTATATGTAGGCATTCATTACTGTAAAGTTCTTAGAACTATTTCTGCTATATTCCATAAATTTTGTTGAGTTTTCATTTTCATTTATCTTGAAGATTTTTTAACATTTTACCTTTTATTGTCTTTGCTAATGCATTGGTTTCCAAGACTATGTTAGTTAATATTTGTAAATATATGATTCTGCATCAGGTTTCTTTTTTTCTTCAGTTAAAGAGCTTCAATTTATTTAACTGTGTCTTCTGAGTTTTTACCACCACTCTAGAAATATCTGAGTGCCAAATAGGAGGATAAAAAGCAATTATGTTTCATTCTCTCTTTTAGGACAACAACTTCTTGAATTAAAGTGTTTTCTCATTTAGAATTTTAGATGGCTGTATACCCTGCCATCGTTTTCCCAAAAGTTCTTTATTCTCCTCTCAAATAAGAACAAAAGGACCCTGAACCTCTCTCTTTCTTCACTGATACCTATGTACATTTTTCACACTATTCTGAGCCCAGTTAGGAAAATATATAGATAGATGTAATTGTTAAACACATAGTCACTTCAATGGTATTTTTTATTCAAATTCCCTCTCCAGCTGCTACTATTTACTACTTGTTTAGAATCTTCTGGTAATTGCTGCAGATACCTATCTAATTTTATAGTATTATTTGGTGAGTGAATCTGGATTAAAGTTTATTCTACCTTGCCTGAAATCAAAATCCTCATAGTTCATCTGAATTTTAAAATGTTACATTTTAGTGTTTGCCTTGTGAAATGCCATATACATACTTAAATGAATTGGAAGTACTTATTGCATATCAACTAAATAAAAGTTAACTGGACTTTTCAAGCTGAAATAGATAAATTATTATTAGTTTATCAAATCTACTCAGCCAGGGATGTCCAAATTTAAAGGGAGTCACTCTAGCCCCATGGATAAGATAATTTCAGTGCATTCAGTTAGACTGGCCTCACTATGGAATGTTGCAGCATGTCAATTAAGGTTTAATTGCAGTGTGCACAGCTGGATGAGACAATGCCATTGAAAGATATACCACAACTTCTGCACACAGATTTGGAATTCAGTCCTTGCAAACCACTCTGACGGAAAAGAAAATAAAGAAGTGAGGGAGCTATTTTTCAGTGCCGACTGATCCCTTTTTATTCTCCTAGGGGATTTCCAAATTTTTAGAATTCTCTTGGAGAATTGAAGGCTTCCAGACTTGCTGTTGCAATGTGCATTTCACATGACAAGTAGAAGGTACTCCCTGGACATCGCTGACATAAACCAGTGTGCTAAAAGTGATGCCAGTGCCAAGGCAGGGAAGTCATGCACATCTAAGGAACACCAAGAGCTGCTCTGAGCTAATGAGTTTGAGAGGAAAATGTGAAGGGTACACCTAAGACACACAGAAAGTTTACAAGGTTCACTCACGTTCATAGCTCATATCTTATTTTGTTCTCTAAGGCACTTTGAATTTCCCAGAAATGTCATAAAAGAGCATGATTCTTTAACATGACAAAATCTTTGAACATGACAAATAGTAGCCTATCTGAAATCTCAAGCTACTGTGAATCTGTCCCTGTGAAAAGCATTGTGGTGATATGGGTCTGTGCTGGTGTTTGTGTATGTTTATGTGTATGCATGTGTGTGTACTGGGTAAATTTTAGATCTATAAATTTATATATTATTAATAAGGTTAGCGTCTTAAAAGGTAAAAATAACATTTCTGTTTACTGCCACTAACTGTATTAAGAATGAAGATGAGTATGTGAGGAGACAGATTAAATAAAAATATTACTATAGATTATATAATCTTATAGATTATAATTCTAACAATAATTGTGTATAATTATTTTGGAAAATTTATAAATTTATATGTTTACAGCTACATCAATTTATATTTATACTTTTATATTTACATAGCTCTAAATTATATAATATATAAATTCATATTTTAACAATATGTTTAGATATATTTCTTTTACAAATCTTGGGGCATTTTACAGCTTAAAGTTTTTACATAAGTGCATTCTTATCCTTACTCTCTGGATAAATGTATATTTATATTTTATATATATATAAATTTATGAATAATGTACATTTATATATCTACACTCATATGTGTACCTATAGTCAAAAAATTACAACCTGTCCTTTATAAATGTTTTTCTCCAAATATACACTCCACTTTATGGTAGTTTTAATGAAATTTTTAGCCTAATAATTTTAATTTGTTTTTAATGTTAATGAAAACCATATTTGAGCCCTAAATAACCCACTAATAAATCATGAACCAGTGTTAATTTGTGTTCATTGATAGTTCAAAATACTGAAAATTAGAAAAAGTAGAAGCCTCATTGCTCCTCTTAAATATGTGTGCAGTGCATGTTCTTACGAACAGTTGGAGTAGATAGCATCTTGTCTGTAAATATTTCTTTTAAAGAAGAGTACTCCTTCATCCACTGTGTTCCTCAAATGTTTATAGACTCATTTTACCAAGTGTCATCTTTAATAATTCACTGCGTTAAGTTGAGACATTCATTCCAAAGCTTGGCATTAACATGAAATCACCACGGGAAGTCCAATATGTGAAGCTATTTATCACCTTCGCCTTCTTTGATATGTCAGAATGCTTTTCTTTGAAAAGCTAAAAGCAAATTAGGAGGGAGCAGAAACCTGGTGTCAGGTAAGGTATACTGGAGAGGCACTATGGGAACTTAATAACACCAAATGCTACTTTGATTCTGGATTCTGCTAGAGAGAATGTGCCAGTAAACAATGTCGTTTAGTTCCAAGATTTGCTGTTAGGATAAACACCATTATGAGAGGACAGAATGAGCATTGCATAAATTTTATATACTTGGGGAGCACATACAAAAGCCTAGCAATACAGGCCTGTCAAAATTTATTGTGATACATGAAATATTTGAGTGAAGTATTTTCTTCTTCTCCCAAATACTTCCATTGTAATTGCCTGCAAACCCTAAAACAGACCTCCATATCAGACATGCTAATGAGTGGATCCTGGAAATACACATAAGAAAACATGTTAGACTGTTTTAGAAGACATTTTGCAGAGCAGCAAGTGTTAGAAGTTGATAGGCAGTTTAAAAAGGATTTAAACCATTCCTTGCTCTGTTGCAGAGGAACTCTAGTCACCTAAGAAGTTCTGTATTGGCACATTTGAAGCCTGTCACTGATACTATCTTGGCAACATCCCATCAAAGGGTATTCTTTATCAACTGAGAGTTAGGATCCGCTATTGAATTCACCTTATCTTTTATTCACATTGTAGAAAGGTGTGTACATAAGACAACTATGTTGTAAACATGTTCTGATGGAAAACTAAACCATACTATGATTTTTAAGTGAGTAGCATAAAGATCCCCCTCAAAATATTTCTAGAATATTTGTCCAGAGCAAATAGACTGAAAATTATGGAAGAAGGACATTGTTATCTGTTTATTGACTTTAATCACTACTATGCTTTTGACAACAAGATCTTCCTGCATAGCCAGTTCTTCCACATAGCTACTATATTTCCATATTTTTTTAAGTTGGGCTAAGCATCATGCTCACTTTTCATTTGTTTTATAAATATCCCTCTAAAGAGTTTCCTCTCTGAATTTTCTGATTGAATGCTCATTCCTCACAGACTAGCAACTTGCATAAACCATGAAGTACTTTAGAAATCACCCACTTTGCTGGAGTAATAAAGAGAAGCGACATCTTTCTTTGCAGTCTCAGACTCTTCTTTCATCTGGACCTTTTCTCTTCAAGAAATACTTGGAATAATTTGAGATCTTGTGGATACGTTATAAAACCAAGGGCACAAAGTGATATTCTTTTTTATTTAAATTTTATTTAAAGGTGGTGTACAGAGGTTACAGTTATATAAGTCACATAACGAAAACATCTCTTTTTGAACAGTGTTACCCCCCTCCCTCACTATCTCCCACTTTTTGATAGGCTCTTATCTCTGCATTATGGGAGTAGCTGGCAAGTCACTTCTAAGTATATAACCAGAATGCAGATTTTTGTTTTGTTTGTTTTTTAGTTATAGAGGATTTTGTACCTTTTGATCTTCTTAATTTCTTTCTTTTTTTGTTGGGGGAGGGGGGTCCGGTTGTAGGGCCTGGACGCTGTCCCTCAGCTCTTCAGCTCAAGGCTAGCGCTCTACCACTTGAGCCACAGCACCACTTCCGGCTTTTTCTATTTATATGGTGCTGAGAAATCGAACCCAGGGCCTCATGCATGCAAGGCAAGCGCTCTACCACTGAGCCACCTTCCCAGCCCCTTAATTTCTTAAAAAAAAAAAATTGTAAACGTGATGCACAGAGGTGCTACAGTTTCATAAGTCAAATAATGAGTACATTTGTCCTTGAACACTATCACTCCCTCTCTCATTTTCTCTCAGTTTTCCTCCTTCCCTTCTACCTTCTCCCCTTCCCCCTAAGTTGTATAGTGTTATCACTGCTGAATTGGTTCACCCAGTCTTCCTAATTTCTATCCAGGAAATGCTGTAGTTCTCTAAGATTGAGCACATCACAACTCCACCTCTCACCACAGTGCTTTGGTGACAGCCTTTTCCTCATAACAGTAACCAAGCTTTAATGGCATCCTGCTTTGTTGCTGCTACATCAATCTCCAAAAGACAAGATTTCTTACCATAAAGAAAAGATCTTAGAAGTGGTGCTATGGCTCAAGTGGTAGAGTGCTCACTTGGAGCTGAAGAGTTCAGGGACAATGCCTAGGCCCAGAGTTCAAGCCCCACGACAGACAAAAATAAATAAATAAATACATAAATAAATAAATATAGGGCTGGGAAGGTGGCTCAGTGGTAGAGCGCTTGCCTTGCATGCCTGAGGCCCTGGGTTCAATTCCTCAGCACCACATAAGCAAAAAGAAAAAAGCCAGAAGTGGCACTGTGGCTCAAGTGGTAGAGCGCTAGCCTTGAGCTAAAGAGTTGAGGGACAGCGCCCAGGCCCAGAGTTCAGGCCCCACGACCGGACCAAAAAATAAAAAATAAAAATAAATAAATATAAAAAAGGAAAAGAAAAAAAAGAAAAGATATTTACCATACAGGAAAATCTATTTCATATCTCTGTCTTATACCCTACCCTCCTCTGGTAGTTGTTTGGGGTGTAAACTCATGGTCTTATAATGCTTGCTAGGCAAATACTTTATCACTGAGCCACAACTCTAGTCTATTTTACTTTACATTATCTTTCAGTTAAAGTCTCTTTTTTTTGCACACCAGAAATGATTTATAAAATGATCAAAAAATCAGAAAAAAGATCAGCTTCATTAGTACTTAAAGAAATGCAGTCACAACAATGACACAGCTGTCAAAGACTGTTGGTGCCCACGGTACCTTAGCTGTGTACAGTACCTTCACAGTGAGGTGCCAAGGACGTCTTTTGTTTGTTTGTTTTTTGTTTTGGTCCCAGACAAGCACTTGAACTCGGTACCTGACACTTTTGCTCATTGGCTAGCATTCTCTCAACTGAGCCATGCCTCCTACCCCTGCCCCCAATTCAGTTTTCTTGAAATTTTTCAGTCATATGTTATGCATCATACATACATCTGTACGTATTTCTCTTTTTACATATGTCTGTATTTACATATAGACATATAATAGAGTGGCATATACTTGCCATGTCTTTCTGCCATCATCATACATGTATATATATATATGTGTGTGTGTGTGTGTGTATACATATACATATATGGGTATATATAAGCAAAATAAGTAGCTACAAATGCCTTAAGCACTGTGTGTAATGTGAAACAAATGTGTGAGGCTGGTGGGGGGTGGAGGGTAGAAGGGTGGACAGGGTCAGATCCTAGAGCCTTTGACAGTGCACTAAGCGACCTGCTCGAACTTTGTTGATAATGGGGTCCTCTGAAAGTTTTCAAGCAAAGTGAGGATGAATTCAAGCAAATCTTAAATATGGATGAAATCTGGGTGTAGTAGTATAGATCGGCAATCCTAGCTTATGGGTGACTGAGATAAGGTGATTTCAAGTTCTAGACCAGCTGAGGGTGTATAATAGAGTCTCTTTTGCTTTGCCTGATGCTGTACTCAGTCAGTCCTTCAGAAATCCTATGTGTGCTTTCCAAATAGCTTTGAATATGTGTGAACTACCACACTCAGATTTGTTGTTGTTGTTTTTGTGGAGATGAGCTCTCACTAATATTTGGCTTTGAGACACCAATTACCATCTCCTGAGAAGCTGAGATTCAGGCATGAGCCACTGTGCCGGGTCTTCAACAACACATGTTTAATACATTTATGTGTACATCAAACTATTATAGGGGCCACACATAATTTGAGTCACCTGAATCATCACCTCAGTCAGTAGCCATCAATGAATTTGCTTATTTCAAAATCTCAAAAATGCAATCTATATTTCACCCAGAACATAGGTTATCTTTAAAATCACTACATGAAACAATAAATGGAAGGTTATAAAGAGTGTATATGTATGAGTGCTAGTGAGAAGCTAAACTGGATTTAGTACTGATATGTTTGCTCACACAGAGAATATGATGGGTTTTTTTAAAATCAATGAACAAAGCATTTCTGCTTGTTGTACCATTTGCATTAATACTGTATTGCCTCTCTCAAGTGCATTTTGTGATAACAGCGTGAAACGCTTTTCATTAAGTTAAAGTGTGCTGGTATTAATGTAATAGCCGATGGCATTTCTAATTTGAGAGGCCCGCAGAGTTAGTTTTACAGGCACATTTTCCTTAGCAACCAAAACAGGGCTGGAAGACATCTATGGGAAATTGCTTCTCCTCAGGCAAGAATTCATCCCTTTGGCCCAGTAGATTCTTTATAGACTACAGAAGTCTAAAACAAAACATAGCACCCTTGCCACTTCTCTTCAGGAAGCAACACTGTAGAGTATAGTTACACAATAGCATTTTCCAGGATTTTAGTACTAACTAGGTTAATATAGGAACAAAGCATTCTGAGAGCAGATGTTTCTGGAAATTTTTTATGTAAAATAAAGATTAAATGTTTCATAATTTAAAAGACAGGAAAGATATTTTTGCAGTTCTGCCTAAGATATATTATAATGAAGGAAGAGAGCCTTCTAGCATTTGTATCTATGAGACTGATATCATCTTAACAGTTATCAGAGTTAATCTTCTTGGTAACAATTCATTTCAAAATTGTCCCAACACTTGAAAAGCTTGAACTGTGTATGTTATAATAGCTCCATGCACAATTATGTGCTCATAAAAGTTTGGGAAGCTGATATAAGACAGCTCAAAGCAGCAGTACTTTTGTGACTTACTTATTATTTTTACTCGGCATAAGAATACAGAATACAGTTCAGATTTACAGTCTGCTTTAATGAGCATCGAGGTCTGTGGCTGTTTCAGTAACTGCTCTTTGTTTCAGAAAAAGAAAAAAGAAAAGAAACTATGCAATAGAGTAGGCACTATTTTTCTTCTTAATGAGAAAAAAGCTGTGTTATTGAATCTTTCCAAGCCATGTGCAGTAACAATTATTCAGGAACATGTAATATATGGCATGCTAGAGTAGGCTTAGTGAAAGTCATAGGCTAATGAGAAGTCTTTTCTTGGATTTCAAGGATCCTATGGATGTCCCTGAAATAAGGAATGCATAACAAAAGGAATTAATAATATATGTAATTATAGAATATCAGAGAAGAAGATGACTAGTGTTGAAGTTGTATATTCAGGAAAACTTATTCGTATAGAAGAATACAGTAATTACATATCTTACATTTAGTGTCTTCTGAAAGGATGCCAGACATTGTAATATATAATGACATATCTGTGTTCCTCCTTTTACATACAACACCATAGTAATAGGAAATAGTTGTAACACTCCTTTTTATAGGAGTTTGACACTCAAACATATTTACATTTGTAGATACACTTGGCTCTCACCAGTGGAATGGCGAATGTATGCATATATCTATAAATAAGTATTAGAATGTATATATCAATATGTTAAGATAAATGCATACTAAAATGAATGTGTATGTATTGGACATTTATCTTTATAAGTATATAGTTTCAATGTAGTGAAATTTATATTCTGAAGGAAGAATATTGCATTTTAATTTCCACTGGTGACTAGCTCAATATATGTGGACATATCATCTCTTGTATATTAGTTTCAGTTTTATCATATGTAAAAGTTGAATAATAACAAACAAATGAATTAGCAAAGTTATGGTAAGCCTAAGGGAAACTCAAGCATTGCTCAAAGATTTGAATAGGAAAGCATGGACTAAAAACCTGTTTGCTTCTTCGTAATCACTAGCATTGAGTGGTTCAGAATCAACTTACTGCTTTAAGTGATCATGTAATATTCAGTTCTGAAATCTTTATTGTTTGCTTTCTATATGGTATGCTTTGTTCTACGAATTAAAAATACAAACATTAACCAGATGGTAATATATAACTCTTGACAGAGATTTTATAATTGTGCTCTAATTTTTCTTGTCCTTCTTATTTTGTATATATAGACATAGTTTCAGAATTGTTTCATTGGAAAACTCAGTTGACCCAGAATACAGTGAATTGAATCAAAAAAGGTTTGTATCTATTTACTGTGATGAGACTTGGTTATTTCATAAAAAATAGTTTTAAAGGCCATAAATCTGGTGATATCATACTTTTGTGCTTAGAGATCAGAGCAAGTCTCCTGTACCAGTAGAATTTGTGTCCAAGAGGAGTAAAAATAAGTGTCAGTATATATCTCATGATTCAAAATAATTGTTTTGCATTTAAACATAGTTTCATTAAACCACTTAAGAGGAAAGGGAAAATTGCTACTTTGACATAACCAGTAGTCAGTTTAAGAAACTTCAACTGGAAAACACAGACAAACATCAATACAGCCAGATAGAGGCTAACAGAGATTAGAATAATGGTGAACTTCACTGGGTACACAGTTCATTGAAAGTGTCTAGTCTTGACCTAATGGTATTTCATCCCTAGAAATTTCTATAAGTTATTTCCATTAATACTAAAAAACAAATAAGAAAAAACAAAGCTCATCAAAGGTTCACTTTGCCTCCATTCCATCATACAGTTCTGTTTCTATTCCATGCAATTCTAACATACATTTCCCTACTTTTTTTTCTGCTTTGTTGAAATCAGACATGAACTGGTTTCCATCATATTATATACAATAAGAAAATTTCCCTTCTGTGAGAAGTATCAGAGGTATCTTGCAAAGTAATAAATTAAATTATCATATATATGATTTATTTTCTGTCCTTAATTCGTATATTTGTCAAGACCAACTTCCCCAAATGCACTTCTCAGGAATTGAATTTTCTGTTGGAAATAAAATCAGCCCCATAGTTATCTGTCATTTAGTTTTCTATATTTTTACGGGAATCTGATATAAACTGCAGCCAGGATGTTTAGATATGATAAGAAATACATCATCTAGCTCCCTAACTTTTAATAAAACCACAGCTACAAGCTGATGAACCTTGATAACCTGAAGTAGAGTGTGGCATTTTCTATCACATTATAAGTTTGGGATTTCAAATACAAGCTTAAAGAAGATGGTTCGTTTCCACCTATGAACTTTATTGTCAATAGATGGATAAAGGTGATCTCATTAGAGCTTCATGGCCAAACTATTCATACTCTAAAAGTTTTTGTTTTATTAGAAAGGGGATAGGAGAAGCAGATGGTCTACAACAGTCAGAGATGGAAATATTTTATTACTGTTGAGGAACTGACCAAAGTTGTTCAATTATTCTTTTTAATGTCTTGTAATGATGGTAGACATTAAAAGTTCAGTTTCAGGATATGCTGTCATGGAATATAGGCACTAGACAATAGAAACTATGCCTAAAAGGAGTAAACTCAATTTCTCAAACCATTACTCAGGATTTCAAACTCTATCTTGTCATTGGTTTTATTTCTTGAATAGTTCTACTAGTTTGGTTAAACTATAGAAATAGTTTAATTCTACTTAAGTAAAATCAGCAGGCTTTTGTAGTTTGTACTCTTTTATGATTGATTTCCTCCTGTAACAGACAAAGTTCTCTAAGTAATCATTGTATTTGTGAATAAACTCCGCCCTGTTTTATCTAGTCACACAATATGCATGTAGCTGTGGTAGACCTTCCACTATCCCTCATCCTAAACAGCAGATGGTTTGCATCAAGAGACACACAGTTCTTAAAGATTGTAACAGCCTCTAATTTAAAAAACTAAACTCTTCTGTTGTGGAGGTTTTTCATCCATTGGCCCCTTCTCCATTGTGTCCCTTTCAATATGTAAAATATGCCATTATTTCTAACCTTTAAGTGTTTAGACTCTCATTAAGTAGCAAAGGAGCCAACAGATGACAAAGTCTGAACACCTTATCAGCAAACAGTTAAGTCTTTTATTTTATAATGAATGATTAAAAAAAGACAACAACTTTCGAACCACTGTTCAATAATTAGCACATCACAGATTTGTTATGAGGAATCAGATGAGTTAATTTAGATAATGTGTATAAAATATTCCACCATAAAATAATTAGCAGATGCTCAACAAAATATTCTTTTACAGCTAAAAAATCACTTTGCCAACCATCTGTCATGTTGCTTCTTGAGAATCCTGACCGCAGTATAACCTCACTTCCTGCACCATCACAGTTTTGCCAGCTTTCAGATACTCTCAGAGTATAAGTTTAACACTTCATTTTTTTAAATTATGACAACACCGTACAGAGGGGTTACAATTACATGGGCAAGGTAGTGAGTACATTTCTTATCAAGCATTGTTGCCTCCTCCTTTCTTTCCCCTTACCATCCCCACCCCCCACAGCCCTAGCCGCCCCTCCCACCAAAGTTGTAAAGTTCGTTTTTCAACATAACGACTTGTACATCTCATTGTTGCAATGGGTCCACCTGTTTCCCTATTTAAAGGATTTGTTTTTTCCCTTCCCCTCCACAAATTATACCAACATCAAATACAGTGAAAACAGGGGTTATACAGTGGAGGAAGGACATACAAAGCAACAAAGAAATCATCTCATAAGTATGTTACAAACAATAGCAAGAAATAAAAACCATTTGAGTCCTTATCTTAGGGTCCATTTCACCTAACACCAAGTTATCTGACAGTTTCTACTTGTCTCAGACATATATTAGTTATTGCAAATAATGGAAACCATGGGACCTATGTTTCTTTGGGCCTGGCTTACTTCACTTAATATACTTATTTCCAAGTCTTTCCATTTCCTAACAAATGAGGCTTGGTCCAACTATTTGGCTATCTTAAATATATATTACTTAGTCATAAGAAAAACAAAAGGTTATTAATAATTGCATTATACTTGATACTTAATATCCAGGAAAAGTTCAAGAAATGGATTTAATTATTGAATGCCTACTATATTACACACTTGGAAGTTTACGCACATACACTAGTGAATACAGCGTAAGAGGTACCAGGTCAGTGGAAGATGTGCACACAACCAATTTCAACTTTAAAAATAATCCATATTTTAAATCAAGTAAATATATCTTAAGTCAGATATTGTCTTGTGATGAGAAGTACAGAAGGGAGAGTAGATTGTCTTCTTGGAAAAATATTGCCTAATTTGGGACCTGGAAAAAAGCAGGAATTAGATTTAAAAAAGAATAAATATCACTAGAAAAAGAAAAGAAAAAAAATTACTGTGGATATCTACACACAAGGCTCAGAGCATGGTATGTTTGAGGCATGCTGGACTGAATGTAAGGAAGAAATCATGATTTTGTTTTGAACACATTTGTTTGATGTAGCTGTGGAATATGCCTAAACTGGCCTTGTTCAGTGAATCCATGACTTCTACCACCTATGAAACTAATGATTAGTTTGGTATTGGACTGTGTGACTGGCTTCATTCAATTAAGACTTCCTAGTAGTGATCATTATGTAATTCTGTATCATTTATGGAAATTTAATTTACTTGCTAAACAAGCAGATGTTTATTTTCTTCTATAGAACTTGATCTTTCTACAGTAGCCTCCAGCTTCACACTGTACAAATCTTAGTGCTTCTTAGTAAAAATGGTTTCCTATGCTAGCAATTGATATTGCTCCCTGTGAGATAACAAACACACTTAGAAAAAGTGGAGGATTTTTTTCCCATTAGCTTACTAATCAGAAGAACAGTATAAATATAGTATGTCTAGATTTCAGAAAAGCTTTTAACAAACACTTAAAATAATATATATATATATATATATATATGTATACACCAAAAATAGCAAAATTCACCATGCCTCTAAGAAGTAGAAGGTCACCTAAAGGAAATCAGTTATTTGTTTTATTAATAATAAATTAATATATTACTTATTAAATATCACATTTTTCAGAATTGTTGAAACTATTTACTGTGCTATACAAAATATGTATATTACTTCATATAATGGAAACATGGAAACATGGAAAACATGTACAAAAGTCCTGCCAACATATGTTATAGACAAGGAAGCTATAGTTGTAGACTATTTGCTTGACATAAGAGGCTGTTTATCCCTGAAGATCTGGTATTCAAACCTGTACTCTGTTTTATGGAGAACTTTGACACTCTAGCTAGAAGAATGGGTAGAGTGATATGGAAATTCAAAACCATGTCAGGTACAAAGTAGGTAATGGCTGCTGGTAAGAGCTTATGCTGAGTTTCCTGGCAAGGATCCTTTGTTTTACAAATCAGTTAACAGGACACATTGCCACTCTCCTTGGGGCCCATCCTGCTGATGAACATTATAGTCAAATTCTTTCCTCTGAGACCTACAGCATATGGAGTGAAAACTTAATTAAAGCAGAGACAGAATGCTAGTTAAATAAGAGAAGAAAAACACTGAGGGCAAATGGAAGGAGACAGTAATGCAGAGATTGAGACAAGAGATAGAAGGGACCTGGAATGTAAGAATGAGAGAATGACTGCCAAGGGAAAAAACCCTGGTCTATCATCCATCTCCCTGTTGACAATGTTTTCAGTCCTTGTCTAGTAACAATATTTTTGAAGATGTATTCATCAGTTATTTATTCAATGTGTGTTTTGAGCATCAACTCTGTCTTGTCTGCTACTCTAAGAACAAAGTGATAGCATCAAACACAGAAGAGAAAGTCCTTGTTCTCCTGAGATGCTCTAGTGGAAAGAAACAAAAAATTACCCCTTGAAATATTATACCTAATACCTTGTAAATAATGCATTGCAGAGAGGCCAAGGTGGGAGCAGGGAGACCTGTTTAAGGAGAAGATTAAAGAAGTCATGCAAACCAAAGGTAATATTGAGGAGTTAATAGTAGGAATGGAGAGAACTGAATACTCTTGAAGTATATTTCTGAAGGTAGAAACAGATAAATCTAATAGTGGTCAATTGAAGAGGTAAGCTGTAGAATGAATCTAAATAACTGCCAGGATCCTGGCCTGAAAGTGACCTACAGTAAAATAGAGAGCACTGAGAACTGGAGAGGAATGGAGGATGGTCAAACATCAAGCTTCAGAACTAGTTTGGATATACAAGAGACAATGTTAGCAACTGTTTGTGCAAGTGGATAGTGGTTTCCTTTGTGGATAGAAATACTGTCTTTAGAAAAGGCAGAGAATACAAGAATCAAGGCCATCCGATATTTAGAGGAGTTCCAAGAGAAAATAAATCAGAAATGTCTGAGAACTATGAAATAAGTCTGAGATTGAGTTCCCAGAAGTGGAGTGGATGTGTCTTAAGGAAGTGAATCATCAGTGTGTCACACGCTGTAAGAAACCAGGTAAGATGTTGACAAAACGGAAATGATTCAATATTTGAAGACATATATGTCTCTTGTGATCTTCAAAGAGGAGATTTGTGGAGTGATGGGAAGTAAAGTTTCACTGAAATTGATTTTGAGGCAAACAGATGAAGTGAAAATAACTAGCAATTATTGACAATTCTTTTTAAAAGCTTAATGAAAAAGCTTTTGAAACATATGTTAATTAGTAACTTCTTTATACAACTATTTAAAGGTAATAGAAATGAAATTTAAATTGGGTTTTGGTGGCTCTTGCCTGTAATGCTACCTGCTAGGAGGCTGAGATCTGAGGGCCACAGTTCAAAGCCAGCTCAAGCAAGAAAGTCTGTACAACTCTTATCTACAATTAACCATTAAAATGCTGGAAGTGGGGCTATACTCAAGTGGTGGAAAGCTACCTTTAAGCAATAAAGCTCAGGGATAGTGTCAAAGTCCTGAGTTTGAGCCCTAAAATCAGCACAGTGATATTTCTATATCTAAATACTTATATCTGTATCTATCTATATTTTCATGTCTATAGATAGACATTTCTATTTCTGAATCTATTAATTTAAAAAAGAAAAAAGAAGACTTCATTCATATTAAAGAAGGATAAAAATAATAATGGAGATGGAAAAACATATGAGATATTGTCTTCATTTTTTTTCTGCAAACATCCCTAAGGGAAGGCATGTGCACAGGCTGATAGGAAGAGTTCCATAGAATTGTAGATATGTATACTGTAGAGAAAGGGGAACAGCAAAGAACATTATAGTAAAAGTAAACAGCACAGATGAATGAGAGAGACTGAGGACAAGCGCAATGGTTGGCCTTCAATGAAAACAGAAACCACATATATATAATTGTAGATACTGTACAGAGGGGTTACAGTTACATGAGTAAGGTAATGAGTCCATTTCCTATCGACCATTGTTACCCACTGCTTTGTTTTTCTCCTACCATTCCTTCCTTCCCCACCTCCCCAACTCCTCCCTCCCACTGCCCAAGTTGTAAACTTCATTTTCAACATAGTGTCTTGTACATCTCATTGTTACAATGGTCAACCTGTATCCTTATTCCAGCTTTTTGTTATTTCCCTTCCCCTCCCCAAATCAGAAAAATGTATATACAAGATTCAGGACACTGGAATCAAATACAGTGAAAACAGGGGAAAGAACATACAAAAGGAACAAATCACATAGTGCATTATAAACAACAGTGACAAAGGAAAAATCCTGTCTTTATCTTGGGGTTCATTTTGCTTAGCATCATCTTATATGGTCATATATACATAGATTTGACATTTTCTGCTTGTCTTGTCAGATTATTCTAGATGTATACTAGCTATTGAAAATGAGGGAAAACATGGGACGTATGTTTCTTTGGATCTGGCTAATTTCACATAATATAATTTTTTTCCAAGTCTTTCCATCACCTAACAAATGGTGTGGTGTCATTGTTTCTCATGGAGGCATAGAATTCCATTATTCCAGTCATACATATATATATGTATATATATATATATATATATATATGACAGGATCATGAAAATGTGATATATATAGAAAGAAGACAATGTGATCAAGAAAATATGATATGTGTATATATATATATATATATATATATATATATATATATATATACATAATCTACTGAGGGGCATCTGGGTTGATTCCATAGCTTAGCTATGGTGAATAATGCTGCAATAAACATCGTTGGACTGGTAGATTTAGTATGGCCTTTTTGTGATTATTTGGGTAAATGTCCAAAAGTGGGATTGCTGGGTCATAGGGGAGCTCTATGTGGAGTCCTTGAGGAGCTTCCATACTGCTTTCCAGAGTGGCTGAACAAGTTTACACTCCCAACAATGCAGTAGAGTTCCCTTTTGGCCACATCCCTCCAGCATCTGTTGTTATTAGATTCCTTGATTATAGCTATTCTAACTGGGGTGAGGTGGAATCTCAATGTTGTTTTGATTTGCCTTTCTTTTATGGCTAGAGAAGTTGAGCATTTTTTCGTGCGTCGATTGGTCATTCTTATTTCCTCTTCAGAGGAGTTTCTCTTTAAGCTCACTTATTAATCAAGCAGATGTTTCTTTGAGGATTTGTTGTTGGGGAATTTAATTTTTTGAGTTCTAAGTATATTTTAGATGTGAGGCCCTTGTCTGCTGTATGGCTAGTGAAGAGAAACTTTTTAACTGTATTTAGTGGGAAGGAAGAACACAGAGAAGGGCAACATATGCCATCAAAGCCACTTTCCATGATGAAGGAAGGTGAGAGCTCCTATGTTATTGTAGATACTGAATTCCCCAAAGAGCCATTATAGTGTAATTGGAGTTCTAGGACTCACACCCAGTTCCTGGGGCCCCATATGTCATGTTCCATTACTACACCAATTAGAGTCAAGCAATGGTCGAGGACAGAGAAAAGAGATTTATTATGTAGTGCAGGCAAATTTCAGGGAGAGAAAAGGCAAACAGTTTCTCTTCTGGTGTACAAGTAGTTGCTTAAGTTTGAGAAGAGAAAGTATTGGTGCAGGAGCAAAAAGATATACATAATTATTAAATAATCCTCATCAAAGTATGGCCTACTTCATCATTATTCCAGATGTCCAAAGAAATTTTTATGATGTTACTTATTGAGAATGATAGGGGCTAGGGGTTTAGCCCAGCGGAAGGGCGCCTACCCAGCGCATGCAAGGCCCTGGGTTCGGTCCTCAGCCCTGGGGAAAAAAAAAAGAGAGAGAATGATATACTCAGGATAGGTAAGTTCTTGCTGCATGAAGTGTGATCTCTTCTGTGAAGGCCATACTGCACACTTCTTAGGGGGATATTTTCCTTCTTCCCTTAATCCCTGGGCATAAAAATGTGGTAGGTACATCCTGTCCTGCCTGAAATCCAAGGTGGCTGCTAACAGAAGGCTGAGAGCAAAAACAGGTGCAAAGTGGTAGCAGGGATGCTAAGCTTCTCTTGCTTTTGATTACTCATGGGTCCAAGTAAGGAGTCAGCATCTTTCAGCAAAAGTGGCTTCTAGGTACTTGTTACATTAGAAAGAGAAATGATATTAATCACCAGAATGTACACATTATGGGATTATGTCTAAATAAAATACCCTTGTAAACAATAATGCTTGTTTACAAAGAAGCTATTGTAATTATTCAGAAATAATTGCATTTGGCTTATGCTGATTTTTCTTTGCTTCCTGATACTCAGATTTCATATAGCAGTTCTATTAATTTACATGCCAGCTATTATAAACCCCAAGCTTACAAGTATTTAAATAAAGTCTAAGTATTTTCCTCACGAATACAAACTATTACAGGAAAGTAGGCTCCAAAACTTCTAGTCCTCCATGATTATGGCTACTTTGAATGGATTAGACTGTTAATATTTTGAAAGAAGGCATCAGAATATTTTCATTGCTTTACCTAAAATGCTTAGCTTAAGGCTAGGGATTGGTATCATACTAAATATTTTTAAGGTAGTAAATATGCAGCAAAGTAATAATGTATAACAGTATCTAAAATACTTTCTGGTAAATAGAAAGGAGTGGAAAGCAGCCCTGAAGAGACTAAATTTTGCTATAGACTTTCATTTAAAAAAGATCTTTCCCAATTATATAATGGCCATATTTTGCTATGATCATTGGCTTTTAGTTTTCATCCTGTAATTTAGTAGAAAGTGTGAATATAAATGATGTAATTTTCTTGTTATAACAGTAAAACTTCTAAGGATTACAGAGAGAAAAAGAGCTAATGTCTACTCAGTAAGTTTATATATTTACCCTTGCCCCTGGCCTGTGATCTGATCTATCATTTGCCCCTACCTCTGTCATGATACATGAACCATCATTAATGAATACATAAGTTACATTTGATTTAAACACAGGTGTACACTTGATTGTCGACAGATCCCACTTTTAGAAAACCTAACCTATTCTTAATGTTGTGTGTATGAATCAAGATATTATTGCCAAAATCTCTCTCTCTTTTTTCAACAAAGCATTTGAATTTCCAGAGGAAGTTCAAAATATACCAGTTGAGGAATATATCAATTTAGGAATGCAAATTAATGTACTTACTGTAGGAATCAATATGGATATTTGTAAAACAATTTTTTTTTTAAATGAGGCCAGGGGCCAGTGGCTTACACCTGTAATCCTAGCTACTCACGAGGCTGAGATCTGAGGATCACAGTTCAAAGCCAGCCCGGGCAGGAAATTCCATAAGACTCTTTTTGTTTGTGGGGGATTGGGGTCCGGTCGTGGAGCCTGAACTCTGGGCCTGGGAGCTGTCCCTCAGCTCTTCAGCTCAAGGCTAGTGCTCTACCACTTGACCCACAGCGCCAGTTCCAGCTTTTTTCTTTTTTCTTATGTGGTGCTGAGGAATCGAACCCAGGGCCTCATGCATGCAAGGCAAGCATGAGAGACCTTTCACTGAGCCACCTTCCCCGCCCATAAACCACCAGAAAACCGGGCGTGGTGCTGTGGCTCAATTGTAGAGCATTGCCATGAGCTGAAGAGCTGAAGGACAGCACTCAGGCCCAGGGTTCAAGCCCCACAACCTCCAAAAAAAATTAAAATGAGGATTATATGATCCAATTATACCACTGTTGAGTAAAAAAACAGTTAACTTACTACAGATATGACTGCATAGCCACGTTTATACCAGCCCTTTTCACAATAGGAAAGTTGTATAATCAGCTTTGAGTCCTTAAATAGAAGAAAAAAGAAACTGTCATGTATTTCTATAACAACTTTATTAACCATAAAGAAGAGTAAAATTATGTCATTTGTAAAAAATTAGAACTAGAGACATTCATGTTAAACAAACCATATCATAAAGATGAATATCACATTTTTACTCTCAAATATAGGAAGAAAACTAGACATGAAAATGAAAGGAAATATTCAGAGTGTGGAAGGAGGATGGTTCAACAAAAAGGATAACAGACTGGGCAATATGATCAAAATTCATTGTATGAATGGCTAGAAACGTCTCTATATATGTGTGCAGAAAAAATCCATTTTACAATTAAGGTACACCAATAAATGAGAACAAAGCAAGATACAGGCATACTTGCTTGCCATGATGTGTAATGCCTTTCTGATTACTTTGTTTATTCTATACAGCCTTCTTTTGTGGTAATATTTAATCATGGACCACTTAAAACAGTTAACAAATTAATAGGAATTGAGTTGCGATCACTTTATGAACATATATAGAGCATGTACAAAATAGTAAAATTTTATGATATTCTACAAGTTTATTAAGAATTTCATGTAGAGTTTTACTATAGTCAAGACAGAGCAGTATAAAACTCTTAGAATTTATATTCTAGTAAGAGAAGAAGACAATATATAAGAAATTAGATAATTTTGAAAAAGTTAAGTTATAGGAAGAAAAACAAGGAAAGGAAATAGAATGTGAGTGAGGGAACTGGTGAGATATAATATTTCAGGCAAGGGAATCAAATACAATCTCTATGCTATGACCACATTTGGGGAGATACTGGAATAGAAAATGATAAGAGTTGACACTGTATGAAGATATGTCTTTATCAACACACTACTCTAGACGGTGATTATCTGTCAATGGACTGAGGGTCCCTTTGTGTGCCATAGAAACCCACATAAAAGATGTAAAAGAACCCAAGGTAAATTCACTGAAAGTATTATAAAAATCCATTTGACACCAAACATCACAAGATCCTATCAAAGAATAAGCCTGGAAGGAAGTCTTAAATGCCTGCTTTTTCCTCTTCCTTTCAAATGCCAAGATGCATTATATTCATATACTACTTTGTTGGGTAGCAATTCCCTTGTACAATTACTTAAAGATAAAAATAAAATTGAAGAAAGACTACAATAATCAATTCAATGATTATTATTGCTTTAATCCCCAATATCTGAACTACCAGATTCCTCCTTAATAAAATAACATCGGATCAAATACATAAGATCTCCCAGTAGATTATATGATCAATAAATCTAAGTTAAAAAAGAGCTTTATTTGATATTTAAACAAACATTGAGCCAAGCACACCTGAAGAAGTAAACAAGAACTTTATTTCCTCCTTCTAAAGGTAAGAATTTCACTTTACTTTTAGTCTTTTTTTGAATCCCTTGAAATAGCATCTACTATGTCTCATCAATTTTTTGAAGAAGTACATAATGCATAATTCATATTATCCATTTACAACATCCCATTGTATCTTATATTGCTTAAACAATTTTGGTTGCAACTTCAAGTCTATTGATTTCTTTTTACTCCCTCTGACAGAACGCTCATAAACCAAAATGATTCATCACCTTACAGTGGAAATATTTCCATATTCGGGATGCACTGCCATAGAAGAGTGAAAAATCAATAGAGCAACTCTTGTTTAGTGCAATTTCTCAAAAAGAATCATTAGTCATTTTTAAATGTGTGTTAGTTACAGTCATTAACAAAAGCGTTAGCATGGGAACAGAGTAATTCTCTTTTATGATAAACATATGCCCTTGTTTAAGATATTTTTTGAGGATGTAATTATTTGCATCTAATGTTCTCATAGGCAAATACTATTTTTCTAAATATGGGACAGAGAAAGAATATGAAATATGAATTAAAATTTAGTATTCTGAATGTCTTATATATTGATTAAATTAAAATTTAGTATTCTGAATGTCTTATATATTGATTATTTTTTAAATAAAGAAAAACTATAAAGAATCATAAGTCAGCCAGTACCAGATAAAAGAAGAAATAATAGAAAAAGTAACAAGAAAAACCAGAGAAGTGATTGCTCCTGGACATTGAAAATGGACAGGGCACATATAGGCTCCATTTTCATTTTTTTCCAAGCCCATGAACCATAGAGTTCTGATTTTGTAGAAGCCATAGCCTATTGCAGTTTGAATGGAACAGAAATTCCATAAACCCTGGTTGATTACTGCAACCCTTGGAGATTTTGAAAAGTGTGATGGATATGGAAGCTTCTATCTTAAATGGCAGTGAATTTTTATTCAAGTCTTGCCTTAAACAAAACTTGTAGATAATTAAATAACATTTGAAACAAAAGATATGGAAAATAACACTAAGTTTACTTACATTTTGTTGACAAATATCAAGAAAAATCATATGGCTTTCTCCAATGTACATTCTAATTTGAAAGAACATATAGATAGTTTTCTTAAGGAGAAATCCCCGAACTACTGGCATCAAGCTTATGTTCTAAGCAGGGCACGGGTGGCTCATGCCTGTAATCCTAGATACTCAAGAGATCTGAGGATGGTGGTCTGAAGCCAGCTGGGCAGAAAAGTCCCCATGAGACACTTACCTCCACTTAACCACTCATAAACCACAAGTGTCGCTGTGGCTCATATGGTAGAGCACTATTCTTGAGCCCAAAGATGCTCAGGGGCAGTGACTAGGCAGAGTTCAAGCCCCAAAAAACAAAAAAAAAAGAAAAAAAATCCACAAAAACCTTTGTGGTCTATTGAGTATCTATCTATCTATCTATCTATCTATCTATCTATCTATCTATCTATCATCTATCTAAATTTTATTTAGCAGTGCACATATAAATTCCTTGGTATGACTGATTATTAAATCTTTCTGCTTTTGAACCATCTTCATGTTTTAATAATTATGTTCAATTCATAAACATTGCTTAGAAGGTCCATTTTTAATATTTTGTGTTAATTACAAAAGACAAATGTATGTTTTTTAAACATTTAATACAGTTTGCCAATCATATACGCTTGTCCCAACATCTTCCTTTGGAATTAATCTTCTGAGAACATTATCTTAAACGTATCTCATGCTTGTGTTATTTAAAATTATCTACTTCCTCAATTGTTTCAAAATTTAAAAAAGAACATTTTTTCAGGTCTTATGCTTCCAAAGTAAAAAGTAAAAACCTGCCAAATTTCCAAATAACTGAGGAATCTTAGGAACTATTATTCTCAGTTGATCATATTGAGGGTGCTTGTATCTTTTTTTGTTTGTTTGGGTTTTTTTTTAACTGTATTTTTTTTGTCTTTTCTTTTTTGGTACTGGGGATCGAACCCAGGACGTTGCACTTGCGAGGCAAGCGCTTTGCCACTGAGCTACATCCCAGCCCAGGGGGCTTGTATCTGGAAACAATCTCAGAGTTTTGTAAAGCAGGTGCTACTTAGCTGTTATTACTTCTCTGTGGGGAGGAAATGAGTCAGTTTACTACTTTTGACCTTTCTCCATATTTCTCTCCTATTCTGATGTCACACGGGTTTGGTAGAGAGAGGATTACATATAATCACATATAAACAAGTTTATAGGAAAATACTCATGGAAAATCATTTCAATTCAAATTACAAAAATAATAACACAAATATTGTTAAATTATGCTAATTGACTTTAAAATACTAAAAATAAAATTAAAATGTATGACCATCCCTTGAAAAGAAAGATAAGGTGAACACTTTCCTCTTCTGCTAGGCCACTATGAATGCAAACAGAACCATGCAGATTTGTGAGGAACCTTGAATGGACACCTCTTCACCTTATTTTGGTCCCTCATAAGCCAGATTTTTGTTCAGGTGATTGTTAGAAGTAGAATATTATTCTTAGAGATATTTCCACTAAGCATTTACAAGCTGCAAGGTCATAGAAACTTTTCATTAACAAGCAAGACCTTTCCATCCAGTGAACTGACCTAGTACTGAACTGATATAGTTTCATTTAGATTCTGAATTGCTTTGTATTTTGCCAAATTTAGTATGCAATTTCCGATAATAAATCTACTCATTCATTTTATAGCACCTATCAACTTAACCTATGTAATCAGTAAATATTTTAAAATAGTAAAATAAATTAGAAATTGAAAATCAATCTGCTTGGATAGGTGTTTAAGTTGAACCAAGGTTTATATTTTTTACTCATTTAACTTTTGTAATGTATATTTTTATTATAAAGATACAGTACAAAGGGGTTACAGTCACTTTAGTAAGGTACTGAGTACATTTCCTATCAATCATTGTTAACCCCTCTTTTATTTTTCCCCTACGATGCCTTCCCTCCCCACCTACTCCCTTCCCTGCCCTGAAGCTGTAAAGTTCAATTTGACCTTAATGCCTTGTTAGAATCCTAATTTATATGATTTTGGAATCTTAGATGAGTAATACTAATAAAAAGAAAGTTAGCAAGTTGCTATCAATTCAGATAAGTATAGTTCTCCTTAAGATATTTCAGGTATTAAAGAAAATGACACAATTTTTCTCATTTAAAGTACTAAAATGAGTGATAAAAAGAAGAGCTTTCATCTATTCACTCAGAATCTAGTATTTAGGAGAGATGTAAAGGTTAGAAAAAAATGTTGACATTAACATACCACAAAACAGAGGTTTGCATCTCCAGAATAGTTAATAAGACATGGTTCAAGGAAGCTAATACAAGAAGTTTAACATCTCTCCTTTTAAAGTCGATGTTCAGATCCTTTGGTTGTAGAATTATAAACTCTTCTGGAGTTGATGAGTTAGCTTTCATGTAGTAAATTTTCCTTTGTAATTTCTAGTCTAGACACAAATGAGATCGATAATAGGAGACACTTATCTATGGCTTCCATATTCAAATTGCTTTCCTCTTAAATTTAGTCACATAATTGAAACATGAAATACTGGTATAAGGAATGTATACACATGTAAGCAATTCAAATTTCCTTCACTCAAGCCAAAAAATTTCATTTCTAAACAGGATGATGTTAAACCTTAATGATAATGGTTATAAAATGGAACTAACAGTTAAATGTTTTTACAGAATATCTTAAGATGTACTTCTATTATTAAAATGTAACCATGGCAAAATAAACATTTAAAAAGCAAACATTTCTCTATATATAATCAGTTAAGTATATACCAAGGGAATAGTATTTTATTGCCATTAAAAACAAATTATTTCATATACATATGATTTTGAAATCTGATTTAAATTTTATATAAATTATTTACTACCACCAAAGAAATAGATATCTCTGATCCATGCCAGGATAGTAAAGTAAAATTAGTAAATTATGCTAAAAAATAATAACGTTTTCTTTGAGATACTGCATTGAAGTAAGTAGCAAGGAATAATGATAGTAACAGGGCCAGTGTGATCAGGTTTTATAGTAATGACTATGGTATGACAAGTTTATTATACCAGCTATATTTTACTGTAGTGTTTTTCTTCAGTTTCTCCAAGGGATGTGTGTGTGTGTGTGTGTGTGTGTGTGTGTGTGTGTGTGTGTGTGTGTGTGTGTGTGTGTGTATCTACATATCATGATTTAATTGAAGATGGCATCGGAGATTAGTACTGAGACTTGGAACAATTCATCTCAACGTTTCTATTTTCAGCATAGGATACTTTTGCCTGAGGTTCTATATTACCTGTTAGTATGAAATATGCTAGTTATGATTTCACCCAGCAGCATCAGAATACACATTTTTCTCAGCAGCACAAGGAACGTTTTCTAAAATAGACCACATTTTAGGCCACAAAGCAAACTTGTCTAAATTCAGAAACATTGAAGTTATACCTTGCATTCTCTCTGACCACAAGGGAATAAAATTAGAACTCAACACCAAAAGCCACCAAAGAAAGTCCGGTATCACATGGAGGCTGAACAACACACTGCTGAATCAAGAGTGGGTCATGGAAAAGATTAGAAAGGAAATTCAAATGTTCATGCTATTCAACAAAAATGAACACACAAATTACCAGCTCCTCTGGGACACAGCTCCTACATCAACAAATTGGAGAGATCTGAAACTAGCAATTTAATGACACATCTAAACCTCCTTGAAAAAGAGCAGCAAGATAAACCCCAATCCAGTAGATGGAAAGAAATAATCAAAATTAAATCAGAATTAAATGAATTAGAATCCAAAAAAACTATAGAAAGAATTAACAAAACAAAGAGTTGGTTCTTCGAAAAACTTAACAAAATTGACAGACCCTTAGCAAATCTTATCAGAAAAAGAAGAGAACACACCCAAATTAATAAACTCAGAGATGAGAAGGGAAACATCACCATGGAAACAACCAAGATTCAGAACATTATAAGGGAATACTTCTCAAAACTTTATGCTAATAAGTTTGAGAACTTGACAGAAATGGACCTTTTCCTAGCAAATATTGACATGCCAAAACTAAACCAAGATGAGTTAAACCAGCTTAACAGGCCCATATCAAGCATTGAAATGGAAACAGCAATAAGAGACCTCCCAGCTAAGAAAAGTCCAGGACCAGATGGTTTTACAGCGGAATTTTACAAGGCCTTCAAAGCAGAGCTCATACCAATACTCCTCCAACTCTTCAATGAAATTGAAAGAGAAAGCTCACTACCGAACACATTCTATGAAGCCATCATAACCCTCATCCCAAAACCAGGCAGGGACTCATCAAAGAAAGAGAACTATAGATCCATTTCTTTGATGAACATTGATGCAAAACTTCTCAACAAAATTTTGGCCAACCGACTTCAACAACTCATCCAAAAAATCATACACCACGATCAAACAGGATTCATTTCAGGGATGCAAAGCTGGTTCAATATACGCAAATCAATTAATACTATAAGTGGGCTAAAGACTTAAAGAGAAACTTCTCTGAAGAAGAAAGAACGATGGCCAATAGACACATGTAGAAATGTTCAACATCCCTAGCCATAAAAGAAATGCAAATCAAAACAACATTGAGATATCACCTCACTCCAGTTAGAATGGCAAAAATCAAGAACTCTAACAACAACAGATGCTGGAGGGGATGTGGACAGAAAGGAACCTTACTTCATTGTTGGTGGGAATGTAAACTTGTTCAACCACTTTGGAAAGCAGTATGGAGGTTCCTCAAAAGAACTCCCCTATGACCCAGCAATCCCACTTTTGGGCATTTACCCAAATGTTTACAAACAAGACCACACTAATGCTACCAGCACAACTATGTTTATTGCAACATTATTTACCATAGCTAAGATATGGAACCAACCCAGATGCCCCTCAGTAGATGAATGGATCAAGAAAATGTGGTATATATACACAATGGAATTCTATGCCTCCATCAGAAAGAATGATTGCCCCATTTGTTAGGAAATGGAAAAACTTGGAAAAAATTATATTAAGTGAAGTAAGCCAGGCCGAAAGAAACATAGGTCCCATGGTTTCCCTTATTTGTAATATCTAGTATATGTATGAGTCAAGTGGAAAAGGTCAGATAATGTGATGTCAGGAAAATGAACCCTTAGATGTGTATTTTAATGTTTTTTTCTTTCATGCAGGTGTTTCTAATGCATTTATAAGATTATCTCTTTGTTGCTTTGTATATCCCTCCCCCACAGTATAACCCCTGCTTTCACTATATTTGATGTCAATATAACTTGTGGAGGAGATGGGGAAAAAAGAGTTGTTTAAGGATACAGGTGGACCTGTTGCAACAATGAGAAGTACAAGTTGTCATGTCCAAAACTAGCTTTACAAAATTGGTGCGGGGGGGGGGTAAAGGGGGGTGAAGGAGAAGGATTGGGATTGGAATGGAGGGGGGAGGTTGGGAAGGGAGGTGAAGGGTAAACAAAGGAGGAGGCTGCAATGCTTGGTAAGAAATGTACGCATTATCCTGCCAACGTAATTGTAACTCCTCTGTACAGTATGTTCACAAATAAAATTAAATTAAATTAAAAAAAAAGGAAATATGCTAGTTATGAATTTACAGAACTGCTACTGAACTTCACTCATTGCAAACCTCATATTTGTAAGTATTGTGAAAATCTATTGAGATTTGCAGGGACATTGTAAATAACTTTCTATAGTTTCTGCCTTCCATTAATTTGATGCAGCACAAAACTTAGATTAATAATAGACCAACCTTCTGTAGGTCTATTGTCCAATTTTTTATTGGCTGAAGATCATTTGGACATTTTTCTGTATTTATTTTATGTTACTGTACATTAGGTGATATTTTTAGGGGTTTATGTTAGTTTTCATGCAAAACATGCATTAGATTATTAATCACAGCATGCCTCTTAAAGATTATAATCTCCATTTAATAGGTTGAATAATTTGAAGTTGAGAGTTTGTGAAGCATAAGGTAAATAGGTGGTTAAACTGGGGCTCAGTCAGTAGTTTCACTCACACTTTTAAAAAATTATTCCTTTGCCACGCATCAGTGGCTCAAGCATTTAATCCCAGCTACTCAAGAGACTGAGATTTGAGGATCAGGGTTTGAAGCCAGACTAGGCAGAAAAGCCAATGAGATCTTATTTCCCATTAAACACTCCAAACACTAGAAGCAGAATTGTGGCACAGGTGAGAGTGCTAGTCTTGAACACAAATGCTCAGGAATGATTTTTTTCCCAAGTCTTTCCATTTCCTAACAAATGGGGCAATGCCATTCTTCCTGATGGAAGCATAGAATTCCACTGTGTATATATACCACATTTTCTTGATCCATCTATCTCCTTAGGGGCACTTGGGGTGGTTGCATGTCTTAGCTATGGTTAAAAAAAAATGCTTCAATAAACATGGTTGTGTTGGTAGTTTTAGGATGACCTTGTTTGTTGTCATTTGGGTAAATGCCCAGAAGTGAGATTCCTGGGACATCAGGGAGCTCTATAACACCCAGGCACTGAGTTCCAACCTCAGAATCAAAACACACACACACACACACACACACACACACACACACACACACACACACACACACACACACACACACATACACACACACAGAGGCACATATACCCATAGTAAAAATATACTTTTGATTTGTAAATAATTTGGTACAATCACAGTTTTTCTAACTATTTTTATTCCCCATAACCTCAAAATTGAAACAAAAAATAGAAAAATAATTTTAGCATTGCCTTCTACTATTAAATACCTAGTAATGTATGTTCAAGACATTTAAGCAACATAGCAAAAGCCAGACACAAAACAACAATGATAATAATTTTGATTAATTATAAAAATCAGTTTGTGTATAGGGACTATGCTACAAATAAGAATATTAGAATACTGAAAATATTAGGCTACTCTTATTATACATATAAACATATATGTATATACATTATACATATTATACAGATATACACATGTGTATATGTGTATATATGCAGATATACATATATATATGCATATTTGTAGACACATGTATATGTGTATATCTGCATATATGTAGTCTTTTGGCAGTAAAAAGACAGATAAAATAAGAAACTAATTCAAAAGGAAAAGTTCTATAAAGGAAAAATACTAAAATTTTATAGCATTTTTCAGATTCTCTTGTACCTGATAATATAAATTAAAAAGATAAAAATATGCACAAGTGTGTAGGGAATTTTAAAATACCTGCAGAATAGCTTTCAATTGAGCAACACAAGCTGAATCTCCTTCAGTAGAATTATCAAAAGAAGATCTCCTGGATCATTTATAGTTTAGAATCCAGTTGTAGTTTTAATTCAACAAGCACAAATAACACTTGAGTATTTCTTCAACCTCATTCTCAGTTACTTATAGATGTAAATTTATTTCACATCATCTTATCGATGTGCTGACATTATTGTATTGCTGTAACTCCCCTAAAGGAAAATATAATTTCTTAAAACAAAAACAAAAATCTGAATATTTTTGAATATTTGCAAGATTTGGCATAATTTATATAAATGTTCAATTTGTGGTACTTTAGGTAAGTTTATTTTAAAAAATTGTCCTGGTGCTTAGCTGCAACATTTTTTTAAATACATGAAATGATTCCATGTTATAGGAGTTCTGCTGTTGGTGTCACCAAAAATATTCAAGAATCAATGACAAGAAGTAAGAAAGGGACTATTTCCCAGGTTGATTCCCTACCAATAAATCACTGTCATTATCTGTGCACTCTAATAGTGCACTTACTCACAGTGGCAGACCTCTGACAGGCACTTTAATACATCTTGAGGTTAGTGTCAAGTTGTATAACTTAGAACAAATTCCAGGTGGTGAATTTTGAAGCCCATGACTGGTAGGCAACAAATGGCTGTATTTTCAGTTAGTCTTTTAATCCTATGGAGACTTGACCTGACATGAGAGTATAAACCATAGATCACTGTGACAAATGTGATTAGTTTGAGAAAAAAATCCCATTATTTATAGTCTCCTTTGAGCGAAAAATCTCTGTTTTTGAGCATCTATAGTACAGAGATTAGGAAATAGTACATACATTGCTAGTTATCATTTTCTCTTTTATTTTCCCTCAGAAAAAAAATGACATGACTTTTTATTTGCCATTACAATAATCCTCTATATCTGAATTGTAAGCTACTTTATTCTAAATCTAGAGATGATATTTTCCATTTGAATTTTTGTGGATTTCAGTTCTAATTCCATGTGAAATTAGTAATTTATATAAAAGAAAGACTTATGTGCTGTCAACAAATTTATTCATTTGTAGTAAAAAAGAAAAATGAAAAAAATCTACCTTAAGAGATATAACACATTTGTTACAGAACATACAGATAATAAATAACTTTAAGGATACCAGCTGGGATTAAGGGTACTGAGATCAGGTTGACAAAACAGAACACCTTGACAGATGATATTATAATGTTTAACATATGTATTATTTGACTGGTATAAAAATATGTATTTGAATAGATTATGAGAAGATACATTTCAAATGTGATCAACCATAGTAACCCCAGATTCAAAAACATCAATGAATCCCAAAGAAAAACTGAGCACTCTCTTCTCATTAAAAGTGATGAAAGGGCTGAGTGTGATACCTCACACTGATAATCTATCTTCTGAAGAAGTAGATGTTAAAAAGATTACAATGCCAGGCCAGCACAAGCAAAAGATTCATCTTAACAAACATAGTTGGGCATGGTGATACATACTTGCATTCCAGTTTTGAGAGAAATATAAATAGGAGGATCAAGGTCTGGACTAGCGCTGGGGAAATGAGAGTTCTTACTTGCAAAACAACTAAAGCAAAAAGAGTAGATTCAAGGTATGACTAAATGTTAGAGTACCTGCCTACCAAGTGCAAAACCCTGAGTTCAATCACAATATCTTCTTTAAAAAGACTGCCAGGAGAAAAAAGAAAAAGAAAAAAGCAATGCAAGTCAGTAGAGAGTGAAATTATGTTTTGAAAATAATTAGCTTTAAGCTAAAAACTTGTATTCTGTACTCAGTGAAACCATCCATCATAATGAGTTCAATATAAATAAAATTCTAGACACATGAAAGCTGAGAGATTTTTATCACTGACTGATTTGCAGTACAAAAAATACACTAGCAGAGCTCTTCGGGCTGAAGAGAATGATGCAAGAAAGAAGGTAAATTACCAATAGTGGAATACACATGAGTAAACATAAAGGACATTTTTTCCCTCTTAACACATTTTAAGAAAGTGATGGTGATTCTTAAAAGTATGCTCATTATAACTTAATAAACTGTTTTAAAGAAAAACTGAAGCCTCAAGACTAAAAATGTATTTTTGTGTTCATAAAGTAGATTATAATGTCACAGCACTACAACACATGATAGGTAGTGATAAACTATGAATGCTAAGATATTTGTGATAATAGAAGAATATATACTGCAATTGCTAGCATAGTTATTTACCAAATTTTAAAAATCACACAAATATATTGCTTTATACTGGATCACATCATCTGCAGATAAAAGCTTCTTCACAAAGATGTCTCTGATAAGGAATTACTAAAGAAAAGTATACAATAGTCACAAACCAGCTTTTATTTTTCTTCTGTGCCAGTCCTGGAGTTTGAACTCAGGGCCAGGGTGCTGTGCCTGAGCTTTAGCGCTCAAGGCTAGCATTGCTATCTCCTGAGCCATACCTTCACCTCTGACGTTTTCCTGGTTAATTGGAGATGTAAAAGTCTCATGGACCTTATTTCCCAGGCTGGTTTTGAACCTTGATTCTCAGAGCTCATCCTCTTAGGTATCTAGGATTACAGGCCTGGGCCAGTGGCTCCTGTTTTCACAGCTTTTATATATGCTTTAATACAATAAGTGCCATTTGAAAGCAAAAATGAGGAAGAGGAATGTTGAACAAGTTGTCCCTCCCACAAATATCTCTACTGTGTTAGCCATCTGTCATTTGCTCACAGACGACATGATTAGTGTCCTGTGCTTGCACACAGGTGACCTTAGTCAACATGAGGAGTTGCAATTGCCTTGTGTTCAGTGAGTTTCTTGGCCCACCGATCGATCACCCCAGTGCACTTGACAGATATTCGGAATCCATGCTCTGTGGAAGCTTATCATGGTCTAGAAAATAGTCTTTAATGGCCTGGGTAACCCAAGCAAGTACTTCCATTCTATAGGCCCACAACTGTACAACTCAACTCTACTTAAGTACACTAAAAGTAATCCCATGCATTAAACTGTGGACTCTGTAAATTTTACATAACTTTGCAGAATAGTAATTATTTTACCTCTTCTGGGCCAATGTAACCACTTGTGCATCTCAACACCAACATATAAGCTCTCATAAAGAACTTACAATTGTTAGGTTGAGTTTATGTTTACAGTTTTGTAGGTTTAGGGAATAAAGCAGGATTTTCAACGATGGTGAATAATGTTTATGTATACTTTGGGAAAATGTATTTACAAGCAAAATAACATTTTGGGAAGAAAATTCAAAATTCTGAGCATAGCCAAGTTATTTATGTTCACACTGTAAAGAATGAGGATTATTTTGTAAATTTATTCACACATCACTGAGAGATATCTAAGAGAGCAACAGGGATAAAATAGCACACTGAAGTAAACTACTTTAAAAACTTAGGAGCATGGGACAAAGAAGCAAAAGAGAAGAAAGCAATACTAAAGAAATAGAAAAATGGGAAACGAAATCAATTTTGTGAATAGTGAATTTAAAATTTTAAAAAGTATTAAAAAGCAAAATGTTGAAAATTAGATGATAAATATATAAATTTACACATAAGTTTATATAAATATGTAAATTTTACAAATTAATCTGTAAGTTTAGAGTAAGTATATGAGGAAAATATGTTGCAACCAAATACATGAGAATGTAGGCCATGGCAATTGATGCCAAAAATAAAATTTATGTTCCTGGCAAAAGCACATTTTTAAAAATTATATTTTTATTGTCTTCATTGGCTGAAAGAAATTTAGCATTCAGCATTTCAGTTTGAGTGGAATGCATCCTGATCCATATCTCACCAAAAGCATGTATTAAAAGTGAAAAGAAGTAGAAAAATTCTCAAGAAAATGTAACAATTGAAGATAAATGTATATTTGACATGTAGAAATTGAGATTGTTAAACAAAAGAATAGTTTTAACAATTTAACTTACAGACAATACAATGTATGAAACATAAGACTACTAGAAAAAAGCAGTATCAGTAATACTTTTCATTTTACATGCTTACTAAGTAAGTGCGCTTACATTGATTGTAAAAAATGTATTAAGTACTGAACTATAATGATGGATGACACAATCTTCTATTCAAATATCAATTTTCAACTCTATAATGCAGAGTAATGGTGCTGTGACATGTTAATAAATGACTACATATTTCTCCATTATTTTGTCTTGTCAATGCTAGGTTCAAACTTAAAGTTACACACTTGTTAGGTAGGCATTCTACTGTTTCTGCCAGGTCTTCAGCCCTTTCTGCTCTGGTCATTTCTGGCTATTTTTTTTTTTGCCCAGGTCAGCCCAGACCACAGTCCTATTTATATTCCTATTAGACCATAACTATAGTGACAGGTACACAGCACCACACCTGATGTTCTTTGTTGAGATGGGTTCTTGTAAACTGGACTGCTCTTGAATATTGTCTATGCTTATCTCGAACCACAGTCCTCCTAATCTCTGCCTACCACATAAATACTATTATACAAATGAGCCACTAATGTATAGATTAATTCAGCACATTTAATAGGTACTATTGAGAAGAGGTAGTTAAAGTTTCTTGCAGATTAGCTTGTTCTCACTAATAAAATTGGAGTCTATGTATTTTTGCATCTGGCTTACTTCACTTAATATGATGTTTTCCAAGTCTTTCCATTTCCTCACAAATGGGGCAATATCATTCTTTCTGATAGAAGCATAGAATTCCATTTTGTATATATACCACATATTTTTGATCCATTCATGAACTGAGGGGCATCTGTGTTGGTTCCATATCTTAGCTATGGAAAATAATACTGCAATGAACATGGTTGTGCTGATAGCTTTAGTATGGGCTTGTTTGTGGTCACTTGGGTAAATGTCCAGAAGTGGGATTGCTGGGTCATAGGGGAGCTCCATGTATAGTCTTTAGAGGAAACTCCATACTGCTTTCCAGAGTGTTTGACCAAGTCTACATTTCCACCAAGAGTGTATCATTCCCTGTTGGCCACATCTCCACCAGCATCTGTTGACATTAGATTTCTTGATAAAACTGCATGTTTTCTCTCATTTACAATAATTAGTATATGTCTAGAATAATACTAGAAGAGAATCACAATAGCTCAATAGCTATATACGTATGACCATATAAGATGATACTAAGTGAAATGAACTCTAATATATGGAAACAAGAGATCTTTTTCTTTTTTTTCTGTCCCATGTCATCTCTTCCTTTTTTATTGTGAAAATACCATACAGAGGGGTTAGAATTACATGGGGGGGGGATTTTTCTTTGTTGTTGTTGTTTTTAATGTACAATGTGAAGTTATTTCTTTTCTGTTTCATCTTTTTTTCCCTATGGTTTATCTCCTGTTTTCACTGTATTTGAGTTTGGTACCCTGTGTATTGTTTATACATTTATCTGAATTAGAGAAGGCAAGAGGAACAACAAAATGACAAAACAAAGGACAAAGGGCGAACCAATGCAACAGCCATACTACAAGACAATATGTTAGAAATGAACCTTACAACTGGGGGTGGGGTGGAGAGAGGGAAAGTGGTAAAAATGAGGGAGAGGGTAACAATGTCTGACAAGAAATGTACACACTACCTAGTTATGTAACTGTAATCCCTCTGTACATGACATTGACAATAAAATTAAATAAAAACAATGGAAGTGTGGTATATGAGATAATAGTTGAGAAGATATTTTAAGGCCAAGGATAGATAAAAAAGCTACCCAGACAGAAGAAACAGCATGTGCAAAGGTGTGGAACTTCAGAAGGATATGGATTATTTCAAAAACATCAAATAATAAGAGAGAGATGACCAACAATGAGGTTGCAATATTACACTGGAAATTCTTTTCAAAGTCATGCATGTTAGCTTTTCTTTGTATCATAGGAGTCTAAAGTTTCTCGATGGAAAAATAAAATGTGGTCAAAATTCTTCCAATGATAATCCTGGATAGAGTAGAGAAAAGTTCTGATTCAGACAAGGCTAGAGGTACAGAGATGATGTGATTATAACTTCTAGTTAGTTGGTTAAATAATATGTTGGTCTATTTTCATAAGTTGCAACAAGTTTCACACATAATTTGTTACAAATAAAGTACTAACATTTATAAAGTGCCTAAAGAATATTCAAAGTCCATCCTTGTAAGGAAAACTCTCTTATTCACATGTGTTCTTCTACTCGGAAGAAAGAAAAAGGGATGTTGGGTGTTGCTACCATGAACACACCAGAAATTATACATAACCTTATATATCTCTATGACTCTGAAGCGTAAGTGAATTTTGATTAATATTTGTCATTTATCACTGACTATCCATGGCATCCACACACACCCAGAAGTTCAAGTGAGGAGGCTGAGCATTTTCCATACTGAATTATATCTAACTATCCAGCTCAACCAATCTTGCAAATGTAATATCAGGAACATCTCTTATCAGCTATAACCTCTTCTCTCCATTTTCATTACCTGTTCTCATTAATATTTTTAACCTAAGTATTACAGCAGTTATAATAATAGCTGACACATTTCTTATAGATAAATATACATTTCTTCAATACCTCTTAATTTCACCTCAAACCAGACCTCCACTTATTTCTCTTCTCAGGAATAAATTGAAAATAATGCTTTATATTTATTATGTTACATTTGTACTATAATTTTGTACTTCTACCTCACCTGTCCTTAGGAATGTTTACTCAACAGGGTACCCAAAATAACTGATGGTGCTATTTTGCTACATGAATACATGAATATATATGAAGTTGATTGACAAGTTTTAAAATTAATCTTAATGTTTCTTAAGGTTGTTAGTGGCAATTTACTCCAGTCAAAGATGTGACATTCATGTTGATTTATTTGTAGCCTGCAGAGTTTTGATTAGACAACCATATGCTTTGATTTCTTAAAAAAAAAAAAAAACCTTTGGAAAACCAATCACCATTTTTATATATGAACATTTAAGTAGAGTCATTTTAATTTACTTTTTGAATAGATTGATTGTTCAATAGTCATAATAAACAGATGATATAGCAGTAAATGAACAAAGACATTTTAGCTTAGCATTCTGGAGGTTTGTTAACATTCATGCTGAAAGTCCACACCTGCCCCAAACGTATTTCACTTTATTTTATATTGATGTTGTCTTTACTCAGTTGTAAAAAGCATGAGACTCATGGACATTTTAGAACATCTCATATGTGAAACACATTAAATGAGAATGAAGTGTTGAGAAAAATCTTGTGTTTATGGTATCAGAAACAGCATAGTGGATGGTGGATTTAACTGAATAAAGATGAGAGTTAAAAGTTTAAATTCCTTGTATTAAATTATAAACATACAAAAATAAAATGTAAATGAATATTTGAAGAAGGTAAAAACAGGGGTTCAACTTAAAATATAAAGATATAAGGCATACATGATAAATAAAAATCCACTTAAAACATTATAGCTGTATTACATAATTAACAATTTGGAGAAATGTATGGTTGAAATATGTAGCAGACATCTTTAATCAAGACAGTTCATAAAACAAAAATTAAGCAACTATAAGCACTTTATTAACATTGAAAATATATAATTACCTACATCAAAAATTGTTAAATATTATAATAAACTTGTAAGTTGAAACACAGAAAGATAAACTTTAAGTATTAAAGATATTTTTAAATACTTTAATCATTAAAAGTAATATAAAATGGCACAATTTTGAAAACATTCTTATACATAGTTCTTATAGAATTATGCATTAAAAAGGCCTTTCTCCAGCCCAATTAAGCTCTCTATACTTGGAATTTTAAATATATTTACGTCCTCACATCCTCGTTACTACCAATATCATTTCCATATTTACCACAGAACTACTTGATCCACCATAGAAGTGAAAGCATGAAAACAAACCAAATGTAGTAGAAAGAAATGGTCAAATACTTGAACATCTCAAGTAAAATTTCATCTCTCAATTGCATAATGTGAATTGAAAATTATTCAGTAGGTAAAAAGTTCACAACATGTAAACTGGCTGCCGAATGTATAAAAATATATGGCTGATGGTTTTATCTTAGCAATTATTGTATCAAAATTAATAGTTCCCACATTTGAGGAAACAGGTGCAATGAAAGAACAGTAAGACTTACAAAGGCTCCTGGATGAGCCAGTGAAGCGAAAATAAAGTTATAAACATTAAAATAATCTTAACAGTTTTATATTATGATCTTATTTTTATAAAACTGTATTTAAAAATATATAAGATCATTTGCCAAGCCCCCATGCATCCATAAAATGTTTTGCTCTGTCATGCAGGATCTACAGGAGGAAACAGAGCACACTGTCCTCTTTATTTTTTATTGTGAAAATAACATACAGAAGGATTACAATTACATGGGCAAGGTAATGAGTACATTTCTTATCAAGCAATATTGCCTCCTCCTTTGTTTCCCCTTCCCATCCCATCCCACCCCTCTTTAAAACCCTACTAGAATTAAATTTGAAATTGCGACAAGAAGTTGGTATAGGAGGAGGAATACAGACAGTGAGGGATGGAACCAACTGACAGTCTCCAGCCCCTTTACTGACGGAATCAAATGAAGGAGAGCGACAGGTGGCCCTGGAAATGAACTACAATCACCTTCAACTTGGTTTCACACACTGGTGTCCTTTTTTCCCTTGACTGAGGGATGTTCTGTGAATCATTTCTTGTGAGTAAATGACAAAAAAATGAGGGGGAAATGTCACATTAAAGATTAGCAAAGATTAATGACTTTCATTTTAGTTCTTTTGCTCATGTTTCCTGACTCTTGATACTTGGACAGAGGAAGAAAGATTTTATATAAACAGCCCCATGGAGAGGCCAGCAGACCTCCTGATGGGGAAGTGAGTCCTGTAATCATTGGATGACAAGCCCACAAGGTACAAAAGCCTGCCAACTACAAGAGTGAACTGAGAATATTTTTCATTCCCTGTGAGTCTTGATAACTGAAGCTTTGAACAGTAGTTTGAATTTAAACTCAGGGAGAGGCCCAGAGGTAAACACACCCAACTAAATCAATATGGGGCTGCTAACTCATCAAATTTTTTTCTTAGTTTTTAAGTGTTTCCAGATTCTAATTGATATAATGTAGTTATCTATCTCAATCCATAAGGAAGAAGGTCAACTTCAGAAGACAGTGACCAACAATTTCAATCAACACAGGGAATACATTGGAATAATACGTATTTTTGCTCTTACTCTCCTCTGTACAGTTGGTATCATAATAATAGAAAACAGAATTCAGAAAACAATAGTTGGTGCAAATAAAATGGGTATGGTATAATTATATGATGGACAAGTTATTTTACACTATGTATTATTTCTATGACAAGTTGGAGGGATCCAGTACACATTTACTTACAGTGTTTACTTATAGTCTGTGGTTGCTTTAAGTTCCTGGAAATTATTTTTTCTTGAAAATGAAAATAAGATCAATTAAATGGATATGAAATGACATGGATAAAGGTTTATATGCTTGGCCATTCATATCAATATTTAACATTATGCCCTAATGTTACCTTATATTATTTCAATTGTATACTCCTAAGGTAAAATCTTCACCAAATTACACTGAGAACTATTTAATCTGAGTTAATTCAAGGTTATTGCATCTTTGTATTTTTAAAGGTCATTGGAATTTAATTTTTATTCAGTTGTTGTTTTTGTCACATTTTAGGACTGGTGCTATCATTCATCTATTTAGAATGATTTATGAAATAATTATTTTCAGAAAGTTTAAGAAAATTTCTCATGTGGTGATAAATTCTTATTTATCATATTTAGAGTATCATCATCACCATTTGTCTTTTTTTGAGTAAGTTGTTCTACTTCTGGATATGTTATTAGCTTGATGGCTTATACTTCTCTAAGAATTATTCATTTCAGTTATTACAAAGCAACACTGTTTTTCAAAATAATTGCAAAATAGATTTATATTGATTATGGTGTTTACGTTTTGTTTCTGAAAGTTATATTTGATGCCTTCTTCACAGGTTTATTTGCCAGTGGTGAATAAATAATCTTAATGTTCTCTAAATAAATAATTTGATTTTATCAGTTCTAAATTTTTCCTCAGTGTGCAATCTGTTTATACTTGCCTATACTTCTGATTCCTGTATCTATATTTCTTTGACATCTTAAAATGTCAAGCAGTAAACATAACTTTTGTTTAGCATGATTTTATTCTTTAGAGAAATACCTATTGTAGTCCCTGTAAATTATTTTCAATGATATATAATTTTAACACTAACTCTGAATATTTATACATTATAGAAGTTGAAAAATGTGCCAGCTTACATTTTTGGTCTCAGTTTATTATTCATTAAAACAAGGATAGAACAAATCTCCTTTCATAAAGAAAGTAGAATAAGAATGTAGGTAAATAAAACATGGTAAACACCTACGCATTTGAGGACCTGTTTACTTTTTTTGTATTACACTATGTGTTATAGGACTGTGGATGTGTAACTTGTGTGTCTAGAGCTATAATTTAGTTGATATTTCAGGGAAGAATTAAAAGTAAAGTTTGAGAAAACATGTACCATGTTAGCATTCTAAACAAGAGAACAGTGAGATCAAGTAGGTGATGGGGCTTGCCTGAGGTCAATGGTCATGAAACTAAAAATAAAGGTCTAGAAGATCCAAAGAGTTGATTTTTCAATCAAATGGCAATATAAATTAATTGTTGATTGTTTTGTTAATTGTTTGTTATGATTAGGGAAATATCTATTTTGAGTGAATAATTCTAACAAGTTTTGCCCATTGAATTTCATTTATATATTTCTAAGATTCTTTAAAGATACAGATGTGTATCATCCATTTTTATCTTACACTTAATTTTTTGTCCTTATTGAAGCAATCAAGTTGTCTTTCATTCTAAATTACCTTGAACTTTTAGTTTTCCTGATTGCATCCTCATAATATGATTCAAAATGTAACTCTATTTCTTGTATTTCCTGTTACCTAGAGGTATTGGATATTTTTTAGCAATAATATAATTTATAGGACATCCCTCATAGTTACATTTGTATTAATTAGGAATAAAACAATGCATAACTATCATTGTATGAAACTTCTTGGCATAGTGTATTTATCATTACATTATATTATGAAGTAATAATTCAGCTTTACTTGCTAGTATTAGCAATAATCAGTGACAATTGCTTAAATTTACTTTACTATTGGTATTTGACAGGTTATAATTTGATTCCCCCCTTAACTTCTAGTTGATTTATTACTTTATATAGAAATATTTCTCAATACTGAAAAATACTGGACACTTACAGTACTGTATGCATATAAATACTCCTCCACTTACCAGTGTTCAGAATAATGGGTTGTCCTCCAAAGTGACATTGGCTAGCTTTTAAAATCTGTTCCAATATAAATTCCTATGTTTTTTGGTTGTTATTTATTTATTTATTTATTTATTTGGTTTTTGGATTTTTATGTTGTTGCTTGTTTTCTTTTGTATTTGTTTTTGTTTTTGGTTTTTTTTTGGGTCTGGTCGTGGGTCTTGAACTCTGGGCCTGGGCGCTGTCCCTCAGCTCTTCAGCTCAAGGCTAGCGCTCTACCACTTGAGCCACAGCTCCACTTCCGGCTTTTTTCTTTTTTCTTATGTGGTGCTGAGGAATCGAACCCAGGGCCTCATGCATACAAGGCAAGTGCTCTACCACTGAGCCACCTTCCCAGCTCCTTGTTTTTGTTTTTTTGTCCACCATTGGGCTTGAACTCTGGTCCTGGGCGCTGTCCCTCAGCTCTTCGTCTCAAGGCAAGCACTCTACCACTTGAGCCACAGCACCAGTTCCAGTATTCTGAGTGATTTATTGGAGATAAGAGTCTCACGGACTTTCCTGCCTGGGCTGGCTTTGAACCGTGATCCTCAGGTCTCAGCTCCTGAGTAGCTAAGATTACAGGTGTGAGCTACAGGTGCTCAGCTTGTTTTCATATGTTAATCTACTTTTGAAATAATTTTCATCTGCTTATTGGAACATGTTTCTGACATCTTTATTAATTATATTGAGTTATTTTACTCTTTGCATTCTTCTGATAATATTTTCACATAATATGTTTACATTTTACATAATATTTGCTTGTATTTTTCTTTGTTATTGTTTCCTTGGGTTTCTTTTTAAATAATTAAGTTTCTTTATTGTATTGATGAAGTCCTCTTAGATGCATAGTTTCCACAATTTTTTATGCATCTTTTTATTGTTATTATCAGGGTGATGTACAGAGGGGTTGCAGTTATCTAAGTCAGGTAATGAGTGCATTCTTTTTGAACAATATCACTGCTTTCTTCACTCTCTCCCAGTTTTCCCCTTCTGTCCTCACCCACAAGTTGTTTTGTTCATTTTCAACATAATGCCTAGTGATACCCACTCCTGCATGTGTTCAACTTTTGTCCTACTATTTCTGTGTCCCCCTTGCCTCCAAAGACAGATAAGTGGAGAAGAGGGTTTTTTTTTATTTTGTTTTGTTTTGCTGTTTTGGTTCCTTTGTTTTAAGTGACTTCTCCATGCTTGAAGACTGCCTGCTCCCCTTATTTCCATCAATTTAAATGTTTTCTTTTTTAAAATTTGTTTTTCTCTTTTCTTTTCCTTTTTTTCCTCTAAGTCATACCTATTTGCATTCTACTCACATCATTGCCTAGTGAGCTTAGTAGGAAGGAAACTTAAACAAGTCATATGAGACAGATTTTGAATCGACACCCTCAGCATTTCCAGATTTCTAGTGGACCTTGGCATATATCTTTCTGTGAGCCTTTGAAGTCTCTTGTCAGTTCTGCTGACATTGTCTTGGCCTGAGCTTCAGTGCATGAATGAAATACCATTCTTGGCAAATGGGGACTTGTCAATAATGACATGTGTATTTCCCAGATTCACCCTATCTTTTTCAACCACTTTATTTAAACATGGCTGTATCGATATGGCAGGTCCTTGTAGGTTGCTATAGCTATTCAGTGGTTACTTGCATTTAGTTTTGTTGAGTGTGCTATTTTTGAGAGGGCTTTTAAACTGACTACAATAAGTCTTCTGTTTATTTTCACATGATTCAAAATTTAAGAACCATCTCAATGTCCCTGCCATATCCAATTTGCCCCTTTCACCAAAAGAAGACATTTAGAGTGTAAAATTTTTACTAAAGTCTACTTTATTTATTTACAAGGAAGCCTGAATGTATGAATTACAAAAGCTTTCTGTATGATTTCTATTGCTATTATTTGAATGTAGCTCTTTCATTCTTTGGCATTTTTATTGTTATTGTGAAGGTGATATACAGAGGAGTTACCGTTATATAACTCAGATAAAGAGTACAGATGAGCACATAGCCTTTTGAGCATTGTCACGCCTTCCCTTGCTCTCTCCCAGTTATTCCCTCCCATTCCCAGCCACAAGTTATATTGCTCAATTTCAACACAGTATCTAGTGAGTACCACTATTTGGTTTGTTCACCGTTTGTCCCTCCCTTTCTGTGCCCCCCCACTCTCCCAAAGACAGGCAAACAAATAGCACAAACTAAAATTTTAAAAATGGCAATGAAAAAATGGATTTCCATTTCTTGGAGTTCATTTCAATAAATATATTATATGATCAGATGTATTTGAATTAACGTCATGATAACCTTAGCAAAATTATTCATACATTGTACATCTTTCCTAGATCATCCCTTACCAGAATTTCTTAGTACAGTTATACTATTGATTTATTTTAAAGAACACTTCATATTGCAAAATTTTTATAAGTGATTTGGGTTAAAAAAAGTCTTAATTGTATCATTAATTCCAAATAGTTATGAATTTCTACAGTCAATTTTCTTTCAAGCTTATTTACATCTGAGTACTTATGCTGTAAAAAGAAGTCTATTTTCAATCCAATGTGTATTTCTTAAGAGAAAACTTGAAAATTCTTAAAATTTTAGAAAGTCAGGTCTTTTACCTCCAACTACTAAATAGTGTGTATAAGATTTTTCTTTTCCTTTTTCTATTGTAGTACTGTCATTTAGTATTTTGACCAATGTAAATGAATTTATGTCCCAGATTATGGAATTATAGGCCATATTTTCTTTTCCATTCCTTGATGCAATTACAATTATTTGCTAATTTTTTTTGTGTGCCAGTCCTGGGGCTTGAACTCAGGCCTGGGTACTGTCCCCAAGCCTCTTTGTGTTCAAGGTTAGTGCTCTTCTACTTGAGCCACAGCACCACATCCAGCTTTTTCTGAGTAGTTTATTGGAGATAAGAATCTCACGGACTTTTCTGCTCAGGTTGGCATCAAATCATGATCCTCAGATCTCAGCCTCCTGAGAAGCTAAGAATACAGGCATGGGCCACTGGTCATTTTCTACTCTTCATCTATGTGAATAGTAGACATATTTTTTTCTGGTTTCTAACTTTAATTTTTAAAAATTATATATATATATATATATATATATATATATATATATATATATATATATATAAATAAGCTGGGCACTGGTGGCTCAAACCTATAATCCTAGCTACATGGGAGGCTGAGATCTGAGGATCATGGTTCAAAACCAGCCCGGGCAGGAAAGCCTGTGAGACTCTTATCTCCAATAAACCACTAGAAAACCGGAAGTGGTGCTGTGGCTCAAGTGGTAGAGTGCTTTCCTTGAGCTAAAGAGCTGAGGGATAGTGCCCAAGCCTAGAGTTCAAGCTCCATGACCAAATATATATATATTCTTATATTAAATCCATGTCCACACTCAGTTATTTTACTTGGTTTTTCCCCCTGGGTTGAATTTTATTTTACTTGTCTTGAATATTCACAGGTCATGATTCTCAGTTTTTTGTTGTTGTTGTTGTTTTGTAGGCATGTTATTATGTGTTGGTATGTAGATGGAAAATTAGTGATATTACAGAAGTTAATTTAGAAATTATTGTCAGAATCCACATCACATGGATGAATCAGTGGATGGTAGATGGTAGATAGGTGGGTAGGTAGATAGATAGATAGATAGATAGATAGATAGATAGATAGATAGATAGATAGATAGATAGATAGATAGATAGATAGATAGATAGAAAGAAAGATATATAGATAGATAGATAACATGAGTAGGGTAACAAGAATGTAATTTCTGTGCTTTGTCCTCTTGGTATCCTTGTTTGAGTTTCAATTGTCTCACCCTCTGCTCTTTTCTCTTACCTATCTAATGCCTCTCCTGAAGTCTCATGAAAGTATGCTGCATCTGACAATTAAAAAAGAACAGAGTTTATTAAAGTTTCCTGCAGAAAGCCTCAGCAATTTTGCTGTGGGAATGCAGCTTGTACTGGCCCAGATCTTGATGACTCTCGATTAATTGTCCAGTTACTTGTCCTAAGGCCTATTCTCAATTCCAGCTCCTGCTGTCTCTAAGGTTGATTTTTTTCTTTCTGATTTCTTTTGAGATGACTTCCTTTTTATCTTTTCTTTTTTCTTTTTTTATTGTCTATGTGATGCACAGAGGGGTTACAGTTATATAACTAAGGTAATAAGTACATTTCTTGTCAAACTTGTGAGCCCTTCCCTCATTTTTCTCCTACTTTTCCTCTCCACCAACCTCCCCAAGTTGTACAGATCATTTCCAATATACTGTCTTGTGTATATCGCTGTTGCATTGGTTCCCCTTGTCCTTTGTCTCACCATTCTGTTGTTCCCCTTCCCTTCCCTCATTCTAATAAATATATGTACAATACCAGGTACCAAAATCAAATATATTGACAATGGTTGATATACCATAGGCGGAAGAACACACAAAGAAACAAGAAGTCAGATGGTACATTTAAAACAACAACAACAAAGAAAAACTTATTGTTTTCATATCTTGGAGTTCATTTCGCTTAGCATCATCTTATATGGTCTTATGTACATAGCTATTGAGATATTCTGCTCATCTGCTAAGATTATCCTAAGCATATACTAGTTATTGCAAGTAAGGGAAACTATGGGACCTATGTTTCTTTGGGTCTGGCTTACTTTGCTTAATACGATTTTTTTTTCCAAGTCTTTTCATTTCCTTAGAAATGGTGTGGTACCTTTCTTTCTGATTGAAGCATAGAATTCATATATATATATATATATATAAATATATATATGATATATATGATATATATGTATATGTATATGCACACACACACACACACACACACACACACACACACACACACATATCTATCACACTTTCTTGATCCATTCATCTACTGAGGGACATCTTGGTGGTTGAGTTAACTGCTAACACTCACTCCTGCTATAGGCTCATTTGACACGAGCATGTGTCTGATTCTGCTTTTCTCTCTCCTTGTTTTCAGTGTCAGAGTACAAGAATCTTGCAAACAATGTGATTACTAATGAAAAGGAAATAAGTGCTCTGTTCCTTGCTAGCTCCTATTTAGTATTTTAATAATTACAAGTAAAAGTCACCTTGAAATTTTTTCCAGATACAAGTTCCTAAGGAACAAGGTTTAACAGTGGCTAAATGTCACATTGGGTTCTGATAGACCTGGTTTGAATCTTGACTCACCAGTATGAAGTTTCTGACCTTGAATAACTTCTTTTTCCTCAACAATGCATTTCTGCAAATAGTCTTGTGGTGAATAAAATAGGTAATGCCTGGAAACTCCCTTCGCATAGTGGTTTGTAGATAATAAACATGTTAAATTGTTCCAGATAGCATATCATTAAGTTTCATTTCAGGAATGGTATTTGAACAATGATCAAGACCCCATCATAAGGAGCACAGATATTGCTGACCTTCTACAAATAGAACAGTTTTGCTCAAGCAATCTTTCTCCCCAGCGTTATTTCTATTGGAGTGGTACCATTACATGAAATCTTGAAAAAACAATTTGGTTTCTAAAAATTAGTAACTGAAGTCTACTAATTATAGTTTCATATCTAAATGTCTAAGTTTGGGCATGAACATACCAAAGCAGTTACTTTTAATGTGTATGTAATCCAAGGAGAGAAACAAAAGAATTGCAGGCTGAAAATAAGGGAATGTTTGTTTCTGGGCTAACCGAACATGTAGTTGGACTAAGGAAATATAATAGGTATGCTTCAGTAGATAATTTTCAAAAACCAAATGGTATATTTAAGATAGGACAAAACATTGTCATCTAGTAAGTATAACAACAGTTACAGGTGGTTTCTGCAAAATTGCTCTGTCTGTAAAAAGGTACATCTAAAGTCTGCATTATCTGATTATCTGCCCCAAGATGAGATCTTGATTGTATGATTTTATAATGACTTTGAAATGTCCTTGATGATCTCTAGAGCAGTCCATACTTCTGTTCTTGGTGTCTAGCTTTTTTATCCCTCTTGTCTTTCAACCATATTTTGCCAAGTGTCTGAGCCAATCTCCCAGTCTTCCCTCTGTATATAGAAGTTCCTTTACTACCCTGAGTTCAACAATATTAATCCTAATATGTTTAAATAGCAATTATAACATAGATGGTAATATTTAAACTGCAATAATGGACCAGGTTCCAGTGATTCACTCCTGTAATCCTAGTAGCTACTCCGGAGGCTTAGATCTGAGGATCACGGTTCAAAGCCAGTCTGGGCAGGAAAGTCCTTGAGACTCTTATCTTCAATTAACTACCAGAAAACCAAAAGTGGTGTTGTGGCTTAAGTGGTATAGTGTTCACCTTGAGCTGAAGAGCTCAGGGACAATGCTCAGACCAAGAGTTCAAGCCCCACAACCAATTTAAAAAAATTACAATAACAAGAATTATGTTACTTTGTTCTGCTACTATTAAGGCCAGTGACATCATTAGGAGAGTTAAGAAACATCTTAGAATTAAATAAATGTACTTCATTATCATACAAAATTACTCTTTATTGAAGGATTAAGTACAATAGTGAAGAAAAACTGTAGTCTCTTATGTATGCACTTGCATGTAAATATTTTATTTTTTTAAACTATTTTATATTCTCAGAAACATATTACTAAAATATTTCCTACATGGATAATATATAGAGAAGTCCCAATGTTAATTATAAGTCTATCTTCTAAGCATGTTTATACTTTTCTTAAAAAACAATTTTCAAAGTCTTTCAGTGTGAGAAATGAACTTTCTGTCATAAGAAAGTGAATTAATATAAAAGGAAGAGAGTAGAAAATTTTGTTTTTATTTGGCTTACAATATAAATCAGAGAATTTATAAACCAGGTTAAATAAATATCTGCCTGCCTTTATTCAGATACATCTATGCTATAACTTGCTTAGAGAACTTAAAGTTAGGGCTGGGAAGTTGGTTCAGTGGTAGAGCGCTTGCCTTGCATACCTGAGGCCCTGGGTTTGATTCCTCAGCACCACATAAGCAAAAAGAAAAAAGCCGGAAGTGGTGTTGTGGCTCAAGTGGTAGAGCGCTAGCCTTGAGCTGAAGAGCTGAGGGACAGCGCCCAGGCCCAGAGTTCAGGCCCCACGACCGGACCCAAAAAAAAAGTTAAGCTTCAGATATTAATTAGCATTCTACCTAACAAACAATGGCTTATTTTTCTTTCATGCAAATAAAATTTCATTGAGATTATGTATTGAACACTCAAAACTAATATTTTGCATTCAAGTTTGATGCCTTGAGGACTGTTTGAGTAGTTTTGAAAACATTACTTGAGTTAATCATCTTGTTGACATTTGTAGCACTTATGATTTCTCTATTTCTTAGAATATGAAAAATCACTTCAAACAAAAAATATGATCTTCACAACAAACAAAATAGAGTTGAATTCTGTATTTCTAACTGGACTTTGGTAAAACACAATCCACGGTTTGTATTAACATTTACAGCTTCCTTAGTCTAACTACATCCCCTAGGTGTCCCATACATAAATCTCCCCCTAAATCCATCCTTAATGCAATTCTTTGGTTTTTCTCAGTGGGCTCTATAAGCAATAAACCTAACTGCATTGGGCTAACACATGCAATTTTTCATGAGCAGACTCTGGTTAATAGCCAATCCCACCTCACTTATTTGATCAAGCAACATCAAATTCTTTGGTAAATATGAAAAGCCTTACCCAGATTTCTTTATTCCCTTTTTACCCTTGCTACTTCTTAAGCAAATGATACCTTTTAGGTATGCTTCGTTCTTCCTGCTAACCATTGTTTCCTGGCTGCCTGACATTCTGTCTTCTCTTGTCTCTATCGAATACCCTTCTCTGGGAACATAAGATCCATACTATGTATCCTCTTGTTGTTTTCACATTATGTTCCACATTTACTCTCAGACATTTTAAAATAGAATATGGTCACAGTCATTATTGGACTGCCAAGTAATACCACAATGTTTTGCACTGTTAAGTATTTCTAGGCTGAGGATACACTTCAATGGTAGAGCACTGTCCTAGCATGCATAAGACAGAAACAAAAACATAGAAAGTTATTTTTACATAAAATTGTATAGACTACTACAAGAAGTAATGCTGTAATTCTTCTCCATCTAGCTATGTATCTATGTATGTATCATCTATCTATCTATATCATTTCTTAACTTTTATCTATCTTCTATCCTTCTATTATTTATCATCTATCTTTCCTCTACCTTGCATTTATCTAGCATTAGTAATAGTGCTTCCAGTAAGAAACCAGATGAAAAGTCTCATCATGAGACTTAGTTTCAGCCAGGAGCTGGTGGCTCATTCCTGTAATCCTAGCTACTCAGGAGGCTGAGCTCTGGGGATTGCAGTTCAAAGCCAGCCCGGGCAGGAAAGTCCTTGAGACTCTTACCTCAAATTCACTGCCAGAAAACTGGAAGTGGTGCTGTGGCTCAAGTGGTAGAGTGTTCTCCTTAAGCTGAAGAGCTCAGGGACAGTTCCCAGGCCCAGAGTTCAAGCCCCATGACCAGTGAAGGAGAGAGAGAGAGAGAGAGAGAGAGAGAGAGAGAGAGAGAGAGAGAGAGAGAGAGAGAGAGAGAGACAGAGACAGAGACAGAGACAGAGACAGAGACAGAGACAGAGACAGAGAGACAGAGAGACAGAGAGACAGAGAGACAGAGAGACAGAGAGACAGAGAGAGACAGAGAGAGACAGAGAGAGACAGAGAGAGAGAGAGAGGAGCGGGAAAAGGAAGGAGAAGGAGAAGGAGAGGGAAAGGCAGATGGAGAGGGAGAGGGGGAGACAGACAGACAGAGACAGAGAGACAGAGAGACCAAGGAAAAGCTTTCATCTATTAGAAAACAAAAGAAGAGATGCTTTTGTTAGGCAAACAGATATCTTCTGATTGTTTATTGTATAGGTGAAACATATAGCTCAGGTTGGCTTTGAATTTTTGGTCTGCCTCCCTCAACTGTGAAATGCCTGTTCTTCAAATCTCCCTCTTCAACCTCTCAAGTGCCTGGTCTTATATATTCTTTGTTTGTTGTTGTTTTTTTTTAAAGGTCAACTTTTGTATTTATTCATTTCTTGCACTTGAAGTACTCTTTGATGACATCCTTGGCCTGAGACTCTTTGCCATAGTCTTTAACAACTACACAAGTGCAACCAACTACTTTACAAGGTTTTCCCTCTCAATCAATTTTGCAGACCTACCCACTCCCCTAGTTTTTTTTGTTATCATCGACCTTAATAAGGTTCTTAACATCACACAATAACCATTCCTGAAATGTGTCATATGACAACCTGCACTTGCCATCTACATTTGTTTTATTAAGCACCAGATGTCTCAGGTTCAATTACCTCTGTAAGTAGACTTCAACACGTCATATATAACAAAAACAAAGATAGATTTTATGTGTCTTCATTTCTTCCCAAACCAGAGATTCTAAGCCTTCCTAGTAGGTAGGTGAATGTTGGCATCAAAGGAAGAAGGCACGACTCTGAGGACAACAGGACATTAGAATGCTGATGAGGCTGTTGTCATCAGAAAGAAGGTGGACAGAACCTTAGTAGTTAGCACACTTAGTATTTGCCTCTAATGAGAGCTGGATATGGTTCTTAGCAGGAGTGGCTGAAAATCAGAAGTTAGAACATAATCAAATTAGGTGAAGGCAGTGCCCAACAAGTGACTCCAGAAACAAATCACATTCATAGACTGCTGAATTACAAAACAAAATAATCAAAACAGAATAATCACCCAAATCACAATCAACCTTATACCTCCCTAACCAAGCAAACTAGGCTGTCCAGTTCCAGAAGCAGTCATCCAAGAAGCTGTTATAACAGCAAGTTTTATTTTATTACTTTCAGGCTTCAGTGGATTCTGGGAGATGGTTGACTAGGAATGTCTTTACAGTATATTTGAGGAGACTAGAAATCAATAAAAAAGAAATCTTCCAGTAAAAGCTGTCCCTTGTTTGTTAGAAACTTTATAAGGTTTCATCTCCCCATGGGGGGCAACAAACAGAATGTATTTGTGTTATTTTATTTACGTTTATTTGTTTATAGGCCTGTGTCTTAGTTTAGTCTCTCTTAGTCCATTCAGATTACTGCAAGAAAGTAGCCTAAACTGAGTTGCTTGCAAGCTTCAAGTTGTGGAAGTTTGGAATTCAAGATCAAGGATTAAGTACATTCCGTTTCTGCTGAGGGATCATCCTGGTTCATAGACAGGCAGCTATCTTCACCCTGGGTCTTCATATATGGGAAAAGGCCAAGGAGTTCTCTGTGGTCTCCTTTACGAGGATATTAATCCTATTCATGAATATTCCATTCACATGATCCACACACTTCCTAAAAACCTCATTGCTAAATACTGTCACTTACAGATGAAAAATTCAATATTGGAATATAAGGGCACATGGCATCAATGTTTGGTTAGTTGAAGCCTATTTATGCTTAATGCTTATCTGAGTTTAATATATCCAAAATTTTAGACTCCTGGTTCCAAAAATATATGAATTCCTGAGATGGAAAAATGCCCCATTACTTTATGTAAAGTCACATTATTTTTAGGTAAATCACCTGAAACATCTGTTCAGTATGTTGTCCAAACCTTTGCTAGCTACCAGTGGCTCACTATCTTTGGCAAGAAAACAATTGAAAATCCTAGTCCTGGGGCTTAAAGTCAGCCTGTAGATTGCTCAGGAACAAAGCTAGCAGTCTACCACTTGAACTACAACAGTACTTCCACCTTTTCCTGAGTAGTTTATTGGAGATGAGTCTCTTGAACTTTCCTGCCCAGCTAGCTTTGAACCTCAATCCCAAAATCTCAGCCTCCTGAGTAGCTAGGATGTGAGCCACTGGTGCCTGTCTTCTAACTCCTTTTTGCTGCCTTCCAGGTATAGTAATTCAGTGTTAGGGTCTACGTCTTATTTATTCTGATCTCTTCACTGAAGCCAAACAACAACAAAATAAAAAGCCCTACTTCTTCAGTAGTCCATTATCTTTTCTTAGGTCATATCCAAATCTTCAAGTGTTCTACTTTTAATAATTGCTATAGAGTGCCTAGAACCTGATGAGAATTGCAATCCAATGAGTACTCAAAGATAAAGAAAAGTAAATATGAGGGTATTCTTTAAGTGAGAGTTTTAACTAGAGAAAAATTTTCAAGATATAAGTCTCATTGAATTTACAATGCACCTACTAAGAAATTAAAATAACACTTAGGAAGATCCTTCAGAGACTGTACATTATGATGATTCCCATAAAGAGAAACGTGAGAGCCTACGGTTAAGAAATAGAGAAAAATTGCAGCTTTGTATGCATACAAGATCCATTTGCATCTTGTACTTGTATCATATACTCAAATGGTAAATACAATTTTTCAAGTTAGTCTTGACTCTTCCAGAATGTCAGGATAACACTAGTAACTAACAGAAATAAATTCCACTTTTAAATTTATTAACTATGGGAGAGATTCAAAATATACCTTCAAAATGAATGCAAGATGAAGTTTTGAATAAGTTTCTGAAGAAAGACAGAATATGAGCAGTTTCATTATGTGTCTATATCATACAAACTGTACTTCAAAATTAATCAACTTCTGAAGATCCTTCAACTATAGATCTGAAAATTTCCCTGGGTTTTTCATTTTTCATACAACTAGTGAAATAGGTTAGCTATATTTTTCTGTTTGCTTGGTTCCTACCCAAATGGAAGTAAGCACTTTAGAATCAATGACTGTTCTATTCACTCAGAATCTGCATCCAGTCAATGTTCTAGATCTTTCCATGACAAGGAGATGTTGTGATCCCCAGCAGATGTAGAAATGACTCTCAAGTTTTCAAGTCATAGTTGGCCATGCCAGATATCAAACTTAAAATTTATATCTGATAGTTTTATATGTAATTTTAAGTTTTATATCTGATGACTTGTTTAAGGGATTTTTGTAAAGCATTATTTTCCAAAAGCTATGTATCATCATAAATAATGATGGAGAGAATATGAAGACTAGTCCAGCACTAGTCCATTTTACACAAGTAAAATGGAAAGTATAGAATCATCCATTAGCGTCATGATCTGGAACCAAACATGATGAACCTGAATTTCCCCATCCTTCAAATGAAAATACAAAGCACTCACTGTTCTGGATGCCCTTAATGTGAATCTCAAAGAAGGTAAATGCATACAAAACACAGTAAGTATTCAAGTATTAGATTTTTATCAATAAAATTATTTTCATAGAAGACTGATTTAGGGGCATCACTTGAAAAAAAATTTTGGTGCCAGTCTGGGGGTTAAACTCAGAGCCTGGGCATTCTCCCTGAGCTTCTTTTGCTCAAGGTTGGCACTCTACTGCTTGAACCACAGTGCCACTTATAGCCTTTTCTATTTATGTGGTACTGAGGAATAGGTTCTCAGGCATGCTAGGCAAGCACTCTACCACTAAGTCACATTTCCAGCCCAGCACTTAATTGATTTATTATTAACTTACTAAAATTAATGATTCCATATTTTTGTTTGTTAAATCATTTTTAAATTTTATTTTAAATATATTTTTTTGTTGTAAAGGTAGTGTACAGAGGAGATACAGTTACATGAGCAAGGTAATGAGTCTATTTCCTCTTGAGCATGGTTACCTTCTCCTTTGTTTTCCCCCATCATCCCTTTCTTCCCTATCTCCCCAACTCCTCCCTCCCCCTGACGCTGGCAAAGTTGTAAAGTTCATTTTCAACATAGTGTCTTGTACATCTCAGTGTTACAATTGGTCATCCTGTATCATTATTCAGCATTTTGTTATTTCCCATCCCCTCCCCAAATTAGGAAAATGCATATACAAGATGCAGGGCACTGGAATTTAATATAGTGAAAACAGGGTTGTACCATGGGGGAAGTACATAGAAACAAACAAAAAAATCACATAGTACATTATAAGTACATTTTAAAAATAAACAAGAAAGATACAATTATTTCTGTCCCTATTGGGGTTCGTTTCACTTAGCATCAGGTTATATAGTCATACATACAAAGCTTTTAAACTCTTCTACCTGTACTAGACATAGAGTATTTAATGCAGATAAGGGAAACCATGGGACCTAGGTTGGGTCTGCATTACTTCACTTAATATGATTTTTCCAAGTCTATCCATTTACTAACAAATGGAGTGGTATCATTCTTTCTGATGGAGGCATAGAATTCCATTACACACACACACACACACACACACACACACACACACATACACATATCACATTATCTTGATCCATTCATCTACTGAGGGGAATCTGAGCTGGTTCCATATTTAGCTATGGTGAGTAATGCTGCAATAAACATAGTTGTGCTGGTAGCTTTAGTATGGTCTTGTTTGTGATCATTTGGGTAAATGCCCAGAAATGGCATTGCTGGCTGGGTCATAGAGGAGCTCTATGTGGAGTCTTTTGAGGAACCTCCATACTGCGTTCAAGAGTGCTTGAACAATTTTACACTTCCACCAACAATGCAGTAGGGCTCCCTTTTGTCCACATCCCCTCCAGCATCTGTTGTTATTAGATTTCTTGTTTATAGTCATTCTAACTGGGATAAGGTGGAATCTCAATGTTGTTTTGATTTGCATTTCTTTTATGGCTAAAGAAGTTGAACATTTCTTCAGTTGATTCACTGAGGGTTTGTTGTTGGGGGATTTAATTTTTTTAGTTCTACGTATATTTTAGATATGAGAGCCTTGTCCATTGTATGGCTAGTGAAGATCTTCTCCCAATCTATGGGTTTTCTATTGATCTTGCTTGCTATGTTCTTTGCCAGGCAGAAACTCTGCAGTTTCATGCAATCACAGTTTGTCCAACCTTTCTTTGATTTGTTGTGTTTCTGGGTTTTTATTAAAAATCTCAGCCTGTTCCTAGTTTCTCCTATTCCTTCTTGTAATGTTTTCAGGGTGTCTGCTTTTATTTCAAGGTCTTTGATCCAGTTGGAGTTGATTCTGATGTAGGGTGATATATAAGGATCTAGCTTTAGTTTTCTACAGGTGTTATTTTGCCAACACCATTACAGAAGAGGCTTTCTTTCTTCCATTCCATTTTTTAGCTCTCTTACTGAAGATTAGGTGGCTTTAGGTCTGTGGGTTCATTTCTGGCTCTTCAGTTCTATTCCATTGGTCCTCAGGTCTGTTCTTGTGCCAGTACCAAGCTGTTTTGATTACTATGGCTTTGAAGTAGAGTTTGAAATTTGGTATTATTCCTCCAGCACTGTTCTTTCTGCCAAGGATTATTTTGCTATTCGGGGTCTTTTATTGTTCTATATGACTTTTTGAATCGCTTCTTCTATTTACTGAAGAATGAGGTTAGAATATTGATAGGTATCTCATTGAATTTGTAGATAGCCTTCAAGATGTTAATCCTCCCAACCCAGGAGCATGGGAGGTTTTTCTAATTCCTTAGTTCTTCTTTAATTTCCTTTTTCATATTTTTAAAGTTTTCAACATAAAGGTCCTTCACTTCGTTAGTTAAATTAACTCCTAGGTATTTTGTTTTTTGTGGGGTTATTACAAAAGGAGTTGCTTTCCTGATTTCAGCCATGCTTTTCTCGTTTTTGGCATACAGGAAAGCCATTGATTTTTGAGGCTTAATTTTGTATCCTGCTACTTTGCTAAAGTTTCAAATCAGCTCTAGTATCTTGGGAGTTGAGTCTGTGAGGTTCTTTAAATACAAGATCATGTCATCTGCAAAGATTGAGAGTTTTATTTCAGCTTTCCCTATCTGGATCCACTTTATATTTGTGTCTTGTCTTATTGCTCTCGCTAGGCATCCTAATACTAAATTGAAGAGACATGGAGAGAGTGGACATCTTTGTCTCGTTCCTGAATTTTGATGAAATGGCTTTAGCTTTTCTCCATTAAGTATAATGCTGGTTGTAGGTTTGTCATACACAGCCTTTATTATATTGAGGATTCCTAGTTTTTCCAGAGCTTTCATCATAAAGAAGTGTTGGATGTTGTTGAATTCTTTTTCTGCATCTATTGAGATAATCATGAGGTTCTTATGTTTGCTCTTCTTGATGTGATGAATTATATTAATTGATTTGCTTATATTGAACCAGTTTTGCATCCCTGAAATGAATCCTGTTTGATCATGGTGTGTGAGTTTTTTGATGAGTTGTTGAAGTCGATTGGCCAAACTTTTGTTGAGAAGTTTTGCATTGATATTCATCAAAGAAATGGGTCTATGAGGGTTATGATGGCTTCGTAGAAAGAGTTTGGTAGTGAACTTTCATTTTCAATTTCATTGAAAAGTTGGAGGAGTATTAGTGTGAGTTCTGCTTTGAAGTCTTTGTAGAATTCATCTGTAAATCCATCCAGTCCTGGGCTTTTCTTGGTTTGGAAGTTTCTTATTGCTGTTTCCATTTCAATGCTTGATATGAGTCTGTTAAGTTGGTTTACCTCATCTTGGTTTAGTTTTGGTATGTTAATATTAGCTAGAAATTTGTCATTTCTTGCAGATTCTCAAGCTTATTAGCATAAACGTTTGAGAAGTATTCCCTTATGATGTTCTGAATCTTGGTTTTTTTCTGTGGTAATATTGCCATTCTCATCTCTGAGTTTGTTTATTTGGGTGTGTTCTCTTCTTTTTCTAGTAATATTTGCTAAGGGTCAATCAATTTTGTTAATTTTTTCAAAGAATCAGCTCTTTCTTGATTTTTTGGACTCTAATTCATTTTATTCTGAATTAATTTTAATTATTTGTTTCTATCTACTGGATTGGGGTTTAATTTGTTATTCTTTTTCAAGGAGCTTCAGGTACCTTGTTTAGTTGTTGGTTTCACATCTCTCCAATTTGTTGATGTAGGAAATCAGAGCTATAAACTTGCCTCTGAGTACTGCCTTTGCTGTGTCCCAGAGGAGCCAGTAATTTGTGTGTTAATTTTTGTTAAATATCATGAACATTTAAATTTCCTTTCTAATCTCTTCTATGACCCACTGGTTGTTCACCAGTGTGTTGTTCAGCTTCCATGTATTATACGGTATTCTTTGGTGAATTTTGGTGTTGAATTTTAATTTTATTTCTCTGTGGTCTGAGAGAATGCAGGGCATAATTTCAATGTTTCTGAATTTGAACGAATATGTTTTGTGACCTAAAATGTGGTCCATTTTGGAGAATGTTCTTTGTGCTGGTGAGAAGAACATGTATTCTGATGCTGCTGGGTGAAATATTCAGTAGATGTCTGTTAAGTCTAGTTGATCTCTTCAGATGCTTAGGTCTAAGTTTTCTCCGTTGAGTTTTTGCTGGGATGATCTGTCCAGCAAGGATAGTAGTGTGTTAAATTCCCCAACAATTAATGTCTATATATCTATGTGTGATTTTAGGGAAAGTAGTATTTCTTGTATAAATTTGGGTGCTCTGTTATTTGGTAAATAGATACTTAGAATTGTAATATCCCTCTGAAGGAGAGATCCCTTAACTAGTATGTAATAACCTTCTTTATCTCTTCTGGCTAATTTTAATTTGAATATTTTAATCATATAAAGATTGCAACTCCTGCCTGTTTATGGGAGCCATTTGCTTAATAGATGTTATTCCAGCCTTTCACTTTCAGAATATGTTTGTTTTTGTGGACAACGTGTGACTCTTGAAGCCAGCAGATAGAAGGATCTTGCTTTTTAATCCAACTAGACAGTCTATGTCACTTAATTGGAGAGTTAATTGAATTTATATTGAGAGATAGGACTGAGAAGTGTTTGGTAGTTCCTGAATTCGTGGGGGTTGTGCCAACTGGGTTCTTCTTATGCCTCTTGGATTCTCTGTTTGGGGGTTGTTTCTTGGCCTTTATTGTGTGCTTGTTGTTTTTCTATGTGTAGTACATCTTTAAGTACTTTTTGTAGGGATGGTTTGGTGGAGATATATTGTTTCACTTTTTCTTTGTTGTGGAAGATTTTTGACCTTCCATTTGAAGGAGTTTTCTGAGTATAATATTCTTCGTTGATACTTGTTTGTCTTTAGGGTATGGCACACATTATTCCAGGCTCTTCTGGCTTTGTCTCTGCAGAGAATCTGAAAGTATTCTGATTGGTTTCCCTTTATAGATGATTGATCTTTTCTCCTTGACAGCTTTAAGGATCCTTTTCTTGGTCTGAATTGATCCTGTGCAGATTCCAATGTGACAATAGGGATGTCCTGTTATGGTCTGGTCTATTTGGGGTTCTAAGGGCTCCTTGTGTTTGAATAGGCCTATCCTTTTGCACGTTTGTGAAGTTTTCTACTAAGATCCTGTTAAATCAACTTTCTAGACCACTAACTTCTGTCTCAAGGTGCTCATCTACACCCATTATCCTCAAATTAGGCCTTCTGATGGTGTCTTCTAAATGTTGAATCAATCTATCTTATTTCTTGGATTTGGTCTTGGATAGTTGTCTGTTCTTTCTCTATGTCTAGGCTGTCTTCAGTCCCAGAAATTTGATCTTCTGCATAATCTAACCTATTGTCAAGAGTTCGTACTTCATTTTTTATTTCTTTTCCTTCAAATCGGTCAGCTTTGATGGCTTCAAATTCTTGTTGGAGTTTTGTTTTAGATTTTTTATGGACTTCTTTACTTCCTTAATTTGGTTAACAGTGTTCATTCTCCAATCCCTTAGTTGATTGGTTCTGGTTTCATTGGACTCCCTTTCCTTCTTTTGGGCTTAATTCAGCATTCCCTTCAGGCCCTCACTGGATTCCTCTAGCTGTCTGTGGATTCTATGAATGCCTCCATCAATCTTTGTCTACTTTCATCCCACTCATGCAATTCCTCTATTAATCCTAGATAAGCCTCATAATACTTGCGATATTCCTGTATTAATCTTTGGTTAGCCTCATCATGCTGGTGGTATTCCTGTATAAATATTTGGTTAGCCTTATCACTATCACACAATTCCCTATTCTGCTCACGAATTTCCCTATCATGCTCATACTGAGACCTTTGCAGGCTTTCAAGCTTTTCATTCAGCATGTTTACCAATAAGTGTGTAGAATTTGCCTCTGGGTTATTAATTGACTGCTCAGTTGTCTGATTGTCATGAGCTGGAGGTGAAATACCTGGACTTGCCATTTTTGTGTGTGTGTTTCTGCTTGTTCAGCCTGTTTGAGTATGATAGCCAAACCATCCGAGCTACAACACTATTTTAAAGCAAGCATCAACCAGAACCCTGTATTTGCACACAGATTGTCTGATCTAGTCAAAATGGGTACAGATACAATCTAGTTCAACATCTACAATCTAGTTCAATAACAAACAGCTAGGGATCAGTGGACTAAGAAAAATCAAAGAGGTCAGCACACCAGAAATTAATAGGTTTAGGGAGAATTGTGAGAAAAAAACAAGATTGGTGGAATGTATGGTGGGAACGTGAGAGAGTGATTCAGAGAAAGGGCAGGGATAGAAGGAAAGGAGAAGAGAGGTAAAGAAAAAGGAAAAAGAAAAAAATTTAAATGAAACACTTAAAAATTATGTAAGTATAAAGAAATAATTCTACAATTAACAGAGTTAAGGCTGGGAGTTTGTGAATTGATTAATCAATATCTGAATTAAGTATGTGCACAATAAAGGATAAGGTCTAATAATCTAAGACATATATATCTGGGGATGAACAGAACAGTGATTAAGTAAGATAAAAAAAAGTGAAAAGAGTATAAAGAGAATATTTAAAAAACAAAAAAAGAAACATCAACAACCAAAAAAACAAAAAAGAAACCTAAAATAAAAGTGAAAAAAATATAGACCAGTTTTAAAAAAGGAGCTCTCGATATATTTTTTGGACAGGGGGATGTAGGGGGGGGATGTGTAGGGGGGGATGAGGATCTAGTGTCTCCCCTGTATTAATCAGTCTCTTGGTGGTGGAGTTACTGGTTTGCTTGCTTGTGATGTTTTGTTGTCATGTGGCTTGGTTGGTTTTCAAATCAGATTGTTTGAGCAGGCTGAAGAAAGCTCTCTATTACAGGAGAATTTATGTCCCTCCTCCTGGGCTAGTTCAGTGGAACAGCCAGAAATCTACTTTGAGTATCACAAAAGAGGGAGGTGGCTTTTTCCTCTAGCTTGGAGTTGCTGTGAGGGGGACTAGGTTGTAGGTAGGGCTGTGGCCTGTCTGCAGTCAGTAGCTTTACCTTGATATACTAGCTCCTGAGGGATTCAATCAGCCCTGCCTGGAGCCAATCTCAGAATTTATGTGTAACAAATTTCCAATTGCTCTAGGGCTGGAGTTGCTGCTTGTATTGCAGCTGTGTAGGATAGCCTCTGACTCTGTTGACCCACTAAGGATCATCTTCTGCCCTGCCTACATGGAGCTGCCTCTGTTTGGGAGTGATAACTTTCCTGAGAGGTGGATCTGAGCCCTGCATTAGGTCAGATCCCTTTGACTTGTTGAATGGCTCCTATTATCTTCTTCCAAGGCCTGAGTTACACTAGCTGCTTTGGCTGGGTCTGTCAGTATCAGAGATGGAGTTCTTCTCCAGTGGTGGAGGAAGTGCTACCTTCCCACTGATGCTGCATGAGAATGAGTGAGGATGTCTTGGTTTACTCACAGCTTTCCTTTGGTTTTGGGATCATTCACATCCAAGGTCTGTGACTGTATGTGGTCAGCAGGATAAAAACTTTCACTCCTTGTCAGTTCTTGCTGGTGGTGAGTAGAATCTACTTGTGCACGGCCTCTGGTGCTTTTGTTCTTTTCTCTGTTGATAATGGTGGCCAACAGCAACAGCCACCACTGCTGCCACTGCTGAGAACTGGGGTGCTAAAATTTGTGTCCTTAACTAAGCTGCCTGAGTTTTTACTTTCTGGACAAACTCTCTGTATTATGATGAAACACTTGGTGTGACTCTCTAGCCTTAGATTTTTCTACTGGAACACTAAAACTGGTTTCTACAGGAGGGCTTGCTTAGCCCCCAGCTTCTCCTCCATTATCTTCCAAGGATCTCCTGTTTAAAGAATTACTAATCAATAAGATTACTAATTCCTTGCTTGTGTTATTCTTTTTATATCATATCTAAGACACATTGCCTAATGAAAGGCCACAAAGATTTCTTACTGTGTTTTCCTCTAGAAGTCTATAGACTCAGCCTTTACATCTATGATATTTGCAATCGTTGTTTGTAGTTATTATTTTGTATTATAATAGAGTGAATCAAAGGACATATTATGATTTCACATTTGTTATTCCATGTAAAATCAGAAAATCCACTTTAAAAGTAGACTAAAGTTTGTAATAAAAAACTTATTATAAAGACATATACAACAATGTATTAGATGTACGCCAATGCACACAGCCACTAAAACATTCCCTTAATACAGTCGCAAATAGTTACACAGCATGATGCTGTTAGTTCTAATTTTATCTCATTTAAACAGAGATAGAAATTCTATTGCTGGAATTTATTTTATTTATTTTTTAGATTTTATTTTTTATTGGTAGTGGGGTTTAAAATCAGGATCTAGTGTTCAACTGGCTTCCTTGCACTAGCTGGTACTTTACCACTTGAGCCATACCTTTAACTCAGATCTTTCTATGAGGATTGGATCCAAAGGGTAATCTTCCAGTCTCAGTCTCCTGAGTAGTATGAATATAGGCATGTGCCTAGCTCATAATTAGAATTTTTTAATTGAGCAGAAAGTACATTGTTATTCTAAGAATTAAATAATATTGTCTAGAACTCTTGGAAATGCTGAATGTTCAGTAAGTAATTGAAACAAGTATTCATATTGATGATGACTCAGTGTGAATTGAAGGCACATTTTTGGTTCTGCTGTTCTCTGTTCGATTATGTTCTTCTCTTTATACATCTCTATGTCAGACATTTTTACAGATGAAAAATGTAGTGAGGTCTAGGGAAAATATTTTAAAAGTCAACTCATTTCTACTTAGAATATATAACAAATGAGGTGGTATCTCAATATTGTTTTGATTTGCATTTCTTTTATGGCTAGGGAGGTTGAGCATTTCTTCATGTGTCTATTGGCCATCTTTCTTTCTCCTTCAGAGAAGTTTCTTTGTAAGTCTTTAGCCCATTTATTTATTGGGCAGTTGTTTCTTTGAGGATTTGTTGTTGGAGGATTTAAATTTTGAATTCCAAGTATATTTTAGATATGGGACCCTTGTCCCATATCTAGTGAAGATCTTCTCCCAATCCCTGGTCTTTCTATTGATCTTGCTAGCTATGTCTTTTGCCATGTAGAAGCTCATGCAATCCCACTTGTCCAACCTTTCTTTGATTTGTTGTGTTTCTGGGTCTCTTTTAAGAAAATTTTGGCCTGAGCCAAGGAGACCTAGGGTTTCTCCTATTCCATTCTGTAATGTTTTCAGATTGTCTGTTTTGACTCCGAGGTCTTTGATCCATTTGGAATTGATTCTGGTGCAGGGCGATACACAATGGAATTCTATGCCTGCATCAGAAAGAATGACTTTGCCCCATTTGTTAGGAAATGGAAACTTGGCAAAAATTGTATTAAGTAAGCCAGGCCGAAAGAAACATAGGCTCCATGGTTTCCATTATTTGCAATAACTAGTATATGTCTGAGACAAGCAGAAAAGGTCAGATAAGTTGATGTTAGGTGAAATGAGCCCCAACATAAGGATTCAAATGGCTTTTCTTTCCAGAGATACATTTTTTTTCAATTTTGATTCACTTATCAATATAGAAAATAAAGACTAACTCAACATCATTTAAAAGAGAATTGATGCTCATGAACATCAGATTTTAAAATTTAAATCTGAAAAGGAATACTTATGCATGACTCTTTGGCTTGTGACACTACATATTTGGCTTAGTAAGTGGCAGCTTCAGAGTGAACTGGACATGGGATTTATGACTTAGAGAATCACCTACTGCCTTATTCCTACTGCATACTTGATGTCTTGTAAATGAAGAAATACATTTTTTAAAGAAGGTGAGGAATTAGCATTTCAGTGATAATTAAGCTTTGGGATTTCATCAGTCAGAATATGAAGCTTTCAGAAACACTATTTAGGTAACAAAAATGATATTGAGAAAAGTCATACTTTTCCTTTCAAAATTTGATGTATTTTACATTTCTGTAGATTTGTTGATTTTATCTGAACTTTTAAATTTATCAGCTAATATTAAAACTACATTGAGAAGCTTAACCAACATAATCAATGACTATAGCTTTAGATTTGAGTGACTGCTCTCACCTAAAGGGGAAATAAAATTTCACCACAACTGAGGAGTTGGCTACAAATAATTCATCCTAAATCCTGATACTTATGTTTTCACAACAGAGATATTTTATTGTGTCCTGAAGTCTGTGATGAACTCTCTCCCACTAAGTGTTAATTGTGAAAATACCATTCAGAGGAGTTACAATTACATGGGTAAGGTAATGAGTACATTTCTTATCAAGCACTGTTGCCTCCTCCTTTGTTTCCCCTACCCATCCCTTCCCATCTCTGCCCCCTCACACCCTCCCTGTACTTGAATTTATATGGTCTATGTCCAGAAGACTGCCTTATTCAAAACTTAACAGAAAGAACCCTGTGCCAATAATGGAACTGAACAAATATGAAAAGATTCATTTTTAATATCAAAATATTGCTTAAAGAAACATTCCTTGAGATAGTATAGTGACTTACAATTGGAACAATACATCAATTAATAAACATTACTATTTTAGTGAGGGTTTTTTTGTTCATCAATAATTCAAGTAGTTATGTTAAATGAAAGCATATCATTTCATTTATTCAGTTGCTCCAGCAACAGTGTTGAAAATGTCCAATAAAGAAGCAAAACTTAGACATGTTTAAGCTAATGAAGAATTGTAGTTTATGTAGAGTTTACCCCCCCCTTGGTTAAGTGAGTGTGTATCATGTAGATGACAGATTATTCACAAATTCCATGATAGAGAAAAATAATGCTCCAAATGTTAAGAAAACTGCATTGGTACTGAGTAGAGAACTTGGGATAGTGGTGTAAGAAGTAGCTATACATGGAAGCAGATGAAAAAGTATGCAGGTCTTTTGGGTGCTATGTAAGGAATTTGGGTTTTGCTCAAATTAAAAGCCTTTACATCAGTTATGAACTGGAATTGTTTGAAACCAATTGCTTTGATTTCTATGTGAGGAAGTGAGGAAAAAATGTAAAGAACAAAAGGAAAAAGGATATTTAGGATTCTATCATGGCATTTTAGAGAGATAAAATCTGTGAGAGCCTAAGGACAATCTGACTCATTGAAGGGATGGGAAAAGCAAGCATGGAGCAGGGTTTCCAGGTCTTTGTATTTCTTTGTTTTTGGTCCCATATTCATTTGGAATTACTACAGGAGGAAGAATAAGGGAAGGAAACAATAACCTTTTTTAAAAATATTAAGAACTATGAGAAAACAGTATAAACAAGCTAAAATATGGATGGCATCACATGAGGGAACACAGAGCATGAACAGGGAAAGCTGTAGATAAGATAGGACTATGCCTGGAATAATTATAGAAAGGTCTTCAAAGGCACATTAGATTTGAGTACATTTCAGTATCCTTCTTATGAAGAGGAAAAATAATCCCAGGGGAAAAAGGGTATATTGACATAAAGATAAACTAATCAAAATGGCCAAGAAATTCAGTCACTTTCTTATATCCCTTTCATCACATGTATAATGGTGAGAATATAGACATGGAGGTGATAAGAGGCAGACATTAAGTTCTTTATTAAGCAAATAAAGTTTATTTCTTTGAAGAAAATGCAAAGTTACTGATGTATTTCAAACAGAGAAGGATGTGACTAAGTTTCCTAGTTGAAGAAAGAGGAAAAATTACAATAGGCTTTCTTAATGTTGTTCCAAATAATATTAGCTCAAAAAAAGGAAAGAAGAAAGAGAAGAAGCAAGGAAAGAAGGAAGAAAGAAGAAAATATGATACACACACACACACACACACACAAAATGGAATTCTATGCTTCCATCAGAAAGAATGACACTGCCTCATTTGTTAGGAAATGGAAAGACTTGGAAAAATTGTATTAATGAAGTAAGCCAGGCTTAGAGAAATATAGGTCCCATGGTTTCTCTCATTTCCAATAATTAGTATACATCTAGAATAATTTTATCACTTGAGTAGAAAAGCTCAAAAAGCTATGTACATATGACCATATAAGATGATGTTTATCTTGGAGTTCATTTCACTCACTTTGCATCAATTTATATGGACATATATAAATAGATTTTGAGCTTTTTAGCTCATCTGGTAAGATTATACTATATGTATACTAATTATTGAAATGGGTTATGTCTTTATTGTTATTATTTTAAATGTACTATGGGATTTTTTTGTTGTTTCCTTTGTATTTTCTTCCTCCTATGGTATATCCTCTATTGTCACTGTACTTGATTTTGGTACCCTCTATCTTGAATATACATTTGTCTAATCTGGGGAGTGGAAGAGGAATAACAAAACAGTGAAACATGAACACAGGATGACTCATTGCAACAACAATACACACAGGACATTATATTGGAAATAAACTTTACAATTTTGGGGGGGCAAAAGAGTGTGGGAGGGGGGAAGGAAGGGATAGTTGGACAACAACAAGGGAAGGGGTAACAATGCTCAACAAGAAATGTACTCATTCCCTTACTCATGTAACTGTAACTCCTGTAACCCCTCTGTATAGCATCTTTACAATAAAATAAAAATTAGAAAAAAGAAGGAAGGAAGGAAGGAAGGAAGGAAGGAAGGAAGGAAGGAAGGAAGGAAGGAAGGAAGGAAGGAAGGAAGGAAGGAAAAGAGGGAGGGAGGGAGGGCGAGATGGAGGGAGGGAGGGAGGGAGGGAGGCAGGGAGGGAGGAACAGACAGAGGGAAGATTTCAGTTGATGAAGCCCTCAACCAGTGGCTGATGTTGTAATCCTAGCAATTAGAAGGCTGACATTTGAGGATGGTGGTTTCAAGCCAGTCCGGGATTGAGTCTGAGACTCCATCTCAAAGGAAGAGGCCGAGAATGGTGGCAACTCTCTGTCATCCCAGTAACGACAAGATGCCTAAAATAGGAAGTGGCACTGTGGCTCAAAGTGGTAGAGCACTAGACTTGAGTGGAAAAGCACAGAGACAGTGCCCAGGCCTTGAGATCAAGCTCTGCAACTCCCACTGTCCCCTGTCACAGTTGCACACACACACACACACACACACACACACACACACACACTCACACACACACACACACACACACACACTCACACACACACACACACAATCCAGGAAGCCTAAAATAGGAGGATTTTAGTCCAGAAGCATATCTGAAAAATAATGATGGAAACATAGATCTCCTGAGATCAGGAGTCAATAATGCAAAAACCCAAAACAAAACAAACACAGTAAAAAATCACTCAGTTGTATAAACAAGCAAGTTTGGGGAAATACTGAACTAAATGCAGGTCTCTATCACAAGTAATTTTCAGAGACTACAGTGTGCTAATGTAAATTGCTAATTTTCAGAATGGAGATGAAACACTCAGTTTCTCAAAGGTATCAGACCATGGAACAATTTCTTCAAATAGTAGCCTGAAGCTGTTGTTCTACAAGACATACATTTTTAAACTGCTCACATTTAATATCATTTATGTAACACTGTTCTTTCTGCATAGATTTTATGATTTGTAAAGACCATTAAAAATGCATAGGCATAGAGCAATGTGGTGGGTGCAAAATGGTGATGAAACTCACTAAGACACAATCAACTTTCAGTTCTGCAATATTTCTTTTTTAAATAATTTTATTGAGATTGATTACATAAATCACAAATTTCACAGTATTGTGAGATAGTGATACTTAATTAAAGCCACAAACACATTTTAACCTTCACATGGCAACTTGTCATTATCATGGTCTATAATATCTGTGAATTCTATGAGCTTTGACAATACAACTATTTTTTTTCCACATTGGGTAATATGTACATTATTTTCCTTTTGCTTAGTATAAACTGTTCCCTCTTTCCCTCTCATTCCCTCCCTCCCATTGCTGCCCTTGAGTTGCTTAGTTCATTTTCATCAATATCCAGTGCAGCTGATGGGCCCCTCTGTAGTATATTTTCCCATTTCCCTCTGATTCTGTACCCTTCTCCTAGCTTCCCTCAGATGTGCATATACATACATATATATATATATATATAATGATATATGTGGTCAAGAACATGGAATCATTTAGAAATGATACAACAAATTGAGTGGAGGTCCTTTGTTGCTTGAGTCCTGTTTACTTTGTCATATCTCCTTGCATTTTGCATTTAACATCCACATATCAGGGAGACTATTGTCTCTGGTCTTGGCTCACCTTGCTCTAAATGATTTATTCTACTTCCATCCATTTTGCTGCAAGTGTCATTATTTTGTCCTTTCTAATGGCTACATAATATTCCGTTGTATATAGGTACCACAGTTTTTGGATCCATTCATCTGTAGTGGGACATCTGGTTGTTTCCCTATCCTGGCTATTCTGAACAGTGCTGCAATGAACATGGAGGTGCATGTGTCCTTGTATGCTGGTTCCTGTTGCTCAGGTTATATGCCTAGGAGTGGTGTGACTGAGGTACCACCAGACTGCTTTCCAAGTGGTTGTATTAGTGTACACTCCCATCAGCAATGTGAACCAAATAATAAAAACAATAAGAGGAATCTTTGACCACATAAAGACAAAACTGAATAAGAGCAAATGGAGAAAACAAATTTTGCTCATGATGATCTTGCTTCTATTTCTTGCATAGAGCCAATTCTTTCCATGTTTCCATTGATTTTTCCTGAGTGAAAGTTCAAAGCCACTTACCCTTACAAAAAGATAACAAATTTTATTTAGCTTAAATGTCAATAGTCACCAAACCCAAGTAGTATGAGGATGGTGTTATCTGGCTTCAGCTTCTTTCTATACATTTTAATTCCTATGACCACTCAGACTTCTTGTTTTCTGACTATGACGATTAAGAATGCTCAAAACACTCATTTCTCAGCTTTCTTAGGAGTATAGCTGTTGGAACATTTGACATATAGTGGAGAAAGAACAGTCACTGATTATAAAGTCCTATGGGTCTCATATTTCTGTTTCTGTATTATTCACACCCAAATTCCTTCCACGAGGATGAATCACATTTTTTTATATTTTAAGTTAGCATTTGTCTTAATTCAGCACACTATTCAATTGCTTAACGTTTATAAAGAGGGCAGCTGGTCTATGTATAACAATCGGCTCAGTGCTTGAGAAGACTTCCTTCAAAATAGCTAATGACAGGAATGTTTACATAATGTGAATGTCCACAAAAGATTTCCTACATAGAATTTGAAGAAGTGAAACATTAGGATATTCGCACTACTATAATTACTTTTGAAGTGTGCACTGTGAATTATCCAGTTTACAAGTTACGACATATTCAGTCTCATTCTTGCACAGCTGTAGTTAATATGTGGTGGTATCCTCTGCAAAGATTCATGCTACAATACCAAGTAGGAAAAAAATCATTTCAATAGGGTCTTTACAATAACAGGGTACCTATTCCATGCACACTAAGCCAATTACTATTTTAAGGGAAATTATATATAAAATAATAAGGGTTCAGCATGTTGTCGAAGGAACTGCTTTCTTGCTATTGTTTCTAACATATTTATAAGACGATTTCTTTGTTGCTTTGTATGTACCTCCCCCATGGTATAACCCCTGTTTTCACTGTATTTGATGTTGGTATAATTTGGGGAGGGGAAGGGAAACAATAAATTGTTGAAATAGGGATACAGGTGGACCCATTGCAACAATGAGATGTACAAGACGTTATGTCAAAAAACGAACTTTACAACTTTGGCGTGGGGGGGGGGGCCTGGGGAGGTATGATAGGGGAAACAAAGGAGGAGGCAACAATGTATGATAAGAAATGTACTCATTATCTTGCCTATGTAATTGTAACCCCTCTGTATGGTATTTTCACAATAAAAACATATATGTATAAAAAAGAAAATAATAAGGGTTTATCTTAAAATTATTCTAGTAATTATACACTATATGTCAATAGAATGTGTGCTTTCTATACAAAATCACTTCAAGAAGCAATATATAATTTTGTTTGCTAAAATATTATTGAACTATCAATTTGGAATTGCTTTTGCACCCTGTTTACCACTAATATGAAAGAATTAATGTCATTTACGTTTGGTTAGAGTGAACAAAAATCTTTAAATGAAAAGTTAAGTCTTACAGTAGTTTAGAACTAGGAGAGATTATTTTATATGTGAAGAAGCCATGTACGAGAAGTGAATTTTGAATTGAAACTGTTTGGAGATAGAAAGACTCAGAGACTACTGTGTACAGATAGAAATATGTAAACTAAGTATGTAGAGCAACCCAAGTTCCAATCATAAGAGAATAAATAGATGTGGCATAGGAAATATACACCAGAGAAGATGCCTGTAATCCTAGCTACTCAGGAGGCTGAAATCTGAGAATCCTGGTATGAAGCCAGCCTAGGCAGAAATGTCTCCTTGAGAATCTTATCTTCAATTAACCACGCAAAAACTGGAAGTGCTACTGTGGCTCAAGTGGTAGAGTGTTATCCTTGAGCACGAGATGCTCAGGGACAGCATCTAGGCCCTTAGTTCAAGCCCCACAAATATCCAAGAAATGAATAAATAAATAAAATAAAATAAAATAAGGTAATTGTGGAGAGATTTGGAATAACATTACATACTGATATTCCTGCAGTCCATACTAAGAGCATTTTATTATTTTATTATAAAACTTCTCATTAAGAGTTTAGTGGAGTTTCTCTGACAATACACAGAGCTAATATTGCTTTCATTAACTATGATAAACAAGATGCTTATTAAAAAGTCTCTCATTTCTCATAGTACTACTACCTTTATTTGTTAGATATTTAAAATTAAATATATTTGAACAGGTGTGAATAATAGGTGACCTACTTCATTAAAATGTTTAATGAAAGATGTGTCCTGTTTTCTAAAGAATGATTTGGGAAAGTAATTGGGGAAAATATATAAGCTTGCAAAACCCAGCAAGCCAATCTATTTTTCACCAAAATTGGTAATTTGGGAATTGTTTTTGTCCATATTTCATTAAAAAATGAAGTATCATCATTGGATAGAAGCATTCCTTTATCCCTTTGTTTTACATTGCTCAATATACTTACCATCTTAACTCATAGGCTTAACTACCAAAATCTTCTACTTACATTGTTAATGCTGAGAGCAAGTGACAATGGAGCAGAGATTACATTCATCTGGAAAATGACATTTGTGTGTTCTTCTCCAATGTCTTTGAAACATCATTACCTTCTTCATTTGCGGTCATTCAATTATATCCAGAATCTTAAAAGAGACAATTGAACACTCAAAATATGGTTGTAGAAGAAATCTGGATACCACTATGGGACTCTCTAAAGAAAACGAGAAGCCCAAACAAGAAATGATTTTGGAAGGCCCCTATCAAGCACAGTAAACCTAAGGTTAGTTCCAAATGATAGAAGTGACTCAAGCAAAATATAGATGTAAATAAATGTTATCAGAAAGCTTAGAATAGGCAAGTTTTCTGAGGAGATAGAATTTGGGACTTTGATGTAACAACATGTTAATTGACAGAGCTGTGAATTATTGATTCTGAGCTAGGGTATGTATATGAGGAAATTGCTGTGAAAAGGAAATCTGGGTCTGGATCATTTAGTCTTAAATGCCACACTACTGATATTGTGCATCCTGAAGGGAAAAACATGATAGCATGGCTGACCTTTAAACCTGGGTATTGTATTAAAATTTTGTAACATTTTTGTACATGCAATGTAATGACTGGATTGCTGGTAGTAAGGACTAGAGACAAAAAGTTAAAGTTTATTATTCTGAATGAGAGGTGACGAAGGTCAAATGTGGCAGGAGGAGTAAATTGGCAAGACTCTAGGGATATGATGGCAGTAAAAGTCAACAGGATTTTATGGCATATATATGGAAGTGTGAAGTGAGAAATAGAAACGTGAATTTAAAAGTACAGCTTATATGGTATTTCCTTCAATTAATTGCTCAAAGTATTAGTCATTATTTTTGTTTAATTTATATTGTCTGTTAATGAAGGAATAGGATTTCTTGTAATTGTATAAAGTTGTTATCTGAACTTACATTTGCACATCCTTACAAAGACTTATCAATGTATTTACAGTTAGCTGACATCCTATGATAATGGATGTTAATTGTCTTCATCCACATATTACTAGTCTGGCAATGGCTTCTCTTATAGCTGTGGGCCCCAGAGTGTCTCTTTCTCTAATTACTTTCATCTGATTTCCCAGATGGTGATGAGAAGAATTTTAACCTAATTGGATCCAAGTTGAGACCAGGGCTATCCAGATGTCAATAATGGGTACTCTCTGATTCATGTCCATAGCTATTCACCTGGTATGTCAGGTTCTAGGGCTTGCTTTTGAAACCCTTGCTGTATATGTGAAGCTATATTAGTATAGCAATAAGTATGTGAAGCTATATAATTATAACAATAAAATGTAAAGAATAGATGTTTTATGAAGAAATAGTAACAATCCATGTCCTACCAGCAGAACCTCTGAAAACAAGGCTTTCTAGTTCTTCAATCTTTGCCAAATTGTCATGATTGCTCTGATCTCAAAGGATGGTCTACCTAACTCTTAAGGAGCTCAAGGAGCTTGTTTCTCCTACTAAGACAGTAGCTTTATTTTATCAGCTTCATAGAGTCTGTGAAGGAGTTTTAATTTAAAATGGATTTCCAAACATCTGTTTTCTTTCTTTGAAAAGCAACTTATTCCACATTGGGTTTTTATTTTTTGAAGTGTTAACCCACAAATTGAATACAGCCTGTGCTTGACAAATGAATATTAGATGCTTTTTCCTGGAAAATGTGTTTGTTCATTAAATTTGACAGTCATTGCTTATGTGGTAAATGTTATCAGTGCCAAGAACTATCTGGCATGGTTGCCAACCACAGGTCCATTATTTTAATTGCCTTTAACCTATAATCAATATTTACTGCCTTCCATAGAAAGAGACGCATAGCTAAGCAGTATAAAAAGTGAGTTTATTATTCTGCACCTTAGATTCTGCCTTCACATCTAAAAGATAATTCTACATGTTCCCTTTGAGTAGTACTTTCTTTGTCAAAATTGTTCCCTACCACTGGTTTTTGGAAATGCTTACATCAGCCAAACTATGTGTACTTAAATGGAAGAGTTTGAATTTATGACTCAATGAGACTCAAATTCCATTCATCATAAAGTTGTCTATATTGTTTTGTCTGAATTTTAATAACATTTATTGAGTAATGGATACTTTGAACCATAAAATCTCTAGGATTTGTTGCGGAATCCAGAGAAAAGCTAAGCCTACCGATAAATATCAAGATGCCTGAATTGAAAAAAATAAAAAGAGGCTTTAATTGGAAAGAGGCAGACAGTAAAAGCTACAATGATGCTTTGATCTTATAAACATTCAAGCTGACAATGGGGGATCTTATAAACATTCAATTTGACCATGGGGAGTCATTGTAGATTACTAAACTGAGGAATGGCATTATACAAATGGCATTGTGAAAAGATCACTCTGATGTTAATATGCAAGAGAGCATAATGGTGGAGCAGGGAAAGGAGGTAAGTTTTACTATGTATAAAGACAGGAACTTAAATGAATTACAGTAACATTGTGCATTAAGACTATTATAATTGTGTGTGTGTGTGTGGTGTTTGTGTGTGCCAGTGTCTGTGTCTGTGTCTATCTGTGTGTATAGAGCTAGGCTTATGACTTTTCATTAGATTTGATCATCATAACAAACGTTTGGGAAGAGCTTAAATTGTCAAAACTCAATAACTGGTAAAAAGTAAAAATTAATATTTCATTGAAGTTGAGCTTTGAGAACTCAGTTTAGTTATGTAATATGTGTCATTTATATGATACATTAATAAAACACTATTAACACACACTTTGAAACAAACACTATATATGTACATGTGAATTGTTAGCAGTTCATTTTTATTTTCTCTTTTAAGCTATATTTAGTTAATTTTTACAGTTGAGCATTGTGTGCGTAGTTTATAATATTTCCTACACAGTAAAAGTTTCTTTCACTTCTCTGTGGAATGAGTCATGAAATTGAGGGAGAAGGCATAAATTTGTAAATTAGATGTAACTCTTACTTATATGGATTCCTAAAAAATAGCAAGTGTTTCGCCAAAATCACCAAGAAAGCCCTATGATAGACTCATTTCTCAAACATTAACTTTATGTATCATAACCTTACTTTGTTAGAGAAGGTTCAAATAATGACAGCATAAACAAGAACTGTTGCATGTGATTTATTAATGTGTAACTGCTACCAAACAACCCTAATTATTCTAAGAATGAAACATCTACAGACAGTAAATGATTCAAGTTTTCAGGCACAAAGAAATGAGTGTCTCTTTCTAAATAAAGGAATCCCTCACATTCTGTCAGGTAGACATGAACTAAGCTAAACCTGTGGTATTAATCATGGATAATTAGTATAGAAATTATAAAATTTTCAGTCATAAACAGGTGTCTAAATTTATATATATGGCTTAGCTTATTCAATGAATACATGTTTCTAGTATGTTAAATTTACTGTGGTTAGTTCTAAAGAACATTAAAATTAGAAAATGCACTGTAATCTTAAGGAAGTAGCAGGCAAACAGATAAAGTAGTCATTGAAATCCAGAAGTTGTGATAAGAATAATACTAAGAAAGACACAACATTTATCTAAGTTTGACTATAAAGGTTTTTTTTTCAGGTTTTTTAGAGGAAGCTGAGAACAAAACAGTATATTATGTCTTGAATGTTTGTCTCCTACAAAGCTCATGTTGAAATTGGAATAGGATTGTAGGCATTGTAGAAGTCTGAATTTGATCTAACAATATGTAAATGTCATTTTCCTTTTACAAAAGATGTGTGATTCTTACAAAGTAGTCCATTAGTTAAAAACCTTTATTCATCCTGTACTTCCACTAATGTCCACACTATATACCATGGACCTAAATCACTGTATAACAACCATCTTTGGAACTACGCCATAGATTTAGATTATTTCCAATATTGTGCTTTGAGAAGTATCAAAATGAATGTTATTTTGCATATTATGCTTCAGAAATATAGAAGCGTTTTTTTTCAGGGTAGATTCACAAAGGTAGATTGTTGAATGAAGACATAATTATATGGGTATATTTTCAGAGTCTTCTTGTTTATAATGTAATGTTTGGAATTCACACCATCATAAATGAGAGTGAATTCTCCGTAGTCTGACCAACACATTGTATTTTAAGCTTTTGGAATTTTATCCATCCCAAATATCAAAGTAAAAGTATTATTTTCATTCAAATTATCTATTGCCTCAAAGAAATTCCAGTCTATTCATACCTTCCTTTTTATGTGCGTTTAGGATATGCTTTTGATTTATTTACTATATGAAATAATTATCAGATGAATCACAATTTTAAGAGTAATTTCTTTGAGGAAAACTTTTACAAGACATCATATTAATAGAAAAATCTTAAGAATGTGTCACCTGCTCAATTGATCTGTTCACATCTCAGTTAATTACACTGAATAAATCTATAATGTGGTAGTAATTGACTTGTTATTCCTCATGGTCCAATAATTGGTCTAGAAAAATATGAAAGGATAAAAATTGAGACACTGTCCTTTATAAGTAATTACACCTGGCATTTGGTTGAAAGTTTCTATAGCTTCATACCTAAGGAAATACACATGGAAAGATGAGCTTACTTCTTTATGTAACAACATTTGTGGTTTCATCAAACGCTTTTCTATTAGATTTAATTAAATTTAACTTTAAAATCTACTGATTCTTTATAAAATTTAGATATGTTAAATACTGAAGTTCTTTAAAATTTGGTCAGTGGCTGTAATCCAAACTTCTTAAGTCATCTTCAACTCTGTGGCTTCACTCTGTTCATATTGGTATGTCAAGAGCGAATGCCATCATGGAAATCCACACTTGAAGTTAATCTTGTTTTATGATTCTTTCCATGAGCTGCCCGAGCCCCTGTGGCAGACAGCTAGAACACCAGCTTATGTAATGGTGCTAAGGACTTGGAAAGAAGTCCAACCTCAAATTGCCAGGGAAAATTACATTAATTTATAGGCCTATGTAGAAATTTAAGGACCAAACAGCTCAAATCTCTGATTTTTCAGGTTAGTAAACTGAGGCATAGAAAGATGAGCTCATGCTTAAGGTCAGATATCAAGTATATTTCAGAGTAGCACTTGGATGCCAATTTTGCATACTTCTAGTCTCATACAAGTCATTGCAAAGTGGTGCCTCCTTTAGTTAATAATTTTGCTTTTTAAACAACTATTCTATGTATATCAGTATGTGTGCTTGTGTGTAAGTGTGTGTGTATGTGGGGGTATAAAAATTGAGTTTCTAAACATACCTTAGAGCTACATTTTAATTATGAAGTATAATTGTTTCTTTGCAATTTATTTTGCTTTCTTTATGTAATATAACTACGTTAGTTTATTAAAGTGTGGCACACTGAAACCTACATATTTAAACTATCTGACCATTTTTTCTAAGCCTCTTCCAAGATCATGATTGCAAGATTACAATTTTTACAGTAACGGAAAAATACCTTATTTATCTCACTATCTCCACAATTTACCAAGGCATGACATTACTTTTTCCCCATGATATGTTACTTATTTATTATGCTATTATTTATTTCATATCTACATCTGTACTTTCTGGTTACTAATGACCTATGGCCTATATGATGTCTTAATTATTCATTATAACTGTATGGGAGAATTGGGAATGTAGCATCATCTGCAAATATATGGTATCACTATGTCTTTTTAAAATAAATGGTGTAGTTTGTAAAACTGAGGACTTTTACTTGGTATAAGAATACAGAAGTCCCTCTTGGGGCATATTAATATGCAATTGTTGTATAAGGTTTTAATTTATTTTATTAGTCCTTTGAGAGTTAAGGAATGTCTGGTTTCTAGTTCTTAAATATTAACACTTAGTAAAAAGTCTGGTGGAGGTAGGTCTAGTATTTGACATTCTTGATTTTCAATCTAATTTGGGTACTTCTTATGTACTGGAACAATTATATCATCTTAAACTTTGTAAATATAAGTAAGTTTAAATAAAAAGTAAATACAAATCATTGCTACTTTTTAATTTTGTTTTGTGATTTCTCTTAGGAAATACAAGTATCTCAAAACTATTCAAATTGTTACTTTTTTGTTTTAACTTCAGATATCTATAAACATTGTATTCATTCATTACCTCAGAATCATGATACTTCACAACCTGAAATCTCTTATGCTCTAAAAATTTAAATAAATTCATTATAAAATTTTATCAGAAATGCAAACTTCAATAGTAAATAAGTAATTTTATAACTTTAAATGTGCAGATTTTTGTGTAATTCCAATTTTTTTTCCATGTTACCTCCTTTTTTATTGTAAAAATACTGTACAGAGGGGTTACAGTTATATGAAAAAGGTAACGAGTACATTTCCTATTGAGCATTGTTGCCTCCTCCTTGGTTTTTCCTTTATGTTACCTCCTTTTATAGCCACACATTTCCAAGGACAGAAATGCATTTGTTCTAATTTCAATAAAGACAATTCCTTGTTAAGAAGTTTAGACTGTGCTGATCAAGTTTTCCAAGCAGAAATTACAATTATTTAGCAAGCACAGGGTATAGAACACTTACTCTGTGGAGTTCTTGTCCTGAATTAACTGGTTGATGACCCACTGTTTAATTGCAACATGTTTATTTCCCCAGGTGATGTATAGTAATGTCGACTCTAAGTGTGCCCAGACAGCCTTTATGACTGAAATGCAAAGAGATTGCCTTGCAAATGAGATTTTGTCTGCAAGTTGTTCTTAAATGGTGTCTATCTAGCTGTGAGAAAAGTGGAAATTTGACTTTTCCTCCTTAGCTTAGCAACTGTGAGTTCATTTTGATTTTCTCAGCTCATTCTCTCCTTCATTCCAGCCTTTATTCCCCATATCAGGACAGTTGTGATCAATTCCTGTTTTGCTGCCTTTCTTCCATGCTTCTTCCTTCCTTCCAATATAACTCCTAAAATCAGGGTAAGCAGGATATTCTCTAGTTGTACAGGGACTTGATTAAAACTCCTCATTTTTCCATGAAAAGTATTTCACAATCACTAGATTCTTGGGCTCTTTCTTATACAAGTTCTGCATAGTAGACACGTGGATCATTCTATTCTACCCAGAACGAATCTTTCTTTTTTAAATTTTTTTGCCCAAAATTTATTTTCTTACTGTTTTCATTATTTTTTTCTAACACTAAATTCTAATAATCATTTATGTAGTAGTGAAGCTCCTTTTTCATCATCTTCATTTCCCACATTTCTAGATTGTTTCTCATATATCTGCAGTTTTTGACCCTAACTTAATATAGGACTCAACTTCAAGAAAAGTTAGCTGTACCCTTAGCTGTGTGTTTTTAATTAATCTAGGAGAATAGTATATAGGTAAGGGGATTTTTAACTCTCTCTAGAGAAATCTGGTTAACAGCTGCTGTCATATGTGCTCTACTTATGCACTCACTGCATAGTTCATTAAGCAATGTAGTATGACACACACCAACTGGGAAGAGTTTATATATTCTAAAGGGTTGGGGTTCTGTATAAATGTTCACACACTTGTGATCTACTAATACCACATGAAAAGCTATTATTTTGTATTTACTGTTTTGTATATTGAGAGTATAGTATAAATAGAAAATATAATTTTTAAACAAAATATTTTAGTCACCAATAAAAATACCTCTTTTAAAATTATAATTATATAAACGAAGAACCAAACTTCTCATTTCCATTGTTGCTCTTTACCAATATTAGTCAGTATCAACAGATAATAAAAACAATCTATCTCATAGAGTTCCTAGATTGGGGAAGACAGAGAGGGACAAGTTCAAAGACTGATTATGCTTAGTAAGTTTAGAAAATAATGTGAATAGCAATGTAGCTATAGAAAAGTAAGCAAGAGGACTGTGGCAGGAAATGATAGAAGCCATAAAACTGCTTGAGAGCAAACCCCATTGTACCAGGCTGAGCTTCAGCATTTACTGAGATGGACAAACACCATTGGAATATGCACAGTTTGGAAGGACATATGAGAACATCTCAAAACGTTTTGCTGTTGTTAAGACTTCTTTTTATACATAGGGTGAAAAGCTAGGGTTAGTAGTTTAGATTAAAGAATAAAAAATATTTTTCAGAAATTAAAAATTCTAGTTAAAAGACTACTGAGTAGCTTAGAAAGACAATAGTGATTTGGAACTCAGAGGCCGGAAGGAAAATGGTATGAAGTATTGGGATTCTGGATATATTTTGAAGTGAATGCCATATACAGATATGCAAGAAAGAAAGAGCATTAATTTTACTCAAAGATTTTTAAATTAAGAAAACTTTATTGAAGGCCTTAGCATGAAATCAATGAAATTTGATAAGTGTAATCATCAGCTGACTTCAGCTGACCTGTGAGATTAAAGATATTACTGTATGATCTTTGAATTATATAGCTAGTCCAACTACTAATTGATGCATTGTAATTATAAACAATGTATACATTCATTAAGCAGTGTAATACAACACATACTATTTTTGTCACATAATACCAGTTACATTACATCCCTTTCTCTTTGTAAAATAGAAATGACAATAATATTCACATAAGAGTATTGTATAAAATAAAATAATATATGCAACATGCATATGAAACATAGCTTGGCTCAACGAAGGGAAATGTGACTACTGAGGGTTTTGTACACTCTTGAAACACAATGAATTTCCATGGAGGACTGAACATTTTAATTACAGTTGTATTACTGGGTATTTACTTGGTCCCTTGAGTTTGAATGGGACTGGCACAGAATGTTGAAAAAAACATATATTTAAGAATAACATATAAAGTGCAGCAAAGAAAGATGATTATAGGGGGAAACAAACCCATCACTAGGTGTAATAATCTTGAATCCAAAATCAGAGAACAAAGACCTCAGGAAAAGCACGCATTTTATAACAGTGCTTCATTCAGCAATAGATAACATATATGACAGTAGTCATATGAAATGACAATAGTGCTGAAAATCTTTTACTGACAATAATTTTACTGACTCTGAATGATTCATACAGAACTTTGTATACTAACACAAACCTAAACAGTACATTCTCTGGGATGTATGCATTTCTCCAAATGTATTCCCATAATCAAGTGGCACATGATCACAATTGCAAATTTTAAGTCATTTATCTTCTGCAAGACTGCCACACCATATGGCACTTAATAATTATCCAACATATAAGTGGATAAACAGTAATAAGAAACTAATATAAATAAAACCTTTTTATAGATCCAGCTGTGACTCAACATTTGATTTTATATAACAAAATGAGTTCCATGGTGCAGTCTTATATTTATTTGTACATGACTGCTCAAATTCTTATTTTCTCTACCCATAAATCAGAGATCATAATTCTTATAAGGGTATGAATAAGGACTTAGAAAGATTTCTAAAATTATCAGCAGTTCAATAAACCAGAAGAGGAAGATACCTGAGATGAAGACAATATGAGAAGGGTTTACAAGTTCCTGGTGCGGAGAAGGTGGATTGCAAACAAGATACCACAGATGGCCTACATACTGCTAATGGCACCAGGTGTCTAAGTTGCTTGTGAAGTAAACCTTCATGCCATTTATCAATAATATTGCGCAGGTACTTTAATTCTTTTTGTTACTATCATTAGTCTAAATTATCATGCAACTTTGGGTATATAAATCAGGCATACTTGAAACAAATAGACATAACTGTCCATCTGGCTATGATTTTGGAGCCAAAGCAGGAACTACACCTGCAGGGTGACCAGTTAGAGTCACATGTGATAGCAATCAGTGAGTGCCCAAACAGGCTTCTGTCTCTATTCTCAGGTGAATAAACTTCACAAAATATCATCCAAAGATAAAGTGATTTTTTTAAGCACAAAAGTTTTGCCAAATACCAAAAAACAAGCACTTACATTTGTTACCTCATTTCTGATCATGCTGCCCCTAAGATAAATGAATTGATTAGTGTTCTTACAATATTTTCTAATAAATGTCTTACATATGCCAAAAGTTAGAAAACTGGGTGTGCTCAAAATACAATATCATTCCTATCATTGGAAAACTACAGTACCATTGGCTGATTGAAACAACTTACTTTAATAAGTTGTACCAGAGCTTTCTGACTATGTTCAACCAATGATAGATTAAGAAAAGTTTGGAAGTGCCAAGCAAGGGAGAAGACAAGGTGTTGCTAACTCTATTCCTTACTAGAGGAGCAAATCCAATACTGGCTTTCATGCAGTTGTAGGCTTTCGCAGGATTGTACTTCCCACATGGCCCCAGCTATCCAGGAAGTCTTCCACACTTTTGCATTTGCTCTAGTGGCCCAAGATTCTGTCTGCCATAATGCCACCATTCCTTGAAGAGGTAATGATTTTCTGTAATTATTCATTTTTTTTGGGGGGGGGTTCGGTCGTGGGGCCTGAACTCTTGGACTGGGTGCTGTCCCTCAGCTCTTCAGCTCAAGGCTAGTGCTCTACCACTTGAGCCACAGCGCCACTTCCGGTTTTTTTTCTTTTTTGCTTATGTGGTGCTGAGGAATCGAACCCAGGGCCTCTGGCATGCAAGGCATGCGCTCTACCATTGAGCCACCTTCCCAGCCCTAATTACTTATTTTTTCATCTTTTATTTTATTATTCTTAAAAAGGATTTTTAAGGAGTTATACAAGAGAGTTGTCATTTAACAAAGCAGTTTATGAATACAATATATCTTGATTAATGTCATCTCTTTCAATATTCTCACCCATCTCTTCCCTCCGAACCACTTCCCTCACTCTTCTTAATTTTGTAGGATATACATTTGATTCTTAACTGTGCTTTCCCTCTACTTCTCTGCACGTATTGACCCTTTCCCCTTGACCTGTACTAACTTCCCCTTTGCCTCCTATTCCTATTGCAAGCTAATTAGCTTTTCTTTCATGTGGCCAAAAATTCTTTGAAATATGATTCCTCCATTTGCAATACTGGTTCCTATTTATATGACTGGCTGGCTGGCAAATTGGCTCATGACTATAATCCTAGCTACTGTGGATATGAAGATCAGAAGGGCCACAGTTCAAGACTAGTTCAGAGAAAAGGTTGGTTAAATCTCATCTAGGGAATAAACAGGGTATGGGAAAATCTGTCTGTGTTTACAGCTACATGGGAGGCCATAGGTAGGAAGAGCACCATCTAGAGTGTTGCAAGGAAAAAAATAAGACAAGCTAAAATTTAATATAAAAGCAAAAAAGCCTGGATATGTGGATCAAGTAATAGAGCATTTGCTTAAAAAGTGCAAGGGCTTGAGTTCCACAAACACTACAACAAAAGAAAAGTCAAAATACGTATTTTTTATTGTGAAAATACTATACAGAGGGGTTACAATTACATGGGCAAGATAATGAGTACATTTCTTATCAAGCATTGTTGCCTCCTCCTTTGTTTCCCCTTCCCATCCCTTCCCATCTTGCCCCCCATGTCTCCTCCCACTCTACACTCCCCTATCCCCCCACTCCACCCCCCACCCCCCCGCCAAAGTTGTAAAGTTCGTTTTTCTACATAACGTCTTGTACATCTCATTGTTGCAATGGGTCCACCTGTATTCCTATTTAAATGATTTTTTCCCCTTCCCCTCCACAAATTATACCAACACCAAATACAGTGAAAACAGGGGTTGTACTGTGGGGGAGGGACATATAAAGCAACAAAGAAATATCTTATAAATATGTTATGAATATTCAAGCTTGCTTGCAATTTTACATCACTGCTAGTGAAAATGATTTTTTAATGTCTAATGTATTAGCAGTGTTCTTTACTTCTCCAGAGGTAAGGTTCATTTTTCTTTAAGAATGATAGCCAGTCTCTAACTTATTAACAATGCTAACACAGTGATTCACTTTAACTATGTATTTATGAGCATGAAATACATTAAGTAAATACATATTCAATAAATTTGAATTGTAGCATAATCAGGCTTATCCTAATTTATTTAGGTATATGTCCATTGTAAAGATACAGAATTTGAGCTGGGTGATAGTGGCTAGTGCAGGAGGCTGTGCTCTGAGGATCATGGTTTGTTTGTTATTAGTTTTATTTTATAGTAAAGGTGCTGTACAGAGTGTTTACAGTTACATGAATATGGTAATTAATACATTTCTTGTCAAACACTGTTACCCACTCCATGTTTCTCCCAATAACTCTACCCTCTCCTACTCCCCTGCCACCAAAATTGTAAAGTTTATTTACAACATAGAGTCTTGCGAGTATCTTGGTTCATCTTTTGTCCTGTTCCACCATTTTGTTATTCCCCCTTCTTTTCCCCAAATCATATAAACATATATACAAGACTCGGGGTGCCAGAATCAAAAACAGTGATTGTCAGGGTAAACCAATGGAAAAAAAGAAAAACAAAATAAAATAAAAAGAATATGATACAGTACATTGACAATAACAATGTTAGCAACCAAAAAGATCTGATGTTTCCATGTCTTGGAGTTCATTTCAATTAGCATAATTATATAGGGTCCTATGTATATACCTGTTGGGCTATTATGATCCTCTGCTAGGACTATCCTAGACATATACTAATTATTACAAATGAGGGAAACCATGGAGCCTATGTTTCTTTAGGTCTGTCTTACTTCACTTAATATGATTTTTCAAAGTCTTTCCATTTCCTTACAAATGGGGTTATGTCATTGTTTCTGATGGAAGTATTGAATTCCATTCTATATGTGTAGATAGATAGATAGATAGATATAGATAGATAGATAGATAGATAGATAGATAGATAGATAGATAGATAGATAGATAGATAGATAGATAGATAGATAGATATACCACACACACATATCACATTTCTTGGTCCATTCATCTATTGAGGGGTATCTAGGTTGGTTCCATATCTTAGCTATGATAAACAATGCTGCAATGAACAAAGTTGTGCTGGTAGCATTAGTGTGGGCTTGTTTGTGATCATTTGGATAAATGCCAAGGAATGGGATTGCTGGAACAAAAGGGAGTTATATGTTTAGTCTTCAAAAATATGTTTTTACTGGTAATTCAAAAAAGAAATCATGGTTAGTTAAGGTTTTGGGAAGAGATATCTCCAAACAGTTTCTTCTTCATAGGAATTTTCTAGAGTTCTTACTTCAGGGTCGTTTCCAACAGGAAATATATATATATATATATATATATATATATATATACACACACACATTATTCTTTATGTTATTATCAAAAACTGGGAATTAGTTTGTTTTGTTTTGTTTTTTAATGTTATGAAGTACCTACCAACACCTCATGGAGGTATTGTTATTAAAATGTATTCTAAAATACTGTTCAAATACACTTTAACTTGCATTTTTTGTATATATAGTATATAATGAACCAGTGTTTTTCTTTCTTTCTTTTTTTTAATTTAGTTTTTTATTGTGAAAATAGTTGAGGAGGTGGGAGGGATGGTATGGTAGGGGAACCATTGTTTAATACATTCCATTTGAGGCATTCCTAGCTGCAAAATCCTGAAACAAGTATTTTGAAAATGAAGGGAAGATGGATGGCCCAAGTACATAAAAACCAACTCTTGCACTTTAATCCATTTGCAGTATTGTGGTGGACAAAGGCAAGTTATTTCATGCTGAAACACCTTTTACAAATTTGGTAATTGGATCCCATTTGTGGAGTTTGCACCCTGTAAATGCCACTGCATTTCATTTATAATCAAACCGACTGGATTTGAGATGATATTAAATGTGCCAGATTGACTAAAAAAGTCCAAATGGATTCATACAGAAATGCTATTAACTTGGAAATGGTTCAATGGGCCTTTGGCATTTTCACATTGGTAAGCTTAATTTGTGGAGTGAGAACAATGAGCTAGAGAGATATTGAGCCCTGTACTTTTGCCACTTTTTACATTTATATTTGTTGCCTATGAACCTGAGCTGAGAATTAATTAAATTTCTGCCTTGTAGCTTTTCAGCTTTATAACATAGAGAAACTCTGTGATATTCACTTATTTCCTGTGTATTATCAGTTTAAACACAGATTTATTTTCCATGCAAGTATTTGTCTCAAACAAGGATAAGAAAAAGAAATGGGTGAAAAAATATAGCCCTGTGAAAATAAACTCAATATTGCATGCTTAATTGTACAAGTATCTGAGGTTTAAACCCTTAGGTTCTGCTCATAAAGACAAGGTAAGTATGTATTGTGTAAAGGTGAAGTAGCAATTTCAGCTACACAAATGAGCTGAAACCAAAGAGAAGCAGTGATAAAGACCAGTAAATAGGAAAGTATGTAAGACAGCTTCTGATAAGATAATTCGCAATAAATAAATGTCTACCAATATGATAACACCTTAATATTTGCATTCCCACAATGACTAGCAAAAATGCTGTGCAATCAGTATTCTGCAAGAATGAGTCCACTTTCTGTGTATAACATATAATCAGAGTCAAGGTACTTAAGAAGAGGTGTAAATTATATTTCATGAGGTTCATCATAGTAACCAGCTCTGATCAAAACCAGTTAGCTTAGGGCTAAGTAGTCAACTCTAGTCATTTATTTGCTCCTCAAACATCTATTTCCCTACTCTGATGGACACAAAGTTAGGTTATTGGAAATTTTAAGACATTTACATGATAAGCAAATCATATATTTGAAGACAACAAATGAATGCTAACGGTATCTTAGAACCAAACATGTTAATAAAATAGCAAGTGGTGAAGCGGCTTTTTAGTTGAGTGGCTACTGATATCTATGTTCCAAGCAGCAAAAGGGTCAAGAGGTGAGGGTGTGCTTAGCAGTTCTCACTTACATCCAGTAGCTAGTGTGGTTGGATCAGATAGGAAAGATGAAGGAAGTCGGGAGATTGGGTCAAGCTTTCTAATCCCTTTACAACTCTTTTATCATTGGAGAAATTGGATTTCAAAAATCTCTGAAGTTCTCTAATTCATGTGAATAAGATTGATAAAATTGAATCTCACTGACACATAGGAAGAACAAGAGAATAAAAAAATCCCTATAATACAAGGTAAATAATAGAGTGTCTAGAAAGTAAAACAAATAATAAAAATTCAGTTATGCTCGCTATTTTTAATAATTGTCATCAAAACAAAGGTCAGTCTATAGAGGAAAAATGTAACAGAGAATGAAATGCATAGCTATTAGCAACTTAAATCATCTTTACTATATTTTTTCTTCGCATTGTTACATCTGATATTACATTTAATTCACAGAATAATTATATTTAATTCACCAGTCCTTGAACTAGGAAGAAAACAGAATTTTGAGCCAGATATAGCTCCTGTGCTCAAAAATTAAATTTTAATATAAACAGAGGCAATAGAGCAGTCAGTTGCAGTAATATATGATATGTGTATGGAGCGGTAGTAATCAGTGGCTGTAGAAGAACATAGAAAGTCATGTAATCAAGCTGTGAGATCAGAGAGGCCTTCCTGGAGAGCTAATATTTATTCTCTTTGGGATGAGGAATTATTCAGATAAAAGAAGTCAGGGACAGGAGATGAATAGGGTAGGGGAAATTACAAGGAAAGAACTATAAAAAGGCTTAGGAGAGAGAAAAGAGAAGATTCAACCTACTTGGAGACTCTCAGGTAGTCACTTGAAAACAACTTGTAGTGCAAGTATAGAATTCAGAAAAAAGTTGTCAAACAGGTAAAAAGATCAATAGAGCTTTCTTGTGTCATTGGCGATTTTCAGTAATGTAGCAGACTGGTCTTATACAATGATAATTTAATTTTTCAAGTATTTTAAACTTTAACAAAAATATTAACAGCTAATATTTTACTTAAGTTTACTATATAATAAACATTTTATATATTAGGAAGGTAGAATGATTAGCATTCCATATATATATATTCCATACATATGTGGAATATATATATATTCCACATATGTATGGAATATATATATATGAAATCAAAACACTCAAAAGAGCTAAGTTACATGCCTCAACTCTGATTGATTTGGAGAACAAATTTTGGGGAGTCAAGTTAAATCAAGAAGACATTTAGAGTACTCCTAAAATAAGTAGTTCAGATACTATGAATAGTAAAATAGTACATACATGTATATAGTAACAGTGAACCTAAGGCAAAACTACCAGTATAGGGCTGTGATTCAGAATTCCAATAGACATGAGAGATGGAAGAGTGTAGGATATCTACCAACTTTGCTACAGAATGTAATGAATGGTACTGCCACTGGCTAAGGCAATGACCTGGAGAGAGAACACTCAAGAAAGCCAGAGTCAATGAGGAAAAAATTAGATATGGCTGAATGTGAGGGATTGTCACACATTTTAATACTCAGGCATTTGGATAGGCAAGTTTAGCCTGTCTGAGATAGAGAGCGATCGGGCTCTGCTCAGGTGATGGTGGGTATTCAGTGTTATGGAGCATGTGCAGGAAGAGTTAACATAGGAAACTGAGACGGATATTTTGAGAGCAAATGTTCTTGTGAAGTTGGCCCTTTGGCGGCCTCTGCAACTTAGCTTTTGAAGTATTCCCTGGTATAGTTGTTTTGCTCTACTTTCATTCTACAAACGTTTGTGGATGGCAAACACCCGCTTTCTCTTTGGGATTCTGAAATTTTTATAGCTTCTCGGCAGAGACTGCCTACAGGAGCAACCCCCATTAAAAGTCTAAAGGTCTGTCTCTGCTAGGCTTTCCAAATACACACACTGCTATATGAATAAATGGTGGCCCTATGCTACCATTCATGGGGAGGGGGTGAGAATGTAGGAAAACCAAGCATACATTTCTCCAACTTCTGTTAGCATCATGTGGCCTTAGAGCTACCTGCAGGACTTTGCTCTTGTAATAAATTTCGGCTACATACTTACCTAGTGAATGGTTCTAATCATTTACAGGTTGTATGGGTGGCCACGGGGAGCATTAAAACAGAAAACAGCAAGATTAAAAATTACTCCAGGTAACAGGTATCTGTTTTCAGAGAGGTAAGAACAGAAACCATATTTGAACAGGTTTACCAGTTCTTGAAAGGTAAAGAAAGTGTCAAGGGAATAAATATTCTCCAAGAACTTGAACTTTACGAAAAAGGAATAGTTGAAGAAACATGAAAAGAAACATAGTTTAGGAAAAATTTCAGAGTTGTAGAAGACTTGACTATGTCTATATGCTAATGCGAAGAAAAAATATAAGATTAAATATATAGACTAGAGAAAGGACTCAGTAGAGAAAGCATGCAAGGTCAAAGCCACAACAAAGGTATCATATTTTGATTTGGTTACCAAGTAGTAAACACTTACAAAGAGATAAGAAAGAAGCAAAGCTTAGTATGCAGAAAGACAGATGTAGGTAAAATGGACATAGGATAAGGGAACAGGAAACTTTGATTAGATGACTTTGTTATTTAGTTTAATTGTGTTTCTCTATGAAGTAAGAGATTTGTTGAACAGAATTATATAATTTTGATCAAAATAAATAGTTTCTATAGAATTTAGTAGCTAATTTTCATCCATCTCTCTCCTGCCCAACCCTTTTTTGATATATTATATTCAGAAACTGCTTTGTTAAATGGCAACCCTTTTGTATAACTACTTAAACATAATAAAAACATTTAAAACCTGTCATCAAAAGATTAATAAAGTAGAATTGAGTAGCTGAATTGATAAGCCATTTTAATTTTGGGGCGGATAGGCCTTCTGCAGTGAAGATCTTATAACTATCCATACTAGCCTTCTTACCAATGGCCATGGTCTCACTGATACTCACTTTAATATTCCCAGTAAAGGGTTTTTCAGACAAAAATATGGCAGAACAGAAAAAGATCATCAACACATTCATTGCAAGTTATCACCATTTTCTAGTATATAATTTCTTATCTCTTATTATTAAGTATTTTCTTGTAGCTAATCCTTTTTATTTTCCACATGAAAAGCCTTCAATTAAAGACATAAATTGGTACTAAGATTTTTTTTATTCCTTAGAATATCTATCTATCTATCTATCTATCTATCTATCTATAGAGGGCTCTTTACTATGTTCATAAAAGACCATTTCTGAACCCTTTATTAGTTTCTCTTTTACTGGTGTGTATGACTAATGATGTCAGTACCTATAGAAAAATGAAGCTATGGTTTAAGGTATGGCTTGGTAATTTAAAAAGTGACCTTTATAAAGAAGCAACCTCAGTAGAGACACTTACAGTAAAGACTTGTTTCTTCTATAAAAAAAATTATGAATAAGTAAGCCTGGAACCTGTGGATCATACCTGTAATTCTGCTCAAGAGCTTGAGTTCTAAGGACTGCTCTAAGAAGCCAGCCTAGGCAGGAAATCCATAAGACTTTTCTTCAACTAATCACCAAAAAGCCAGAAGTGGAGCTGGGGCTCAAGTAGTAAGTGGGCTATCCTTGAGCAAAACAGCTCAGAGACAGTGAGTGCCCATGCCCTGAGTTCAAGACTCAGGACACACACACACACACACACACACACACACACACACACACACACACACACACACACACAAACACACATCAGTTATGATGAATGAAATAAAATCTATAAAATACTTAATATAGTCATAAGGAGATTAGAGAGAAGTAATACTGATTATGGAAGACTTTTTCTGGTAGGTCCAGGGAAATAATTTTCCACTCCTACATCAGCACATGAAACTGTCACCCATCACCTGGAAACTGGCTTGCAATACATTTGTATGGCTACATCAGGTCTAAAGTACCTGAATCTCTAGAGAGAGGAACCTGCAACTACAATGAAAACTGGGGAATCTGCTATTCACATAATATGTCAATGATAATTAAGGAAGAAACAGGAAGTGTTAAGCAGAGGATGAGTCTTATGATCTGGCAGATGCTAAAAACATTATCCTTACTTTTTTGAAAACATGCATAAGCAGAAGCAATGAAGTCAGTTAATGGGATTTATGCATAATTCAGAAAAAAGGATGATAGGCTTGGTATTGTCAAAGGAAGTAGTAGAAAAAGAGTGAATTCTAGGTATATTTCAAGGTAATTTCAACAAACAGAATGAATAGAAGAGCAAGAGAAAAGACAAGGAAAACAACACAGATGTTTGGAGAATCCTGAGGAGTTGAGCTCCTCTGAACTAATAAATTTTCCCTCTTTATAGGACAAACCTGGATCTGGCCAAACTGAAATAAAAATGATGACAGTTTATTTTCTCCTCTCTTTATGCTTTTTCCTAGCATACCAGTGACATCACACATAGGTGGGATCAACAACCTGAATAGAATGTTCCAACTCTAAGAAAAATGCTTTGGAAGCTCTCAAAACATTTTATACAATTTTTGACTTACCTTTGAGAAGTCACTAAATAAAGTTTAAGCTCTGATTTATTGTTACTAAAGACATTATTATCATCATCATCATCATTAGCTGATATTCTGGGATCTTGTTATTTAATACCCAGAAACTGTAACTTGTCAATTTTTCATATTTATGATAATGGCAGAGAAGACAGGAGCTTTTATGAGAATTTTATAACACTTCATTCCCACCCAGATGGAAAATTGAGCTCTAAGATTTACCACCTGATGAATTCAGATATGCTTCATATAATGACCAAGAATGATTCTCTCCACTCTTAGGAAGCACTTTGCTCAGAACTATAACTTCAGTGATAAATGATGCTTCTTTAAAATAAAGTGCTTCTATTTTTATAATTAATACTTTCAGTAATATTAATGATTCCCACAGCTGATTTGATTTTTAGATAGACAATTTTTGATTTCCAAACACTATCAAATTTTGATTATTCAAATCAATGGAATAGAACTTTGGAAGAGATTATCCCAAATACAAATCACCCAAGCCATTTTATCATTACTTTCAGAATTCATTTCCATACATTTTAATTTGAGTTTCTGAACAGTCAAAATGCATATACTCATGCACAAATTATGCAACTTTCTCATGTGATAGCCAAAGTAAAATTATCCCATGTTATTGATACCTAAGTTAATTATTCAAAATTGAATATTACAAATGGTCTCATAGTATGATTTTAGTCATTGACATAATGTAATGTGACTTGCTGACTTTGTGCATCCTTTTTGTCTTATTTTGGCTAGTTTGAAGCCAAGAACTATAAAATTCAAACCTAGTGCATTTCACTATAGTGATTTTCTGATCACTAACAAAGTGATTGGCTGATAACCTAGATTTGCAAAATAAAGAAATAAATAAAATTGAAAAGCTCTATATCTTAGTATTGAGAAGTTTAAACTTCCCTAATCTAATTTTTATCAAATTACTATTATTATAGTTATTGCATTTAGAAAGATTTTTATTACATATACATATACATAAACCTTTCTAGAGATAATGAAGTCATAGTTAGCTCATCATCGGTGGCTACTCATCCATCACTAACACCTGTGCTCCATGGCTACTCATCCATCACTAACACCTGTGCTCTAAACTTCCATTGTCCTGGTTTCCCACCTTCACTCTTCTTTTTATATCATCTAAAAGTCTCCACACTTACATCATTGAAGACTCTCAACTTTACCATGTAGTCTATTGCTCCAATATTAGTAATGACATCATAATCTTCAGAAAAGCTAAAGTCTGTATCTTTGTCTTACTCAGTATTATTTGGGCATTCCTTCTTTCCTTTGAAAAAATTATTGTAAAGGTGATATTCAGAAGGGTTATAGTTACATCAGTCAGGTAATGAGTACGTTTCCTTTCAACAGTGTCACCCACTCCTTTGTTCTCTCCCAGTTTTTCCTCTCCCGACTTCCTTCTCCACAAAGTTACATAGTCCATGTCCAACATAGTGTCTACTGAATATCACTGCTGAATTAATTGGCTCACCCTTTGTCCCACTATTTCTGTGCTTCCCTTCCATTCCCCAAGCCTGATAGACAAGACAAAGTGTACAGAAATCAAATCCAGCAACAAAAGGAAATGTACCAAAGTAAAAATGAAAGAAAGAAAGAATCCTGAACAATACAATAATAAACCTCTTGTTCCCATTTCTTGGAGTTCATTTCTATAAGCATAATTTTATATGATTATATTCACATAGCTATCGAGCCTTTGTGATCCTCTCCTAAGAATATTCTCCTTTGTTCTCACTGTGTGAATGTTTAGAATGTTGTTCAATTAACCACATCCAGGAGTAATTATTTGTCTTTTACTCTCCATTGGGTTTACTTGTAGATTTATAGGCACATTATAATTATTATAGATGAGGGAAATCATGCAGCTTGTGTTTCTTTGGGTCTGGCTTACTTTGTGTAGTATATTTTTTTCCAAGTTTTTCCATTTCCTTACAAATGAGACAATGTCATTCTTTTGTGTGTGTGTGTGTGTGTGTGTGTGTGTGTGTGTGTGTGTGTGTGTGTGTGTGTGAAAATACTGTACACAGAGGTTACAGTTACATGAGCAAGGTAATGAGTACATGTCTTGTCAAGCATTGTTGCCTCCTCCCTTGTTTCCCCTTCCCATCTCCCCCTCCCCCGCCAAAGTTGTAAAGTTCATTTTTCCACATAACGTCTTGTACTTCTCATTGTTACAATGGGTCCACCTGTATCCCTATTTAAACGATTTGTTTTTTCCCCTTCCCCTCCACAAATTATACCAATGGAATTCTATGCCTCCATAGAAAGAATGACATTGCCCCATTTGTTAGGAAATGGAAAGATTTGGAGCTAATTATATTAAGTGAAGTAAGCCAGGCCCAAAGAAACATAGGTCCCATGGTTTCCCTTATTTGCAATAACTAGTATATGTCTGAGTCAAGCAGAAAAGGTCAGATAATGTGATGTTAGGCGAAATGTCATTCTTTTTGATGGAAGCATAGAAATTCACCTCACCCCAGTTAGAATGGAATTATCAAGAAAACTAATAACAGATGCTAGTGGGGATGTAGCCAACAGGGAACGCTACTACACTACTGGTGAGAATGTAAACTCCTTCAACAACTCCCAAAAGCAGTAGGGAGGTTCCTCAAAGGACTAAACATAGACCTTCCCTGTGTTACAGTCCCACCTTGTCCTTGAGCTCCTTGACGCGCATCAGGAAGAAGCTGTCTATCCAACTGAGAGCGGCCCTGTGCTCTGCCGCACAAGGCCCCACATTGGCCCCCATGTTCTCACAGAGCTTCTGGATGAGTGCCATCACCTCGTCGCAGTTCAACTTCACGCAGAATACCTGGGAACAGAACAAAGCCAAGTTCCAGGCCCTCCTCTGGCTCCTCCACTATCTCCCCGCCTCGTAGCTTTACCCAGAAGATCCTGAGATGGCCCTGATACTGAGGCCAGGCCCCTCAGGGCTCCCCGTCCAGCCTCCACTTACTGTCCTGATCCTGGATCTTCTCAGACAACCATCCTCCGTGACAAAGTTTCCTCCAGCTTCCCCAGCCCCTCTCAATCCTCTTGCCTGCCGCCCCTGCTGGGGCCTCAGTCCCTGACCTCACTCTGGCCCACAGCCTACCTGTCCCGAGCCCTGACGCCCTCCCACTTGTCCTTTTGCCTCTGCCCCTGAGGCTGAAGGAAGGTTGCACCTGCTAAGTCCTGACTCAGCTCGCTTACTCATTAGTGCACCTTTAGCACGCCCACGTGCCAAAGCCCCTGTGCAGGGCTGTCTGGATCCACACTCTGTGTAGTGAATCCATGGGCCAGGATGCCAAGGAGTGCGTGGCACCTCCATGTGTGCCAGCCACTGGGGACCTGACAGGGTACGGGCCATTTCAATGCACAGGCCTCAGGGATACCAAAGGCTGGTACCTCCTAAAGGAGAATGAGAGATGTCCAGCCAAGAAGGGCCCTGACATCAAGAGAAGGCCCAGACATGTTGATCATCACCTTGGCAATTCTGGAGGAGGCACAGAAAATCATCCCTGTGTTGTGCCCCAGAGATCCTCCTTGCATTTCTCCAGCCCCCTCTCCTTTGAAGCACCCCAGAAGGAGCAGATCTGGCTTACTGTTGGAGACACAATTTTGAACATGATCAGCTCTGCCCACAACTCAGATGAGGGAGCTACTCTCCCTCAGCGTCAGCTCTGGCTAGTTCTTGATGCTTTTTGCATTTTGGGGGGGAGGGAGGGGGGAGTCGGTCATAGGGCTTGAATTCTGGGCCTGGGCGCTGTCCTTCAGCAATTCAGCTCAAGGCGAGCACTCTACCACTTGAGGTACAGTGTCACTTCCACTTTTCTGTGCTAACAAGGCACCTTCCAGTGGTTTATTGGAGATAAGAGTCTCACAGTTTTTCTTGCTTGGGCTGGCTTTGAACCACGATCCTCAGATCTCATCTTCCTGAGTAGCTAGGATTACAGGCGTGAGCCACTGGCGCCCAGCTGGCCATTCTTTCTTAAAATCAGTATCTTTAACACATCTTCCCTGGGTCTAACTTCCACCCAAATATTCAAATTAGAATTTTGAAGTCAGCCTATTTTTTTCTGTCCCTTAATTAAATATCTTTTTTGTTCATTTTCCCACCATTAGTTTCCTCAGTTCCATTGCTTTTTTCCAAATCCCAGGCCTACCTCAGTACTAAGCTAGTCTCACTAAAATAAAATCTTGATATCACAATAAAATAGTCATTCTTATAAACTAAATTGGAAATATTCATAAATCATCCAAGGATTATCATCTGAAAACTGACTATAAATTCATTTGAAGATATATACATCCCTTTTTTTAATGACCTCATTCATTCTAACCACCATTCACAGAATATTACTTATAAATAACTCTTACAGCATTTTGGAGGACTTGTAATGTTCCATCATTTACTATACTTCTATTTACATATGCATTTCCAACTGTACAATATGTTAAGCACAACTCTAGAGATGAGTATAATATATTTTTAAAAATAGGTTGTTCTCCACGTTTATGTCCTCCCATAGGATCTGAGTGTCGGGGTAAAGTTGTTGTTGTTGTTGTTGCTGTTGTGTGTGTGTGTGTGTGTGTGTGTGTGTGTGTGTGTGTGTGTGTGCGCATGCATATCTGGGTTCTTACTTGTTTCTTCAGTATCTCAGCATCATTACACAATCAATACTGCACAATTAGGAGGTAAATGAATAGATTAATCATTTTACAATGAATTTTATTTGAAAGATTTAGATTAGTTCAACAATTATTTAAATAAAAAAGTAAATGTATGTCTTGAATTTATAGAGAGGGAAATAAGATTAAATATTCTTTGCATTCTTAATAATGAGCTAGAAAATTATAATGTCACAGAATATTAGTGTTTGCCCAGCACTTCTACAGGAAAGAAATACAATAAATCAAGATATTGTCATTGAAAACAACACAGCTAGTTTTCTTGAGGAATAGAACCCAAACAGAGTAAAATGACATGGCATTTTTTAAATAGAGAGTATACACTTGTATAATTCCTATTAGCTATAAATTCTTTAACTTTCCCACTTCAAAGGAAATTATGATTATTATCTGGCTTGATATTGAATGAACAGGAAATTTTAGGTTTAGGAACAGTCACAAAACAATACAAGTTTTAAAATAAGTTTTTTATGAAATTTCAAAATGATCCTTTTTCAAGTCATCAAGATATCAAAGAGGAAATTGAAGGCTCAGCTCCAAAGTCCCATTCATATTGTCAAATCTATACACCAAAGTTCATCATAAAGATAGTGGCAAACTCATAATGTCTTGAAAACATGCAAGTATAGTTTAAAATAGCATTTCTCATCAGACAAACGGGTCAGTTTTCAAAGGAATCAAGACACCAACACCAGTCAGAAAATGAACATAACTCTATTTCTATCCTTTACTGTTTTAAGGATGATCCGCATACACTTTCTTATTTCAAACTGCACTTCCTTTAGGAATCCATTCATAAATAATAAATAAATAATCACCATTTTCACCAGTTCAGAGATTCACTTTTCAGTACTTCAACAATTTGGACTGGAAATGCATAGAAAATTTGATGCTATATCATACTTATTGACCAAATATTAAATTTTATTGTGAAAAGAACAATGGAGGAGGAGGAAGAAAGAAAGGAAGGAAGAAAGGAAAAAGGAAGGAAGGAAAGAGAGAAAGTAAGAAAAGACAGACAAACCTAACTAGACAAACCTAACTAGACAAACCTGATTTTTTCATTTGAAAAATAGGTATACTGCATTATATTTCAACACTTCAATGTAACAGAAATCATTAAATCCAGGAAGAATTCATCTGAATAATAAAATTGTCATTTACGTCTACTGTATTTATGAGGTGATTTTTTTTGTTGCTTTGTATGTCCCTCCTCCACGGTATAACCCCTATTTTCACTGTATTTGATGTTGGTATAATTTGGGGAGGGGAAGGGAAAAAACAAATTGTTTAAATAGGGATACAGGTTGTCCCATTGCAACAATGATATGTACAAGAACTATGTAGAAAAGCGATCCTTACAATTTAGGCAGGGGGTGGGGAGAGGGGGTGTATGGGAGAGGGTAATGTAGTGATAGAGATGGGATGGAAGGGATGGTGGGGAAAAACAAAGGAGAAGGTAACAATGCTGGATAAGAAATGTACTCATTACCTTGCTCATGTGATTGTAACCCCTCTGTACAGTATTTTCACAATAAAAAAAAAACTTATTTTTTTTAAAAAAAGGTGAAAATAGAAGTCATGGAAGTGATGGTAAAGAGCTCAAGAGGAAAGAAGAGAGTCAGTTCTAGAAAAGAACCAATTTAGGTCAGAGGACTTTAGCAGTACCCCTGATAGGTGTGAATGTAAGGGCAGCCCTCATTTGCAAGGGAGAGTGTTCAGGAATGAACTAGGATTCCTTTATTCACAAAACAAGTTAGACTGTCAGCTCTTAATGTCAAATAATCACTTGTAAAAGTGGGAATGATCATGTCAGAACTCATCTAAGCAATATTTACCATAAAAATAAGGCTTTTAAATACCATTTATTGACTATTTTTTCCATTCTCTATCTTATTTATATTACTTTATCATTAGCTTTTATAGTTAGATTGAAGTCCTTTTCAAGATCATTATATGTAATAAAACTTAATACTGACTGAGTAAAACTAGGCTCCATCAAAATTCTTCCTAAATTTCCCCAGAAGTTATTTTACTTTGCTTAAATTATGATTTTTGTCAACAATTTAAAAAGAAACAGGGAAAAAAAACCCTTATTGTCCTTAGCTGAGGCCTTCACACACCTTGGGATTTCTTTCTTAACCTCCTTACTCATATTATCAGAGAACAAGAGCCTCCATTTCTAGTTGGCACCTAAGTTTCTGGCTATTATGAATATATGTTTCTGCAAATCACATGAAGTAGTTATACCAAATTACAAGACAGTGAATCGTAACTAAGGCTACTGCCTCAGTAATTTCATTGTTGAAATTATTCAAATAAACTCCAGGCCTCACTTCTTCAAATGATTTACCAATTTCTGAATCTTCACAAACCTCATTCCATCCTTGTTTCTTAACATTAAGGACACTGTTTCATATTCTTAGAATTCTCAACTCTTCTTTACATTCCTCATGTTTCAGAGACAAGAATTTCAACTCTTCTAAAAATTAATGATTTAACTTTTATTTCAATTTCTGTAATTAATCACAAGAAAATAATAAACATTTCAATATTGATGTGCTTCTATTTCTCATATAATTCATGTCAGAATGTATGAAAGACAACCAAAATCTATAAAAGTGGAATCTTAGACTCAAAGTTTAGAAAACTCTTTTACCTACAGGTAATGTACCATTCAGACAATGACAATTTGGTAGGTGGATAATAACATCTTTCCCTTCAAGGTGCTTCCAGCAGGTAATCTTAGACTGATTTCTGCACATGAAAGGTGATTTAGAGCTATGATGGAGCATGAAAAAGATTCATAGAGACTACTGGAAAATCACAGGAGCATAAAGATAAAATGGAGCTATGGATGGTTTTATAATTATAATAGGAGAGGTTATAGTTATTTAAATACAGTATGCTTACATCTTTCCCCAGTCTTTAATCCCTTTCTTTTTGATGTCAGCTTCATCATACAAATATATGCATAGCTTCTTGACGCTAAATCAAAAATAAAGCAGCAATTTTTTTTTCCATTTTCACATTGCATTAAAATTCCACCTGTCAATGCCTTGAACCTAAAGGATGCAGTGGTAAGTTTCAAATGGACACCCAAATGCTTGGACTTAGCAGCAAGAAAGAGCAAAAATCATGCCTATACCTATTTAAATATGTATGTGGAAAATAAAGATGCTTTCGTGAAAAGCTTCTTGCCATTCAGATTCTAAGACATCCATCCTCAAGAATATTTTAATACTTTATCCACACTAAAAATGTTTATTTTCCCTCATGTAAATAAACATGAACTTTATTTCTTTTGCAAAGGTTTCTGTTGATTTTTCAGAAAAAGAGATAGCAAAAATAAAATATAGCTTTGTGGCTTTCATGTATATTAAGACCTGTTACCTGATTTTTGAGGGAATCTATTATCAAATCTTTACTAGCTAAAAAGCATTTTCCTTGAGGGCTTAAAATATAAGTCTGTGCTGTTTTTTACAGTTGATGTATAAGGTTGCCTTCACGTTAAGATTTGAAATGGCTCATTCATATTTACTCCATTTTCAGTCAGGAGAGCAACAGGCTAGTCTGTAGCTCTATAACTCTCAATAAACTAAAGTAGCTCAAAGTTGGTTTCCTATTTTATTTTCACTCACTCACAAATACTCTTTTATTTTACTCTTCCAAGACTGCATGTTCTCTCAACACCAAACTCTGGACAGTGTGGATGAGGCAAATTTAGGGTGCTGCTTCACAGACATCTCCTCTCACTAGGATTTCTTCTTTGTGGTACTCAGTAGAATTTTAAAGACAACCAATAGATAAATATAACTTTCTTCATCCTATGTCCTTTGGGTGTAAGAGATGGAGGTGATGATCAAATGATACTAATGTTCAATGATAAATAAATAAGTTCTGGTGAGCTAATAAATATATACCATAGTGACTAAAATTAATCATATCATATTGATCACTTGGCATCTCTTAAGAGAACAATTATTGATTAATTTCATCAAATAAATACCAAAAAGTACAACCAAGTATAGATAGATGGTGATGTGTGCTTTCCTTTATTTGCTTATGGTAATTGGTTCACAATATACACATTTGTCAGGTCACCGTTTTCTACATCTTGAGTACATGACTTTCTGTTTAAACATTTTAAATAAAATTCTTAACTAACAAAATATTAAACAATAAGATCTCTGCTTCGAAAAATTTTTTTCTGACAAAAAGAATATTATCACTTGCGATGATCATGCCCACAAAGTATAGTGTGAAGATCTGTTTAAATAAAATGAACACTATGGTAAATAATGCTGCAATAAAGATAGTTGTGCTGGTAGCTTTAGTATGGTCTTGTTTGTGATCATTCGGGTAAATGCCCCAAAGTGGGATTGCTGGGTCATAGGGAAGCGCTACCTGGAGTCTTTTGAGGAAACTCCATACTATTTTCCAAAGTGGTTGAACAAGTTTACATTCTCACCAACAATGCAGTAGAGTTCCCTTCTGTCCACATCCCCTCCAGAATCTGTTGTTATTATACCAGATGCCCCTCAGTAGATGAATGGATCAAGAAAATGTGGTCTATATACACAATGGAATTCATTGCCTCCATCTGAAAGAATGACATTGTCCCATTTGTTAGGAAATGGAAAGCCTTGGAAAAAAATTATATTAAGTGAAGTAAGCCAGGCCCAAAGAAACATAGGTCCCATGGTTTCCCTTTTTTGCAATAACTAGTTTATGTCTGAGACAAGCAGAAATAGACAAGTTGACGTTAGGCCAAATGAACCCCAAGATAAGGACTCAAATGGTTTTTCTTTATTGCTATTGTTTCTAACATATTTATAAGATGATTTCTTTGTTGTTTTGTATGTCCCTCCCCCACAGTATAACCGCTGCTTTCACTGTATTTGATGTTGGCATAATTTGTGGAGGGGAAGGGAAAAAACAAATTCTTTCAATAGGGATACAGTACTACCCATCGCAACAACGATATGTACAAACGAGCTTTACAACTTTGGCAGGGGTGGGAGGGTGGGGAGGGGAAGATGGGAGAGCAGGCATGGTTAGGGGAAACAAAGGAGGAGGCAACAATGCTTGATAAGAAATGTACTCATTACCTTGCTCATGTAATTATAGCGCCTCTGTACGGTATTTTCACAATAAAAAACTTATTAATAAAATAAAAAAATAAAAATAAATAAAATGAACACTTGGAACATAAGAATAATACAATAGTATAGAGACAAACCTTTAGCAATGTAACTTCAAGGATGTTCTGGAAAACAGCAGTAATAAAGAAATATTTTTTTAATTTTTAATTTTTTTATTGTGAAAATACTGTATAGAGGGGTTACAATTACATGGGCAAGATAATGAGTACATTTCTTATTAATAAAGAAATCTTTAAAATAAAATAAAATGCTCTTTATAACGAGTATTTTAAAACAAACCTGGACATAGCTCTTCATTTACTTATCATTTACCCCATTATAACATTTATAGCAAGAACTACCCTCAATAAAAACATTAGATTGAGGAAAAACAAATAGGGATACATTAAGAAATATTTAGGACAGCAAAGATTTATGAAGAGAATAAAAATTTCAGAGAGAGGAAATTGTCCTAGCCATTTTAGGCTGTGTGGAATTACACACTTAACTAGGGGCTTTCTGGCAGCAAATGCAAAAAGGGAAACTTGTTTTTGTTGTTGTTGATTTTTTTACGCTTTTCATATTTGTCTGCTGGTAATATGTGTCTTCCATAAGCAAATTGACATTCTATTAGTGTCTACTTTTAAGAAAATATTTTATGTAATACTAGCATAAGAAATAAAGCATATGTAGTGATATACTTCGGGGATTATTATTTCCCTAACTATAAATGTTAGGGAAAACTTATATTTTCATCAGCAGTGTTATTTGTAAAAGTCTGAAGAACATTAACATGTGATAAAAAATATGTGATCATATGTATTCAAATGTTTTTTTTCTTTCATGTTTCTAACACATTTATAAGTTTATTTCTTTGTTGCTTTGTATGTCCCTCCCCCAAGGTATAACCCCTGCTTTCACTGTATTTGATGTTGGTATAATTTGTGGAGGTGAAGGGAAAAAACAAATCGTTTAAATAGGGATACAGGTGGGCCCACTGCAACAATGAGATGTACAAGTCGTTATGTCAAAAACGAACTTTACAATTTTGGTCGGGGGGGAGGGTTGGGTGGGGTGGAGTGGGGGGGAGGATGGGATGGGAAGGGGAAACAAAGGAGGAGGTAACAATGCTTGATAAGAAATGTACTCATTATCTTGCCCATGTAATTGTAACCCTTCTGTACAGTATTTTCACAATAAAAAAGAGAAAAAATTATGTCATCATATCTTCAAATCTTTAATAACTGATATTTTAGCAAACTTGTCTAAAAAAGGTGGGGAGATACTTAAAATATATATATGAACATTACTAATAATATGCAGAGAAAGTGGCATGTGCATAGGAATGCAATTTTTCTTCTTTTCTATCTCAGATTGGAAGGCATCTTCTATAGTTCACAATATATTTTTGGAATTATCGCACATGCTGTATTGATGATTATACAAGTTATCCTCTCTTAGCTTCTGAGAATAAGAGATTATATAAAGATAATTTTTATTTTAAAGATCATTTTTATTTTAACATATTATAAAGATTACCAAGGTACCTATAAACAGCCACTAATAATTAGGTCATATTTTCTCTTTTGGTAATTTCTCTCTAATGTATGCAAAAAGTTAGTGACACAGAATTTCTCAACATAATTTTTAATGTTTTATTGTGCTCATTTTCACTCACCATCCAAATACATAGTAAAAACACATTTTTATAAAATATGATTTGTTTCATTAAATATTTATGTAGGTATATCACTGATTTATATGGATGTGTTGCTCTTGAAAATTCAATTGTTTTATATTAACATATTCAACTGTATAATATTGCAAATGCTTTAAACAGTTTCTAAAAAGCAAAGGGCAAAAACTATGACTACTCAGAATATTGCAAGTGGTATAGATAGATTAGAGTTCTTTACAAAGTTCTAACAAGCACTCATCATACCAACATTTTAAAGTTCAGTAAAATTTATTAATAAAACATTTGCTTCCACTAGATGTAATAGAAACAGTCATGATCCAGCATGAACAAAACCTCCAATAGGCAGGAATAAAGTGCGGCAGTATACATACCATATCACATAAAAAAACTCCTTGTTACAAGTACTTACCTATCTGGAATAAATTCCCTCACAGTTTGACAATTAAAACACTTGCAGATCTAAGCAGACCCACTATCTATACAGAGATAAAGGTATGACTGAAGTATTACAATGTAAATATATAAACCCTTCAGTGTCATAGTAGAATAAAAGTGATAATTATAGAAAAATTAATGCTAAGTAAGAGAAAATTTTGCACACAAACCCAAGAGCCATAAAAGTAGAAAATGTCATCTAAACTAAAAAGACCAAGCAGTTTTTGAACATTAATGATGATGAAGCACTTAAGCAGATTATTATGATGATCAAAGCTGTTCTCTACCACATGAGCCACGGCTCCACTTCTGGGTTTTTTTGATGACTAATTGGAGATTAGAGGGAGTATTATAGACTTTCCTGCCTTGGCTGGTTTTGAACAATCCTCATAGGATTTTCAGAGAATTGAGATGACTGGGAGAAGGGGTGTTTGGAGGAAATTAGCCAATGGGTGCAATAATACAGGAATAAGTTCTGATATTCTGTCACCCAATAGCTCACTAGTAAAAGTGCATTATATCCAAGATTTGGGTAACCATTTCTTCTGTTTCTTTCCAGTTTGTTTATCATCACTTAAATGAAGGACCCAAAATTGAACTTGATATTCTTATTGTCCTACTTAGAAAGCTTTTGGCCGGGAATTCACTGTTTAAAATTTTTAAAAAAGTCTAAACTGCTTCCTCAGACATTCAACCTTTAGGTTGACCTCGCTGTTTTTCAGCCTCAGGTCCTGTCACAAACAGTGCCCTAAACTTCAACAAAATTGAAATTATCTCTCATAAATGCTATTTTTCCATATCAATATTTTCTGTACAATATAAATTGACCTCATATCATTTTAGATTGAGACAAACTGAAATAATAAATATATATATACATTAGTATTACAGAAAAACCTGATATATTACCACAAAATTCTAACTTTAGCAAATTGTTATTGGAATTGGGTAATTTTTGAAAAGTATTTTTTAAGAATTGCTGTTAACCCAGAGACCTGTGGCTCATACCTATAATCCTGGCTACTCAGGAGGTTGACATCTGAGGATCCTACTCCAAAGCCAGATGGGGCAAGAAAGCCCAGAGACTCTTATACCTAATGAGCCACCAAAAACCCAAAAGTAGAGCTCAAATGTACACTCTACAGTGTAAAATCTTGGGCAAAAGTGCTCAGGGACAGATCCCAGGCTGAGTTCAATTCCATGGATCAGCACCAAAAAAAAAAAAAGAAAAAGAAAATGCAGTTATACATTAGTATTGCCAATAGGTTATATTACTTAAATTGCTTTCCATGTGTCAAAAATTTTAAGTACTGTATTTATTTTCATTATAAGATTTACATACCTTAACTTTAGAGAATTTTATATATATATATATATATATAAACAAACTACTTAAGCAAATAGTACTTAAGTCAACCTAAAATATAGATGAGATATTTTTATATTCATGAAAAATTGCAAGACTATATGTAAAGAAGGGTGTCAATGATGCAATATTTTCAAACTTGTCTTGTGTGTTATCAAATTTCCTGCCCATACAGCAGAGGCAAAGCTAGTATTTATTTTTTTTTATTGTGAGAATAACATACAGAGGAGTTACAATTACATGGGCAAGATAATGAGTACATTTCTTATCAAGCATTGTTGCCTCCTCTTTGTTTCCTCTTCCTATCCCTTCCCATACTCTCCTCCTTCCCCAACCCAATCCTCACACCCCCCACCAAAGTTGTGAAGTTCATTTTTAGACATAACATTTTTGTACATCTCATTGTTGCAATGGGCCTACCTGTATCCCTAGTTAAATGATTTGTTTTTGCCCTTCCCCTCCACAAATTATACCAACATCAAGTATAATGAAAGCAGGGGTTATACTGTGGGGGAGGGACATACAAAGCAACATAAAAATCATCTTATAAATGTTAGAAACAATTGCATGAAAGAAAAAAAAACACTTGAATACTTACCTTGGAATTCATTCACCTAACATCAATTTTATTTCAGGTATAATTTCTCTAGCTTCTTAGTACATGATATGATTGAAATAATCTTTTAGTAGTAGAATAATTAAAATCACAAACTAAGTGAGTGTAAGATCGGAAATGAAACATTTTAAGAAAGTAGAGCTACTCAAAATTGCATGTAAATCTACATTCATTAGCTAATACCTAGCGTAGACTTTTATTCCTCGAAAAGCATCGAGTGAGCTACTGTCTGCACCTCTGTGATGCATGTTTCTCCAAATCATTAAGTTTAAATATTTTGGTAGGGCTCAAAGTGATTCTCTTCTTTACTTCAACGTGTAAAAACCACCATTTCCAGGGGCAAACTAAGTGCATAACTGTCAGGAAAGGAACCACACTCGAAAAATGCTAAAATTTATGTCTATTCAAGAGAAATGATCATTGTTCTACTTAACTGACTGTAGATTGCATTGGGCCCCGGGTACTGTAAAATGGGCAGCAAGGGAAAGACATGAGGGCAGCTATGCTTCTTTTGTATAACAGAAAAGAGAAAATGCCTAACACTTCCTTAAGTGCCAGGAAAGTATCTTTCTATGGAGTATGAAGGTTTAGGCCTACAAACAGGTCACAGAGTCTATCTCATACAAAATATCATTTAACTTTCATTTATCTTTCATCTAAGTTTAGAAATTTACAGTTAGATTTTTTTAAATGTTGCCATTTAAAAAAAAAGCATTAAAGGGTTTAATATGAAAATAGGAGTAAGAAAATTAGGATTAAAGAAATCCCCAGAACCCCCCCCCTTTTTTGCCTATTTCTAACACTATTCAGTTTGGTGATAAGATCTAGTTTGTTTTCTCCATACACAAAAGGAGAACTTTTTAAAGAGAACTTTAGGGTGTTAACTGATGGGACAGTCTCCATTGAAGGGATAGCTTTCTCTAAAGAGCAGCCCTATCTGTGAGCTGTTTGATGGATTCCAAGAACTTATTATCTGTGTTCCATAGTATTTAGAGTTTCCCAAATGCAGAAGATACATTTGGTTTTCTCAGAGAGACAAAGCTGGTGAGTCTCTTGAATATATTAAATGCTAAAACTTATACAAAGATATAGTATATAATTCTATTTTATGGCACAGGCTGAGAGAAGAGAAGAAAACATCTCCTGGAGAATTTATCTGCCATGATAAATTAAGTGGTCTCCCCATTTCCCTTCAGTTTCATTTTCTCTGCTTCCAACAGTATTTCAACTTAAACTTTGTTATTGAAACAATTTCCAGAAGGATTTGCCAGCCAGTTGTGAAGAACTATTAGGACAGAGTGAAGGCCAGACTTAAGGATAATTCAAGAGAAAAATAGATAACATCTAAGGAGACACAAATGAAACCAAATTAATAGCAAAGATTTCAATATCATTCAGGACTATGGGCTTGGGCAAGGGAAGCTAAAATACTAGCTTTTGCTTTGCTAGTGCCAATTCAGCCTTCATAAGTTTAGGAAATAATTTGAATTTCAGAAAACCAAAAACTAAAGAAATAATTTCAAAATATGTACTATACTAGAATACCAGGATGTCACAGAACTTACAGATCTGAACTTCTCTTATTTTATTTCCATCGCCATCACATCTACATGGATTTTATCTGTAGGTAACATTTATTGGTACCACACACTTAAGATGCATGAATGAATCCTAAGAGTAAGAATAAATTACACTATGGCAAGCACTTCAAACATTTGTTGAGTATGTTTATAAACCAAGAACTGTCCACAGCTCATTACATGACTGATCTCATTTGTAGATAACATTTTGAGGTAGTAGCCCATTTCACAAATTAGGAGACCAAGTATCAGGTGCTACAGTTAAAGACTGAGTTAAAACTGGCTCACAACCAGAAGCTTCCATAGGAAAAAAATCATACCTATTGGGGGTCATACATAGTAGTCATTAGACGGTTTTTGTTCACATATGAGAATGCTGATTATACAGAATATTTTTATCACCTCTTTGTATTCACAATCTATTCTAATAAGCAAAATCCCTTGGTACTTCTACTTGACAGTTTTATTTTGAAAGTGATTTCTTCTTTTTTTCTTTTTAGCAAATAAAGTTAAGTATTACTAGAAATGATGCTACCCCTGTTAAAGGGTACAATGAATTGTTTAAATCAAGTTACATTCAATGGCCTTAGTCCTGACTTAGATTGGGGTATATATAGATTGCTGGTCGATGGAGCCATCTTCCCCCATGCTAATCGAAATAAAAAATATAACAGATATTTTTAATAAGATATTTCAATTTAATGCAGCATAAAATTTAATAAATACTGACAAATTTATTCCATTTTTTCACTGTGGTTGAATAAAATTTAATTTTCTTTGAGTTGTATAGAGGGATTAGATTTCAAAATAATGTTAAATGTTTAGCATAAATGTCTTGCATTTTGATTCATAATTAAATAGAATCACATGACTGAGGGTATACTAATAATGCTAAGACAATATTAACATGTATCAGACATTCCAAATGAAAATATCTCTCATCTGGAATTTCAGCATTGAATTAATATTAGTTTTGCTAAGACTGCAGGGGTGTATTCACCCAAAAGCACATGTAATAACTAAACCAATCAATAGCACGGAATATTTTTTAAAAATCCTCCATGATCATCACTTACTTGACTGTAACTCAGTAAAAACCTTCAAAATGTTGATTTCCAAGAAATACAGAGAAGTTAAACATTTTTTATGAATTCTAGCCAAGGTAAAAGAATTTGATATGGATAGCACAAGTCATTTCTAATATTCTTTCCTTTTAGCAATGTTTCCCTTAATGTGATTATAGAAATGACTGCCCCACCCAATTATAGCTTAGAAATTGCAGGCTCTTTCCAATTTCCTTAGGGTTAAGAAAATCATCCCTAACCAAAGCAATATCAGATAACCCAATTTGTCTCCTGGAAGATAGTAGAAGTTTCAATATATTAAATGCTATTATATTTTAGTTTCTACTTACAATATTACATATATGTATGTATACATGTATTGCACATGTATACCATTTAAGGACCATTTCTTGGTCCTTAAAATGACTGGAAATAATGCATTACCCACCGCTAATGAACACAGAAAGCTCTTCCAAGAGCAAGAAAACCAGCAACTGATATCATCTGGAAAATTTGTAAGACTCAGATGGAAAGACTTCAGAACCTTTCCAAACATGAGTTTAAACTTTGTCTCTACAACTTCCCAGCTAGAGGACTGAGGCCAGAAAAAAATATGGCTTTAGGGAAACATGCCTAGAGTTGAAATGACATTTGAGAAGAGCAGGCCACTGAACATCTGTTCAAAATAAATGTGCATTTAACACCTGGCACGAAATTTCACTGGGGAGCAAAAAAATCTCTTTAGAAAAATTTCAACAAAATGTCATTTCTGAGCTATTTTGTTCAATCTTTCATGGCAGTAGGAATTCTAGCAGTGTGAGAAGTGGCTTCTATATAGGTTGAAATTAAAATTGTATTTTTTCAATTATACAAATTTGAAAACTAATGTTTTCTTACTTGACTTTTAGCCACGCTAGTAACGTCTCTGCTGGTAAAGGAATTTTTTAAATCTTCCTGGAGCTTGAGCTCAAGGCCTAGGCACTGTGCCTGAGCTTCTTTTGCTCAAAGCTAGCACTCTATGAATTGAATCACAGCACCACTTCCAGCTTTTGTTGGTGGTTTAGTGTATATAAAAGTCTCACAGACTTTCCTGCGTGGGCTGACTCAATTAGCGATTCTCAGATCTCAACCTCCTGAGTAACTAGGATTACAAGTGGGAGCCTCAGTATCCAGCTAGAGGGAAGTTGTTTAAGGAAATAATTTTCTTGAAATGTTTGCCTTTCTGTTACCTAATCAATCTCATTTCCAATTCTTCAAAATCGCAGGAGATTTCTCATAAAGAATATTCTTTACAACTCTAATCAGGTAGCTTTGCCTTACGAATTTTAGTTGTTCAGTTCATTCAAGAACATGCACCAGAAATGGCTAGAGCTACTAAGATATTCCAAAAGAATTCTTGCCTGTTGGACTATTTTGGAATATCCTTCCTAAGCCATCGTCACCACTCATGACAAAGATATTTCCAAAATGGAAAGTGGAAGATTCAGTAAAGGAAGAAATCATTAAATCTAGAGTATTGTTGACTACAGTCTTCATGACTTGGCCAACTCATGACTAGCTGCACATTGACTGGTTAAAAACATATTATATAGGGCTGGGAAGGTGGCTCAGTGGTAGAGTGTTTGCCTTGTATGTATGAGGCCCTAGATTCGATTCCTTAGCACCACATAAGCAGATAAAGCTGGAAGTGGCGCTGTGGCTCATGTGGTAGAGTGCTAGTCTTGAGCTGAATTTCTGAGCCCAGGCCCAGATTTCAAGCTCCATGACCGACAAAAAAAAAAGTATAAACAGTCAAAGGACTTTGGCCAAAATCCTAGGTCTAGCTGCCAATTTGTGCATTAATGTAAGACTAAATTGTTCTCTCTATCACATCAGATGGACATAACAAATCCTATAATAGGAACCTTTTAAGGAATTAATAAAATAATGTATAGATATAACAACTGAAGAAAAAGAGTAGACCTAAATTATTACAAATCTATGGAGATACTTACTATGGTTTCTTGGATATTATATCCATATGTATTTTATGTATGGATATATTCAGCTAAATGTATTTTTAATCCTAAAGATATAAATATACATATATACATGTATATATATGTATATATGTATATACACACACATATACATACACAACTGCTCACATTCATGGCTTATATCCAAAAGGAGTCCCTCACACCAAAATCTGTAACTGTTCAATTGCTTTATGTAAAGCAATGTGGTGTTTGCATACAAACTGTGTCTTCTCATATACTTTAAATCATTGTAGATTAATTCAAATACCTAACAATATATGCATGTTTTATTTAGAGAATGATGACAAGAAGAAAAGAGTCTGTATATATTTAATATAGATGTAACTTTCCAAATATTTTCTGTACGCAGTTGGTTGAATCCCTGGATATTGAATACAGAGGATCTATTTTAGATTTGTGCTGAGATAAATCATAGTAACTACCTATAGAGAGACCATTAATAAATTTAATGATGTTTAATAGAATGAAAATGCAGCAATAATGATTTGTAATATTATCTTTAGATTATAACTTCCTACAGTTGAGGAAACATATTACGCCCGCTGGTTCTACGAAAAACAACCAGTTCACTGAAAGGGAATGAGAGTGAGCCCTCTGAGGGTTCAGTAATGGAGCAAATTCTCTTTTTGATACCTGTCACTTCAGGTATTGTTTATGTGTTCCCTTCTATTACCTAAACTCTAAGTTATCTAAAATTGTGACTTTATCTGACTTCTCTTATTACTAGTCACAATTCATTGAACATCTCAATTAATAGTAACAGTAACATCTAGGGAGGGAGAGAAAAATATTTAAATTTGTATAAAGGATGAAATGTATATAAAACAAATATTAAAATGGGTAGAGAAATAGTACAACGTAAGCAATAATGCTTAAAGATAATTCACAGAGTACCAAAGTGCTCAGCCTGGCCAGGCACTGGTGGCTCACGCCTATAATCCTAGCTACTAAAGATGCTGAGATCTGAGCATCGCGGTTCAAAGCCAGTCCAGGCAGGAAAGTCCCTGAAACTTTCCTGATGGTTAATTTTTTCTGGTGGTTATAACCACAAAAAACCAGAAGTGGCACTGTGGCTCTTGTAGAGTACTCACCTTGAGTTGAAAAGCTCAGGGACAGCGGCCAGGCCCAGATTTCAATCCCTAGGACCGCTAAAAAAAAAAAAGTTCTCAGCTTCAATAAATCAGTAAAGTGTGAATTATTATCACATATCATTTTACCCATTGAGATTGATAGAATATAAAAGTGTGAATTCCCATTGCTTACTGAATGGGGTAAAGTGCTTCTGTGTACTATTGATTAAAAAAGCATGGTTGTACCCTTCATTTATAAGAAATCTAGAAGTGTGTGTTGTTGTTTTAAAATCCGTATAAATTTTTACCCAGCAATTTCACTCTGAAATCTATGATAACGCTGAAATGCTGCTGTGCATAGAAACAAGGAAGTTTATGGCAAGATTTTTAGAGCTTATTGAAACAGAATAGAAAAGCATCCTAGAAATAGAGAGTTCCCAGAGGGCATTTGTTTAATAAATTAGTATATCTTCATAAGATACCTTGGTAATATATTTTAAGTTATGGAAGTAAAAGGGGGAAAAATATATAATATGAATTAACTAACATGACACAGTGCCAATGAGAAACTATATTTTGTATATGATTTTCTGAGCATGTGGGGAAAGGGTGGAAGTAAATGTACCACACTGCTAATATTATTTTCCTCAGCAGAGGAAGAGGTCAAAGAAAGAAGTAAAAGGATTAGAAGACTACTAGAAATAATTTTTTTGTTATGGACTTTGCATTTCCTTTAGGCTGTCTGAGAATATAAATCAGAGGTGATAGATATTTTGAAATAAAATCTCAAAAATATAAATGTTCAAAATGTGAAAGGGCTCAATGAAGATACAGAGGTCTAAAGAATGCTCCAATGTTCAATAATCCTAATTCAAATAATATGCTCAATTTTTTTCTGTAGTTATTTTTATACGTAGAGAGAATGATCAATAAAACTATTGGCCAAAGTCAAGGTATGCATGTACTGTACACTGATACTTAAACTTCAATAATAAGAATCTTTAATAAATCTATTTAAATAACACAAATATACAAAAAACAACAGGCAAAATAACCTGATTTTCTTGTTCCACTGCATGAAATTAGACTAAATCAATTGCCTATAAAACAAGGAACTATTTGAATGTTGAAATATCAAAGGAATACAAACTTTAAATAAATTCTACCCATGATCTGGCCTATACACAAGTAGAGAAAAATGAAACTCAACACCATTAATAACTACATATCATTTTGATATCAGGAGTTTTTTCACAAGTCTATTGTCATATGGAATTTTCTGTGTAGCAGTGCTCACACATGTACACATGTATGTTCTATAACAGAAATTGAGATGCTAATAAAAATTTTTACATCTGTAAATAATAAATATAAATAAAAATTGAGTTAATGATTTTTCTACCACTGCAAAATAAATTCCTGTAAACTATTTTTTTAAGTATGTAATTTTTGACTAGCAGCCAAAACTATTCACTAAAGTATGTGGAAAAAGGAAATGAAAATACTCTAAATTGGATACATTTCAAACGCATAAGAAAAATGTCTCTAATAATGATTACTTTATTTCTTAACATCTTGACATAACTTTGAGCTACTCAGGAGAGGGATCCAAAGGCATAACTCTTCTGACCAACTAAACTACTATTTTTCAAGATGAATACCAGGAAGTGGAGACATATTTTAACAGGTAAGCAAAGATAAGGGGAAGGACACATGTTTGGGGGTGGATAAAAACAAAAGAAGAAAGGTGAGCAAATCTAGTGATTATCTTCAATGCATATTATGCAAAAATACTATGTAACTTTAGAGTCAAGAAGAGGAACATGGAGGAGAATGAAGGAAGGATTGACACTGGCCAAAAATCATTGTATTTATAACTTGATTTATGGAATTTATGGAACTACTTAATATCAAAAATAAAAATGCAAAAAAGCAATATATATACCAAACCTGGGGCAAATGGATATAACACCAGTATAGATAGACATTATATACACACACATACACACATGAATTATACCACCAATAAGGTATTAAGATAAGCTCTGTGTTCCAATATTTCCATGTCTTTAATTCAAAGAGTGTACTCACAATTCATTGTATTAATATTCCTGCTGAGATATTAACAAAAAATAAAGATAACAGTGTTACTTATCCAAAAATGCATCTCTATGTTTTTAAATATTATGCTTCATTTTGTAAACTGGAAATATATTTTAAAATTAGATGAAGAATAAAGTAAGTAGAAGAATAACTGAAAGGAAATTATGTTAAGTAGCAAGAAAAAGGTCAAAGCTATGATACACAAGTAAGAGCAAAGAGAGAAAAACAGTCCTGAAATGTGCAGAGTATGTGAGGTAAAACCAGGTCACATGCTCCCGAGAAGTTTATCTCTTCCTCTCATTGAAATCCAAGAAATTTTTTCAACATGTGAGGAATCATAGAAATAATATGTATAATCTTATTCAGAAACTCCTCCTCAATAATCCTGCAGTGTTAGAGCCCCAAAAGTTGAGCTGTGAGACCCACAAGGATTAGGAGTTTGCCTTCTTTCAACATGAACTCAGAACAGCTGAGAGTTTCCTGAAAAGGTCAATCAGCCCTAGCTTGACAGGAATTCAGATTTCTATCCTGAGTGTAGGTGAATTCCACCCCAAACTTTCTGGGAGCTTGGGGCTAGACAAAAGCCTATAAAAATTGTACATCATTGATGGCTTACCTCTACTTCCTAAGATAAGGAAGTAATTTATCACTTAATAAGAGTGTATCACATGATTGGTGCTTGTGACTTCAAGAATATTGACACCTCATTTTCTACACATATGGCCCTGCACCCTACTTAATAAATACCCTGTAAAAGGGACCTTGGACACCTGAAGCTGGCGGAAGTCTTCAGGCCCCCACGGTCAGGTCAGGACTCCATTACTGCCTTGTCCCTAGTCACAGCAGGTTGTGACACTGCAGACTGTACAATAGTAAATTACCATCAGTGATCTCTTGCAATAGTGTTCAGTGGGAGGAAAAAAATACTATTCTACAAATAACAATGAATGAAATGATGGTGCAAATGCACATGGTTTTTAGATTATCTAAATGTGTTGAATTATCTAAATGTGTTGAACTGTAAATTGGAATATTTTCAGGATTTGTCATGTGGCAAGAAATGTGAGACATTAACAGAAAGCTATATTCTATTCCACCTTCTGGGATGATATACTGTGTGTCACACATTCCCCATAGCGGAATGGGTTTGGGGAATGGGGTGTGATGAAAGTAAGGTGTTTCACTGTTGAGTAAGGCTCATTAGAAATTCCTAAGGATGTTTCCCTTTGTTGTATTCCATTTCTAATTGATTGGCAGGCAGAATACAGCAACATCTTGCAAGCCACCTGTTACAACTATAATATAAGCAAGAAATAAGCTCCTATTATATGTACAAGACATTGTAGCTATTCTGGATAATTTCTTACAGAGGCTAGATTTACAATAATGAATACTACAAAGCTATAAGGACTATGTAGGGCAAATCTTATATATATATATATATATGTATGTATGTATGTATATATATATATATATATGTATGTATATGCATCTGAGAGAAGCAAAATGGGTTGCTTTAAAAGTGATAGGGGCTGGGAAGGTGACTCACTGGTAGAGTGTTTGCCTGACATGCATGAGGCACTGGATTCGATTCCTCAGTACCACATAAGCAGAAAAAGCCAGAAGTCATGCTGTGGCTCAAATGGTAGAGTGCCAGACTTGAGCTGAAGAGATGAGGGACAGCACCCAGACCCAGAGTTCAGGTCCCATAACTGACAAAAAAAAAAAAGTAAAGAAAAAAAACTTGAGTGATAATGGCGAAAAACTAAATCCATTTCCTCTAAATTCTGGAACTAGACAAGGATGTCCATGTTCTCCACTTCTCTTCAATTTAGTATTAGAATGCCTCACTACAGCAATAAGGTAAGATGCACAGATAAAGGAGATCCAAAAAGGAAAAGATGAAGTAAAACTCTCCTTCTTTGCAGATGACATGCTCTTTATTTAAAGAATCCCATGGACTCCACTCTCAGATTACTCAAGCTGATTCAAAACTTTGGCAAAGTGTCAGGGTATAAAATTAACCCTCAAAAATCAATGACTATTTTGTATGCCAACAATGAGAAGAGTGCGATTGAGATCAGGAAAGTAACTCCTTTTGTAATAGCCCCACAAAAAATAAAACACCTAGGAGTTAACGTGAGAAGTGAAGGACCTTTAAGATGCAAACTTTAAAAACCTAAAAAAGGAAATCAAAGCAGAACATAGGAAGTGGAAAAACCTCCAATGGTCCTGGATTGGAAGGATCAACATCGTGAAAATGACAATACTTCCAAAGACTATCAACAAATTCAATGTGACACATATCAATATTCCAATCTCATTCTTCAATGAAATAGAAGAAGCAATCCAACAATTGGAAAATATGGGACAATAAAAGACTCTAAATAGCAAAAACAATCATTAACAGAAAGAATAGTGCTGGAGGAATATCAGTACCAAATTTCAAACTCTACTACAAAGCCATAGTAATCAAAAGAGCTTAGTACTGGAACAAGCACAGACCTCAGGACCAATGGAATAGGATTGAAAATACAGAAATGAACCCACAGACCTATAGCCATCTAGTTTTCTATAAGGAAGCTAAAAAATAGAATGGAAGAAAGACAGCCTCTTCAGTAAATGGTGCTGGCAAAATTAGTTAATCACTTGTCGAAAACTAAAGCTAGAGCATATATAGATATCACCCTGCACCAGAATCAACTCCAAATGGATCAAAGAACTCAGAGTCAAAGCAGACACTCTGAAATAATTACAGGATGGAATAGGAGAAACCCTAGGTCTCCTTGTCACAGGCCGAAATTTTCTTAAAAGAGACCCAGAAACACAACAAATCAAAGGAAGTTTGGACAAATGGGACTGCATGAAATTACAGAGCTTCTGCATGGCAAAGGACATAGCTAGCAAGATCCATAGAAAGCCCACAGATTGGGAGAAGATCTTCACTAACCATAAAACAGACAAAGGTCTCATATCTAAAATACACTTGGAACTCAAAAAATTAAATCCCCAACAACAAATTCTCAAAGAAACAACTGCCTAATAAATAAGTGGGCTAAAGACTTAAAGAGAATTGCAAATAAGGGAAACCATGGGACCTATGTTTCTTTGGGCTTGGCTTACTTCACTTAATAGAATTTTTTTCCAAGTCTTTCCATTTCCTAACAAATGGGGCAATGTCATTCTTTCTGATGGAGGCATAGAATTCCATTGTGTATATATACCACATTTTCTTGATCCACTCATCTACTGAGGGGCATCTGGGTTGGTTCCATATCTTAGCTATGGTAATTAAGGCTGCAATAAACACAGTCTTGCTGGTAGCTTTAGTGTGGTCTTGTTTGTAAACATTTGGGTAAATGCCCAAAAGTGGAATGGCTGGGTCATAGGGGAGCTCTATGTGGAGTCTTTTGAGAAACCTCCATACTACTTTCCAAAGTTGTTGAACAAGTTTACACTCCCACCAACAATGCAGTAAGGTGCCCTTCTGTCCACATCCCCTCCAGCATCTAGTATATGTCTGAGTCAAGCAGAAAGGGTCAGTTAAGTTGATGTTACGGAAATGAACCCTAAGATATGTATTCAAAATTTTTTTCTTTCATGCGATTGTTTCTAACACATTTATAAAATTATTTCTTTGTTGCTTTGTATGTCCCTCCCCCACGGTATAACCCCTGCTTTCACTGTATCTGATGTTGTTATAATTTGTGGAGGGGAAGGGAAAAAACAAATCGTTTAAATAGGGATACAGGTGGACCCATTGCAACTATGAGACGTACAAGTCGTTATGTCAAAAACGAACTTTACAACTTTGATGGGGGGGAGGGTTGGGTGGGGGGTGGGGATAGGCTGGGATGGGAAGGGGAAACAAAGGAGGAGGCTACAATGCTTGATAAGAAATGTACTCATTATCTTGCCCATGTAATTGTAACCCCTCTGTACAGTATTTTCACAATAAATTTTTTTTTAAAAAAAAAGACTTAAAGAGAAACTTCTCTGAAGAGGAAAGAAGGATGGCCAATAGACACATGAATGGCTGGGATGTAGCTCAGTGGCAAAGCGCTTGCCTAGCAAGTGCAACGTCCTGGGTTCAATCCCCAGTACCAAAAAAGAAAAGACAAAAAAAATACAGTTAAAAAATAGACACATGAAGAAATGCTCAATCTCCCTAGCTATAAAAGAAGTACAAATCAAAACAACACTGAGAAACCACCTCACCCCAGTTAGATTGGCTAGAATCAAAAACTCTAATAACAACAGATGCTGGAGGGCATTTGGCCTGAAGGGAACCCTACTGGATTGTTGGTGGGAGTGTAAACTTGTTCAACCACTTTAGAAAGCAGTATAGAGGTTCCTCAAAAGACTCCAAATAGAGCTCCCCTATATGCCATCAATCCCACTTTTGGGCATTTACCCAAATGATCACAAACAAGGCCATACTAAGGCTACCAGTACAATTATGTTTATTGCAGCATTATTAACCATAGCTAAGATATGGAACTAACCCAGATGCCCCTCAGTAGATGAATGGATCAAGAAAATGTGATATATGTATATATATATATATATATGTATGTAATATATATACATATATATTATACATTATATTATATATATTACATATATAATATAATATATATTGCATATATATATATATATGTAATGGAATTCTATGCCTCCATCAGAAAGAATGACATTGCCCCATTTGTTAGAAAATGGAAAGACTTGGAAAAAATTATATTAAGTGAAGAAAGCCAGGCCCAAGGAAATATAGGTTTCCATGGTTTCCCTTATTTGCAATAACTAGTACATGTGTAGGACAAGCAGAAAAGGACAAAAGCTATGTACACATGACCATATAAGATGATGTTAAACGAAATGAACCATAAGACAGGGACACAAATGTTGTTTTCCTTTCTTGCTATTGCTTCTAATGTATTTATAATGTACTATGTGATGTTTTTATTTGTTTGTATGTTCCTCCCCCATGGTGTAACTCCTGTTTTTACTGTATTTCATGTCATTGCCCTGCATCTTGTATGTACACTTCTCTAATTCTGGGAAGGGAAGGGAAAATAACAAAATGCTTAAATATGGATACAGGTTGATTCATTGTAACAATGGGATGTACAAAACACTATGTTGAAAATGAACTTTACAACTCTGGTGGGAGGAAGGGTTGTGGAGGTGGTTGGGAAGGGATGGAAAGGGGAAAACAAAAGAGGAGTAAACAATGCTCAATAGGGAAATGTACTCATTGCCTTCCTTATGTACCCGTAACCCCTCTGTACATTTTTACAATAAAAAAGGTACAAAAAAGTTAAGTGATCTACTTAGGCAAATGCCAAAGAATATGTCCTACCTCTGAAATTGTCCTTATTCAATAGTCATTGCTGATTAACTTTTATGAGCATGATGACAAGTAATAAGTACAAGGTCAAACTCCTCCTCAAAGGGATTGCTACAGATACAGTCCATAAGTCCCTCAGAAGCACATGTAAGTTTTCTCCAAAATCAGAAAAAGGATAAATTATGGTCCCCAAAACTCTATATCATAAACAGTGTACCTAAAGTACTTGTTAGTATGGTCTACCTCTCCATCCCTCACAAAATGCAGCTTGGATACTAGCTACATTTGTGTGTTTGTTTGGGGGGGGGTGTGCCTGCTCACACACGTGCCAGTTTTCAGGCTTGAATTCAGTGCATGGACACAGTTTCTAAGTTTTGTCTTTTTTTTTCTTCTCAAGTCTAGCACTCTACCATTTGAGCTACTTTCAGATTTTTGGATAAAGCGTCTCATGCCCTTTCTTGCTTCAGCAGACTTTAACCCGTGATCCTCAGATCTAGGTTTTTGAATATCTTAGATTACAGAAGTGAAACATGGCACATGGCATTATGGTCATTCTTTTTCACAAAAATTTACAGTAAGCTACTCATATATTAAAAGATAGAAATTGCCAAACAGTCACCAGTTAGGCATACAAATTCATCATACACATAAAAGTAGTTTCAAATAGTAAAGAAAGCCTGGCATTCTTGTTTAATAATGGTATTGTACCATGATTCTTTAGGTGACTAGACCTATTATATCCCCAAGTTGAATACCAACTTTACCAAAACACTGAGTACAAACTTTGTCACAGAATGTTTTCAACATAGATGAAATGAAGAAAAGAAAGAAAGAAAGAAAGAGAGAAAGAGAGGAAGAGAGGAAGAAAGGAAGGAAGAAAGGAAGAAAAGAAGAAAGAAAATAAACAAGCAAAGAAAGAAAGAAAGAAAGAGAGAGAGAGAAAGAGGGAGGGAGGGAGGAAGGAAGGAAGGAAAGAAAGAAGGAAGGAAGTTTGGCTCAAGCCTAATTTTTTACTTCCTCTGGAAATAGAATTGGTTTTACTTCTCTATATGTGAGGTGGACTTTTTATATGCAGAGGATAGTCTGTGGGCCATGAGGATATCTTTCAGTTCTTCAACTATAGGAAGCAGAATCAATTAATAGTTCCAGCATTGTGCTCTCTTATCTGTTACCAAGTTCCTTCAGAAGCCATATGACCCACAGGCTTAACAGAGATGCTGTCTCAGGCTATTCTGAAACATACAAATCCCTTTGATGCCGGCCTTGACTCTGACAATGGTCCCATTCCCAGTGCAGATTGTGATGAATTTTTTATAGAGCTGTACCTCACAGAACTATCCAGCTTATCTACATTCCATGTTTTGCATCCTTTATTTTCCACTCCATTTTTTTCTTATAGATGTTTCTACAATTAATATCTTGCAATTTTATAATGCTATCTTGCTGTTGTGCTTTGTATAACATTCAGAATAAAGCCTCTGCTTTCCAGGTAGGTAAATTTCCCTGAAAAGTCATTTCCTTCACATTTCCAATTCATGAGTCTATGTGAAGGAGGGGCATGCTTCTGAGCATTTAACATTTCTTTAAAAACTTTGCTAAGCTTGTGTACCTCATAATGAGTTATACTCACTATAACTTTGTGTGTTTTGAAGCAAATTTAATTTTAAATAGGAGAAAAAGAACAGAAAATAGATCCTAGAGCTCAATACACTTCTTTCTCATCATTTAAAAATTGGTTTTCATGAATCATATCCCCAGACCACTAAATATTAACTTTTTCATGTGAAGCTTCTAATTCCATTTGTTGGACCATATGTCCTCTCCCTTGCTTTAAAAAAAAAGAATAAGAAGAGAAAAGCTGTTATAAGGCTTAAATTTTCATCATTACCAGGAGTGGGGGGTTTAGTTAAACTACATTATGACCAGGTAGAGAACTGATAAACTTGTCCCTATAAAATAAACAAACAAACAAAAAAAAGAACGAAAGAAAAGGAACATGAGTGGTGCCAAAACATGAGCTTTATATTTTCAGTACTTTCAAAATGAATTAATTTGCATATTCTGGAGCTTTCTTATTTGATAGGTTTGATTTTCTCTTCTTTGGGTGCATAGGGAAGCTGACAGGAATTATATGTCTAGGAGGAAAGGCGATAAAATCCCCAATGTTTTTCATCTTTATTTTGTTTCAAATTATTGCTTACTATTTAATCATAAAACAAACACCCAAGAGATTCTAAAAAGCTACAAATCGTTGATAAGCTCAATGTTGCCTTTATATATAATATGAATAGATTTCAGATAAAGCAAAATACTAAATGGAAAAGGTCTAAAGCAATTCTATTCAACATAGACACAGTATGATCAAGTGCAAATACACGAGCATTCATACACACACATGAGCATGCATATACACACAAGCACATATATGTATGTTCATAAACATGCATGCTAAAGTCCACTTGAAATCAGAATAGATGTGTAATACTGATACCAGACTTCCTGAATGCTTCATAAAAGTTGTAACAGCTCTCTCCTCCCCCATAGTAATCCCAGGCATTTGTTCCAAAGCTATTCCTTCATTTTATTTACAAAGTTCATTGGAGCAAAGAGACCTAGCAAGACAGCCTATCAGTTCCGAACAGACATGATTTAGGAGTTTTCTAGGTCACATATGCTCCCTCAGGTTTCCACTGTGGTTTGATATTAACCACCTGGGATATGAGGAAAATCCATCAGCAAACGCATTTAAAAAAGAGTCTCAAAATAGGTCACTCATTAAAACCTTTTCAATTGAGAAATACAAGTTTGACAAGAAATGTACTCATTACTTTACATATGTAACTGTAACCCTTCTGTACATTACTTTTACAATAAAATTAAATTAAAAAAGAGAAATATCCCTGGCTAAGATATGGTGGAAGAGAATTGTATACATTCACATGTGTGAGGAATATACATTTGAAGATTACATTGAGTTCTGTATATTTTCAGTTTCTACTTTTCACTCGACATTGCCACCATTTCTCCCCTGATACATCATTTTCCTTGCATCTTTACCCAAAATTTAAAACCCAAATCTCAGTTACACAGTTTCTTTAAAAATATATGTGTGAGTGTGTTTGTGTGTGTGTGAACATGATTGGGAGTATAAATAACAGTTAAATTACTTTCCTACTTTTTTCCCCTTTTTTTATCATTTTACCCCTCAAGGGATGGCTAAAATAAGTATATCCATCCATTTCATTTCAAAGAGCCAGACATATGAGACATATAAATCTCTAACACACCTGTGCTTAGTGGAGATAAAACTGAACATCACCTAATTGCCAGTCATTTCCTGCTAAGTCTTGGATGAAGCCCAATAACACCAATCTACAAGATTTTCCTCAACATCCTTGGACTACATAAATTATGCCTCCATTTGTTCCTCTATAGAGTCTAATCTATTGAATCACTTCAATCAGCCTAGGTTGGGCTAATTGGGTTAATGGCCACCTCAGTTGTTCAAGTCCAAGATATCTTCTAGTATGCAGGAATTTTAACACTAGATTCATGACAGTTACAGGAAAATGTGTACAATTCATCATCTAGCTAAGCAGTTACTATATAGAGAATATTTATAATTACAAATTTAACTTTTGAATGAGTAATGTTTGGTTATAAAATTGATTTTTCTAAGCATTTAGTCATTGAACAAAGCAAAGACAATGTTCTCATGGAACTTAAATTCCAATGTGATGTTACAGAAAGGTATTATTGTCTTTTTTGCTTTAATGAAGGGAAATGATTTTTTGTTGTTGTTTGTGGTGGTGGTCATAGGGCTTGAATTCAGGGCCTAAGAACTGTCCCTGAGGGTTTTTTTGTTTTGTTTTGTTTTTTGTTTTCTCACACCTGGTGCTCTATCACTTTGAGCCACAGCTCCACTTTGATTATTCTGGCTATTAATTGGAGATGAGAGTTTCACAGGCTTTCCCCCTGGGGCAGGCTTTGAACCATTATCCTCAGATCGCAGCCTCCTGAGTAGCTAGGATTAAAGGTATGAGTCACCAGTGCCAGCTGGGAAATGATTTTTTTAATCTGTTGTTGGTAAATAATGGGTTGTAGTTCTTTGATGACAAACTAAGTCTCTTTCTCAATGCATTTAATTGGTTTCTTTTGAATTTTTCATTTTTTGTTTTCCTAAGAACACTTCACATTAAGGCTATCTGTTTATTTTGTTGTTGTTTTTAAGAATACAATGTTGTTTTAATACATAGGCACAATGCTATACATCAGATCTCAAGACCTATACATGCTAAATAACTGAAATTTTATAATTATTTTTAGAAAGTCATCATTTTTCCCTCTTACTCTCAGAAATAGCCACTATAGTCTTTATTTCTTTGAGTTTGACAATTTTGTAGTATTTTACTCCATGACTGCTTATTTCACTTTGGTATCATTCCCTTTAGCTTTGTCATAAATATCACATGTTGAAGGATACCTTTTATATTTAATGATGAATAAAATTTTAACATGTGAATATGTATATATGCATATACACCAATATCACTCATTTTCTCAATGAATAATGAGGATTTTTCTAAATCTTGGCTATTGTGATTAATGTATCAAATAATATGTAAGTCCTAATATCTCTTAAATATCCTCATTTTAATTACTCTGGATGGATATCTTGAAGCAAGATCAATACATCATTTAGTTTATTTTTAATTTGTTTCCATAAAAATTTTGCCATTTTGGGCAAAAACTCCTATGCTCCTGGATTGGAAAGATTAACATCGTGAAAATGGCAATACTTCCCAAGGCTATCTACAAATTCAATGCGATACCTATCAAAATTCCAACCTAATTCTTCAAGGAAATAGAAGAGGCAATCCAAAAATTCATATGGAACAATAAAAGACCTCGAATAGCAAAAACGCTCCTCAACGGAAAGAATACTACTGGAGGAATATCAATACCAAATTTCAAACTCTACTATAAAGCCATAGTAGTCAAAACAGCTTGGTACTGGCACAAGGACAGACCTCAGGACCAATGGAATATAATTGAAAACCCAGAAATGAACCTACAGACCTATAACCATCTAATCTTCGATAAGAGAGCTAAAAAAATAGAATGGAAGAAAGACAGCCTCTTCAGTAAATGGTGTTGGCAAAATTGGTTAACTACTTGTAGAAAACTAAAGCTAGAACCTTATATATCACCCTGCACCAGAATCAACTCCAAATGGATCAAAGACCTCGGAGTCAAAGCAGACACTCTGAAAACATTACAGGATGGAATAGGAGAAACCCTAGGCCTCCTTGGCGCAGGCCGAAATTTTCTTAAAAGAGACCCAGAAACACAACAAATCAAAGAAAGGTTGGACAAATGGGATTGCATGAAACTGCAGAGCTTCTGCATGACAAAGGACATAGCTAGCAAAATCAATAGAAAGCCTACGGATTGGGAGAAGATCTTCGGGTCACATATCTAAAATATACTTGGAACTCAAAAAATTAAATTCCCCAGCAACAGATCCTCAAAGAAACAACTGCCCAATAAATAAGTGGGCTAAAGATTTAAAGAGAAACTTCTCTGAAGAAGAAAGAAGGATGGCCAATAGACACATGAAGAAATGCTCAACCTCCCTAGCCATAAAAGAAATGCAAATCAAAACAACATTGAGATACCACCTCACCCTAGTTAGAATGGCAAAAATCAAGAACTCTAATAACAACAGATGCTGGAGGGGATGTGGCCAGAAGGGAACCTTACTTCATTGTTGGTGGGAGTGTAAACTTGCTCAACCACTTTGGAAAGTAGTATGGAGGTTCCTCAAAAGACTTCACATAGAGCTCCCCTATGACCCAGCAATCCCACTTTTGGGCATTTACCCAAATGTTTACAAACAAGACCACACTAAAGCTACCAGCACGACTATGTTTATTGCAGCATTATTTACCATAGCTAAGATCTGGAACCAACCCAGATGCCCCTCAGTAAATGAGTGGATCAAGAAAATGTGGTATATATACACAATGGAATTCTATGCCTCCATCAGAAAGAATGACATTACCCCATTTGTTAGGAAATGGAAAGACTTGGAAAAAATTCTATTAAGTGAAGTAAGCCAAGCCCAAAGAAATATAGGTCCCATGGTTTCCCTTATTTGCAATAGTATATGTATTAGTCAAGCAGAAAAGGTCAGATAAGGCGATGTTAGGAAAATGAACCCTTAGATATGTATTTAAATGTTTTTTTTTCTTTCATGCATTTGCTTCTAAGGCATTTATAAGATTATTTCTTTGTTGCTTTGTATGTCCCTCCCCCACAGTATAACCCGTGCTTTCACTGTATTTGATGTCGGTATAATTTGTGGAGGGGCAGGGGAAAAACAAGTCGTTTAAATAAGGATACAGGTGGACCTGTTGCAACAATGAGAAGTACAAGTTGTCATGTGGAAAACGAACTTTACAACTTTGGTTGGGGGGAGGAGGACTAGGTGGGGAGGGTAAGGCTGGGAAGGGATGTGAAGCGTAAACAAAGGAGGCCACAATGCTTGATAAGAAATATGCTCATTATCTTGCCCATGTAATTGTAACCCCTCTGTACAGTATGTTCACAGTAAAAAATAAAAAATATTTTGCCATTTTGCATTCCTACTTGTATGTTCTGAATTATCCTATTACAGAAGATAATATCTATTATCTTACAGAATTTTATTATAGTCATCATGATATATATTGTGGTTTAATATGCATTTTCCTGATAAATAATGATACTGGGTACTCTTGTCTTTTTTTTTCCCCATTTGTCACAGAACTTGAACTCTGGGCCTGAGATCTTCAGATCAAGGCTAGAGCTCTTCTTTGAACCACAGTATTACGTCTGGTTTTCTGATGGTTAATTGAAGATAAAAGTCTCATGGCCTTTCCTACCTGGGCTGGCTTTGAACCTCACATCCTCAGATCTCAGCCTCCTGAGATCTAGGATTACAGGAGTGAGCCACCAGCAACCTGGCTTGTATGTCTTCTTTAGAGAAATATCTATTCATATCTTCAGACCATTTTAACAATTGTATTATTAGGGATTTTTGCTGTTGAGCTGAAGAAGTTCCTTCTGTATTTTAGAAATTAAACCATTCTGGGATATTTGATTTGCTGCAAATATTGTCTCTCATTCTATAAGTTACTTGACTTACTATATGACTTTACACAATGCATTAAACACTTCAACATACAATGTTGAAAACACAGTTTTTGAATCTTCTAATAGAAGAACTATAAGTGTCTGCTTTTCAACAAATAATATTAATACTTTTGGGAAAATCTAAGTTAAAAACAAATGACTATCAATGACAAAGTTTAATATCATTCAGATGTTGATTTTGTGGGAATGATATACTAATTAGTGAATAAATGACCAAACTCACCCTAGATTTTTTTTACATCAAACTATAATTTCTCTGAAATTATAGTAACTTCAAGTTTGAGCCCTCAAAATAAAAAGTATATTCTAATTAGATATAATTTTTCCTTTCATTTCATAACTGTACACACTGTTTGAAAGATACTATCTATAGAAACTGGTTAGCCCTACACTAAGGAATCATGACATAAAACTTATACCCAATTTCACACACCAAGAATCTGTTTATGGTGACTTATAAAGTCAATGACATACATTTATTCAAAAGCATTTTGACAGAGGAAATGAACTTATGAGCATATACTGTGTTAACTTACATAATACTGTCATAAAGTGTACTTTTTGTTGTTGGTGGTGGTTGTGGGGCTTGAACTCAAGGCCTAGGCACTGTCCCTGAGCTCAAGACCAACACTCTACCACTGGAGGCCACATCTCCACTTCTGTTTTTTGAGTGGTTAATTGTGGGAAAGTGTCTCATGGGGCTTTTCTGCTCCAGCTGGCTTTGAACTATGATCCCCAGATCTCAGCTTCCTGCATAGCTAGTATTATAGGAACGAGCTACTGGTGCTCAACGTATAAAGTGTACTTTTATTGCAGTGAATCAAATCTCTACTTTGAACTAAACATTAGAACAAAAAACTAAGCAAAATGACCTTTCTTTAGTCTTCTTTACTTTTCTCTTTTACAAGTAATCTTTAGATTCTTTTCTATTTTAATAAACAGTTTGTTCTGGTGTTTAATTTAATTTATATAATATGCAGAAAAATACAGCATTACATTTTAATGATGCAAGACATTATGCAAGTCACATCTAACAATCAGGTTGAAAAGAAAAGTTGTATACATTACTCTTGCCTTGCGGGAGATGTATCTGTATTGCTAAGCTAAAATGGAAAGACAATCAACAAATGCTTTACTCTATCACAAACTAAATATTACCAAAGGGGAGAGATTTGTTATCAATGTTAATAGAAAATATACTTTGCCTCCTATTTTTCTGTATAGGACTAATACAATTAATCTGGTTATATAATATATATGTCATGTTTTATTGATTCCTAAAATGATAGATTTTAAAAAAATACCACAACTGATCCTCCTATGTTTGTTCACTCACCTAGTATGATCTATTTACTCTACTTCCTTTTTGTTTATGTGGCGATGTCTTTGAGTTTTTGTAGCACTAATTTAGTGATGCTAAATTGTTTTGGCTTTTTCATAGAATGGGTTTTTAGCCCTTCAGTTATAAATGAAATAAGTATAATATAATACAGCATTCTGGGTGAGCAGTTGTTTATTTTTACTCAATGAAATAAACTATTCTAAGCCCTCTGATTTTAAGGGTTCTTCTGAGTAATCTTATTCTGTTACCTTAATCTTATAGATAACCTGCTTTTCTCTCAGATGGCTGAGAGAACACTATTGTTAGCTTTTTTTTTTTTTTTTTTTTTTAACAAATCTAGTCTCACTACATGTTCTTTGGATTTTCTTACGGAAATATTAAGATTAGAGCTAAAACCTTCAGGGTATGGAGGTGAGGGAAGAGGTGTGGCTTAAGCTAGGTGGTGAGATGGGGAATGGAATGTGGCTGGGGTGGATATAGAAAACAATTGTGAGGCCGAGTAACGATATAAGGGGTTAGATATAAGTAGAAAAGATGAGGATTCTAGGGTAAGAGACAGGTGAGATGGAACAATTTTCCAGAAAAAAATGAGTGGAGAAAAGAAAGAGGAAAAAAAAGAAAGAGAACATGTTTTGTAAAGTGAGGTAAATCAGGCCCATAGAGACAAAGTTCGCATGTTTTGTCTCATATGAGGAAGCTAGATCTAATCTTTAAATATACATATAGATATAGACATATCCATTGCATATACACACAAATGTATTAACTAAAATACTGTATATGCAGGGGAGGATTCCAATGATGTAACAGATATAAAATTGGCCTGCAAAGCATTGCCAATAATCTAATCAGTAGTGGAAAAAGAAAACTAGTTTTTTTTACTCTCTCCAATGACATATTTTGGCAAAATTCCATTCAGAATGTAATGCTGTCTGTGCTCCAACCAGTAATGAATTCTTCTAACTTTTCCCTGTGGATGTCCCATAGTTCAGAGAAACAGTATCTTAGGAAGTCTAGACAGTTGAACAAAACTATCCTATCACTACATTGAATGGCTGTGGAAACATTGATCCTGAGGAAATGGGAATTAAGAACTCAAATACAAGCTAAAGCTCAGGATAGAAACTCAGTCTTTGCACCAAAGCATGAAATAAGAAGCTCTATATCTAGACTTTTATTAACTGAGCCAATTGTATTACTCTTTCTACTTTAGCCAGCTAGAGCTTGTTTTATTTTTGTAATTGTGATGCGATTTCTTTAGAAAGGGTAACAAAGCATGAAAGCAAGTCCTGTTAAATTTATCAGGTGTTAGAGATATCCAACCAATTAAAAATGTAGAAATTCAAGTAGAAAACAGTATCCATTAACATTATATAGATGTAATAATTATTTGTTAAAAAGTGAGCAATGAGAAGACACTTAAAAACCTTGTACCTGATTTTAAAATAATTCTGAAGTTATAATATGTATAAAACATCTTTTGGTGGACTTTTATGACAATCAGTCTAAAATCCATAATCAGGATTATCAAAACCAAGGAAGTGGACCATGAATGGCTTACATAAATGAAATCAGCTAGCACTATTAATTATTTAATAGAAAGGCAAAAATAGTCTCTCATTAATGCCTTTTGTGGTTAAATTTAACATGTTTAAGTAGGAAGTACTGGAGGGAATATATCAGTAATAAAAGATCCTTCTAAGTCAGAAGTAATTCTGAATTTTGAACTTGTTTCTGTCACTTAGAATTTTCTTGAAGAAAATGACCAAATTAAATTTTTTCACACAGGTCTATTTTGTGCTTTAATGAGATTAACTCCCTTAAACTCTATTATTACACTAATTCTCTATCTCTCTAATCCTCTCTTATTCAACTGCTTTCAGTGAGTTTCCCCATGTCATCTTTGTACAGTTGTAACGTCATATTACTCACTTTCCATCATTCTTCTTTTACTGTCTCTATCTTTCAAAATGTTTCCACAATTACAATCATGTTATATCTCCCTGCTCCCCATCTCTTTCCACACATATGTAAATATATGTTTATATCTACAAATGTGTATATTTGTAGCCATATACCTACATAGCAATATATGTATATGTAACTCTATGTATATATTTTAGTGTTTTATATATATAGCATGTTTTCTACCTTGCTTGAATTCTGAACTCTGGGCCTGAACACTGTCCCTCAGCTCTTCAGCTCAAGGCTAACACTCTACCATTTGAGCCACAGTGCCACTTCCGGCTTTTTCTGCTTATGTGGTGCTGAGCAATTAAACCCAGGGCCTCATGCATACAAGGCAAGCACTCTACCACTGAGCCACCTTCCCAGCCCCTACTCTAATATTGTCTTTGAATATCTCCTATCCTTGGTCTTGCTTTGACTTTTATTATAGGTACTTGTTCTTCTGTTTTATTTTCTTCAAGGAACACAAAGCATTTTAGGGGAAAAAAATTCATCCCTTCATTTATTCATTCCCTTATTCATTCAATAAATATTTGACAAAATATCTATAATAAATATTTGTCAGAATAACTATAATAAGGATTACAAAACAATGTGGAGTTTAAAATAGGGTTAATATTAGTCAAAATAGCTATAATAAAAATTTGTCAAAATATCCATAATAAAAATTACAAAAACATAAATATTTGTCAAAATAGCTATAATAAAAATTACAAACATGGAGTTTACAAATAGGGTTAGCTCTACCTAATCAGTTTGCTCTTCTAGTTGATGAAGAAATGATCTTTTTCTTAGCAATGAGAGCTGGCTAGCATGAAAATTTTTTAAGTAATCTAAACTTCTAATGAGATATAGATTTCAAGTAGACATTTTAACAATATTTATAATGGATTAGAAACCAAGTAGCTTTTAGCAGATAAGAACAATTCAGAGAAATATTTCACCTTCAATGCTCACCTTCATGAAAGCCCTTACTGTGCATATATTTTTCCCAAGTCACTCAAAGTGGCAATTTCTAATCCAATATGTCATACCTATATAATAAAATGCTAGAATCCACATTTTTTCTTACTAAATTTGTTATGGAATTTTTCTTTAAGGCCCATCTTATTAGTGGTACTTCACAGTGACAGATAATAAAATTAGAAATTCTAGGGGCTGGGAAGTTGGCTCAGTGGTAGAGTCCTTGCCTTGGCATGCATGAGGCCCTGGGTTCAATTCTTCAGCACCACATAAGCAGAAAAAGCCAGAGTGGCCCTGTGGCTCAAGTGGTAGAGCACTAGCCTTGAGCTGAAATGTTGAGGGACAGCACCCAGGCCCAGAGTTCAAGCCCTACAACTGACAAAAAAAAAAATTCTAAAATAGGATGTCACAATATAAAAGGGACACAGAAAAATCTCTGGGAAAAATCACAGTACATTTGAAACAACAAAAGAGAAAAACCTCAAGTTTCTATGTCTTGAAGTTCATTTCACTTAGCATCATCTTATAGGATCATATGTACATAGCTACTGAGGTATTTTGTTCATCTGTTAGGATTATCCTAGACATATGTGATTTCTTCTTTCTTTTGTGTTTTTTCTTTCTTATGGTTTAGCCTCCGCTGTCACTGTATTTGATTTTGATATCCTGGGTATTGTATATAAATTTATCAGAATTAGGGAAGGGAAGGGGAGCAACAGAATGGTGAGATAAAGAACAAAAGGCAAGCCAATGCAACAGTGATACTCACAAGACGATGTCTTGGAAATGAACTTGGGAAGGGAAAGTGGGAGAAAAGTAAGAGAGGGGGTAAAGTGTTTGACAAGAAATGTACTCACTACCTTACTTGTGTAACTGTAACACCTCTGTACATCTTGACAATAAAATTTAAAGGAACCTGTGGAGATACTAATCTTTCTTCTTTCTTGTTTAACATTTTTTTTACTTCAGTCACACCTGTGCTTTCCCATTTACTCCAATTCTAAGAGCTTTTATATTTTGCCATTTATTGCTGGATGAAGCTACTTGTAGGAACATGTGTGCAGCCAATTTATTCATTAAATCTATTGTAGTTGACCTGAATGAAGGGTTTTATTATCTATCTCTTTAATATCAGGATAGAATTTAGTGGAAATCAATATTATAGAATTCATAATTGCTAATTCTTCTTGAAATAATAGACTCACTCATTAAGACAACATCCTTCCCCCATAGTAAGCATTTAAATCATTGACATTGTCTAATTATTTAGCAAGGAACAAAGAATACCTAACTCTGCAGCATTGGGCAACGATATGATAGGATATAACATAATACTGAATCAGAATTAATTTGGGTGTGCATCTAAAATGTCTTAGCAATAAAGTTATTAGAGGAAAGATGGCTGCATAAGGAAAATGATAAGAATATGCTGATACTTGGTGCAACTTCTGGTAACTAGCAAACTCCCTTTACAGGAGCAAAATGGGAAGCATACCAAAAGAGCACTCATTGAAAGATAACAGGCACTTTTAAATTTCTCAGATTAAAAGCAGTATCACCATATGGCTAAATTATATACAGTACATATATCCATTATCTGTGAAAGATGAAACTTACATTCATGCTTTAGTAAGCAAGATTTCAGGTAATAAAAAATATTCAGGAGGACCAAATGAAGTAGACTAAATTGTTTTCTAGGGTTTCATGCACTTAACAAACATAGTGCCTTGGATTTTGAAATTTTGTTGTATTAAAAACTGAGATACATTTTAGAGAAAGGTACCCAGAAAGATAAAAATGCTCAGAAAAGTTGAACATTTATTTCTCTGAACTATTGATTTCATTAATCAATGGTTAAACTGAAGTGCAGTTAAAAGCTGCTTCTAGAGTCGGAGTCCAGTGAGTTTATAAAAAGGCTTTATCATATATTTGTTACCACCAAGAACATCAACTTAAACTCCTTTCTCATTTTTCTCTCCGCTCCTTTCTCCTTCTTACCTCTCTCTGCCCCTCCCCTTTTTTCTCTCTCTCTTCCATGCACACACATACATACACAACACGCTTTTAAAATACATGTATAAATAACATGCTGCAAAAGAATACTTATGAAGACAAGTTTCCATAAGGAAAATTAATAAATACTTTGATTGTAGTGTTTATTAGATATCCTTATTTGTTGTACTAATGCACAGAGGAAAAGAATTAGTGTCATCATCAATGAATATTGCAATTCGTGAGACCTACATTAGCATAGATAATATTCAAGGCACTTTATGAATACTACATTTACTTCTTAGTAAATCCACTATCTTTACATAAATGCTATTTGTCTTTTGGAAATCCAATATTTGCTAATAATATTAAAGTTTTTATTTTAGAAATTTGCTTAATGATAAAATCAAAATATAAAGAATCAATCACTATTATATACAATCATGAATTTCCTTATTGCTTTGTTCTGTAAAATTTATCACTGGTAATTGATTTCCGAATTCCCAAGAAACCTACCATTCATAAGGCATTGCACAAAATTACAAATTATGTGAAGACCATAAATTAAAAAGCAAACTTGCTAAGATTCCACAGTGCACACAGAACAGAGAGTCTCTGAAGGACATCTGAAAAACTGATGATGTTGGTGTTGTCCATTTATGCAAGAAAGCTAGAAAAATTAATTAATTCCTTTAGACCTTTCATTGTCTGGGCAAACACATGGACTGTGCTTAAGAGACAATAAATATAAGGAGGAGATGAACAACTTGTTCATCTTAGAGTTTCATAGACCACCTTTCAGCCACTTGTGAAGGTAAGGGAATACTTAACTTTACTGCAGATACCAAGTAAAGTTGACTTTCCATGAGAATAGCTAAAAAGATAGTGGGCCCTCTTTATTTACAGCTTTGTTCATTTTATCATTAAGTAACAGGTGAAGTTTATAAAGGCTGACTTTGAGGAAATATTTTTTCCCTGGAGTTGTGCATAAGAAACCTTGGGCAATATTTAGATGATATTTGTATCTAAAGATCATGTTTTAAACTTCTCTGTACAGTATTTTCACAATAAAAAAACTTGAACTAAGTTCATGTTCATAAAATTTTTCATGATATGATATGTAAATAGCTGCAGTACACTAATATAAATTCCTCTTTTTCTTCATCCATGCCTCTAAATGACAATTCCCAGGCTCTGGGGATTCTGGTGGAATCAGGCTATTCAGTGCTAGCTGCCACTCTTGGCTCCTAAATCTTCTTCTGAAAATCTCCATGTGATTCCTCTCTACTGACCTTCTTGGAGCCATAGCTGCAAACACAGTAAACACAGTAGGAATAACTTAGAATCCCCAAAGTCAAGATTTCCTGTAGACTTGCACTTGACTGTACTTAATTGAAAAATACACCTTTATTATGTTAAATCACCTGCATCTGAGGTATATTGCAATTGTCCAATCCTAGTTCAAGCATTAAAGTTCAGCTTCAGTAATCCATCTCCTCTGAAACTAAAAGTACAGAAGTATGTCTTATAGATGCATTCATTTAGAACATGACAATATACAGATTTTAAAAATGGCAAATTAATGTACTATTTTTTCTAAAACCATGTCAAATAAAAGAACATGCACTACTAATAAATATTCTTTTACTTTTTTCTTTCTTAAGAAACTCCAGAATAAGAATCACCAATAGACACATAAAGAAATGCTCAACTTCTTTAGCCGAAAAAGAAATGCAAATCAAAACAACATTGAGATTCCACCTCATCCCAGTTAGAATGGCTAGAATCAAGAACTCTAATAAAAACAGAGGCTGGAGGGGATATGGCCAATAGGGAAACCTACTGCATTGTTGGTGGGAGTGTAAACTTGTTCAATCATTTTGGAAAGCAGTATGTAAGTTCCTCAAAAGACTACACATAGAGCTACCCTGTGATCCATCAATCTCATTTTTGGGCATTGACCCAAAAGATCACAAGCAAGGCCATACTAAAGCTACCAGCACAACTATGTTTACTGCAGCATTATTAACCATAGCTAATATATGGAACCAACCCAGATGCCTCTCAGTAGATGAATGGATCAAGAAATTGGGCTATAAATATCATATACCTAAGCCAGCATTCATAAATTACATTTTTCCAGTTTTGAGCAATCCACAAGTAACCCTGGGCAATAAAATGGAGATTATTTTTTTCTATTCCTTTGTTTTGTTATCTTCTACACAGAGCATTATTATTTTCCATGTTGCCCTCAAGCTTCTTAGTAATTTCTCTAGAGCATCTATAAAACAGGATACATAGATCAAGAAGAAAACACCTGGAAATAACTGGATGCAGTAAGTCATTCGTGATATTTACCTTGTATTTTTAATGGAACAGAAAATCATAATGGCACAGAGTCTAGAGACACAGCTCACATATTAAAGAGGCTAGAAGATGTAAGAATCCTTGAAAGTCAACACTGTCAGTGGCCTGTTTTATAATTTTGTACAAAATAGTTAAAATGTGTTTCCATGTATGCCTCAGTGGACTTTTAAACTTCCAACTCTTGTCAGCTATTTGATAAGACAATTGATATACATGTTTTGAAATGCAAAATTATATGAGTCAAAGAACAGCTTAAGAAGTAACCATAATAATATTATGTTTTCATAGTGACCAAAGAGTCAATTGAAATATGCATTACTCTCTCTACACATCTTATGAGGGATGGTATAAAAGCTAAATAGAAAGCAAAATAGGATTAAGTGGAGATTAGAAGAAGAGCTTCTTTCTAAGACCAAAAATTCTCATCAATAAAGAGTGGATACCTAAAATACTCTTGACAGAAATATTTTGAGAAATTAGCCATTGAAGCAGTGACTAATAATTAATGATCTATGAGTAAGAGAAATCAGGATGAGGGCAAGTAGTGGGCATATGACTATCCTGTAGAGTAGTGAGCAGTCCCAGGTGAAACCACACTAGCACTCTGATTTTTCTTGTCATACAAAACCACCTTAGGGACAAAAGTGGATACTTCAGAGCCAGAATCCAAATTATCACAGTTCTTTGGGTATGAAAGGACCATGCTGATCACTTCCCACCATATCTCTGGATTCACAAGGCACTCTATATCAATAGACAATATCAGATAGTGTTGGTTTAATTGTACTTGCATAGAAACAACCTAATCTGTTTACTTCTCTTTTTGTAATTTGGCATTTCTGTTACTGTTGTGTTGGCATGACTATATCATCCATCACAGACACTTGAACATTTCAAAAATAAAAGGAACTAATATTATCAGTTCTACAAAACAAGAGCTATAAGCCAAAAATTTCTTGGATGATCAGATCAGACTATTTGTCACCATAGATACAGTTGCAATTCATATACCGAAGCAATAGCTCCAATTTCACAAATTGTTCTAACAGCAACTGAAAAGGACACAACTTTTTACAAATTCTGTCAATATTATGACTCAACATATCAGAATACATGTACAAAGGCTGGACACCAGTGAAAATAAAAATCAGAATCTCTAAGTATTTGAAAAGGTAACTTCTGGAAGACAGAGGTTTAATAAAAGTTGGTGAACAAAGACATGAGACAAACAACAACAGCAACAACAAAAAAAGCCATCAATCTTCCTTCCTGAATCATTTTATAATATCCTACCTTGTTTTTCTCCTGCTCTGTTTCTCCAGTGCAACCCATGTAATTGCTCCATTGGCCTCTAATTGCACTAGAAATAAAATCTAACATTAGTGTTGTCTACATATATCTGACAGACTCTTTTACATTCTCCTCCAACTTCACTATCCACTACTGTCTCCCTCATTTTCTGCCTTTTAAAAAAATAACTTCTTAGTGTAAACAAGTAATTTCCAATTTTAGGACCAATTTCATTGACATGTCTAGACCACTCATCTCTTTCTCATCCTTCAAGTCTTAGCCAAGACTTAAATAATCTATCATATCTCTTGAAGCTGCCACATCCAGAGCAGTTTTGATCCTCCAGTTATTTTATTTACTTAATGCATTGTGTATAGTTTAATTATTAAGCAACTAGTATTTTCTCAGCACCATTAAATTAGACCAAGTTTCTGGTAAGAGAATCATCAGAAAAGTACTCAGTATAAGAGTTTCAACTTAACTGGCATCTGAAGAATTCCAAAAGGAGAGTAAACAGAGGGAGAAGCCATTCAAGACAAAAGAAAGGGAGTCCAAAGGAAGATGGCGGAGGAGAAGCTGAAGGCTGAAGCTCTCACATAGAAAGCAGTTTTAGTGTTTCAGTGAACAGTCCTAGGCTAGGAAATCATACCAAGTGTCCATCACAGTACAGAGAGTTTGGCCAGAGAGGGAAATTCCAGGCAGCTTGGTCAAGGAGACAGATCTGAGCACTCACTGGTGTCCACCACGGCAGGCTGCCACAGCCACCATATCAACAGAGAGAGCCCAGGACAAAGGCACCAGATGTGGTGTGCACGCAGATTCTACTCACCACCAGCAAGAACTGACAAGGAGCAGAAATCTTCATCCTGCTGATCGCAGACCAGGAACCAAGAGGCTTCCATGAGTACCCTCAAGACATCCTCCCCCCCATCTCACCAGAGCAGCAGTAGGAAGGTAGCCCCTCCCCAACCACCTGAGAAGATCTCCATCTTTGATACTGCCAAAGCCTGGCTGGAGCAGCTAGCTCCAACTCATAGTAGTCAAAACAGATTGGTACTGGCACAAGAAGAGACATGAGGATCAATGGAATAGGATTGAAAATACAGAAATGAACCCACAGACCTATAGCCATCTAGTTTTCTATAAGGAAGCTAAAAAATAGAATGGAAGAAAGACAGCCTCTTCAGTACATGGTGCTATCAAAATTGGTTTATCACCTGTAGAAAACTAAAGCTATACCCTTATATATCACCCAGCACTAGAATCAACTCCAAAGAGATCAAAGACCTCAGAGTCAAAGCAGACACCCTGAAAACATTACAGGATGGAATAGGAGAAACCCTAGATCTCCTTGGCACAGGCCAAAATTTTCTTAATAGAGACCCAGAAGCACAACAAATCAAAGAAAGGTTGGACAAATGGGATGGCATGAAGCTGCAGAGCTTCTGCATGGCAAAGTACATAGCTAGCAAGATCAATAGAAAGCCCACGGATTGGGAGAAGATTTTCACTAGCCATACAATGGACAAGGGTCTCATATCTAAAATATACCTGGAACTCAAAAAATTAAATTTCCCAACAACAAATCCTCAAATAAACAACTGCCCAATAAAAAAGTGGGCTAAAGAGTTAAAGAGAACTTTCTCTGAAGAGGAAATAAGAATGGCCAATAGACACATGAAGAAATGCTCAACATCTCTAGCTATAAAAGAAATGAAAATCAAAACAACATTGAGGTTCCACCTCACCCCAGTAAGAATGGCTAGAATCAAGAACTCTAATAAAAACAGATGCTAGAGGGGATGTGGACAGAAGGGAACTTTACTGCATTGTTGGTGGGAGTGTAAACTTGTTCAACCACTTTAGAAAGTAGTATGGAGGTTCCTCAAAAGACTCCACATAGAGCTCCCCTATGACCCAGCAATCCCACTTTTGGGCATTTACCCAAATGATCACAAACAAGACCATACTAAATCTACCAGCACAACTATGTTTATTGCAGCATTATTTACCATAGCTAAGATATGGAACCAATCCAGATGCCCTTAAGTAGATGAATGGATCAAGAAAATGTAGTATATATATATACACACAATGGAATTCTATGCCTCCATCAGAAAGAATGATGTTGCCCCATTTGTTCAGATATGGAAAGAGTTGGAAAATTTACATTAAGTAAGCCAGGCCCAAATAAATCTAGGTCCTATGGTTTCCCTTACTTGCAATAGCTAGTATATGTCTGGGACAAGCAGAAAAGGTCAAAAGCTATGTACATATGACCAGACAAGATGATGTTATGTGAAATGAACCCCAAGATAAAGACACAGTGTTTTTTTTTCTTTCTTGCTATTGTTTCTAAGGTATTTATAAGGTTCCACATGATTTTTTTGTTGCTTTTCATATTCCTCCCCCTGTTTTCATTGTATTTGTTGTTGTTATAATTTGGGGAGGGGAAGGGAAAAAAGAAAATGTTTAAATGGGGATACAGGTTGACCCATTGTAACAATGAGCTGTACAAGACACTTTTGGACATGGAACTTTACAGTTTAGGCAAGGGGACATTGGGGGCAGTGTAGTTGTGGAAGTTGGAGGGAAGGGATGGTAGGGATAAAAAAAAAAGAGGAGGCAACAATGCTTGATAAGAAATGTACTCCTTACCTTGTTCATGTAACTGTAACCCTTCTGCACAGTATTTTCACAGTAAAAAACTTACTAAGTAAAAAAGACAAAAGAAAGGAAGAGGTAAATGCTTTTCCATTGGATAAGAAGGTCAGCATACTTATTGCAGTACTAATGAAAGATAAAACATATATGAAATGAGTTTAGACCACAAAAAAATGGGACCTTGAATTTTACTGAAAATTTTTACATAGTTTTAAATATAACTGAAATTGTAAGTTAAACCATGTTTAGAAATAAAGATGAGAGTTAATCTAATGCATAAAATTTTATTTCATTTTATTTTACTGGCGGTTCTAGTACCTGAAATCAGGGCCTGGAAACTGTCCCTGAGCTTTCTTGCTCAAGGTTAGCACTCTACCACTTTAGCCACAGTTCCACTTTTGGCTTTTTTGTGATTAACTGGAGATAAGATTCTCAGGGATTTTCCTGCCCAGGCTGGCTTTGAACTATGTTCTTCAGATAGCCTTCTGAGTAGCTGGGATTACAGACGTAAACTACCAGGTGCCCAACTAACGTGAAAATATGTTCTATTTGTAATAAACTATTTGAGTAAAAGTAGAATCAATTAGACTAACTAGGAAGTTTTACCACAGTCCAAGCAACCTAAGATGCTAATCAAATAAATGAAGATAATCAACAAATCTGTGTGAGCTTTATAGAGAATTCCACCATGACTGCCTCTGGCAAACTTCCTTAATCGTGTGACAGATCTGTATGGCAATGCATTAATATGGCCAATGCCATATTAATTTGAGAGAGCAATATATCTCAAAATGGTGGAATTAGTATTGTGCAGAGTGGGATGGCAGACAGGCCTGTATCTACTTCTTGAAGACATAAAATTTACCAGTGTTTGTCCTCCCTGTCAATTAAAGAGAGGCACGCAATGCATGCTCAATCAATGAAGTAATGGATAACAAATGGGAAAAAGATCAACATTTTGTTCAGGGTATCACTGAAACATATTCCATATTGTATTTTTGCTGACTTAATTTCCTAAGATATGACAGACTGGGAAAGGAAAATTTGAGCAGTTCTGAAGGAGAATCTGTTATATAAGAGCAAGGAGTAATCATGTTATACAATAAGGGATTTTATTTCTGTAGACCAAAACCTCCACTGAGTTATTCTTTGAAAAAACAATTGCCTGTCGACAATGCTTAACATGAATTGATTTAGTATTGGGAGACATAGTAAAATTATCTGAATATGCTCATTCAGAATTCTCTCTCTTTCAGCATACTGAGTGTAGAAATGGGCAATGAGGACATGGCTCCTATTTCCTATTTTAACATCATCCCTGGTTCTCTCAGGGCAAGATGCTCAGAAGACTTTATGAAATGTGAAATTAGATTTAAAACAAATTCAAGTCTACATCTATGAATTCAAATGCTTGCTTAAATGGCATATCTCACTGACATATTCAGTCTTAGTTGGTCTTAAGCAATTTCTTCAGGACTAAAATACCACAAAGTTTAATGCTTTAAATTAGACACCAGACTTTAGAACATAACCAAACTATAGGACAAATGATTCGATGGTCAAAAGTTTTATTCATTACCATAAATTATTTCAAAGGAAATTAATGAATTACTGCTCTGGGGCATATTTTTAGTGTGCATCCCACTGCTAAACAAAACATATAGAGATACTTAACTACCTTGACTGCAATCAAAGAGGAGATTAGATACAATTCACATTTAGCTTCCCTGTTGTTAAACTCAACATTTTAGATATTGTGTGCAACATACTACTTTTCATTTGATGACTAAAACCCCTAGACAAATCTCCATAATTTGAAACTATGTATCCTATTTGAATACAACAGCTATTAGAACAACTCTTCAAATTATTGCTACTCACCAGCCAATGAATATCATAAGTTGGAATTCTCTAATTTAGTGAAGACCCACTGTATGGATGAAAAGAAATACCATAAAAGCTCACCTACATTTCAAGTTACCATTACAGAGACTGAAATAGATTAGAGATATACTGCAAATAATTTACCCCAACTCACTGATGGAGCTAACTGAAGTAACAATAAATTTTGACATATTAATTATTAGTTTTAAAACTATAATTTATCTGTCTGGACATGATAGGTCAGCATAAGTTAAGTAATATGTAAACATCATCACAGAAAATAGGAAATTCTCCAAAAACTGGCTCTCGGTAGTGCTGTAAGTCTTTAAAAAAAGATCTATATTAAAACATAAATTGAAGCTGTTATACCATTTTCACCCTACAAAATAGCAATGTCATATGATTTAGTTAATATATCAAGCATGGTCATGAGAAAATTGTTTTCATGTCATAAAACACTTTAAATGGTTTAGAGTTTTTTGTCTGGTTTGATGCCATTTCTAGAATTAGAAGACTTGAAATTCTGAATTGCTAGTGAACTGCTTGCTTTTCTTTATAAGTTCTGGGAGAGTCACATGAGATGTCACACAATTTGCCACATAAAGATGTAGTATTTAAGGTATTAATGTTCCACTTATTCATAGTGTTAATTTACAAAACAATTTCCAAGTTAAATTGTATTTGGAAACAATGATGCAACAAAGAGATTATATTAAGGTATATATTTCAGAATTTTAGCTAGCACACAAAGACACTTTCCTATATTTTTCATATTTAATTGACCATGATCTTTGTTCATAATCTATCTATTGTTCCAAGGCATATATTCAGGAAAAAAGCAACTAAAAACAATTACTAGGTGGGGTCTCACTCTAGATAGCTAAACTAAATTAAATGTATGCATATTGTAAAAAATATGCATACATATATTAGAGAATCTTAACTCCTATAATCATATATAAATAATTGAAATCTTGCTTAATTTTATGATTTTTTAATTTGAATTTTATTGTTATGGTGATGCATAGTGGGGTTACAGTTACAACTCAGGTAATGAGTGCATTTCTTTTTGACAGTGTTACCCCCACACACACGCCTTAATTTTCTCCCACTTCCCCTTCCCCCCCTCCTACTTCCCTCCCCATCAAGTTGCAAAGATCATTTCCAACATAATGTCTAGTGGCTATCACTGTTAAATTGGATCTAACTCAAATCTTAATGGTAAAAATAAATTATAAACTAGGAAAAGACATGAACAAACATTCTACCTGAGAGTATGTGGGGGAAAAAAAACCCTCTCAACATAATTACTGATTAAGAAAATGAAAATTAAAATCACAATAGGACACTATTCACTACACATCAAAATGGCTAAAATGAAAAACTAATAGCTTGAAATAATAGTGATAATGCAAAGAAACTGAGTCAATCACAGCAAAGCAATTAACTTCTTTAAAAATTAAATAAAAACTTGCAAATGACTAAACCATAGTAATGCTAGATGTTCATATGAAGAAATAAAAGTTATATTCACACATAAAGCTGCATAAATAGAACATCACTGAATTGCCAGGATTTTTTGCTAAGTGAAAAAAGCCTATCCAAAAAGTTACATAAAATATTAGTCAGGAACTGGTGGCTCACACCAGTTATTCTTAGTACTCAGGAGGCTGAGATCTGAGGATCACAGTTCAAAGCCAATCCAGGCAGAAAAATCCATGAGACTCTTATCTCCAATTAGACACCAGAAAACTAGAAGTGAGCTCTGGCTGAAAGTAGTAAAGCACTAGCCTTGAGCAAAAGAGCTCTGGGACAGTGTCCAGGACCTGAGTTCAAGCCCCATGACCACCACACACATACAAAAATAATTATGTGAAATACCATTCCTTCTTTATGAAAGTCTTGAAGTGTGTCAAGATTACAACATGTGGGTGGAAGAAGTAGTAGAAAAGAGTAATGATTACAAAGGGTAACTTCAACAATCCCTATGATCTTGTGCATATTCTGTGCCTTGAATGTATCAGTGTTGGTTGTGATACTATACTATGGTATTTTCAAAATACAATGTTGAGGGAAAACTAGGTAAAATGTACACAGAATCTTACTTCTGATAATTATATATGAATCTGGTTATCTTTTTGAAATAATAACTGAGGGAAAGCAATTTTAATACTTCAATCACACAACAAAGAAAAGTACTTGCAGGTGAAAAGTTAAACAATAAAACCTTTTTATAGATTAAATGGGGGGGGGACAGTTTTCTGTCCCTGTAATACATTAAAAAAAACTTTAAGTAGGGAATAAAAAACAGTAGTGACAAAAATTGAAACATTAAACCTCAATTAAAAGTTAAAGATATTGGATTAAGAAAAGTTATTAACTCAATGGAAAACAAAAATTAAACAGTGTGACCAAGGTCTTTGTTCAAGATTAGCTCAGAACAACATGAATCCAATGTGAATTGTAGCTCCATGTGGATCAGCCCCCAAAACTACATGTGGTGATTATCTGCCAGATTAGACAGCACACCACAGCATAAACATAAATAATCCAGTTTTAAAATGTGGATATATGATTAAAACATACAGTAAAGAGTATGTATAATTATCAATACAAAGTTTAAACTCTAATGTAAGTGTGCATCCACCCAATTGCCAACAATAGAGGCTATAATGAGTAACCAAAGTCAGCAAACATATGAAGCAATTAGAGGTTCATGGTCTGCTACTGGTAAATATAAAATAAATATAAACATCTAAACTTGTTCAACCACTTTGGAAAGTAGTATGGAGGTTCCTCAAAAGACTCCACATAGAGTTCCCCTATGACCCAGCAATCCCATTTTGGGGCATTTACCCAAAAGATCACAAAAAAGACCATACTAAAGCTATCAACACAACTATGTTTATTGTAGCATTATTTATCATAGCTAAGATATAGAACCAACCCAGATGCCGCTCAGTTGATGAATGGATCAAGAAAATGTTGTATATATACACAATGGAATTCTATGCCTCCATCAGAAAGAATGACATTGTCCCATTTATTCGGAAATGGAAATAGTTGGAAAAAATTATATTAAGTGAAGTAAGCCAGGCTCAAAGAAACGTCGGTCCCATGGTTTCCCTTATTTGCAATAAGTAGTATATGTCTGAGACAAGCAGAAACGGTCAGATAAGTTGATGTTAGGCAGAATGAACCCCAAGATAAGTACTCAAATGGTTTTTCTTACTTGCTATTGTTTTTAACATAAGTATAAGATGATTTCTTTGTTGTTTGTATGTCCATCCCCCAAGGTATAACCCCTGTTTTCACTGTATTTGATGTTGGTATAATTTGTGGAGGAGAAGGGAAAAAAAAACAATTGTTTAAATAGGGATACTGGTAGACCCATTGCAAAAATGAGATGTACAAGATGTTATGTAGAAAAAGGAATTTTACAACTTTGAGGGGGGGATGGGAAGGGGAAACAAAGGAGGAGTCAACAATGGTTGATAAGAAATGTACTCATTACCTTGCTGAGTAAGGTACTGAGTACATTTCTTGTCAAACTTGTTACCTTCTCCCCTGTTTCCCCCACTTTCTTTCCCCCAAATATCCCCAACCTGTGCAGTTCAGTCCAACATAGTGTCTTGTGAGTATCGCTGTTACATTGGTTCATCCTTTGTCCTTTGTCTCACCATTTTGTTGTTCTTCCATTCCCTGATTCAGATAAACATTTATAAAATACTCAGGATACAGAAATCAAATACAGTGACAACAAGGGATAAACCATAAGAAAACAAAAAACACAAAAGAAACAAAGAAATCACATACTACATTAAAAACAACCACAAAGAGAAACCTCTTGCTCAGACCATTGCTTCTGGAACTCACTGCTCTGATCAGAAATGAATTCTGTCTGTATCAGTTTTTGAGTAGCTTCCTCATGCTTATGATATTCCTGTATAAACTTTCGGATTGCCTCCTCTCTCTCCCTATCACGCTCATACAGAGTCCTTTGTAAGTTTTCAAACTTTTCATTTATCATGTTTGCCAGCAGTGTTTGTAGAGCTATTTGGGAACTCTCCTGTGGATTATTCATTATCTGTTCTGTCCTCTGATTATTAAGATTGGGAATTGAGATACCTGGATTTGCCATTTTTCTTGTGTTTTTCCGGCTTACTCTGCCCATTTGAGATGAAAATAGCACAAGTTTTGTGCTAGAACACTATCTTAAGGCAACCATCAACCAAAGTGTGAATTTGTACAGTCAATAGTCTACAGATACAATCTAGTTCAACAGATACATCTATTCAACATCAAACAACTATATGTTAATGGGCTTCAAACCGCAGAGAAGAATTTGGAAAACCAGAAATTATTAGGGTTAGTGAGAGATGTGAGTAAAAAATGGAATAGATTGGTGTGGGGAGGCACAGGGAGAGTTAACTATGTCCTAATCTCAAAGCAGGAAATAGGTTGGGTAGGATGCAAGTAGAGAGAGAGAGAAAAAGAAGAAAGGGAAAGGGAAATGAAAAGAGACCAGAAAAAATAGACAAGTAAAAATTAATGATATTATGGAGATTCAAGAACAATTTATTTAGAGAGGAACGTGAGTAATTGAGAGAAGAGGAGGGACATAGAGGAGATGTGAAAAACTTAAAAAAATGCTTAAAATATTATAAAGGTATAAAGAGGTAGTACTGCTATTAAGGAATTTAAGTCTCAGAGGTTTTGAATTGAGCAATAAATTTGTGGATTAAGTGTGTACACAATGGGGGATAGGGTCTACTAGTTAACTACGGGTTTGTCTGAGGATGTGCAGGACAAGAGTTAAGTCATATAAAGAAGAACAAAGGAGAGGAAAAGGTGAAAAGGATAAGAAAGGGAGAAAAAAGATCAGAAGTTCAGTAAAGCTAAACAAAAAACAAAAAGATCATTAAAAAAGAAAAAAAAGAGAAAGAAGACAAGAAAAGAAAGAAAAACACATGTTCACGTATCCATAAAATAAAAATTATAAGAGGGAAAAATAGTTACTGGACAGCAATTTTTTTTCAAAAAAGGCAAAAATTAAAGATTAGTAAAAGTTTTAGAAAAGAAAAAAAATTTTTTATATATAAGGTACCAAAAAAAAAAGAAAAAGAAGAAGAAGAAAAAAAGTTCTTTGATTTGTTTGGGGGGAGGGGTGAGAAAAATCCTGTATCTCCCTTGTGTCTGTAACCAGCCTCTTGTTGGAGTCTCTGGTCTGCTTGAGGTCCTGTGGCTTGATTGGTTTCCTAAGTCAGTTTGTTCGAACAGGCAGAAAAATGCTCTGCTTTACCCAAGATTTTGAGATCCCCCTCCCAGGTTAGTTTAATGGGAGGGTGATCTGCTTTGAGAATCACAAAAGAGGGGGATGCAGTGATGAGGCTAGGTTCTGGGTAGAGTTGAGGCCATGCTTTCAATATATTTGATGTCAATATAAGTTGTGGAGGAGAAGGGGAAAAACAAGTCGTTTAAGGATTCAGGTAGACCTGTTGCAACAATGAGAAGTACAAATTGTCATGTCAAAAACGAGCTTTACAATGTCGGTGGGAGGGGGAGGGGGGGAAGGATTGGGTGGGGGGTGGAGGCTGGGAAGGGAGGTGAAGGGTAAACAAAGGAGGAGGCTGCAATGCTTGGTAAGAAATGTATGCATTATCCTGCCCATGTAATTGTATCCCCTCTGTACAGTATGTTCACAAATAAAATAAAAGAAAAGAAAAGAAAAAGAAAAAAGAAAAAAAAAAAGAAATGAATTCTGTCAATGTTCAATTAAACCCAACATAGAGAGCTGAACAAAAGAAAAATTGTTTAAGAATGTTTAAAAATGTTTAATAAGCATTTATATATAAATAAAGATAAACAATTTGATAATTACAACAGAAATAATGCTTTGTAGCCTATTTTTTGGAACTGACATCTCAACAACGAAACTATTGAAATTGTTTTCAAACAGTGGGTACCACATTTCATTGTCCTACTTTGGGTTTATTTGTCTACTTTAAATTTCTTAAGCAAACTTAGACTAGTGTTTTAAGTTGCTCTAGTAGAATATGTCTATAAATTTCCATGTAGATAGTTATTTTACACTATCTCACAGATTTTGATATGGCATGTTTTACATTTTATTTTCAATTTAGCAGATTTTCACATTTTATCATAGGTATTTCAGGTTTTTTTTAATCTTTAATAAATATATATTATTGTAAAGACACTGTATAGAGGGGTTACAGTTACATGAGTAAGGTAATGAGTACAGTTCCTATTCAGCATTGTTACCCCTTCCTTTGTTTTTTCCCTCCCATCCTTTCCTCCCTACCTCCCCAACCCTTCCCTGCCGCCCAAGTTGTAAAGTTCATTTTCAACAATTTAAAACACTAGTCACTAGTATATATCATTGTTACAATGGGTCAACCTGTATCCTTGTTTCAGCATTTTGTTATTTCCCTTCCCCTCTCCAAATTAGAAAAATGTGTATATAAGATGCAGGGCATTAGAATCAAATACAGTGAAAATGGGTTGTACCATGGGAAAAGAACATTAAAAAAAAAAACCAAAAAAATCCCATAGTACACAAAAACCTGTGAAAAAACAGTGACAAAGATAAAACCTCTTGTGTCCCTATCTTGGGGTTCATTTCATTTAGCATCATCTTATATGATCCTATGAACATAGCTTTTGACCTTTTCTACTTGTCTGGTAAGATTATTCTAGATGTATATTAGCTATTGCAAATGAGGGAAACCATGGGACTTATGTTTCTTTGGGTCTGGTTTACTTCACTTAATATGATTATTTCCAAGTCTTTCCATTTCCTAACAAATGGGACAATGTCATACTTTTTGATGGAGGCATAGAATTCACATATATATATATATATATATATATATATATATACATACACACACACACACACACACACACACACATATATATATATATATATATATATATATATATATATATATATCACATTTTCTTGACCCATTCATCTACTGAGGGACATCTGGGTTGGTTCCATATCTTAGCTATGGTGAATAAAGCTATAATAAACATAGTTGTGATGGTAGCTCTAGTATGGCCGTGTTTATAATCATTTGGGTAAATGCCCAAAAGTGGGATTGCTGGGTCATAGGGAAGCTCTTATGTATAGTCTTTTGAGGATCCTCCATACTCTTTCCACAGGGGTTGAACAAATTTAAACTCCCACCAACAATGCAGTAGGATTCCCCTTTGGCCTCATCCCCTCTAGCACCTGTTGTTATTAGCAACATTATTTACCATAGCTAAGATATGGAACCAACCCAGATGCCCCTCAGTACATGAATGGATCAAGAAAATGTGGAGAGCCCAGAGGAAAATGGCAAAGGCGAAGCTGGAGCTAAACAAGCTCCAGAGTAGAAACCAGTTTTAGTGTTCCAGTGAAAAGTCCAAGGCTAGAGAGTCACACCAAGTGTGCCATCATAATACAGAGAGTTTGGCCAGAGAGGAAAAATTCAGGGAGCTTTGTTAAGGAGACAGATTCGAGCACTCACAGGTGTCCATGTTGGCTGCTGCCCCGGCCATCATATCAACAGAGAGCCTGCAACAAAAGCCATACTAAAGCTACCAGCACAAGTATGTTCATCACAGCATTATTCAGGGTTTTTTGGTTTTGTTTTAATTTTTCTTTTTATTATCATATTTAGGTAGTTGTATAAATGAGCTGCCTTTCACAAAGTAGTCTATAAACACAGTGTATCTTGATCATTTTTAACCATTTCAAATTTCTTACCTTCCATCCTTCCCCTATCCACCTTTTCTATCACTCTTCTTAATATTGTGGAGTACACATTGGATTCTTAACTGCATTCTCCCTCTCTTCTCCTCTTCATTCATATACCCCTTAAGCCTTGACTCCCCAGCCCATACCCTTGGAGTACCTACTTCCTATGTTTTATTTTGCTAAACTTTATTTTTGCCTTTCTAAAGAATTTAAGATCTCTCTTGAATCTACCATATTTCAGTTAATATATTTGAATACATTTGCAAACCACTCAACATATTTACTTGTAATTTAATTAGCTAAATTTAACTTCTACATATGAGAGAGAACATGTCTGTCAGGGCCTGACTTTCTTCATTTAATGTAATTTTTCTAAGTATTTCCTTTCCTTGCAGATGGTACAATATTATTCTTTATAATGATTGAGTAAAATTCCATTGTGTATATATACCACATTTTCTTGATCCATTTGTATATTGAGGGGCATCTGGGTTGTCTGCATATCTTGCCTATGATGAATTAAACATTAATTCATTAAACATTAAACATGGTTGCTCTGGTGACTTTACCTATCCTGGTTTATAACCTTTTAGTAAATTTCTAGGAGTGTAACTGCTATAAAATAGGATAGTTTTATGTTTACATTTTTATTTTTTCCCAGAGTGTTTGAACAAGTTTACCTTCTCACCAATAGTGTATTTTCCCTACATTCTCACCAGCATCTGTTATCATTTATATTTTTGATAATGGCCATTCTAACTGTGGTAAGATGGCATCTTAATATTGTTTTAATTTGCATTTCCTTTCCAGCCAGAGATAGCATTTCTTCATGTATCTATTGGCCATTTTTACTTTTTCTGAAAAGACTCTCTTTAGCTCATTAGTCCATTTATTAATTGGATTGTCTTATTATTATAATTTTTATGCTCTCTGTAATTTCTAGATATCAGTCCATTGTCTGATGTATAGCTGGCCAAAAAACTTCTGCTCTGTAGACTTTCAATACTCATCAAAGTCCCAGCAACATTTTTCAATGAGACAGTGAAAGTAATTCAAAAGTTCATATGGAGCAACAAAAGATCTTGAATAACAAAAGCAATCCTTAGCAGGCAGAAGAGTGCTGGAGGAATAACAATAGCAAACTCTATTATAGAACTATAGTAATGAAAATAATTTGTTTGGGCACAAAAACAGTTCTGAAGACCAATGGAACAGAAGACCTAGAAATATACCCACCGACCTACAGCCATTTAATATTAAATAAAGGAGCCAAAAACATAGACTGGAAGTGGCGCTGTAGCTCAAGTGGTAGAGTGCTTGCCTTGAGCTGAAGAGCTGAGGGACAGCGCCCAAGCCCTGACCTGAGTTCAAGCCCCACGACTGACCAAAAAAAAAACAAAACATAGATTGGAAGAAAGGTGCTAGGAAAAGTGGATATCCACATGCAGAAAACTGAAACTAGATCCTTATCTCCTTGCACCAAAATGGATAAAAACACCAATGTAAGCCCTGAACTTAACCATTACAAGAAATAGTAAGAAAAACAATAGGGCCTCTTGGGGGATTGGGGAGAAAGTAGGAGAAAAATGAGGGACGGGTAACAAGTTTTACAAGAAATATACTTATTACCTTACTTATGTAACTGTATCCCCTTTATATATCACCTTGGCAATAACAAAAAAAGAAAATAAAAAATGACTTGATAAATGAGACTGCATTTCTTTTAAAGAATTAGGTTCTAATTTCTTTGGTGGCTTATTTTTCCCTACAGAGTATATGCTATTTAAGTGTGGCCATGTATCTCTTTATTCCTAGAATTTGGATGCTGATACTGGACTACTGTTCAAGGCCAGCCTGAAATGTTTTGATAGTCCCAAGCCAGCATGGACTACACAGGGTGAATTTATTTTTTAAAAAGCTCTACTGTGTGTGTGTTGTTGTAGTAATTGCTATTATTGAACTCTAAAGTTATTTTCTTAACAGGAACTTTTTTTGTATTTTGCATAATATGTGTTTTATATATACTTGTGAAAATATATAATGCTATATAATATGCATTAACACATTAATTTCATCAGCAAAATGCTATATATAAGTATTGAGACATTATGATTTAGAGTATGGTCTATTTTGGTACTTTTAAAATGTGACAAATAATATATATATTATAGTTATTTAAAGTGGTCTGAATATGGCTGACAATATTGATATATTCTTTTACATTCTTTCTATATTTAATCAATTTCAGAAAAAGGATTGTTGACGTTTCAGCTGTGATTGTGGGTTTACCTATTTGTCTTTGGATTCCATCAGTGCTGTCTCTGCAATCTGAGGTGTTAAAAGCTGCATGCACATTTAAAATTACTACTTGTCAATCACTATCTTTTTATCATTATGTTATGTATGTCTTTATCTCTGGTAATACTCTTTACCATAATGTTAATTTTGTCTACTAATGCAGCTGAACAAGTCTTTATTAAAAACTAGTATTTGCCTGGTAGGTCCTTTTTCATTTTGTTTTCTTCAATTTATTTATATTTTAATACTTAATATGGGTCTCTCATAGACAGCATACTATAGGGCATTTATTTGACATTAACTACTATCTATTAAGTACTATCTTGATTTTGTTTCCTAATTACCCCATCTACTTTGTGTTCATTTCTTCTTTTACTTCTCTTCTTTTATACTGATTTTAATCAATGATTTCAGTGTCCACTCCAGGCTTACTTAGTTATATCACTTTCCTATCGCTGATTTTAATGGATCTCCTGGAGTTCATAATCAATATGGTGAAATTAGTTTACTTTCAATAGACATACAGTATCAATTTTTACCTCATACTTTCATTTTCTTCTGCTCATCTTCATGCTGTTGCTTTCATATATTTTTCTGTCAGTCAAACATTCACCATTTGACTAATAATGTGAAGGAGGAAAGATTTGTTTTTGGCTCATGGTTTCAGAGTTTTTAGTCTGATGTTAGGTAGCTCCACATTTCTGGGTCTATGATGGGGCAAAATATCATAGCAGAGAGTACAGTAGCATAAAGTTCCTTACTGTATGGCATCCAGAAAAAAAAAGAAACAGAAAAGGGCCAGGGCCAAATACATCTTTCAAAATAATTCACCCAGTGAAATATTTTATGCAATAAATCCCCATCATGAATATATCCACATCACTATTTATTGAAATGTTGAATCCATCAATGGACCAAAGCATTGATTAGGTCAGAATCCTCATGGTTTATTCATCTATACCAACAACCTCAGAGAAACTCACTGGTCTCCTACATATCACTCAGTCTAACTAGGTAAAACACCAATATTAACCAGCATAATGCTTTTATATATCATAAATACCAGGACACACCACTTGGTAATTCTTGGTTTGGAGGGTTAGAAGTCTTATGAAGCCATTAAAGGTGGGAAAAATCTTTCCATTTGCTTAACTTTCACCATCCTTGCATTTTGTTAATGACTAGCTTTATATTTCTATTTAGTTTTTTTGTAACAATTTTATTGGCATCAATTAAGTGTATAAAGGGGCTGCTTTTTTGACATGTTTATACATGTATCCAAAGTACCCTAATCAGGATCAACTACTATATTATTCCCCTTAATCTCTCTCCACCTTTGTACATCAATATCAACTATTTCATAAGCCTCATCATTATAATTTCACAGGTAAACATAACCCATTCTTAACTCTGTTCAGCCTCCTCCCTCCCACTAATGCCTGTACTGGAGGTAGAACCTGATTTACATAGCACCATTCACTCACTTTTTTGGTATATACCAGTATCAAAATTCTCCCATATTAATTGGGCATGGCTATTTACATATTCTTGAAAGATATTGATATTTATTTTGTTCACTCTAAAATTTTAAGTATACTACAAATTTGAATTTTAAAATGAAACAGCTTGATTATAACCATTCTAACTGGGGTGAGGTGGAATCTCTATTTTTTTAATAATATTGTAAAAACACTGTACAGAAGAGTTACAGTTACCTGAGCAAGGTAATGAATACATTTCTTATCAAGCATTGTTGCCTCCTCCTTTGTTTTTCCCCTACCATCCCTTCCCTCCCATCTCCACAACTATACTCCCCCTGCCTAAATTGTAAAGTTCATTTTTCAACATAGCACTTGATTTGTATTTCTTTTATGGCTAGAGAGGTTGAACTTGTACTCTAATAACAACAAATGCTGACAGGGATGTGGCCAGAAGGGGACGCTACTGCATTGTTGGTGGGAGTGTAAACTGTTCAGCCACTTTCGAAAGCAGTATGGAGGTTCCTCAAAAGACTCCACATAGAGCTCCCCTATGACCCAGCAATCCCACTTTTGGGCATTTACCCAATTGATCACAAACAAGGCCATACTAAAGCTCCCAGCACAATTATGTTTGTTCAGCATTATTTACCACAGCTAACATATGGAACCAACCCAGATGCCCCTCACTAGATGAATGGGTCAAGAAAATTATATATATATATATACATATACATATATAATGGAATTTTATGCTTCCATCAGAAAGAATGACATTGCCCCATTTGTTAAGAAATGGAAAGACTTGGAAAAAATTATATTAAGTGAAGTAAGCCAGGCCCAAAGAAACATAGGCCTCATGCATGGTTTTTCTTATTTTCAATAACTAGTACATGTGTAGGACAAGCAGAAAGGAAAAACTATGTATATATGATCATATAATATGATGTTAAGTTAAATGAACCCCAAGATAGGGACACAAATACCTTTTCCTTTGTTGCTATTGTTTCTAGTGTATTTATATTGTACCATGTGAGTTTTTTTGTTTCTTTGTATGTTCCTCCCCCATTGTATAACCCCTGTTTTCTTATATCTTGTATATACACTTTTCTAATTCAGGGAGGGGAAGGGAAAAAACAAAATGCTTAAATAAGGATATAGATTGACACATTGTAACAATGAGATATACAAAACACTACTTTGAAAACAAACTTTACAACATCTGCAGGTGTGGGAGGAGACATGGAGCGGGGAGGGAAGGTATGGTAGGGGGAAAACAAAGGAGAAAGCAACAATGCTCAATAGGAAGTGTACTCATTACCTTGCTCATGTAACTGTAACCCCTCTGTACAGCATTTTTACAATAAAAAACATACAAAAAATGAAACAGCTTTGAAATTTAAAAATGAAGTATTTTAAAGCTGTACACTTTAAATCTAAGAAATAGATGTTTTCCCACTTCACACCTTAGTTTAACCTTCAACATTATAAATAAATGTTTAAATCAGTAGTATTGTAAAACTACAATAAAGTATATACTGAGTCTAGTTCATAATAGTACTGAACATAATGACAAGATATAAATTACTGATCATATAAACATTTTACATTGACCCATTTTGTGTTGACTTAATTAGGATTAGTCCTATAATTACACAGCATGGAGAACCAGCTCAGGTATCATTAAAACATACCAGAATAATTAAACTAAATGTGATTTTGCAATCCTGAAATTAAACCACAGTTGTTAATATTGTACCAGCACAACCTGGGTTCATACCTGTTTCTCAGGGGAAGATCCTTTGTGTACTAATTTGACTATTGTTACTCTTCATATTAAACTTAGACCACCTGGAGAGATTTGATTCATACTACACAGATGACTGAGTGGTCCATTTGGCCCAATTCTAACAACCTAAGCAGTTTAATGAAAATTCTAAGTCAGCTTATGATCACAGCCTGCCAGGAATCCAGTCCAGTTGTAACAAAGCTACAGAGAGCCTGGCTAGGAACCACATAGAAAAAGGAAAAAATAAATGCATTTGAGACTCGTATTCTTAAACATCAGAAAATTGTAGATGTAAGGAAGGCAGAGACCATTTGAAGAGTAGGAGTAAGGAGAGATTAAGTATATATTCAACTAACATTACTAACAATATATTCCAAAATGACACAAAACCACACTCTTGGATGACTAGTTGACCTATACTTTCAGCAATCCATAGCTCACTTGATTGCACTGGCAAACAAAAGAGGTGAGTGTAAGTGATTTAGCTAATAAAATCATCAGTGATGTTTGCAATAGACATTATAGATAAAATTTTTGGGGCACATTTTTCCCTACCACAGGATTATCAACTCTACCTCTATCTATCTATTTATCTATCTATCTATCTATCTATCTATCTATCCGCTATCTATCTGTCATCCCAGAAGATTATTTTCTAGAGCTCAAATAAAAATGGTAGATTTGCCAGGCACCACTGGCTCACACCTGTAGCCTTACTACTCAAGAGGCTGAGATCTGAGGATCACAGTTTAAAACCAGCCTACACAGGAACATCTGTGAGACTCTTACCTCCTGTTAACCACCAGAAAAATGGAAGGCACTGTGGCTCAAGTGGTAGAGCACTGTCTTTGAGCTGAAGTGCTCAGGGACAGCACCCAGGCCCAGAGTTCAAGCCCCATGACCAACCAAAAAAAAAGGTAGATAAAATATTGTAAATAATTAAAATAATATCCCTTTTAATGTTTGAGCTGTACATAGTGTAATCCATTTTATTTCCAGCATGTTCTGGTTTACAAAATGAATGGTATTCTTACCATGTCCATCTACCTAACAAGTTCATTGTATGGTTTGTTGCAATATAGTCTTCAACAGATTACTTTGTTGTACTGTGCAATAGTGCTGTAGTACTGGGCATTTAAAAACCATTAATAATATTTACAAGCTAACGTCACCAAAAGCATATGTAGGAAAAATATTATTTTTCATTTATTAGTCAAATATATTAAGTTCAGTAATCATGAGACATACTTAGATTCATGATTTTAATTTTATACATCATATCTCTACAATTAGATGAGTTTCTTAAAATAATATATATTTTCTCCTAATATTTAAAAAAAAATTTTTTAGTCTGTCTTGGGGCCTGAACTCTGGGCCTGGGCTCTTCACCTCAAGGCTAGCGCTCTACCACTTTAGCCACAGCTCCACTTCCTTTTTTTTCTGTTCTTGTGGTGCTGAGGAATTGAACCCAGGGCCTCATGCATGCAAGGCAAGCGCTCTACCACTGAGCCACTTTCCCAGCCTCTTCTCCTAATATTTAACAATCTCCTAGTATTTTCTTTTTGCTGAGTTTGAAAAGGAGTTGAAATCTATATAAATCACACTAAAAAAAATTCACACACTTAAACTTTCAGGATAATTTGTTCAATTTCTCCTCCATGTTCAGTGACTTCATTATCGAAGTGACAAAGGTGGAATTTCACTTACTACCTCGAAACAAAGATCATAGTTTGAATGACATAATGTATAATTTAAATACATGATGGTATATTATCCTCCTTGAAAGCTTGTAAAGTCAAATGTACAAATACTGAAGTACTCTCAAATAATTTACTTTTATTATATCAATACTCATAGATAGAAGTGGAAAATTTTGTTAAGTAGCCAAGTACTTTTATATATCAATGATATTTTGAAGTTGTTTTCAAATGTAGAAAAATATTCCTTGTCTTATAAAACATTGCACTAATATCCAAGACAGCCATTTAAAGTATTTTTTTCTCCCCTAGAACTCTATTTTGAAATAACCATAATCTAGCTTTACAGTTTTGGGGAAAAGGATTATGACAAGAATGTGAAAATTATATTCATCTTCAGTAACTTTAAGATATAGGAAAACCACCCCTCTGTACAGTATGCTCACAAAAAATAAAAAAATGATATAGGAAAACCACAAATGTTACTTAATCTTTTACTGCTGATACAATTACTATTCAAATCAGCAATACTACACATTAGGGGAAACTAATTAACAGCTTAGAAGGAAGAGATGACCTTTTACATACTTATTTTCAAAGATATATTCAGTCTCCAGTATATTTTATATTAGATAGTAATAAACAAGGATGTTTCCCTTAGACTTAAATAACGTATACCATGAATTCTCCATTTAGTGTTACATTAATGTAACACTTATGGATTGACAAACATCATTAAATAGTAACTTTTAAAGGTATCTATTTTTTCAATCATTTTGCATTTTCATTGTGTTCCTCTATGAACAAAGACTATAAAGTCAAACTGATAGTCCTGAAGTTCAATTCTAGGAGAGTTTATATCGTATTTAGCATGGTAGTTTTATTCTTTTATCAGGCTCATCAAAATGGTTAGTGTCACCAAAACAGCAAATTTTCCAGGGACAGCTGTTCTACATAGAAACACACAAAATTCAGAAAACTAAATGCCATCTAAATATTCTGCAGAGATAATGTGATCCCAAGTAAATATTTTCTTAAACAGTAATGTGATCCCAAGATTTTGACCTTTTAAGAAACTTATAATAATCAGATTACTGCTTTTAATAAAGTACCCGACTACTGCTTGGTCCTCCTTGTGGCCATGTACAATGTTAGACAGACAGATTTTTTTGAAGATGCAGAATTGATAAACTGCCAAGTAAACATATCTTTCCCTAATGACTGTCCTATGCTTTCTGTACAAATGTAATTATAAAATCATTTTTATTTCTTGGCATGAATGGATAACGTTATGTATGAATCATATTTTTATTATGAAAAATATTTTAAATATATGTAGAAAACCCAGATAATACCTATCAATCATAACTTTCTAACCATACTCAGTGTATGTTTGATAAAGTAGTAGGCCATGTTCTACAAAAACCTCTAATTTCTAGCCAGGTGTCAGTGGTTCATGCCTGTGATCATAGCTACTCAGAAGGCTGAGATCTGAGGATTGTAGTTTGAAGCCATCCCAGGCAGAAGACTCTTATCTCCAATTAACCACCAGAAAACCAGAAGTGGATCTGTGGCTCAGTGGTAAAGCATTAGACTTGAGCAGAATCTCATGCACAGTGACCAGGCCCCTAGTTCAAGCTCTATATTTGACAACAACAAAGAATGCACAGATTCAAAGGGACACAAAGGGCAAGGATGCAAAGTTGCAATATTGCTCATATCAGACATAATTGGGTGTGACTGACAGTATTAACCAATCAAAGTTGAGTCCTTTTCAAAACTCTTAGGGCATGGAAAAAATATAAGGGGTAGAAAGGATGGTTAACCTGGGATACAACTGCATATCTTTTTAATTATATATATATATAATTGTAAAGATACTGTACAGAGGGATTATAGTTTTTATTAGTAAGGTAATTAGTACATTTCCTATCGAGCATTGTTACCCCTCCTTTGTTTTTCCCCTACCATCCCTTCCCTCTCCACCTTTCCAACTTCCCTCTCCCCCACCCAAGTTGCAAAGTTAGTTTTCAGCATAGCATCTTGTACATCTCCTTGTTACAATGGGTCAACATGTATCCTTGTTTCAGCATTTAGTTATTTCCCTTCCCCTCCCCAAATTAGAAAAATGTATATACAAGATTCAGGACACTGGAATCAAATACAGTGAAAACAGGGGTTATACAATGGGGGAAGAACATACAAAAAAAATCACATAGTACATTAAAAAAAGCAGCAACAAAGAAGAGACCTCTTGTGTCCCTAACTTGGGGTTCATTTTGCTTCACATCATCTTTTGACCTTTTCTGCTTGTCTGGTAAGATTATCCTAGATATATCTTAGTTATTACAAATAAGGGAATCCATGGGACCTATGTTTCTTTGGGTCTGGCTTACTTCATTTAATATGATTATTTCCAAGTCTTTCCATTTCCTAACACATAGGGCACTGTTATTCTCTCTAATGGAAGCATAGAATTCCATTTTATACATATATATATATATACATATATGTATATATCACATTTTCTTGATCCATTTATCTACTAAGGGGCATCTGGGTTGATTTCAAATCTTAACTATGGCTTGGAAAGCAGTATGGAGGTTCCTCAAAAAACTTCACATAGAACTCCCCTATGACCCAGCAATCCCACCTTCGGGAATTTACCCAAATGATCACAAACAAAGTCATAGTAAAGCTACCAGCATAACTATGTTTATCACATAATTATCTTTTCAATTCTTTTTCTTTTCTTTTCTTTATATTTTCCTTGAGAAAGATTTCCCCTATATACTTGAGACTCACCTCCAACTCACCAATTAACCCTTGCCTAGACCTCTGTAGTATTTGCGTTGCAGGCATGAACCACTGTGTTCATTGCAGCTATCCATCTTTTTAAATGAAAAAAAAAAGTTCAGAAATCAGTTCATGAAGATTTCTTTTATTCCATATCTTGACTATGGAAAACAATGTTGCAATGAACATGGTCATGCTATAGCTTTAGTGTACTTTGATTCATGGACAATTGTATAGACTCCCAGGAGTGGGATTCCTGGATGATACGGAAACTTTATGTTTACGTCTTTTGAAGAACCCCCATACTGCTTTCTAGAGTTCTTGAACAAGTTTACATTCCCACCAACAGTGTAATAGCATTCCTTTTTGGCCACATCCCCATAAACATCTGTTATTTTCGTTTTCTTCATAATGGCCATTCTAAGTGGGGTGAAATGAAATCTCAATGTTCTTCTCATTTGCATTTCTTTTATAGCCAGAGATATCTTCATCTGCCTATTGTTCATTCTTACTTCCTTTTTGGAGAAGTCTCTCTTTAGATCTTTAGGTCTTTGAGGATTTGTTTTGGGGAGGTTTAATTTTTTTAGTTCTGAGTATATTTTAGATATGAGGCCCTTGTCTGATGCATAGCTAGTAAAACTCTTCTCCCATTCTGTGGGTTTTCTATTTGTCTTGCTAGCTATGTCCCTTGCCATGCAGAAACTCTTTAGTTTGATGCAATTTCATTTATCAAGTCTTTCTTTGATGTGTTGTTATTCTGGATCTTTACTTAGGAAGTTTTGGCCTGTTCCAAGGAGCCTTAGTTTTTCCCCTATGCCTTCCTGCAATATTTTTATGGTATCTAGGCTTACATTATATAGACCTGCTAGAGAAAAAAGTGGCTTCCCCCTTTCCCCAAGACTACTTGGAGTTCCAAGCAAAGTCTACTAGTTCCAGAGAAATGTGACATACACAGTCCATCATGGAATTTTCAAGTGTCTCTCAATAATCCAGGATACATTTCCACTCCATGCTTCCCATTCTATGCCACTACTGCCCACCCCTTACTCCTGACATTCACCGTGCTCTGGAGATTTGCTCACCTTTGAAGGAAGGACAACATCCACTGAGATTCAGCATCACTGTCTAATGGAGAACAGCTGCATCACCAAGTTATTTCTTTATGGCGAGCTAATGAAGGATAGATTGTTCACAGGGTGAAATGAAGTGTGAAAATGCATCTGAGTCTTTGAAGCATTGCCAGAAATGACAGCAAAGCAACTAAGCCAATAAGATATCAGACATTGAACAATTATGGCACTATGGCCCATTGTATGTGAAAACAGAACACAATTACAGATGCTAAATCACATTCATTTAACATTTATTAAACCCTTATTGTGTACTAATCCTGGTGTTAAACTTTGGGGACTGAAAATAAATAGAATATTTTCCTTCTCCTTCAGGAGATTATATTCTGTTGGTCTGTGGTTTTAAATTGAATGGAATCATGCTTAAATTGTATTATCCAGTGCTGGTTAAAAAAACTGTTACAAGTCTTTCCATTTCCTAACAAATGGGTTAATGTCATTCTTTCTGATGGAGACATAGAATTCCATTGTGTATATATACCATATTTTCTTCATCCATTCATCTACTGAGGGGCATCTGGGTTGCTTCCATATCTTAGCTATGGTAAATAATGCTGCAATACACATAGTTGTGCTGGTAGCTTTAGTATGGTCTTGTTTGTGATCATTTGGGTAAATGCCCAAAAGTGGGATTGCTGGGTCATAGGGGAGCTCTATGTGGAGTCTTTTAAGGAACCTCCATACTGCTTTCCAAAGTGGTTGAACAAGTTTACACTCCCATCAACAATGTAGTAAGGTTTCCTTCTGTCCACATCCCCTCTAGCATCTGTTGTTATTAGAGTTCTTGATTCTAGCCATTCTAACTGGGGTGAGGTAGTATCTCAAGGTTGTTTTGATTTGCATTTCTTTTATAGCTAGGGAGGTTGAGCATTTCTTCATGCGTCTATTGGCCATCCTTCTTTCCTCTTCAGAGAATATTAAGTGAAGTAAGCCAGGCCCAAAGAAATACAGGTACCATGGTTTCCCTTATTTGCAATAACTAGCATATGTCTGAGACAAACAGAAAGTGTCAGACAAGTTGATGTTAAGCGAAATGAACCCCAAGATAAGGATTCAAATGTTTTTTTTCTATCTTGAAATTGTTTCCAACATATTTAGAAGATGATTTCTTTGTTGCTTTGTATGTACCTCCCCCAGGGTATAAGCCCTGCTTTCACTGTATTTGATGTTTCTATAATTCATGGAGAGGAAGGGAAAAAACAAACTGTTTAAGTAGGGATACAGGTGGACCCACTACAACAATGAGATGTACAAGACATTATGTCAATAAACGAACTTTACAACTTGGCAGGGTGGAGGGTAGGGGTGGTGGAGGTACGGGGATGTGGGGATGAGGGGTGGAGAGGAGAAGGGATGGTGTGGGGAAACAAAGTAGGAGGCAACAATGCTTGATAAGAAATGTACTCACTATCTTGCCCATGTAATTGTAACCCCTCTGTGTGGTATTTTCACAATAATAAAATATAAAAATAAAAAAACTGTTACATAATCTTAGGTATGAGATGCTGAAATAAAGAATTAATTCCAAAGTATCAAACTTTGAGTATAATGTCATTAGTATCAACAATAACATAGGCATTAGTCTTTGAGGTACAACAGCAATGAAAGCGCTTATCTAGTAAAGCCTTATGTGGTTTTCAGCACACACATTGTGGCTGGAAACATGTTCCCTTCACCTTGGATATGTTCTTTTTTATCATTTCCTTCCATGAGCTGGATTTCAGAATATGAAATGTTTCAATATTAGAATTCCATACTCTAGGAAATAGCTGCCAATGACCTTGAACTGCATCTCCCATGCCTCAAAACCTGAACTATGAAAGAAAATGACACAGACCTGTTAGCACAATCCTGTTTCGTATTTTACTCTCCCTAGGGGTGGAAGAGGATAATGACAGAAAATTTAAGAGATAGTTGCCCTATTTCTCAGTCTTAAAGGCAGTTATTGTGATAAAATAAAACCTTAGAAGACAACTTTCTAATTTGTAATAATAGACATGTTTTGTTTAACGGTGTTTACATTTTAACTATAAGTCAGAAGCTTTTTAGAACCAACAGATCTCATACATCTTATAAACTGTGTTCTTCTGTGTATAGCTCCAGACCATAGGGAAAAGACTATACCAATTCTAGCAGAGAAATTTCATGGCTGAAAGCCTCCTGGTGAGTGTCCAGCCAAGCAAAGAAGGATGTGTTGAAAAACTGACCTTCCTGGGGGAATATGGGTGCTTTGCCCTTTAGTGTTTCAGAAATGATGTGTTCTAGTTTTGAGCATAACAATTAGGTCTTATAAAAAAATTTAAGAGACAGTTAAATTACTATTATCTATTTAATACCAATCAGCCAAATGTTTTTCTAATATATTTCTTAAATATATTAAAGCTGGCAGTGTATTTCTTTTCTAGAATTCCTTACTAGCCAAAGCTGTTTCTAGGTAATTTCTGACAAATAATAAAGGTAGCAATAACAGGAGAGTAATGTCAGCATGATCACGGAATAGAAGACTTCAGTTTTTCTCATTTCTACAGAGGTACACCAATTTTGACAATCATTAAATGAAAGTACTTTTGTGGAATCCTGATCCAGTAGAGAGGTACTGGAACAAACAATTCAATACATAGATTGAAAATCATAAGTTTTTTCTTACTTTACATGAAATAGTTATCTCCAAAGTAAGCATAGTATGTACAATACTAAGACAGGCCCCTCAACCTGTGATTTCTCCAACAAGGGAAAAATGAGGAGATAGTGGGCACAAGGCTCCCTGAATTCAGCTTTGGGACACAAAGTTGAAGGAGGCTCCCTTCTTTCTCACATCCCTAGAGTACTGATGGGAACTGAAGTAAACTCACTAAGACATAACTCAGAAAAACAATTCCATGCAAAACAGCTTCAGAAGAATTCCTGAGACTAACACAACCAAAGTTGTTAAGGACATTTTTTATTCCATTCATCTACCGACTAGCACCTATTCCGATTCTATTATCTGAGTATTATTAATCATGTTGTGATAAGCAGGTATTGACAATTTAAACCAACTGTGACTCTTTCAGTATTATGTCCTGGTCAGATAGAACTATATCAAATAGCACTTTCATTTCTAATGTTTTGAGGAAACTCTATGCTGATTTTTCATAGTCTCTACACTAATGTGCATTCCATTCCATAACAATGTATGTGCATTCTTTTGACCTGCATTCCTGACAATTGGCTGGTTGGTTCCTGTTTTCTACATAATAGCCATTATGTCAGGGAAGAGAAGGAATTTCTATTTAGTTTTGAGTTTACTTCCTTGAATGATAAAGATGTCAAACAGTTTTTCATATACTTTATTCATTTGTACCTCATTTTGTAAGTGTCTGTTCAGCATTGTTTGCCATGCCAAGATATGGAATCAACCCAGATGTCCCTCAATGGATGAATGGATTATGAAAATATGGTATATATACACAATGGAATTCTATACTTCCATCAGAAAGAATGATATACCATTCATAAGGAGATGGAAAGACTTGGGGAAAATTATATTGAGAGAAGTAAACCAGACTCAAAAACTAACATAGGTTGCATGGTTTTCCGTGTTGGTGGTAACTAGAATGTTTCTATAAATTTACAAGTAAATATACCAGATGGTAAAAGACCAAAAAAAAATACATTTGGACATGATAAGACTCTAGACATTTACACAATGAGACTAAAGGAGGATATTCTTAGGAGAAGATCACAGAGGTTCAATAGCTATGGGTAGTATGATCATGTAAAATAATACTTATTGAAATGAATTCCAGGAAATGGCAACAAGAGGGATTTTTTTGTTATTTGGGGGTTATATTTGCTTGTAATTTTTCTCCTTTGTTTCTGTTTTTGTCTTCTGTACCTTTTGTCTCGTATGTAAGCTTATCTGTTTGGGGGAGGGAAAGGGGAAGTACAGAAATGGTGGGACAGAGGGTGAACTAATGCAGCAGCAATACTTACTAGATACTATGTTGAAAATGAACTATACAACCTGTTTGTGGGGGGTAGGTTGGGACAGAAAAACTTGAAGAAACTGAAAGAAGGGGTGACATAATTCAAAAAGAAATGTACCTCATTACCTGACTTAAGTAACTGTAACCCCTCTGTATATCACCTTTACAATAATATTTTTTTCCAAAAAAAGAAATTAGGGAAATTGAGGTGATGTTAAGGTGGAGAAAGATGGGGTATGATTAAAGGATGACATTGTTTATATGTAGTGTACTCATAAACTGACATGGTGACTGTAACTACTTTGTACAACTACGTAAACGACAGCAAAATGATAATGCTAAAAATGTGTCTTCTCAGTTGTTTGTCCCTTTATTGATTGGATTTTTTTGCTCTGTTAGTGTTTAGATTGTTTTAGTCTCTTGCATGTTCTGGTTATTCTTCCCTGGATAGATCAATAGCTGGCTACGAATTTTTCCCATCCTCAGGTTGTTACTTTACTTCGATAGTTTGCTATACACAAGTTCTTAGGTGATGTAATAATCTTTTAAATCAGGTTATGCTAATATTTTCTGAACTATTGCATTACTGTTCAGAAAGTCATCACTTTTTTTTTTTTGGTCGGTTGTGGGGCCTGAACTCTGGGCCTGGGTGCTGTCTCTCAGCTCTTCAGCTCAAGGTTAGCGCCCTACCACTTGAGCCATAGCACTACTTCCGGCTTTTTCTGCTTATGTGGTGCTGAGGAATCGAACCCAGGGCCTCATGCATGCATGGGAAGCATTCGACCACTGAGCCACCTTCCCAGCCAATCACTTATTCTTCTATATTCAAGCTCTTCCCAGATTTTTCGTCAAGTAGTTTCAAAGCTTAAGATATTATAATGAAGTCAATGATCTACTTTGACTTTTTGCACAGGTTTTAGAAATAGGGATATGGTTTTAGAGTTCTACATACCCAGTTTTCCCAACATCACTTATTAAAGCAGCTCTCTTAAGTTCAATGGAGAGTAAACTAATGGTATCCATAATTATGTGGTTCCAAGGAGCAAATCCACAGATTCTCAGGTTGAATTATTGGTGTACGGTTCATTTGTTTCCATAATGCTGCCCAGCTCCAGAAAACACATGGTGCCTTTAAACAAGTTTAAATTTTTTACCTTAAATTAAGCTTATATTGTGTCTGTGTTGGCTTAAGAGTGTTAGCCTTGTTTTTGTTGTTGTTGTTGTTGTTTTACTGTGAGCATTACCAGAAGGAAATCTTTTTTAAAAAATTTTGTCAAGGTGATGTACAGGGGGATTACAGTTACATATGTAAGATAGTGAGTACATTTCTTGTCAAACATTGTTATCCCGTCCCTCATTTTCCCCCACTCCCTCACTCCCCATTTCTCCCAAATTGTAAAGCTCATTTCCAACATGTTGTCATGTGAGTATTGCTGTTGCCTTGGTTCACCCTTTGTCCTTTGTCTCACCATTTTGTTTTTCCTTTCCCTTCCCTAACTCAGATAAATATACACACAATACACAAGGTACCAAAATCAAATACAGTGACAACAAGGGATAAACCATAGGGGAAAAAAGGAAAAACACAAGAAAAAATAACTTCACATAGTTAAAAAAAACAGCAACAAAGAAAAACCTCTTATTTCCATATTGTGGAGTATATTTCAATTAGTATAATCTTATATGGTCATATGTAAATAGCTATTAAGGTATTGTGATCCTCTTCTAGGACTATCCTAGACATACACACTAATTACTAAAAATGAGGGAAACCGTGGATCTTATGTTCGTTGGGCGTGGCTTACTTCCAAGTCTTTCCATTTCCTTACAAATGGGGGAAGTACGCTCTCTGATGGAAGCATAGAAAGCAGTCCCAGCAATGTGACAAGCATATAAGCCACCCTCAGGATGATCTTGCCAGATGAACACATACAACACATAATTATATATTACCTTAAACCACAGGATCTGTTTGCACTCAATGCTTATGGGTTTATAGATATCTAGAAAGTCATCATATTAAGGCAATATGGCCTGTGGAGTATGAGAGCTATGGGCACTGAGAGATGATGCATGTGCTGGCCATTATAATATCCACTTATATTCAAACATGATTGTCCTACTTCCCAAAGGATAGGCAATCATTCTCAAATGGAATCATCATCTACTTCCTTCTACCACATTACTACACCTCTGATCAACTAGACCTGCGTCTTTGTGTCTATCCACATTGTGATGCTCAGGGAGGTTGCTTCCTAAGTCTGTGAAGAAGGGAGGCCTTTGGGCTTCCATGATACTAAAATGCAGGGCCTAAGTTTGACAATAGAACCTTCTTAAGATTATTACTCATCTAAGAATTGAGGGTTGTTAGGAAGAACAAGGAGACCCATCTTCACTACCTGCTTACTGTTGGCATTGCAGTTCTACACACACACACACACACACACACACACACACACACACACACACACACACACACACACACACACACACACACACCTTTTTATGAATACTAGATACTCTGTGTGTGGAGCTCAGTGAGAATTTCCTTTGCACTTCTGTTCAAAGCCCCATTTAGAAAGTTTTTCCTCCTCCTCTACTATTTTTCTTAGAACTCTGTTGGTTTTTTTTATGAATGTAAGTTTTCAGTATTTCTAGATTTTACTTGTATACTGTTAAAATTCTGAAAAAATTCACACCAACTAATTATCCTTATAGCCATATGTGCACTGGCTTCATGAAAATGCATCTTCCCTCCACACCAAAAGACAGATCTGTACTTTTTTACAATTATAAAGGTGATGAACAGAAGGATTACAGTAGCATGTCAGATAATAAGTACCTTTCTTTTAGAACAATGTCACTGCTTCTCTGACTTTCAGTTTTTCCCTCTCATCCCCGCCCACAGATTGTATAGCTCATTTTCAACATAGTACCACTACATTTGTTCACCAGCTGTTCCTCCATTTGTGCCCCCTTTGCCCTTCCAAAGACAGATAAAAATCAAACAGAAACAACAAGGGAAAAACACTAATTTCCATTTCCTAGATCCATATCCTGGATCTGTTTTCCACACAAGTTCTATTATAGGTGAAGAAGATACATGAAGGAATAGAGCACAAAATATGTCTGATCTGTACTTGAGGCATAGTTTAGTGGTTTGACTGCATTCTTACCATGTGAAAGGCCCTATAGCTTTAAACCCAGAAGCTAAAATGAAAACTGGTCCATGAGTGATGGACTGCTTATAAGCTAAAACAAAAAAAGTTCATTTTCTTAAACTTTTTACCTGATTAGATCACTGAGTTTCTTTTTAATGTCTTTAGAAACTTCATTGGGATGAGTTATGTCATGAATGCCTACATGCATACATAAATTTATAAACAAAGAGAAGCTTGAGAAAAACTTTATTCAGAACAGAAATACAAAAGAATACGAGTGAGCGGGGCATCAGCAGCTCAGGCCTGTAACCCTACCTACTAGAGGCTGAGATATGAGAAGCAAGAGTCTAAGCCAGCCTGGGCAGAAAAGTCTCCATGAGACCCGCACCTCCAATTAACCACTTAAGAAAACAGAAGTGGAGCTGTGGCTCAAAGTGGTAGAGCAGTAGTGACCTCGAGAAAAATAGTTCAGGGACACTGCCCAGGCACTGAGTTCAAGCCCCATGACCAACAGCAAAAATGCATAAGTGAAAAATGAAGTATTGAAGAATAATTTCTCCAAAGAAACTTATCTGATCAAAAGTAATTGTTCCTTGAATATACTAACACTAACAAAGATAGCCAAAGATTAGCCTAGCATCTGACATTCCTTGTTTCTACTCTCATTTATCACTTGAATAGTGAGTGAAATGTTAATCTCAAAGGAATAAAATGGCTCAGAATAATTCAACTTTTATAAACTGAATTTGTAAAACTCTAAAATAATTTTTAATATTAAATTTCCAAGGTTTGCAATATACTTAAAATACTTTGAAAATGATGACTTTTCAAAACTTTATCTTACTGTATCTTGCTTTAACTAATCACATTCCACACAAAATATGGATTAAGGCATTTAAAGAAAACAAAAATCCTTCATGAGCATGGTTGAAAAACTCAAATACATAACAAATCAAATTTATCAGTTAATAAAAAGGTAATATGTCATAAGTTACTGAGGGCAATCCTGGAACATGAGACTCCATTAAATAATATACTAGTATTAAAAATATGGAATTATTTCAGTTGATGCAGAAAAAACCATGTCAAAGAATATAAGACATAAAATGATAAATTGACAAAACAAAAGGACACAATAGCCTAGTGAGTAGAAGAAATAACCAGTCTCCTCTTTGTGAAACACTACTCACAAGAAATGAGACACAGGAATGCTGGAGGTGTCCAGTAGCATGAACCTGGATAAACGAAATGTGGAATAAAGACATATACCCAGTGAGATATTATTCTACCATAACAAGGAAGTTCTGTCATCTGTGGCAAATAGATGTAAAATGAGAATGTGAAGGTAAAAGACAAAAGCTTGGTAAAGACAATATATTCTCACTCATAGGTGGAAGTTAAAAGCAGAGTATGACAGTGATGACTAGACAATAAAAAAGGGAGGAAAGCATCAAAAGAGCCTAGATAAGGCATCTCACAACACAGTTTGCTATGTGAAAAAAATGTTCGATGTTTTATTGTATAATGGACCATGGAAAACGACCCAGAGTTATACATTTAACAAAAGCTAAAAGGAGGGATATTGAATGTTTATATCAAAAACAGTGATAAATGTTGGGGAAAGAAGCATGTTTATTAAATTTAAACATTACACAATACACACAAGAATAAAAATACACAGTGGCACCGGAAACATACAATTTTTATGTCAAGTAATAAAAAAAACCCATCAGACACCCCTGTAGCTCATACCCATAATCCTTGCTATTCAGGAGGCTGATATTTGAGGACTATGTTTCAAAGGCAGGAAAATCTGTGAGACTCTCGTTCATCAGAAGGCCAGAAGTAGTTCGAGTAGTAGAGTGCTAACCTTGAGCAAAAAAGCTCAGGAACAGCACCTAACACCTGAGTTCAAGCCTCAAGACCAGTGAAAACACACATGCACTCACACTCAGTGACCTGGAGTATCTCAGAACTTCTGAGCTTTGAAGAAGGCTGATTGGTGTGCTCTGCTGTTTGGATGGATGTAGAAGGAAAACAGAAACTCTCATCAAGGTTTGGAAGACACCCAAGCTACCTCAGTCAAGTTCTGGAGAGGAATCTGAAGAGAAAGGTTAATTGGCCCTAGAGCAGGTCTGAGCAAAAGAAGGTAACCTGAGCATGCAGGAATTTCTGCATCTGGGGCTGGCAGAGGGGAAGCAGCGGCATAATATGAGGCCAGACCCTGGGTCCAATTCCAGAAGGGAGGCTGTCAGGTGAGTTACCAAGACAAGAAACCCTGGAGGAAGTGGAGACTGGAAACTGTGGGGAAGGGATTGCATGGGATTACAGGGCAGAGGGGTTAGGTGACAGTTTGGGTCCTTTGTAAAGGGTTAGCTTTACAAAAGCATGCTCCTGTGGTCCTTTCCTTACCCCTAGGACAGAAGACCCTTCAGGACAATGGGTGAAGGTCAATAACAAAGTGAGCCCAGAAGCTGGAAAAGAGCCTTAGGTCTGACTGGTAAATTAAACATAATTATCTATAATAATTACATGATAGAGAATTACACATTGAAAGTAAAGCCACGCTCCCATGGAGAGAGCTGCCCTCATATGAGCCAGGTTGGGTCAGTCTTGCCCACAGCCCTTATAGTGACTCGAGCTCTGCATCCCGGCTCCCATCCTGGCCACCCTAACCCCACATCTATCTTTGTTTTTTCTCACTGAAAAATGGGCTGTGAGGTCTAGGTCACACCCACATTTCATGGTTCCCATCAATTTTACTCAGTCATTGGAATTCTCTCTCTGGCTCACTCCTCAAAGAGAAATGCTAGGCGTATGTTACCGGGAGAATCCATTTGCTGTAATGGTAATGGGCTCCCAACCTTCCCTATCTCACCCCTGAAATATCTGAAGAAACTCGAGAGCAAAAATTGGCCATTGGCTACAAAACAGCTAAGACAGTACCAAGAGAAATACCTATGGTGTACCTGCAGGAGAGCAAAAAAGAATTAACAAACCACAGTAATCCCGTGACAGCCACAAGAGGGGCAAAAATACTGCAGTTCTTCTGTATGTTCATCAGCAGATCGCTCCCATCCCTCTCAATGATCTTCCCTCTGATGCTAGCAAGGCTACTATCACTAACACAACATCACTTGAGTGTCATACCAACAACTGCTCAAGTATGTTGGAGCCTCAGATAACTTTCTGAAGAGCTTGATAGTCTTCTGTCTGAGACTCCACCAATGTAGACATGTTCTGATCTTATAAATGATCTCCAGTGTCTGAACAATGGACTAGCCAAAACTCTAGTCTCCTGTTAGCAAATCAAACAACTTACCAAAAAAGATAGGGTACTAAACTTACTGAAACCAAGGCACTCTGAATAAATCAAAACTAGAAGGAATACCGACAAAAGTTAGTGGATGAGGAGGCACTAAGGAAAGACCTATAGTTCCATAAACATCCATTGGGATATGAGTACCCATAAGGACAGATGTATACACAGCACTAGCCCACATGTAACAGGCTGACGCCAGAATTCAGGAGAGCTGCACAGTCTTGCTATATTCTTGCCAGTTTCCCAGCTGCGTGTGGCAGAACTAGAGGTCATTTACTTTGTTGGTGGAGACCCAGCAGAAGCAGGACAAGCAACACAATAAGAAACTGATCAAAGAAAGGTGTTCTCTAAAATTGGAGCTGGCAAAAACAACAGAAGCTCAGAGGATCTACAAGAGTACAATGACAAATGAAGAAAGTCTTCCACTTCTAAGACTAGAAAAATGTAGCCATGGAAGGAGGAATGAATGGAGGAAAAGCTAGAGAGTTCTCAGATAATCCAATTACAGTTCTTCAGCCTGTCTCAATGCCCAGGTAGACACCAGCAGTTAAAACAAGCCAATGAAGAGAAGACACAGTTGGAGACCCAATTAGGAACACTGAAGTACAAGCAGATGAACATGCTGCAAAAGCAGAGGCCCCCGCAGCTGGAGAAGGAGGTGGAGAACCTGGCTGGACAGCTGCAAGCTCAGCTGGAAGACAACAAGACCCTAAGTCGCCTAAACATAGAACAGGAGAGGCTGCTGGCACTGGAGTAGGCCTCCACGGTATAGAATGATGAGGCAGAAGCTTGACTAGATACATATTGGAGACCCTCAAAAAAAAAATCAGAGGAGCTCTGGGAGACTGAGAATTACTAAAAGAAGTACAAGGAGAGAGAGATGAATATACCAAAAATCTGAACTCACAGTGCAACATGTGCATACACACACACACACACACACACACACACACACACACACACACACACACACACACACACACACACACACACACACAGGAGCAAATCCTAGAAGACATTCAATAATTGAAGGAGGATTAAAAGCATGCTGTAAATCAACTGTTAGAGCTAGAGACAATCTAGGTGAGGGTGAGGAGCAGTATCTGGCTTTGGAGTCAGCCTCTGAGGCATGAAACTGCCAAGCAAAAGCTCACCTAGGGTACTAGAGACCCTGGCAAACAATCACACCACCAGCAGAAGCACTCTGGGACAGAAGCACCAGCTCAGGAACTATCTGTCTGAGATGTAGGATGGCTTTGTCAGGCTCACCAGTAACAAGGTGGAGCTGACCAGAGCCATGCACTCAACACAGCATATGAACCTGTTGGCAAAGCAACTGGACCGGTTGCAGCAGGAAGCGTTATAGAGCAGTACGGAAACAGAACTTGTCTGCAAGAAGCTGAAAGAAACCCAGGAACACCAGATATCAAGGAGACTGCTTCTCCTTGGTGAAGGAGATGAATACCCAAGGAAAATGGTGTGGAGATTTCTGGGCTCAACCTCATAATCTGAGAGGACATTGGGAGCAGAGGAGGCATGCTGGTGTTTTTAGTTGCAACTCAAACCTCAGTGGAGGCAGAGAAGGCCTGGCTGGACCAGCAGCGGAGACAGCAGAAGCTGAGCTGCCAGTGCCGGGCCCAGCTGGCAGCTCTAAAGCACAGCAGGTCAGAGTGGGAAGCCCTGGCCTCAGGAAAAATTGTGTGTCTTTGCAGATACAAGGAATAACAGGAGCACACTGAGAAGCTGCACAGTTGCTTAAACAAGCACCTACAGGTGTAGATGTTTTTCAAGGAGCAGGTAGAAGACCTTGACCTTCTCTGTGTTCAGCTCTGCAGAGAGGGGAACACTGTCAGAGATGGCACAGTCCCCTGTGAAAAGCACATGGCAGTGCTGAAGAGAGACAGAGGGAAGAAGAGGGGAACACCAACCAACCAGCCCATGGCATGAAGAGGATGCAGCTGGAGCTGTAGGAGCTAGAATTGTGACAGAGCAGGAAAACTTCCACGTAGCCTCATATAATCCTGCTCCTGTGCCCGCTGCAGTCCCCTGTGTCCTCCTGGAAATCAAACTCGTCTGTGAAGATGACTTTGATGAAGTCAACCTGGATGACAATGAGGAGCCTGAACAAAGGAAGTGTGTGGGTACCTTTACCCCTTGGAGAACCCCACAATACAGCTAAGCTAATCAAGATACTGCTTCCTGAATTTCAGAAAATGCAGGAGGAGGAAGGCTAAGCAGCTACTGCAGCCTCTCCTTCTAAGGGTGACCAGATGTTTTGTTGTCATGTAAATAATTCAGAGTATGAACCTGAAGAAGTGGGATCCAGGCTCTGACCCATCCCAGCCCCTGTCCCTCCCACCCTGTTCTTTCCTTCCCAGTGCAGCAAGATAACCCATCTTTTCTAACAGACCCTTTTGCCATCTTGGCAAGAATGGAGAATGACTCTGTTCTTTCCTGCTCAGATTGCCTCTCTGAAGGGATGGAGGACCCATCCCAACCTAGAGACACTCTGGCCAAAATCAATTGTACCACATTGTGTTCATATCTCACTGTGTAGGTGAGAGTTTACTTTGGCAGGGCAGTCCTGTACTCCATCAGGCACGCATTGTTGTTGTGCTTGGAATGGTGCTGAGGAGGACACTCAAGTAAGGCACATCCCGGACCAGCTGCCATCATCCTTGACTGGGATTAGCTGGCAATGTTCTCATGGACTTCTAAGCTGTTGGGGCCAATAAGTTTCCTCATGGACTTTTAGGCAGTTGGGGCTGAGCCCAAGCCATCCTTTGCTGCTCCACTGCTGTTAGCAGGTATCTGAAGGCCGAATACTGGTCATCATTTTCTCAGTCCGTATGACAAATGCAGGACTAACATAAGGCCATGCAAGGAAGAGGCTGATGGGATTAAGAATACAAGACATAAAAAATATAAAGAGTTGGCATATAATGGTTATTTCAACGAGCAAAATTCTTTACAAACTTAGGGTGATAGAAGAGTTTTACATTAGATAATTATTTAGTTACATCTGCTTTATTATAGAATATTTTATTACATTCCTATATGGTTACACTAATTATATTTTACTTTATTACAAGACTATAGAGTCACGAGTCAGCATTTTTCAAAGTACATTGAACTCTAAATTTGAAGTAGGAAATTTTATTGCTTTTGAGTTAAAAGGCCACAACTGAGGTTAGAAAACAACAAAGATGTAAAAGCAGTTTCTCAATAAAATAAGATTGGCCAAATTTGAAGCACTTTGTTTTCCTTAGCTTGTCGTTTAGAGCTTCTCATTTAGGGCATATAAAGAAACCTACAGGTATAGTTTTTAAAAAGATAGGAAAGAAGTAGGGACAGAAGAGAATATACTGGAGAGGGTCACTTGCTCAAACAGACTTCAGACCTCTATAAATGAAAACCCAATACTGTTACTAAATTCTAAAAAAAAAAAGAAAAAGAGAAGTAAGGCCCAACCTCCAAATAAGCCTTGGCACATTACCACATGGTAAATTAAGGACTAATTAAGGCATCTGATATGCCTTAGAAAAAGATTTCTGTCTTCAAGATATTAATTAGCCACAATATTTGATGATCACTTTAACAATTTTAAATTTATATAAACTATTTATATTAAATAGTTAATATAAATCAGCAAATATTTTCTTCTATAATAGTTTAATAGGAAAATCTAAAGTCTAAACTAGTGTTCGATATGCCCAAGTCTTCCTAAGCATGACTAAATTCAGGACAACAAAAATTAAGCAGAGAAATATGGAGCCATAAAACCTAACGAACTGGGAAGTGGCGCTGTAGCTCAAGCGGTAGAGCGCTTGCCTTGAGCTGAAGAGCACAAGGACAGAGCGCAAGCCCAGGGTTCAAGCCCCATGATTGACAAAAAAACAAACAAACAAACAAAATAAAAACAAAAACCTAACAGACTGCTAAGCACAAAGGAGACAATCAACAAAAGCCCCCAAATAATAAAATGTAGATGCGTGTAATAATGTAACCATGAAAAAATATGCACACTGAAACCTTGCTGGAGGAATATCAATACCAAATTTCAAACTCTACTATAAAGCCATAGTAATCAAAACAGCTTGGTATTGGCATAAGAACAGACCTCAGGACCAATGGAATAGAATTGAAAAACCAGAAATGAACCTACAGACCTATAGCCATCTAATCTTCGATAAGGGAGCTAAAACAATAGAATGGAAGAAAGACAGCCTCTTCAGTAAATGGTGCTGGCAAAATTGGTTAACTACATGTAGAAAACTAAAGCTAGATCCTTATATATCACCCTGCACCAGAATCAACTCCAAATGGATCAAAGACCTTGAACTCAAAGCAGACACTCTGAAAACATTACAGGATGGAATAGGAGAAACCCTAGGTCTCCTTGGCTCAGGCCGAAATTTTCTGAATAGAGACCCAGAAACACAACAAATCAAAGAAAGGTTGGACAAATGGGATTGCATAAAGTTGCAGAGCTTCTGCATGGCAAATGACATAGCTAGCAAGATCAATAGAAAGCCCATGGATTGGGAGACGATCTTTACTAGCCATACAATGGATAAGGGTCTCATATCTAAAATATACTTGGAACTCAAAAAATTAAACCACCCAACAACAAATCCTCAAAGAAACAACTGCCCAATAAATAAGTGGGCTAAAGACTTAAAGAGAAACTTCTCTGAAGAAGAAAGAAGGATGGCCAATAGACACATGAAGAAATGTTCAACATCCCTAGACATAAAAGAAATGCAAATCAAAACAACATTGAGATACCACCTCACTCCAGTTAGAACGGCAAAAATCAAGAACTCTAACAACATATGCTGGAGGGGATGTGGACAGAAAGGAACCTTACTTCATTGTTGGTGGGAATGTAAACTTGTTCAACCATTTTGGAAAGCAGTATGGAGGTTCCTTAAAAGACTTCACATAGAACTCCCTTATGACCCAGCAATCCCACTTTTGGGCATTTACCCAAATGTCTACAAACAAGACCACACTAAAGCTACCAGCACAACTATGTTTATTGCAGCATTATTTACCATAGCTAAGATATGGAACCAACCCAGATGCCCCTCAGTAGATGAATGGATCAAGAAAATGTGGTATATATACACAATGGAATTCTATGCCTCCATCAGAAAGAATGACATTGCCCCATTTGTTAGGAAATGGAAAAACTTGGAAAAAATTATAGTAAGTGAAGTAAGCCAGGCCCAAAGCAACATAGGTCCCATGGTTTCCCTTATCTGCAATATCTAGTATATGTATGAGTCAAGCGGAAAAGGTCAGATAATGTGATGTCAGGAAAATGAACCCTTAGATATGTATTTTAATGTTTTCGTTTCTTTCATGCAGGTGTTTCTAATGCATTTATAAGATTATCTCTTTGTTGCTTTGTATGTCCCTCCCCCACAGTATAACCCCTGCTTTCACTATATTTGATGTCAGTATAAGTTGTGGAGGAGATGGGGAAAAACCAGTTGTTTAAGGATACAGGTGGACCTGTTGCAACAATGAGAAGTTCAAGTTGTCATGTCCAAAACGAGCTTTTCAACGTCGGTGTGGTGGGGGGGGGGGGGGCGGAGAAGGATTGGGATTGGGGGGAAGGGGGGAGGCTGCAATGCTTGGTAAAAAATGTACGCATTATCCTGCCCTTGTAATTGTAACTCCTCTGTACAGTATGTTCACAAATAAAATTAAATTAAATTTAAAAAAAGATGTGAAAAAGAAATTTAAAGCACCATATGTTTGTAAGTATACATATTTTTTTTGAATCCCTAGATATGGACACAAGAGGTCAGTATTTATTGTTACTGTTTTAAATGTACCATGTGATTTTATTAGTTTTTGTTGTTGTTTCCTTTGTATATTCTTTCTTTTTCTTGTTTTTTCTTGTTTTTTTAATTGTGAAAATACTGTACAGAGGGGTTACAATTACATGAGCAAGGTAATGAGTACATTTCTTATCAAGCATTGTAACCTCCTCCTTTGTTTCCATCCTTTCCTTACCATCCCTTTCCCATCTCCCTCCCCTCCCCCTGCCAAAGTTTGTTTTTCGACATAACATATTCTACATCTCATTGTTGCAATGGGTCCACCTGTATCCCTATTTAAATAATTTGTTTTTTCCCTTCCCCTCTACAAATTATACCAACATCAAATACAGCTAAAACAGAGGTTATACCGTGGGTGAGGCACATAGAAAGCAACAAAGAAATAATCTTATAAATATGTTAGAAACAATAACAAGAAAGAAAAAACATTTGAGTCCTTATCTCGGGGTTCATTTCACTTAACATCGACTTACCTGACCATTTCTGCTTGACTCAGACATATACTAGTTATTGCAAATAAGGGAAACCATGGGACCTATGTTTCTTTGGGCCTGGCTTACTTCACTTGAGATACCACCTCACCCCAGTTAGAATGGCTATAATCAAGAAATCTAATAACAACAGATGCTGGAGGGGATGTGGACAGAAGGGAACATTATTGCATTGTTGGTGGGAGCATATACTGTTCAACCACTTTGGAAAGTGGTATGGAGGTTCCTCAAAAGACTTCACATAGAGTTCCCTTATGACCCAGCAATCCCACTTTTGGGCATTTACCCAAATGATCACAAACAAGACCATACTAAGTCTACCAGCACAACTATGTTTATTGCAGCATTATTTACCATAGCTAAGATATGGAACCAACCCAGATGCTCCTCAGTAGATGAATTGATCAAGAAAATGTGGTATATACACAATGGAATTCTATGCTTCCATCAGAAGAAATGACATTGCCCCATTTGTTAGGAAATGGAAGGACTTGGAAGTATCCACATTTTTCTTAGGGCATGGAGCTGTCAATTCTCTTAGTTTTATCCACAACTTCAATATAACCTCTGTCAAAAGCATAACAAGGATTTTTTGTAGATATTGGATTAATAATCCTAAAATTTACATAGAAATCTAAAGATGAGGAATGACCAATATATTTTTGGAGCATTATATGTAACATAGCTTTGGATACTAATACTATCCAATTTCACATTTCATTATAAAACTATATTAATGAAGGTCATTATAGAACTGACTGCAAGTTGTACCAATGAAGAAAATTGATCATAAACATCCACTGTGTATAAACAATTTCTCTTTGATAAAAATACAATGATTATTCAATGGAAAAAATGTCTTCTCAACAGACAGTCACACATACATACACACAGACACAGACACATACAAAATGTGCAATTATTCAATATTTTACTTGACATAAACTATAACCTAAATATAAAAACTGTCAGTGTAAAACGACTAAATAAAATTGAAGAGAAAATGAGCATGAAAGAAAGAACATTTAAGACTTTCTAATTATGTGTTCCACATTATTGTGGTCATTGAATTTGTGGTACATCATTTTCTCTGGATTTTTGGGTGGTATTCCACTGTCTTGTGAAACTACTGCAATAACACTTTCATATTTTGTGAAAGATGACTGAGCATGGGCCTTCTTCTCCAAATAGATATTCTAGAATCTATGTAGATACTGAATAACTTATTGTTGTATTTCTACCCATTTTTAGCACATAGTAATATATCAATTAAAATGAAAATATATTCTCCTTCTCTTTTATGAGATTACTTTCTCCTATTTGGAATTTATAAGCTTAAAAGAGGAAGTCTGAACTCTTAAAAATCTGTTGTATAGGCTTTTTAATGGATTACCTTAAGTGATAGAGATATACCATAGAATTTATCATTTATTTGTGAATTCTATACATACTTCTTTATAATTAACGTACATTAGTTATGGGGAGTGGATATCATGGTGACATTTCCACATAAGTGTGCAATGTATTACAATCCATCTCACCCCCTGTATCACTTTTCCTTTTCTCTTCTCACCTCCTAGGAGAATTTCAACAGTTTTCATTATTAAAAGTTTTCTTTATACATCATTCATTTATACATCATCATTACAGTAGCTTGAGGCAAGAATAAATTATCTTGAAAAGCTATGTATGTATTTATAGCACTAAAAAATTATTCCTCCTCTCATACTTTTTTCCTAGGAATTTCATCATTGGTCAAATTGATTATTCTAAGAATTTCTCTGAGTCTAGGAAGACAGAAGTGAACAAAACTGAAAAGAATAATGATTCTATATGCCAATATAGGAACTACTTATAAATTATATGCATATATGTTATACCAAGTCATAATACAAGTAATAAAGGGGGAATGGATTAAGAGGGAAAATACTGATGCATGGGTGCAACATTATATAAGGAAACCTCTCTGATAGTATGAAATTGATAAACCAACAAGAAGGATATGAACAACAGATCATCTCATATAAATAACACAAATAAAGAGTCTTTTGCAATGATAAAAGAGTAATGCATCTCTGGCTGTAAAAGAAATACAAACTAAGACTACTTTGAGATTCTACATTATCACAGTTAGGGTGGTCATTATCAAGAAAATTACCAATAACAAATGCTGGCATGGATGTGGCCAAAAGGAGACTCTATTACACTGTTGGAGGAAATGTAAACTTGTTCAACCACTCTGGATAAGTATGGAGGTTGCTCAAAAAAACTTTACATATAAAGCTTCTCTAAGACTCAGAAATTCTTCTAATGGGCATTTATCTAATAGAACACAAACAAGGCCACACTAAAGCTACCACCACAACCATGTTCACTGCAGGATTGTTTACCATAGACAAGATAGGGAATCAACCCAGATGCCCCTCAGTGGACAAATGGACCAAGAAAATATGGCGTATATACAAAAGGGAATTCTATGCTTCTATCAGAAAGAATGATATTGTACCACTCAGAAGGATATGAAAAGAGTTGAAATTATTTTATTTTTTAAATTTTAACTTTTTATTTTTTTGTGAGTCATGGGGCTTGAACTTTCAGCCTGGGCACTGTCTCTCAGCTCTTCATCTCAAGGTGAGCACTCTACTGCTTGAGCCACAGCACCACTTCCAGCTTTCTAGTGGTTTCTTGGAGGTAAGAGTCTCTCAGACTTTCCTGCCCAGGCTGGCTTTGAGCTGCGATCCTCAGATCTCAGCCTCCTGAGTAGCTAGGATTACAGACATGAGCCACCATCTGGCAAATTAAACCAGATCCAAAGAAACATAGGTTACATTGTTTCCCTCATTGCTGGTAACTAGAATGTGCCCATAAATCCACAAGTAAACACATTGCATGGTTAAAACAAGAGAGAAAAAACCCACTGGGCTATAATAAAATAAATACATCTCTAGACCTTTACGCAAAGGAGGATATTTTTAGGAGAGGAACAAAATGTGCATCTGGCATATTAAAATAATATTTATCATAATGAATTCTAGGAAAGGTAAGAAGGTGTGGAAAGGGGCTGGCACAGAAATGGTAGGGAAAGGGGTGAAATGCAGCAGTGGTACTCAGTGGTACTCACTAGATACTATGTTGAAAATGAACTATACAACTTGTAGGATGGGATAGGAGGGGAAAACAGAGTAAGAGGGAAAGGGTGACATTGTCCAAAAGGAAATTTATTCTTTATCTGACTTACATTACTCTAACCTCTAACAATTACTCTAACAATAATAAAAAAGTTAAGAAAAAGTTGGATATATTTGAAAACCACATTGTATATACATATACCTACATATCTACATGTGTATATACATAATATATGTTACATATATATGTATATGAAACAAAGATTATGAAGGGAATGGCCACTTTTGTCAGTTACATTGAGCCACTGGAAAACACTCACTAAAATTTACCTGTCAATAGATAAATATTGTAAAAACTTACATTTGTGACAATTTTTTGTGTCAAATGTCTGAACACACATCTTGCAAATTATGATTCATTACTTTCCTAATCTAGGACCCAGAGAACATCACACCTTCATTTCCAAATTGTCCCCCATGGCTTTTGCCTAAAAGTCTTTGAGTTATTCAACTATTTAACTACCTATTAGCCAAAAGAAACAAAAGTACCTTTCACACACTGTTCTGTTATTTGTGGGGCTTTATTTACTGAAGGTATAGGGTTGATAGTCTTTGAGAACCACCAGTCTAAATTAATATGAGTAATAATGTAAGTACCAGATTAGAGTGCTATGGATCCAGTCTTACATTTATTTTCACATGGGTATAATTTATCTTATCCAAAAAATAAAATAAAACAGAATATTTCAGTTTTCATTAATGTCAAATTCCAACTGAGTTAAACAATACAGCTCAAACCAAAAGCTTACAAACATGGTTGTCCTCAGATGAGATTTATTCTAATAGGTTTAAACAAATTAGACAGGCACTATTTCTTATCTCATGTCACTTCTCTTGTTAGCCTTTGTTGTTGTTGTTGTTGTTTTGAAGACTGCTTGTTCTGGTCTCCAAATAGCTTCTAGTTAATCTTTTATTCACACTTACTAGGCTAACAAAACATCCATAGCTAAGAATGTATTGCAAACTCTGACTCATTCTGAGGGTCATTCTAATTTGGCCACCCAATCTCAGAATGAATTTATATTCTAATCTGCCTTCATTAGATTAAGCCCATCAGTGCCTATCAACACATAAGATAGATGGTAAGGTATGTGGTACTACAAGAAAAGATCAATAAATAGGACGTACCCACTTTAGGACTTGTGAGAAAGTATTGCCTTAATTACAAATCAACCTCTGCAGCCATAATCAAGATCCATTCTGAACTAGACAGAGAAAATTGGGCAAAATAGAAAAAAATTAAGAACCTAGAGACAGCTGTACAACCATTCTCACAGGCTCCATATTCTTATTTAAGCCATTTGTGACAAAGATTTCTTGCCAGCAGGAGATGGACCTCCAACTTCAAAGCCTCTGGGAGTACAAAATGTTTTCAAGGGATAGAAGGAATTATGGTGAGGAATCTCTGTGCCGGGCAGAATCTTTCTATTAAGAATGCCACCCTTTTCCTATCTCTTTCTATCTCTTGAAGGTCAATTTGAGACTATACTTCCTAGGGGTAGTATCTGCATCTTCTTTTTAGATAAGCCAAATTTTATGAACATAAGGAAAGAAAAGATATTCAAAAATAAGGACACCTAGGAGGAGAGGAAAATCTGAAGTTTTCAATTAATTACCTCACTTTCCAATTCTTCTCCTCCAACATAAATGACTTAATAAATTTGTTTTCTTACACATGTACAGTGTGGCTATGGTTTCTGCCAGTTCTATTTCTCTGTCTACTGTCAAAATTTATTACATGTCTATGAAATGTGTTGGCTGGTTATGGCTACTTTGTGGTGATTATGAGTGTGTTTTCGAGCTGGGGGTGGGGGATCGGGGAGCTCGGGACTTTTAGACTGGAAGACCTTGACATGATGATTGACATAAACTCAAGTCTTTGAAGAAGCACTGTAAAGGACTTTGCTCTCCTACAGTTAGCTGAAGCCTGAGAAAGAGCTTTTCCTAGCCAAAAGATTAGAGACAGAAAAAGAAAGGAAAGGAGGGAGAGCAAGGGGCATTTTCACATGAACCTTGATTATAACATGACTATGGGAGAGTCATTAGAATTATTCACCAAAAGCTTAAATGAGTCAATTACTCTTTTTGCTTCTTTACATATTTAATACTTCCTAGTATCAGAGTGAACACAGAAGTGTGTTCACAGAAAACATTTTAGTCTTTAGAGCTTTAGTCTTTAGAGCAACAGCTCTTTAATTCATTGCCACTTACTAAGTGCCTTCACCACTGACATCTGCTCTGGAACTCCACACACACCACCTCAGTACTCCTACCACCAAAGGCCCCGCAATAATCCTAGTTGCTGTGTCAGGCAGAGTACCATAAATATTAGCCCAAGCTCCAGCAAAATTCCTGTAAATGAAGATTAAAGGAAACTACTTTGCAATTGGCTAAGTTGAGAGGTTCACGTTCCTTCTAATGCCATAAATCACTCATGCCAACTGTGCTGTTAGTGATTACTTAATTAACAGCTTCTTGCTCTGCCAGTTGAGAGAGGGTCACTAAGGACAAGATCTAAAAAGGTATAAAAATTTCTGCTACTTTCCATTTACATGTATTTAAAAATATTCTTAAATTAATAGAAATAATTACTGAGACAGCATCAGACACTGTCACCTCTCTATGGTATATTATATGTGTTATTATGTATAGCAATATAATAGAGCCAGTGTCTCCTGTAAGACATGGGGGTATATTTCCATAGCATCACTAACTTCTACAATTCTGTTTTTAGATATATAAGCCTAGATACATCAACATACTTTTTAGTGCAAAGAGTAGATTATAGCTAAAATAATTCAAATGACAATGCAAAATAAATCATTTAGTGCATTTTTTGGGGGGTCCGGTTGTGGGGCCTGAACTCTGGGCCTAGGCGCTGTCCCTCAGCTCTTGGGCTCAAGGTTAGCGTTCTACCACTAGAGCCACAGTGCCACTTCCGGCTTTTTTCTTTTTGCTTAGTGCATTTTAATATGATTAACATGTTCTTTCATTAAGGTTTTCCTGAATATTGTTCTCAGCAGTGAGAAAAGGGTTGTTTACTGTAAATCACTGATAAATATAGCTTATGATAGGGTAAAATTAGTATAAAGTACCTTGGGAAATGGTTATGAGAAATTACTGTTAGTATACTCTGTCAAAATTGGTTGAGTCATACTGCATAGTCTTGTTAGTCAAGTTGCACTTATATTGAAAATGTATCTATTTCATGGGGTTGGGAAGGTGGCTCAGTGGTAGAGTGCTTGCTTCGCATGCATGAGGCCCTAGGTTCGATTCTTCAGCACCACATAAGCAGAAAAAGCCGGAAGTGGAGCTGTGGCTCAAGTGGTAGAGCGCTAGCCTTGAGCTGAAGAGCTGAGGAATTGTGCCCAGGCCCAGAGTTTCGGCCCCATGACTGACAAAAATATTTTCAAAAATAGAGTTTATGCTTTAAATGTTTATTTAAATTGTGATCTCAAAGACACAAAATTGTTTTGTATTCATATGCTTCCTTAACCATTCAGCCTTACTAACAGACTGGCATTTCAGAACTAGCATTTCAAATGTGGAATAGCATAGGAAACAAAGTATATTGAGGTCATAGAGCTACTTCTGATCTTAATCTGTGAATTTTGAAAACTTAACCTGGTTACTATCCAGACCAACAGGTATAGGCACATCTGATTTCCATGTGTTAGGGTAAAAAATAAAAAGTCAAATCATTGTGATTCTACAGAACTTTTCCTAACATCAAAATGAATAATTTATTTTGTATATGTGAAAATTAAAAAGTGGATGTAAGTAGTATTGTAGGAACCCACAGGTTCTGTAGTCAGATTTCTCTGCTCTAAAAAGGATACCATCAATCATAGCTAAATCATCTTGACTAAGTTAGCTAATTCTGTTTCTTTAAGAGAGGAGGAGAATTGATATAGACAACTACCAACTCTACAAATGTAGTTCCTATGGTTTCATCATAATTTAACTTAACCAACATGATATAGCTAGTGATTGATGGTGTCATATTTAGAGGAAAAAAATCTGAGACTTTCTCCTCTAGGTGTGTTACATTAGTTATACCAAATGAGACATCAATGGATTTTTTAAGAAGCACACTCATGAAGAATAAAGACAGTATCTTTCTCAATCTTTTCTTCTGCTGGTTGCAATGCAGACACTATGGCTTGGATAGAAGCATCTATCTTGGGCTGGGAATGTGGCTCAGTGGTAGAGCATTTGCCTTGCATGCATGAGGCCCTGGGTTCTATTCCTCAGCATCACATAAGAAAAAAGAAAAAAGCCGGAAGTGGCACTGTGGCTCAAGTAGTAGAGCGCTAGCCTTGAGCTGAAGAGCTGAGGAACAGCGCCCAGGCCCAGAGTTCAGGTCCCACGACTGGACCCCCCCCCCCCAAAAAAAAGAAGAAGCATCTATCTTGTACCATGAGGTATGCTTGGGGAAAAAGTAACCTTTACTAAGTAATGAGATTTGTGAAACCTGGGTTTCTGACACTATGAATCATAATTCCAGCTCTTGGTGTCTATGCTAGCAAGGATAAACCAATTTGTGCTCAATTAAGGTTCATTCCCAGCTCATGCTTCCTTTCCTCTAATGAGAACAAGAGATTCTGCTCTACATTGACATGTTAGGGACTATAGAGGATACAAAGAAGCTTTTATCAGAGGCCATGGTTGATGGAACCTTCCAAATACTAGTGCACTGTCATGAGATGAGGGAATGAAAACAGAAAGAAGTATGTACTACAACATTAAGTTTTCTTCCAAGCTGGGTCCTAGTGGCTATAACGCTAGTTACTCAGAAGGCTGAGATCTGAGAACTATAGTTCAGAGTTGGTCTAGACACACAACTGTGAAAGGTTTATTATATCCAATTAAACAAAACAGGGCAAAAAAGAAAGTATGACTCACCTGGTATTAGGTCAGCCATGAACAAGAATTAAAAACAATGGGAAAAAGAAAAAAAAATAGTCCTCCCTGAAATAATGTCATTTCCATTTCTATTTACTTTGTTAAGACACATGCCCATGGCTCTCCTCAAGGGCATGGAAAGCTGAATCCTACACTATGCATAGAAGGAGAAGAATCAGCAATAACAAGAAGGGACACTATTGATGACTATCTACCAGGAGATATTTGAGGAGAAAAATTTACCTTTGTGTTAGCTACCAAGAATTTGAGCAAATCTGAACTAAAGCCCTGTGGACAGGGTTATAAGACAAAGGTTAAATGAGGTGGAATGCACAAGGTACCTGATATATACACACTGGCCCTTGTTCATTACAGGGTGGAAGTCAGCCACCACATCCCCATTCCTGTTACATTGTATTGCCGTACTTGGAGACGAAGGCACACACTGCCAGGGGTGCAGTTCCACTCCTGTTCCATATATTTGATATCTCCCCAGTCAAAAAAATCATTGTCTAAAAATTAAATGTGAGAAAAGTAGACTCCAAAAGTAATGTTTGGCAGTTTGAGTGTTGGCAGGAATGTGGGGTGTAAGGAAGGCCTCCCACTGGAGCTGTCAGTGCTTCTCGGCTGGTACATCTCAGGAGCCTATTTCAGAAGAGCATGATGAAGTACTTTCTTTTCTGCCAGATACAGCACCTCGAAGAACTTCCAGATCCAGTTACAGAGAAAGATGCCTTAATCAGGTGACTTTTTCAAATTTTTGCCAAAAGGAAGCCATCGCCTGCAAAATGTCCTCGACATACCCTCATACCCCCATGCAGACCCAAGACTACTGATTTAATCACAAGATCTTAACATCTTGGCAAAAGTTAGAAATCTATATCCATTTAAGAAGTGCTTTCAGACTCAAAATTAAATTCTACCCACAGTGTAGGTTTCAAAGTCTTAAATTAAGATATAGGAAAGAAATCACATCAAACAAGGATGATTTCTTCCTTCCTTGTATGTAGTTCCTGTAAGATTTTTTTTCTGTTCTTACTATTTAACTTTTATTTTGTAACAAGGGGGAAGGGGTCATATGAATCTCTTTCTAATAGGTTAAAATACTCAGAGTCTCTGTTCTTTCAAAAAGAAAAAAAGTTCACACTTCCACATCTTATTACACATTATACTATGTGTATTCCATGTGTATACCAAAGCTTTATTTTCCTGCTAATTTCAAATTTTCCCCTCATATAACTTTATGCAAGAGTTTCATCTGTCTTGGAACACAGTTACCAGCAGAAATCCAAAATGATATCTCTAAAAAGAAAATCTGACTATATATGATCGATCCTTATTTAAAACGCTAATGGAATAACAATGAAAATAAATTAGCCTCCCAGTTCTTTCATTTGATGCACTATAACCCATTTTATTGATTACTATAGTCTTTCCAACAATACTGGAGACAAGTATCACTATTGTGTCTTAGATATCTTGAATTCATCTCTGAAAGGAAATTTTCTAATGAGTATTATCAAACACCTCATATACAAGTACACTTACTGGATTAGATTTGTTCCCTAATAGAAACATTAATTGCTTTAAAATAGTTTCATAATAAAATAGAGCCTTTGAAGCAATTGATTCTTTGTAATATCCATCTTAAAGGGATGGGTGATTAAATTCCATTTTATACCTTTTTGCATGTTCATATATGATTTTATTGGCACACAATATAAATAACAGGAGACTAAAATTTTAAAAAAATGTTATAGGATATTGGCTTTCTTGTTTTATGGTGTTAAACCAGTGCAAGAAAGGACCTCTGCTCCCCTATAAGATGTAGTACATCATAGTGAGGTCAACCCTCATACTGCCACATCTAAATGGAACTGGGTAAGTTATAAAAGTCGTGTTTAAAAGGTGACATGGACCTCTACAAGCAAGGAGAATTATTGCATAAACAAAAATTCCAGAAAGTGTATAACTTTTTCAAGTAAGATGATTCTTACCAGCTGTTTCTTTTCTCTCTGGGACATATGGAAATCCTGTCTCTAGGGTGATTATATTCGTCCGAGCTTCAGGACATCCTATCAGAAAGTCCCTAATGAGGAAAACAGATTCCAGCAAGGTTTTAACCAGCTTATGAAAACTGGATAGGAATTCTAAAGTTGTAATACTATTGGAAAAGTTATACAAGTATATGACTTACTAGACTACATTAAAATAAAGATATTAGAATTTCTGGAGTTGCCATGAAAGAATAGTGTGACCAAATATTTAACCTGTAATGAAAGGAAGCAGGGAGAGGAAGAGAGAACAATGGAAGGTGGATAACAACAACAACAACAATAATAACAATAATATGTGTGTGTGTAGATGACATAATAAAATCTTGCTAAATGCTGTTGTACAATAGGGGATAAAGGCTGGGACAGAGAAAACAACAGAGAAAGTCAATCTGAGTAAACTATGATCTACACCTATATAAAATACCATGTCAAACCCCTTTGTACAACTAATACACACTTTAAGATAATGAAGACAGACTTTTGGGGGGAAAGACCTGACAGAGGAGAGAGGAGCAACAGAGCAGATGAATGAAGAGGATAAAACTTTTATAAGCATGTATGTAAATCATGAAACCAATTGAAATGATAGTATTAAGTAGGAGTGGGGACAGAGAGAAGAATGTTAATCATAATACTTAAGGTATATGTATGAAAATATCACAATGAATGACTCCTGTAAAACAAATCAATACTCACTCATAAAATGATCAAGAAGCAATGTACTCATAAACTGCTTTGTTGAATGGCAACTCCTTTGTACAACTATTTAAAGATAATAAAAAATATTTTAAAATAATTTTAAAAATTAATGTTAATGAAATAATAAATAAGAAGTTCAAAAATAACTGATTATGATAAGAGAAATTGCAAAGAATGGATAGAAGGAATATTTTTTTAAAAGACCAGCAAGGTGCTGTTAGCTTACAACTATAATCCCAACTACTCAAGAGGCTGAGACCTAAGGATCAAGGTTCTAAACCAGCCCTAGCATGAAAATCCATGAAACTCTCATCTCCAATCAACAACCAGAAAACCTGCAAGTGGTGCTGTAGAGTGCTAGCCTTGACCAAAAGAGCTCAGGAACAGCACCTAGGCCCTGAGTTCAGGCCCCATGACCAACAACAAGAAAGAAAGAAAGGAAGAAAGAAAGAAAGAAAAAAAGAAAGAAAGAAAGAAAGAAAGAAAGAAAGAAAGAAAGAAAGAAAGAAAGAAAGAAAGAAAGAAAGAAGAAAGAAAGAAAGGAAGGAAGGAAGGAAGGAAGAAAGAAGAAAGAAAGAAAGAAAGAAAGAAAGAAAGAAAGAAAGAAAGAAAGAAAGAAAGAAAGAAAGAAAGGAGGAAGGAAGGAAGGAAGGAAGGAAGGAAGGAAGGAAGGAAGGAAGGAAGGAAGGAAGGGAGGAAGGAAGGAAGGAAGGTGGGCAGGCAGGCGGGCTGGAGGGAGGGAGAGAGGGAGAGAGGAAGGGAGGGAGGGAAGGGAAGGGAAGAGGGAAGGAAGGGAGTAGGGAAGGAAGGAGGGGAGGGAAGGAAGGAGGGGAGGGAAGGAAGGAGGGAAGGAAGGAAGGACAGAAGAAGGGAAGGAAGGAAAAGAAAAGAAATGGAAACAAAAAAGAAGGAAAGAAGGCAGGAATGGAGGAAGGGAGGAAGGAAGGCAGGAAGGCAGATAGTCAGGCAGGCAGGAAAGAAGGAAAGAAGGAAGGAGGAAAGGAAGGAAGGAAAGGAAAGCAAAGAAATTGAAAGAAAGAGAGAAAGAAAGAAGAAAGGAAAGAAAGAAAGAAGGCAGGAAGGGAGGAAGTAAGGCAAGAAGGCAGGCAAGCAGGCAGGAAGGAAGGAAGGAAGGAAGGAAGGAAGGAAGGAAGGAAGGAAGGAAGGAAGGAAGGAAGGAAGGAAGGGTAGGAGGGAGGGAGGAAGGGAGGGAGGGAAGAGGGAAAAGAAAAGAAAAAATGGACAAATACAAACTATTGAAAAGGTGATGATATTATCCCAAATATATCAATAATTAAGTTAGAAGTAATTAGACCTAATACTCCAAGTAAAAGGCTAGAATCATAAGGACAGAATGAAGGATTTTTAAATCCCTATTATGCAGTGCTTAAAACGGATATACTTTATATATAAAACCCAGAAAATGGAAGGTAAAAGATACTGCCAGTCCCAACCAAAAAACAAAACCAAAACAAAAAAAAACATGTTAGTCATATAACCATACAAATAACAAAGAAGCAGACATTCCAAACAGAGGGTTTATGGATAAAAGAGTATTTCCTAATGATAAAGAAAAGCCAGCCGAAGGCCAATCCCTCTGGAAGACATCATAATGAATAGGCAAACCCATAGTCTGAGTTGAAGAATTCGGCACATTTATCCCAATAAGTAACAAGACAAGTAAAAAAAAGAAAATTTAAAAATTTTAAAGATATGGAGTATCTATATTAATAAGTATATTAATAACTAATAACTACACAAATAACAAATATGAGCTAGTTAATATCAAGTGAATGATTCATTCATTTTACTCATATTTTCATTTTAAGGCATATGGAATAGTTACCATCCATACTCAATTCTGAGCAATAAAAAAAATCCTCAAATTACTTTGAATATATTTTTGACTACAGTGGTAAATGTAAAAACATACAACGGACATATCATTAGAAAAAAATCTCAAAAGCAAGAAAATTAAGTGATATACTTCTAAATAATATATAGGCAAATAATGAAATCAAAATAGAAATTAGAAAACATGTTGAACTGAATTTAATGATTATTTGGCATTTCACAACTCAAAACTTGGAGACAGTTAATGCAATGCTTACAGGAATATTTTTATTACTAAAATGCCTATATTGATAAATGAAGATTGGGAAAAACTACCAACAAAATAGAATAAAAATGCAAGCAAATCTTCTGCAAATGTCAGAATAATTAAAAAAGATAATGGCAGAAACCATTAAATTATAATGAAACATAAAAACTAAAGCCAAGATTTTTCATGCTTTTTAGATTATTAAAGTTAATGAAACTAATGGACCTGATTCAACAAGGGGCAAGGCAAAGAAAGGAAAAACTTTCCAAATGTCTAGACTAAAAGACTAGAAACCATACCACATTATTAGAAATCAAAAAACAAAGTAGAGTACTGGTAGAGTAAGCCAGTAATCCTCTCAGGAGGCTGAGAGCTGAGGATTGCTGTTCAAAGCCAGCAGTGGCAAGAAAGCCTGTGAAACTTACCATCAATTAACTACCAAAACCAAAAAAAGCCCAAAACAATAAAAAAAAAAAGTGGGACTGTAGCTCAAATGGTAGAAATGGTGAAGCCCTAGCTAAGGGACACCTGGACACAGGTGGCTCACGCCTGTAATCCTAGCTACTCAAGAGGCTGAAATCTGAGGATCACGGTTCAAAGCCAACCCTGGCAGGAAAGCCTGTCAGACTCTTATCTCCAATACACTACTCAGAAAACCAGGCGTGGAACTGTAGCTCAAGTGATAGAGCACTAGCCTTGAGCTGAAGAGCTGAGGGACAGCTCCCAGGCCCAGAGTTCAAGCCCCATGACCAACAAAAAGAAAAGAACAAACAAACAAACAAAAACCTAAGGGACAGTATCTGGCCTAAGGGAGAATATCTGGCCTCTGAGTTCAAACCCTAGTATACACAGACAAAGACACAGACACAGACACAGACACAGACACAGACACACACACACACACACACACACACACACACACACACACACACACACACGTTATGGCTGAATTTCATATAATTACGAAGAGACCACCAAATAAAATGAATGTAAAAAGAAAATTTTAATAAAACATTTGTAATGGTTCTAATCTCCTTTTGTACCTCCCAAATAAATTGTGCCTAAAATGGTAAATTTCAGATCATTATCTAATTGTTTGAGCTTAACAGCTAAATTTGGCTTTTGGGGAAGCAATAGCCCTTGAAGTTGTCTTTAGCCAGTCACAGAACCATTGACATGAATGAACCCCTTACAGACAGGTTTGCCCACTGCTATCAGAGCTGAAGGCAAGCAGAAATGTTAGCAAAATGCAGAGATCGTAAAGTTGGAGGCTTGGAGAGAAAATTACAATTCTTCACAGATAAATTCAAACCCTGATTGTAGGCCAGAATTTCAACCCTCATACACATACTCAAATGCTTTTACAGACCAGCAACTCTCCCCTTTGTCCTCGTGAGAATCTGAAACAATAAGGACTACTGAACATTTTAAAAACAAGCAAAAACACTGTGTAGAACAACATGGATGGCAGCAGAGGAGCATCAAGAATGTTAATTGCTCTTTGTGGGCTTAGTCCTCTACATACAGTCACTACTAAAGATTTCAGCTCATTCTTCCTATAGCTGGTGGAACTGTCTAATCATTTTTCATTGATTCACATATTGTCAGTAGCATTTCAAAGTGATTTAATATGTCAAGAAAACATCTTGTCATTTATGTAATAATATTATGCTGAAAATTCTTTATGACTGTGTATATTATAAACCTACTTAAGGAAAACTAGTTCAAGATAATAATCCAAAGGGAAAATAATAATTATAATAATCTTGGTGGTTTCGCAGCATTCAATGATTTATATGGTATTTCCATGTGTAATTTGTGCAGGCATATGAACTATGACATTTGAAATACTGGAGAGAAAATAAATGCCAATATTGTGATAGGAAAAAAAAAACAGCAGATCTACTAAAATTATATGGAACTAGACAATGTTCGAATGTAAAGACTAAATGGTATTAGCATAAAAATGCAGAATTCTGAATGATACATATATGCTGGTAATAATGCAATTGTATAAATTAAAAAATTAAAGGCCACTGGCATAGCAGATTTTAATCTTCTGTCAATTTTAAGTAACTAGCTAAAATAATAAGAATTTTCACTTTTGGGAGGGGGGAGGCTGGGAAGGGATGTGAAGGGTAAACCAAAGGAGGAGGCTGCAATGCTGGGTAAGAAATGTACGCATTATCCTGCCCATGTAATTGTAACCCCTCTGTACAGTATGTTCACAAATAAAATTAAATTAAATTAAAAAAAAGAATTTTCACTTTTACAAATATAAAAAATGACATTATGAATTTCCAGGAAATGTCACTGGCAAGAGATTTTATCACTTAAACAAATACCTCAAATTTACAACTTATGAAAATATGTAACTATAACAACACATACTTATAAAAAAAAAAGTATCTGTGACACATGTCTCTAATCCCATGTACTCTTCAAGCACAGGCAAACTTTTTTGTGAGGTCCTATCTGAAAACAAACTAAAAGCAAAACAACTGGAGATGTGCCTCAAGTGGTAGAGTGCTTGCCTATCAAGTGTGAAGCTCCTAGGTAAAATTCCTGGTATAAAAAAGAGAAACACAGAAACAGGGAGGAAGACAAGAAGAAGAAAAGAAAAAAGAAAAAGAAGAAAAGAGAGTAGAAGTAAAGAATCTAAGTGATTTGGTAATAGTTTTAGGATTATAATACAATAAATTTACAAGAAACTGTCTCTCCTTCCTTCCTTCCTTCCTTCCCTTTCTTTCTTTCTTTCTTTCTTTCTTTCTTTCTTTCTTTCTTTCTTTCTTTCTTTCTTTCTTTCTCTTTCCTTTCTTTCTTTCTTTCTTTCTTTCTTTCTTTCTTTCTTTCTTTCTTTCTTTTTCTTTCTTTCTTTCTTTCTCTCTCTCTCTCTCTCTCTTTCCTGGGCGCTGTCCTCAGCTCAAGATGAGCAGTCTACCAGTTGAGCCACAGGCCACTTCTGGTTTTATGGTGGTTTATTTGAGAAAAGAATCTCATGGACTTTCCTGCTTGGGCTAGCTTTGAACCACAATCTTCAGATCTCAGCCTCCTAAGTAGCTAGGATTACAGGCATTACCCACCGGCGCCTGGTTACCACTGTCTTCAATAAACTGAAATACTTTTGTAAAAATACTTAATGGTAATTTCCTAAAAATCTGGGTGAAAAAAGAAAGAAAATTCTAAGCCAAAATTGTTTCACTAGTAAATAGTTGGGACAAAAAATAGAGAAAGAAAACACAAACCTTAAAAATCTTCCAGAAAGAGCCAAAAGAGAAGAATAATTTAATTCTACAGAATTAAAAGAAGCTGCTAGAAAAGAAATTTCTTTACCAACCCCTGGCAAGAGCGAATAGGTAGCAATTAATAATAAAATATTATCATGTCAGGTTTGGTAAAATTCCAAATATTCATAATTGATTTAAGCCTATGTAATGTACTTACTAGATCTCATTGTTCTATCCATATTTTTTTTTTCCAGCTACCTAATGTTTACCCCAAACATGTTTTTTGTCAGGTACCATCAGGCAGCTGATAGTTGTATACTAACAAAGGATCTATAGTTCCTGGGGAACTTGGTCTCCGCCCCCACAGACTTCTTAATCAGTCTTTGAGAGATTCAGGAAGTGTACATGATTGCACTCAGCTTGCCTTAGGAGACAGCTTTCAGGCATTACCATATGACTGTAGACATTCCCAGCAACACTAGTATATATCCATGTACTCTTTTACTTATTTGCTACTGGTTCTACAAAAAATATATTTTCCCGTAGACACTTCTCAGATCAGTGTTTCTCTTAGTGTTAGCTTGAGGAAGGCCAAGCTAAAAGACACACATTTAAAAATGAAGACTGAAAATCATATAATATCATTAGTAAATCTTAAAAAGATTAGTGAAGTTCAAAGCCCATGGAAGAAATTAACATATTAGAAATAGGAGACTACTCCATCTGACACAGAGTATCTACCAAAATCATTTAAAAACATTATACTCAAGAAATATTTAAGTTAAATTTATTTTAAATTAATATTAAAACCATGTGTATATATCTATGTAAGTATTAATAATCACATGGTATTTTAGCTAATGCATAATTATAATGTGTAATGGTTAATTAATTTTAAGCATATCTAGACTATCTCAAGCACCTAGAAAGCAGCTCTCTGAAATACAAACATCGAGGAAGAAAGCATCTTTTTCAGTCCCTGTGATAAATTAGAAGCTTAATTTTTGTAGATGATTTTTCTAATAACCTCCTGTCACTATATTTATTTTTTTAACTCATTGTGTTTCAAAGACTGAGAGAAAACAGGGAGATGTAAAGATGAGCAATGTAGCCTGTACCTGCTTTGTGGACAATTACTTAAAGAATAAAAGCTTGGTATTGGCATAAGAACAGACCTCAGGACCAATGGAATAGAATTGAAAACCCAGAAATGAACCTACAGACCTATAGCCATCTAATCTTCGATAAGGAAGCTAAAACAATAGAATGGAAGAAAGACAGCCTCTTCAGTAAATGGTGCTGGCAAAATTGGTTAACTACATGTAGAAAACTAAAGCTAGATCCTTATATATCACCCTGCACCAGAATCAACTCCAAATGGATCAAAGACCTTGAACTCAAAGCAGACACTCTGAAAACATTACAGGATGGAATAGGAGAAACCCTAGGTCTCCTTGGCTCAGGCCGAAATTTTCTGAATAGAGACCCAGAAACACAACAAATCAAAGAAAGGTTGGACAAATGGGATTGCATAAGGTTGCAGAGCTTCTGCATGGCAAATGACATAGCTAGCAAGATCAATAGAAAGCCCACCGATTGGGAGAAGATCTTTACTAGCCATACAACGGACAAGGGTCTCATATCTAAAATATACTTGGAACTCAAAAAATTAAACCACCCAACAACAAATCCTCAAAGAAACAACTGCCCAATAAATAAGTGGGCGAAAGACTTAAAGAGAAGCTTCTCTGAAGAAGAAAGAAGGATGGCCAATAGACACATGAAGAAATGTTCAACAGCCCTAGCCATAAAAGAAATGCAAATCAAAACAACATTGAGATATCACCTCACTCCAGTTAGAACAGCAAAAATCAAGAACTCTAACAACAACAGATGCTGGAGGGGATGTGGACAGAAAGGAACCTTACTTCATTGTTGGTGGGAATGTAAACTTGTTCAACCACTTTGGAAAGCAGTATGGAGGTTCCTCAAAAGACTTCACATAGATCTCCCCTATGATCCAGCAATCCCACTTTTGGGCATTTACACAAATGTATACAAACAAGACCACACTAAAGCTACCAGCACAACTATGTTTATTGCAGCATTATTTACCATAGCTAAGATATGGAACCAACCCAGATGCCCCTCAGTAGATGAATGGATCAAGAAAATGTGGTATATATACACAATGGAATTCTATGCCTCCATCAGAAAGAATGACATTTCCCCATTTGTTAGGAAATGGAAAGGCTTGGAAAAAATTATATTAAGTGAAGTAAGCCAGGCCCAAAGAAACATAGGTCCCATGGTTTCCCTTATTTGCAATATCTAGTATAGGTATGAGTCAAGCGGAAAAGGTCAGATAATGTGATGTTAGGAAAACGAACCCTTAAATATGTATTTTAATGTTTTCGTTTCTTTCATGCATGTGTTTCTAACGCATTTATAAGATTATTTCTTTGTTGCTTTGTATGTCCCTCCCCCACAGTGTAACCCCCGCTTTCACTTTATTTGATGTCAGTATAACATGTGGAGGAGATGGGGACAAACAAGTCGTTTAAGGATTCAGGTGGACCTGTTGCGACAAGGAGAATTACAAAATGTCATGTCAAAGCAAACTTTACAATGTCGGTGTGGGGGGGATGGGGTATGATTGGGTGGGGGGGAGGGGGGAGGCTGGGAAGGGAGGTGAAGGGTAAACAAAGGAGGAGGCTGCAATGCTTGGTAAGAAATGTATGCATTATCCTGCCCATGTAATTGTAGCCCCTCTGTACAGTATGTTCTCAAATAAAATAAAATAAAATTTAAATTAAAAAAAATCTTGGGCTGGGAAGGTGGCTCAGTGGTAGAACGCTTGCCTTGCATGCCTGAGGCCCTGGGTTCGATTCCTCAGCACCACATAAGCAAAAAGAAAAAAAAAGCCGGAAGTGGCGCTGTGGCTCAAGTGGTAGAGCGCTAGCCTTGAGCTGAAGAGCTGAAGGACAGCGCCCAGGCCCAGAGTTCAGGCCCCACGACCGGACCCAAAAAAAAAAAGAAAATCTTTTTTTTTTAAGACAAATCATGTGGAGAGAGTTGAAGAGACTTGCCCCTGACTTGACATCATCAGCAAGTGATAGAGCCTAGGTACAAAGCCAAGACCTTTTTCAAGCGTACTTAGTGTTGGAGCCACCAGCGGCCACAAAAGCTGATGGGGTGACAAGCAGTAGGAATCATTTCCTTGCTCTGGTCATTCTCTTTGCTGAGTTTCCCAGAACCCTGCCATGCTTCTCAAACTCTATGCTCCAGGCATAACTCGGACAACTCTGGGGTTCACTGAGGGTGACTGCTGGAAACGACACCAGTAGACTCGGTGTCCAAGTGGTGAAGTTCTCATTTCCCCATTAGGTGGTCAGTGCCATTCATCTCAGCCCAGATAGCCAGGAGGGCACGTTGCAGCCTAGTCCTGGGTGTCTGAGTAGTTTACCTCCCCAGTGGACTGATGAGCTATCACAGCCATCTCTTCAGCCAGCCAACTTGCCTTCCCCCTCCCCTCTGCCCACTCCACCCCTTTAACCCTTGGGACCTGGAGGTGTTGCTCCTGCTTTTTGAAGTGTGAGTACCCAGGATCAGGGCTTTGCCCCTCCCAGGTACCCCATCTTTTTAGCTAAACATACCCCCTCCTCCTGCCTGGAAACCCCTCCACCTCACTTCTCAGTTTCTTTCTCCGGTTCTCAGCAGCACCGTTGGCCGTTAGCTATAGGTTCTCTGCAGGATCAGTGTCCAGAACATCGCAGAAAGTCTCTCTAGCATGCAACATCTCTATGGTGCAATGGGCCAGGGTGGGAAAGATGTTCATGCTACAACCAGACTGAATTTTGGATTTGTGTGCAGCCTTCCATCCTTTCTGTTTGCTGCTGCCATGAATGGTGATGTCCTGGAAAACCACTTTTAGAGAGGCCACAGGCATGGTAAGGGAATAAGAGAGAATGCTTATGGAAGAGAGAAAGAAAATGTCACTGGGGAGTTGGAGGACCCAGGGCTGTGTCTTTGGGTGAGAAGAAATGTGCCTTCAATTCCAGTTCCTTCCTCTACAGAGCCTTGATTCCTCATTTGAGTAAGTTAAGGCTGTCTTCTACAGGACTCTTAGTGCATACATAGTGATACAGACTTGAGCTGTTCTTGGTGGGCAGAGCCCACACAGCCCTTCTAGATCGACAGCAGGCAATGACCAGTCTTTGTATCAAGCAATGCCTACAGGTGCTGCAGCTCCATGGCTGGCTGCTACAACTGTAGGTTTCTCAGGTTCTCGTCTCAGGAATAAGACAAATGAAGCTAAGGACAACAGAGGAGGGTATTTTTCACAGGTATTTCAGTCACAGGCCACTGCTGTTGCTGCAGGTTGAGTCTAGGAATAGCAACAGCCAGCCAGCAGACAAGAAACTGCCTGGGCAAACTGGCTCTCTTAATTTTCCCCCTTTTATTCCCTTTATGAGCTGATGAATTCAACATTCAGGGCAGCCTGAACGAATTTCTGATGAAACAATGAATGGATTTAGTAGTGGTGGAGGGACCAGCAGATGGAACCAGCCGTGGAGCAGCAGCATTTCTACAACCTGACTTCTGCCCACAGGAGAGGCCAATTGGCCTCAAGGATTTTGTGGTTCTTTATGTTGTTCCTAGCTTCTTTAACAGTAGCATGCACATTAAAACATATATTAAGATGAATTAAGTAATGTCAAAGTTATAAAAAATACAATTAATAAACTTCTCAACCTAATTTAATAGCTACCAAATTTTTAAAAAATATTTCCTTCAAAACTTTTTAAATAAAAATATGGATAAGACTATTTTTCTTGTTCATTTTTTCCCTTTCACCAAAAGCAAATATCATGAATTATATATAACTGTTTATTCGTTGTTTAATATTTTCAAACATTTTCATTGCTTAAAATTTACATATAATGCCATATTCATCTTTATCATCTATGTAGTTAAGTATGCAATATGTAGCTAAAATATTAATTACAATGTATGTTTACAAATATAAATTTAAGAAATATTTATAGATGTCATATCAATAAGGACTCCATTCTCCCTATATTTAGGAATAAAATTTCTGATTTGCAGCATAGGCATATCTTCTTTTTTAAGCACATCTTTTATAATATTTCTCTATTAATTTTTATCCCTACTAACACTGCATATTAATTTACTATTTCTCCTCACACTTGCCTAAACAAGGTGCTAATTTAAGCATCAAGTCATATCTCATGGTGGCTTTAATTTACATCCCCATCAGTAGAGACTTACTGGATATTTGGGTTTACTTTTTGCAATTTGTATGCTCATATTTTCTTTAGATTTGCTCAGTTTTTAAATATATAAATAGTTTTATTAAACATAAGAAAGATATAGAGTTACATAGTTATATAGAGTTATACATAGAGAGAGTTATATATATATAACTCTATATATAGTTATAAAGTTTTATATAGAGATACAGAGTTATGTGTATGTATATATATATATATATATACATATATATATATATATATATATATATATATATATATATATTCCAGTCTGTGGTTTGTTACTGTGATTTGTCATTCAAAGGTTTTAATTTTAATGAAATCAAATTTGCTCATAATTTCCCTTATGGGTTGTAATTTCTGTGTTAGCAGGATTAAAGATCATAGATTCAGGAGAAACCTACTAGGACTGAAAACCCAACTTACCACACACAAGAAGTATGTTTTTACAAGTGTTATTTATTCATCTGAAAATAGAGTGGTAATATAATTTATTTCAAAGCTCTCATAAGGATTTAATTATGTAGGACAAGTCAAGTGCTTAAATCAAGACCTGAAACACAGTGCTTTTAATGAGTGTTAGTGGTATTGATATTTACTATGATGAATAGTAGTAATAGTATTAGTTTTTTCTAGTACTATATGATTTGAAGAATGTCTTTATTCCAAAGATTAAAGAAGTTTTTTTCTACATCTATATTTTAACTTCAATTTTGTTTTTTGATTTTTATTGTTATTTTTAATAAGTTTTTTATTGTGAAAATAATGTTACAGTTACATGAGCAAGGTAATGAGTACATTTCTTATCAAGCATTTTTGCCTACTCCTTTGTTTTTTCCCCTACCATCCATTCCCTTTCCTTGCGATATGATATGGAGGAAAAAGAAATATTTTGGGGGACTGGAGGTTTAGCTCAGCGGAAGAGCACCCACCTGGCAAGCGCAAGGCCCTGGGTTTGGTCCTCAGATCTGGAAAAAAAAAAAGAATTTTTTTTTACTTGTCATAGTTCAGACTCTATTAATTTGCCCACCTTGCCCACCACTGTTATTGTTGAGATATAAAATATCCCCACAAGCTCATTGTTAAAGGATTGGTTCACAACCAAGTGTACTTCTTTGGGAGGTTCTGCAAATTTTAGGATATAGATTCTAAATGGAGGAAATAAGTCAATGCAGTATGCCCCTAGTATGGTATCTAGTCCCAAGACCATTTCTGTTTTTATTTTTGTTTTCTGGCTGCCATAAGGTGAAAAGCCTCCTTCTCCATATTTGCCCACAATGATAATGTCTCAAGTTCAAAACAATAGAAGAAACCCACCCTAGACTAAGATCCTAAATCAATGAGCCAAGGTAAATCTTTCCTCCTTTAATCTACTTCTATCAGATGTTTGCCATAGCAAAATGATCCTGGCTGACACAACCACTGATGTAGATGACAACTTTGTTATATTTCATATTGTGAAATCTATTCATTATCTATTTTATTTAAACCTGCATCCTGTGTGAATATTTTCTAGATCTAACTACTAATATTTTTCAGTAATTACCTACAATGAATCCTCATTGATACTACTCTTGAAAAATCCTTGGAACTTCATTATTCACATGAATTTTAAGTTTTGATAAGTTAAATTATTTGAAAGTTTCTTACAATTTTAAGCTAGTCGCCAGTGGTTCATGCTACTCAGGAGACTGAGATTCAGATGATCACAGTTTGAAGCCAGTTAAGAAAGAATAGTCTGTGAGCTCAGTCTCAAAATAACCAGCAAAAACCTCGGTTGGGTACATGGCTCAAACAGTAGAGTGCCAGTTGTACAAGCAAGCCTATTATCTGAGGTGCGCTAGGTTCAACTCTCTACAATATGAACATATACCACTGATACCAAGATATGCAAAACTTAAGGCACTACTATGTGCCAAAGATAGCAGTGTTATTGGTGTTCATCATATTCAGCATGAGATTCTTTATACTTAGTATAGCTCTTTTGTCTGGTAATTGCCCATAAAAAACTATTCTAATTCTATTTAAGCATCAGATAATTTATCCTTGATTATGATAAAAGCTGATAGCCCCAATACCATTAATATACTTCACCCTCAAATTCTGCAAAGCGTTTACTAGTTGATGTTGTTTTGAACCTATTACTATTCACAATTGATAAGAAGAAAGCTTTGTGAGGAAACAAACTACAAAAGAAATTCAATACAACCGTATCCTTCCAAACCTCATCACTATTCTTGAATTGACTTTCTTTTATTCCTGTAATGTTATTCCCCCCTAGAGGAAAGCTTAATACTTCAGGTGTGGAAAAATCTAATTGCCTTGATCACCCTTACCTTCATATTTCCAACTAGAAACAAACAAAATTTAGGCTACAGTTGCAAACTAAACATTAAAACAATTAAGATTGTCTTTTATGGGGATGAGAGGACAGTTCATATTCACCCAAAACAGAGATTGTTTTTATCTAGAAAATATTCTCTAGAGGTTGGGAAGGTGGCTCAGTGGTAGAGTGCTTGTCTTGTATGCATGAGGCCCTGGATTCTTCAGCACCACATAAGCAGAAAAACCTGGAAGTGGCACTGTGGCTCAAGTGGTAGAGTGCTAGCCTTGAGCTGAAGAACTGAGGGACAGCACCCAGGGCCACAGTTCAGGCGCCATGACAATACACATACACACACACACACACACACACACACACACACACACACTCACACACACACACACACACACACACATACACAGGGAGGAAGGGAGAGAGAGAGAGAGAGAATATTCTCTTTTATTATACAACTCTCAAGTTGTTATATATTTATAGCTACATATATTTTTTATACAACTTAGGAGTTTTATTGATGATTAAATGATTACATTAAATCAATGTATTGGTTCATTCCTTCTATAATGATAAAACATACCAGTCTTTGAAAATATGTAATTGTGATGTACCTAGAAATGTTAATTACAGGAGAGATCAGGAAGCCTTAACTTGTGTTTAGTGATTTTCATTTTGCTGGATGTTAAACTTTCATATGATATCACTGACCGTGAAGTCAGTGGAGAAAAACTGGTGATAATGAGCTCCCATACTAGGGGATGGGTCAGGAACACCAATGCTCAAACTTTCTGAAGCATTTAAACAGGTTTATGTTTGACCATTGTCCAGCCACGTCCAATAGATGACTGGAGTATCTTTTAAGTTAGCTCATCATATTTTGCTATAGGAGGCAGGATATTCTTGAAAGCGAAATCTTCATTTTCCATCCTAAAGATTGTGGTTAAGGGACCAAATGGGTGCCAGGTGATAGCAAATCAATGGCAGGCATCCATAAACTAAAACTGGTACATAACCCATTTGGCCCATCTTTCTGATAGTCAAAAAAAGAAGAGAACATTGCTGCCTTTCCTTTATTTGAATTCTTCAACAAAGAAAAAACAGAAGGAGAAGAGAGGAAATATTGAGTAAAGATTGAGGTGAGGAGTGGAGAGGTTATCAGGCTTCAAAACAAAGCTAAATAAATAACACTCACTGGGCTCTTTTTGAGTTCAGTTGTGAGACATTGATTTAAGGTAAACTACCTAGAAAACAGTGTTTTCTTTTGATAGGATTTCTCAAAATTTCAGACAATTTTGGTCGGTTTTCTTCTCTTAGCAAAGGCTAAGTTTTAAAGGCTACTACTTTAAACTCTATGTTAAGCTATCCCTTATTTTAAAACACTAGGACACAACACGTTGTTAAGGAAAAATAAGATGTAATTTTATAAACTCATTCATACTAGACCCTATTCTTTATCTCCAAGTAGTAATGTTTCAAATTTAAAGACCAGTATCTTATTTTTTTCCTTAATAAAATACAAATAGATGGCTATTTTTATTAGCAATATTATGATATATGTCTGGCTAAAGGTTTTATATGTGGTTTATCTTCTTTGTTGTTTTTGCTTTATTTTTATTCACTTTAGTTCTACAAAGGAGTTGTCATTTTAACAAAGAAGTTAATGAATAAAATGCATCATGATCATAGTTATCTCGACATTTCAACCATTCCTTTCTTACTCACCATTTTCCTCACTCTTCTTAATTTTGTAAAATATACTTTGGATTCTCAATTGCATTCTCCCAGGCTTCTCCTTTTCATTTGTCCATCCTTTTCCCCTTCACCCCTACTCTACCCCTTTCAAGTACCTGCTTCCTGGTGTCTTCTTTTGCTGAACTTTGATTTTGCCTTTCTAAGGCATTCTCTCTTAAAGGAGTTCTCTCTTAAATCTGTGGTATTTCAGTTAATATGTTTGTATACAGGATGCGTTTAAGGAGTCGGTAGGGAGCATCCTAGATACTGTGGCAAGGGCTAGATGTTTGCAAACAGACGCAATCTTTCAAGTTTCCTGCAGATTTCACTTGAAAGCCTAGCTTAACCATGGCTGAATTCAATCAGAATTTGTTTTTAATTTTAAAAAAAAATTATTGTCAAGGTGATGTTCAGAGGCGTTACAGTTACATATGTAAGGTAGTGAGTGCATTTCTTGTCGAACTTGTTACTCCCTCCCTCATTTTTCTCCCACTTTTCCTCATCCCCAATCTCCCCCCTACCAAGTTGTACAGTTTATTTCCAACATATTGTCTGTTGCCTTGCCTTGCCCTTTGTCCTTTGTCTCACCATTTTGTTATTCTCTATCCCTTTCCTAATGTGAATACATAATAATTTCCAAGGGCATGAGTGAAGTAAGACTGGTTACCAAAAGTTTTTAGTTTGCATGTCTGTGTAGAAATAAAATTTATCTCTCCTGACTGAATACAAAGGAATGAAATGACATGGTTGCCTGTTAAGTATATTGTTTAAGCACATTAGTAAGCTATAATCTGGATTGCTTGTATGATTTGTCATCCTGCACTGTATGCAAGTTCCATTTGGGCTCCCTCACAATAATTTCTTTTTGTTTGTTTCTTCCTCTAGGCATTTTAAAATAATGCAATATTCTCAATGTAAAATGTAGGAAATATTACATCATTACTTTTAGCTCAATACTATGATCATCAGATTTTTAAACTTTTATAGTATTTGCATTCAATTCTTCTTCTTTTTTATATTTTATTGTAAAAATCGTGTACAGAAGGGTAACAGTTACATGAAAATGATAATGAGTACATTTCCTGTGGAGCATTGATACCCCCTCCTTTGTTTTTCTCCTACCATCCCTTCCCTCCCTACCTCCCCAAATCCTCTCCCCTCTCCCACCAAAGTTGTAAAGTTCGTTTTCAACATAGTGTCTGTGCATCTCATTGTTACAATGAGTCAACCTGTATCTTTATTTCAGCATTTTGTTATTTCCCTTCCCCTCTCCAAATTAGAAAAATATATATACAAGATGTAGGGCACCGACATCAAAACCAGTGAAAACAGGGCTTATACCATGGGGGAAAAACATACAAAAGAAACAAAAAAATCACATAGTAAAATTATTCTTCTAAAATATACTAATTGCAGATAAAATCAAATGTTAGGGTATGCCACTACTGGGTCATATTTTCTTTTTCTCTAGAAATAAGTAATGTTCTCATTTAGAGCATTATCGTTCCCTAGAATATTTTTAACTCTACTGCTACATACTCAGAAAACTATATGCTCATCAAATTTAAACATTTAAATATGCATATACATATATATATATATATAGTACTAAAGAATACACAGAATGTGGTCACTTCTTTTACCATTCGAATACATGGCATGACATATGGTTATAATCAATTTATTTTAAACTATTGCCTTGTTATGTATTGATAAGCAGCTTTTTCTTTTACCCATTTTCTGGTCATGGGAGTACCCAACATTTTGGTTTTGTGAACAAAGAAGCTTCATACGCATATTTATGAAGAAAAGGAATTCGTTAGTTAAAAAGTTTTCATGTTCTGTTTATTATATGATGAAAATTACTTTTAATTTTTAGTATAACATATTAGCCTAACTGTAACACATCTAATTCCATCAGTATTTTAAATTGTCAGTCTTCAAAATTATGCACATCTGTCTGATTTTAATAATGGCTCTTATTTTAACTTTCATTATCCTGATTACTAAGATGGTTGAACATATTGTCATGATTTTTATACAGTCCAGTTACAATAAAACATGTTTTTAATAACTTTTGAACATTGTTCTACTGTAATTACTTTTTATTGTAAGGCAATATTTATTTAGCGACATGTGTTTAAGTACTACAGTGTCTTCTCAGAGTCTGCAACTTTAAGTTTTTAAGTTTTTACTACACTATAGGTTATAGATTGAAATTAATTTGCACAAAAATATAAATTTAGATTTCTATCTCACAATATATGCAAAACAAAATCCAGATGAAATGCAGAATAAGAAAGCTTTACACGTTTTGATAAAGGAGAACATTTTTGTGAAGTTGAAATACAAAAAACAAGGAAATAACTAATAAATTTGCCACACAAATACTTAGTATCCTTAAAGACCAACAAAACTGAGACTTTCAACTATGTTGTATTTACAATGTGAAGCATAAATTAAGAAAAAAACAGGAAAAGTTATTAACGTTAGTGATTAAAACAGATTCAGAGATGATGTGGGTATTGCAATTTAATTAATAAATAACAAACTAATAGAAATAAACTCAAGAATTTTACAGGAATATTTAGGCTTAGTGAATAAATGGTGATTCTCAAAAAAAAAAAGGAAGACAAGGAAGGAAGTCTAAGAATTCTAGTTCTTATAAAAATCAATATCAAATGCAGAAAAATTTTACTGGATATACTAAACAGCAGATTAGATACTACTAATAAAAAATGACTAATTTGCTTAATGAACAGCAATAAAAGTAATCCAAAGTGAGTACATAGCTCTAAAAATGTCTCAGATCATTTGGGTAAATGCCCAGGAATGGATGGCTGGATCATAGGGGAACTATATAGTTAGTCTTTTGAGGAACCTCCATATTGCTATCCAGAGTGATTGAACAAGTTTACATTCACACCAACAGTGTAGTTATGTTCCCTTTTGGCCACATCCCCTCCAGCATCTATCTGTAATTTTTTTTGTTTTCTTTCTTTTCTTTATTTTTTTAATTGGGAAAAAATACCGTACAGAGGGGTTACAATTACATGAGCAAGGTAATGAGTGCATTTCTTATCAAGCATTGTTGCCTCCTCCTTTGTTTCCCCCTTCCCATCCCTTCCCATCTCCCCCTCCCCCTGCCGGCCAAAGATGAATAGTTCATTTTCGACATAAGATCATTGGTGCATGGCTGTTCTAACTAAAGTGAGGTGGAAGCTCGATGTAGTTTTGATTTGCATTTCTTAAAAAAAAAACAAAAAACGTATTGAGAGACAGATGCCAGTGGCTCACGCCTATATAATCTTAGCTACTCAGGAGGCTGAGATTTGAGGATGGCAGTTCAAAGCCAGCCTGGGCAAGAAACTCCGTGAGACTCTGATCTCCAATAAACCACTAGAATACCAGAAGTGGAGCTGTGGTTCAAGGGGTAGAGCACTTGCCTTGAGCTGAAGAGAGTAGGGACAGTGCCCAAGCCCCCAGAGTTCAAGCCCCAGGACGGACAAAAAAAGAAAAAAAAAACACATTGAGTTTATTATTTTACACAACTAGGTGGTATGTATCAGTCAATCTATCCTTGATACTATCAAGAGACTTGTTAAAAAGAATCAAGAAACAAAATAAATTGGTATATGTGCTAAGGAAACTGCCAGCTATCAATACATGCTGCTTCATACAAAGCCTTTCCTTTCTATGAGATTTGCATTTCTTTTATGGCCAGAGATGTTCAGCATTTCTTCATGTAACTATAGGCCATTCTAATTTCCTCTCCAGAGAAGTCTCTTTTTAATTCTTTAGACCACTTATTAGTGGGGTTGTTGTTTCTTTAAGGATTTCCTTTTGGGGGACATTAAATTTTTAAGCTATGATATATTTTTGATGTGAGGCCCTTGCCTATTGAATGGCAGTGAAGCTCTTCTCCCAATCTGTGGGCTTTCCAGTTATCTTGCTAGCTTTGTCCTTTGGCAGGCAGAAGCTCTGCAGTTTAACACAATCCATCTATCCAGCCTTTCTTTGATTTGTTATGTTTCTAGATTTTTTGTTTAGGAAGTTTTGACCTATGCCAAGGAGCCCTAGTGTTTCCCTATCCCGTCCTGTAATATTTTTCAGGGTATCTGCTCTTACCTCGAGGTCTTTGATCCATTTGGAATTGATTCTGGTGCAGGGTGATATACAGGGATCTAACTTCAGTTTTCTATATATGTATAGACAATTCTGCCAGTACTATTTGTTGATGAGGCTGTCTTCTGATGTTTCTGGCTACCTTCTCAAAGATTAGGTGGCCATAGGTCTGTGGAATCATGTCATGTCTGGGTCTTCTCTTACATTGGTTCCCAGGCTTGTTCATGTGCCAGTATCAAACAGTTCTTTACAGTAGAGTTTGAAGTTTGGTAGTGATGTTCCTACAGCATTGTTCTTCCTGCTAAAGATTGTTTTTGCTATTCAGGGTCTTCTATTAACTCATATGAGTTTTTTAATTGCTTCTTCTATTTCATTAAAGAATGTTGGTGGGTAGTGATAAGTATTGCAATGAATTTGTAGAGAGCATTTGGCATTTCAAGATGTTAATCCTCCCAATCCAGGAGCATAGGAGGCTTTTCCATTTCCTTAAAACATTTTTCATTGCAGCATTATTTACCATAACTAAGATACAGAACCAACCCAGATGCCCCTGAGTAGATGGGTGGATCCAGAAGATGTGGTATATATACACAATGGGATTCTATGCTTCTATCAGAAAGAATGACATCACCCCGTTTGTAAGGAAGTGGAATGATTTGGAAAAAATCATATTAAGTGAAGTAAGCCAGGCCCAAAGAAACATAAGCTTCATGGTTTCCCTCATTCATCATAATTAGTATATGCCTACGCTAGTCCTAGCAGAGTTTCACAGTAGCCCAATAGCTATGTCAATAGAGCCATATAAAATGATGTTAATCAAAATCCATGATCTGGAAAGAAAAAGGCTTTGTTGTTGTTGTTTTGTTTTGTTTTATTTTTCCTTTTTTAGTGTACCAGCTGTAGTTATTTCCTTTGTCTTTCATATTTTTTCTCCTCTGGTTTTTTCCCTGTGGTCACCGTTCCTAATTTTGGTACCCTTTTTCTTGTATATAAATTTATGTGATTTTGGCAAGGGAACTGTGTTACAAAAGGTGAACCAATGCAAGATCGATACTAGACACTATGTCGGAAATGAGCTTTACAATTTGAGGGTGAGGGGAATTGGGGACGAGGAAAAGTGGGAGAAAATAAGAGGGAGTAACACTGTTGGAAAAGAAGTGTACTCATTTCCTTACTTATGTAATAGTAATTCTGCTGAACATCACCTTTACAATAAAATTAAAACAATTAAAAATGTCTCAGACAGGCTGATCAGAGAACTCAAGCAAACAACATCTATTTGTGTAAGGCTAGAAAGAGTACCAATACTTCTCTCTACCTGTTCTTGGGTAAGGCCTAGCAGTCCAATGAAAACTTTGGCCAAAACAGTCTGGCTGTCCAAAATGGTGGTAGCTGAGACAACTAAACTTCACTTAGTTTCTAGGGGCTTAATTTGTAGTCATAATATTCTTCAAAGTATTTTCCTACAGTCAACAACAACTTCCTTTTTGGAATTATGTTCAATTATCCTGGTCTAATAAGATTTGAACATATTAACTGCTCTGTCAATAATTTTTTATGATGCTACAATTTTACTCAACCTTAACACATTAATAGGAATATTGTTTGATTTGTACTTTAATGCTAATGAAATGTTATAAAAATAGAATAAACAATGTTCCTATTAAATTTCAGATAGCATATTCCTCTGTCTCTCTAGTGTACACCACTGTGTAATTTCAAGTCTGTCCTGTTTAGTCCCTATCTGTCCTTATTTCAGCTTACACAGCAGATAGATTTCTTTTTCCTACCAGCTTTCATTGGTCTATTGCAAAGCACAGCATTTCTACTGTTTTCAACATTTGGCCTAATATGTTTCCAGCCTTCATATTTCTTTCAAGGTATTTAGCCAAAATGACTATAGCCAGATGGCTAAAGCTCAAATGCATTCATATTTCCTAGAAAAAAGCACAAAATAATATATTTAAATTGTATTAATTCACACTCAATTACTTTAGAACTTGCATGCCTATGATCAAGTACTAGAGTGAAAATTATACCTAACTTGCATAAGACTATTGATAAGGTGTTCATAATAGAAGTATTTAACAATTGAGAAGAGCAAATTCTACATAATTATAAGTAAAACCCAATCTAAGTGATATTCTGGCATTCTAATGATAAATTTCTAGCCATTGATTTTTGTAATAAGACGGTATGCTCTCAGAAATTACAAGTAAAGTCATCTTTTAATAGTATAAATTTAAAAAGTCTCCAGGTGTACAAAACTTTGCAGAATTAGCACATAGAGGATATCAATTCTTAAGTTCACATACCACAACATCTTTAGATTCTCTTTAGTATAATCAAGGTTAGCAGAATTGTTTAAACAAATTTGTAGCCTAATCAGTTATATAGGAGGGTCTATCTAATGTAATAATGTAGTAAATTTTATATATTTTACATGTCATATATAATATAGAAAGTCAAAGAATAAAATTTTTTTCACTTTATAGTTTCCATTATGGTTGCTGAGATTTGGTTGCTAATTGGCTTCATCTGTGAATAAAGGGCATGTTGTAATATGGAAACACAAGTATCCCAAAAGATACTTGTTATTGAAAAGGGAACATAGTTTGCTAGGGTTTATCACAATCTGACTAATTTTATTTTGACCCACTTGCTCTCTATGAGGTGCAAATCCAGGATCCAGGTTCCTAACTCCTAAGATACTGGATTTTTGGAGGTCATCATAATTCAAAGAATCATTATGGTCAGCAGAACCCCAGGATAGGGACATAAGAGGTATTTCTTTGTTGTTGTTTTTAATGTACTTTGTGATTTTTTTTGTTTCTTTTGTATATTCTTCCCCCTATGGTATACCTCCTGTTTTTTCTGTATTTGATTTTGGTACCCTACATCTTGTATATACATTTATCTAACTTGGGGAGGGGAAGGGGAATAACAAAATGCTGAAACAAGGACACAGAATGACCCATTGCAACAATGATACTCACAAGACACTATGTTGGAAATGAACTTTACAAATTCTGGGGGGGCGTGGTCGGAGTGGCAGAAGTGGGGAGGGAAGGGATAGTAGGGGAAAGATAAAGGAGGGGGTAACAATGTTCAATAAGAAATATACCTCTTATGTTATTCATGCAACTATAACCCCTGTAAAGCATCTTTACAATAAAATAAAATTTAAAAAGACCACAGCTAATACTGTTCATTTATGGATACAACTTGAACAATAAAACAAATTTATGCTATATTTTTCATCATTACTATGTCATATTTTTGAATTTAAATGTTTTTAAAACATTTTAAATCATATTTTTCCAATTTAAAACTGTTTCAAAATATGACTGAATGTAATTTAAATATGTATGCCATTTCATATGCCTGTGTGTCTATATATATGCACTTGTGTGTAATACACATATAGCTACATATATATAAAATCACATAGGTGTATATGATAATATAATTATTAATATTTATTTTTAAGAGCTGGTAATACAGTAAATTTATAGTAATTTGTGCAGTTATATATATATTTATAACACATATTGAAATTATAATAATATGTATGTATATATCACTGTTAAAATTATTTTTCATCAAGTAGTTGCAGTTAAATGAAATTTTACTGAAAAGGAATGTGCTCCACAGGTCAAATTTTTTATCTCATAACTCTTTGTTTTACATAAACTGCATATAAAAAGCAAAATTATCACATTGTTTGAAACTTTCCAACATTAAGAAAAAATAATAAAAGAGCCAGAAAGCAAATAGAGAATAGATTGTAAGGGAAGGGAATGAAAAATGAGTATTGTCCTACTTTTGCTAGACCAAGACACAAAGAAAGACAGGGTGCCATGGTAGAATTTTTTAATTCATTGTGTATAAGGGTAATGATCTATTATTCAAATAGACAAGTTACTTATTTACATTTTCCAATAATGTATTTTTCAGGAATTAACCGAATTGACTAGAGCTCAATATGGCTCTAGGCTAAACTATATATTGAGTATTTCTTATTTCCAAATGGCTTAAATATTTTTAATTGCCAAAAGATTAGCTTTGAGCTGGTTGATGGCAAGAAGAGGTCTAATTTTGAACAATGGAATTCTTTATCCAAGTTTATAACTTATATCAAGTTCAGTAATTGAAACTTGGGAGTTAACTTATTTGATTATCAACTTGAAAGATAAATCAACCAACCATATACTGTAACCAAAACAACTCAAATCTAGCCCACAAAACACTATGACAAATATAATTACCTGTCATTCTTTATTATGACTCAGGATTTTTAATATAATGGAATTCTGAAGTGTCTTCTTTCACTTGTACAACTGATTTGTTCAATTTGTAAGGCTCTCCCAGCACTGAGACATTTTGACTGTACTTAGAGAGAAATATTATTTTAAAGAAGCGGTAAAAAAAAATCCAATAGCTGGTACTAATCTCTCCAGTCAATTGCTTCTGCTCAGTTGCATAATGAAAGCATTATAAATTAGTGATCCAAGAACTTGCTTATATTAGGCATGAATAAGCAATGTTCCCAGAAGTTAACTCTGTCTGTCCACCAGAGCCCAGGACAGGATGCAAAAATATTCAGATGATCACAAATACTATTGCTTTCTCTTTCTTAGTGTCTAACTTAATGCATTAAAATTGTATAGTAACCATTTTTCAATTTATTTGCTAATCAATTCAAATTAAACAAATTATTTTAGTAATATGATTGATATTGTTTAATGTTTAAGCTAAATTACTCAAATTGGCAGTGTCTGTTGATCACATTCATTGTAAGATAAAGCCTTGGTTTAGTTTTAAAAAAACAATTATTTATTCTCACCTCATTATTCTTTCATTAAGATCACATCTACCCCTAAAGACTTATTTTTGATACAAATCTCTAACCTTCACCCTGATTTGTTTAAATCTTCCATGTAGGTATAAAGGTGTTAACTCAGTATTATCATCAACAGATTGTTATTATTTTATCTTGAGCATATTGCTTGGTATTTTGACAAGTCTCAAACCAGCTACATATGATGCAAATACTCCTCTTTCCCTTGGGTTGAATTATATTAATACCATTGATTCTTGAGTTCAAAACAGCCCTCCTACATACCAAGAAGAGAAGCTACTTACATGGATTTGAAAGCTGGGATGGTCTGATTGGATGTGATTATTAGGATAGAATTCTTGTTATTGTGGCCATCTGGTCCACTTGCGTGACTGCTCTCTATTGTTCAAGTAACAAATACTCCCTGCTAAATGGATGCTTCTTATTTCTTCAGAGCTAGGGTTTTCCAATGAATTGCCTGCATACTCTTAGAGGCACTTGATAAATAATTGTGTATGTGTAGTTTTCTTTTTTTAATGCTTTTCCTGAGATGTGTCATAGGAATTGGATAATGAAGTCTGCATGGGTTTTATATGTGGATACAGCACTTGGCAGAAATACATGTACTCCGTTTCCTAACAAATGGGGTAATGTCATTCTTTCTGATTGAGGCATAGAATTCCATTGTGTATATATGACACATTTTCTTGATCCATTCATCTACTGAGGGGCATCTGGGTTGGTTCCATATCTTAGCTATGGTAAATAATGCTGCAATAAACATAGTTGTGCTGGTAGCTTTAGTATGGTCTTGTTTGTGATCATTTGGGTAAATGCCCAAAAGTGGTATTGCTGGGTTATAGGGGAGCTCTATGTGAAGTTTTTTGAGGAACCTCCATACTGCTTTCCAAAGTGGTTGAACAAGTTTACACTCCCACCAACAGTGTAGTAAGGTTCCTTTCTGTCCACATCCCCTCCAGCATCTGTTGTTATTAAAGTTCTTGATTATAACCATTCTAATTGGGATGAGGTAGTATCTCAATGTTGTTTTGATTTGCATTTCTCTTATGGCTAGAGAGGGTGAGCATTTCTTCATGTGTCTATTGGCCATCCTTCTTTCCTCTTCAGAGAAGTTTCTCTTTAAGTCTTAAGCCCATTTATTTATTGGGCAGTTGTTTCTTTGAAGATTTGTTGTTGGGGGATTTAATTTTTTGAGTACCAGGTATATTTTAGATATGAGACCCTTGTCTGTTCTTTGATTTGTTGTGTTTCTGGGTCTCTATTAAGAAAATTTTGGCTTTTGCCAAGGAGACTTAGGGTTTCTCCTATTCCATCCTGTAATGTTTTCAGAGTGTCTGCTTTGGCTCTGAGGTCTTTGACCCATTTGGAGTTGATTCTGGTGCAGGGTGATATATAAGGATCTAGGTTTAGTCTTCTACAAGTAGCTAACCAATTTGGCCAGCACCATTTACTAAAAGGCTGTCTTTCTTCCATTCTATTTTTTTAGCTCCCTTATCAAAGATTAGATGGCTATAGGTCTGTAGGTTCATTTCTGGGTTTTCAATTCTATTCCATTGGTCCTGAGGTCTGTTCATGTGCCAGTACCAAGCTGTTTTGATTACTATGGCTTTGTAGTAGAGTTAGAAATTTGGTACTGATATTCCTCCAGTACTATCCTTTCTGTTAAGTATCATTTTTGCTATTCCAGGTCTTTTATTGTTCTATATGAATTTTTGGATTGCCTCTTCTATTTCCTAGAAGAATGAAGTTGGATTATTGATAGGTATTGCATTGAATTTGTAGATAGCCTTGGGAAGTATTGCCATTTTCACCATGTTGATCTTTCCAATCTAGGAGCATGGGAGTTTTTGCCACTTTCTAAGTTCTGTTTTGATTTCCTTTTTCAGGTTTTTAAAGTTTTCATCATAGAGATCCTTCACTTCTTTGGTTAAGTTAATTCCTAGGTATTTTATTTTTTGTGGGGCTATTACAAATGGAGTTGCTTTCCTAATTTCAGCCTCCCTTTTCTCATTGTTGGCATAAAGAAAATCTATTGATTTTTGAGGGTTAATTTTATGCCCAGCTACTTTGCCAAAGTTTTGAATCAGCTTGAGTAATTTGGGAGCTGAGTCCATGGGATTCTTTAAATCCAAGATCATGTCATCTGCAAAGAGGGAGAGTTTTATTTCTTCTTTCCCTATTTGGATCCCCTTTATGTTTGCATCTCGTCTTATTGATGTAACTAGGCATTCTAGTACTAGATTGAAGGGAAGTGGAGTGAGTGGACATCCTTGTCTCATTCCTGAGTTAAGAGGAAATAGCTTTAGTTTTTCACCATTGAGTATAATGCTGGCTGTAGGTTTGTTATATACAGCCTTTATTGTATTGAGAAATGTTCCATGGATTCCTAATTTTTCCTGTACCTTCATCGTAAAGGGGTTTTGGATCTTGTCAAATGCTTTTTCTGCATTTATTGAGATAACCATGTGGTTCTTATCCTTGCTCCTGTTGATGTGATGAATTATGTTAATTGATTTGCGTATATTGAACCAGCTTTGCATCCCTGAAATGAATCCTCTTTGATCGTGGTGTATGATTTATGGATGAATTGTTGAAGTCAATTACCCAAAATTTTGTTGAGAAGTTTTGCATCAATGTTCATCAAAGAAATGGGTCTATAGTTTTCTTTCTTTGATGAGTCCCTGCCTGATTTTGGGATGAGGGTTATGATGGCTTCATAGAATGTGTTTGGTAGTGAGCTTTCTCTTTCAATTTCATTGAAGAGTTGGAGGAGTATTGGTGTGAGCTCTGCTTTGAAGGCCTTGTAGAATTCCACTGTAAAACCATCTGGTCCTGGGCTTTTCTTAGATGGGAGGTCTCTTATTGCTGTTTCTTTTTCAATGTTTGATATTGGCCTGTTAAAATAGTTTAACTCATCTTGGTTTAGTTTCGGAAAGACTTGGAAAAAATTATATTAAGTGAAATAAGCCAGGCCCAAAGAAACATAGGTCCCATGGTTTCCTTTATTTGCAATAACTAGTATATGTCTGAGTGAAGCAGAAAAGGTCATATAAGTTGATGTTAGGGGAATGAACCCCAAGATAAATATTCAAGTGTTTTTTTCTTTCATGCAATTGTTTCTAACATATTTATAAGATGATTTCTATGTTGCTTTGTATGTCTCTCCCCCTTGGTATCACCCCTGCTTTCACTGTATTTAATGTTGGTATAATTTGTAGAGGGAAATGGCAAAAACAAATCATTTAACTAGGAATACAGGTGGACCCATTGCAACAATGAGATGTATAAGTCATTATGTTGAAAAATGAACTTCACAACTTTGGTATGGGAGGGGGAGGATCGGGACGGGGAGGTGGGGGGAGTATGGAAGGGAGGGGAAGGGGAAACAAAAGAAATACATGTACTCTTGGCCTTGGATTTGGTCATGTGATTTTCATCTAATTTCAGGCCAGGGAGGGAGAACTATCTATCCCATGACCTTTCTTTCCCTTTGCCTTTTGCCTTCATTGTTAGTTCAATTTAGGAACACTTCAAAGTTGTGCTATGTGCTTTTTCAGCCCTGGTAGCTGCTTCCTTAGAGGACAATCAGCTGGCAATCTAATCCTAAATTTTTCCTGAACTAAACAATTACTTGCCTTCACCAGTAATCCAAGTTTATTTTCTCTATCTTCCATATGCACCAGCACTAACTTTTAAACTCCTTTCCAACTTTTGACCTTTCCTTATTCCTTAATTTAGCATTTGTGATCTTTTCAACTGAATATTAGCTCAGTTGAAAAGTATTCTGATTCTCCAGCCACATTGTCTTTCATCCATACTATGCTGCTTCAGATGTCCAAAAGAACCACATCTGCAAATGAAAGAGGCCCAATGATCTGACCACAAAATACTGCTCAAGGGAGAAATGGCTTTCAAAGCAAACCCTAGGTACATACTAGTGATATATTGAATATTCAGTTAAATAGCATTGTTGAATGAATACAACTTGAATAAAATGAGCTATATAAACAGTTTCATGAGAAATATTATGACCACATTTAAAAATCCTTTTCTGGAAATTATAAATTTCTCCACAAAAACCTGTATGAATAGAGGGAGGAAGGGATTTGTCTACGTGATAAGATACTGCAAAGTTCTAAAAACAATGATAGTGTAAATAAAATGGCAAATGTCTTACAAATTAATCATGGAAGCAAGAAACTGCCAAAGTTCTAATAATCTAGATTTCATTGAAAGCAATGCAGAGTTCCCTTTGAAGCACTTGGAAATTGAGTTCGGTGATTCGGATTTCCTCAATATGAAGAGCAAACTACTGTCATAAAGTCAACAATATTTGATTTGGGATTCATTGAAAATTTTTGTTGAACAGAACTGATGCTTCTTATCAATCATTATAGTCAATTTTATCAATATTATGTTGAGAAATAATTACCTATGAATCACAATGAATATGTCACATTTGTGTATATCTGAGTCTACTACAAGAAACTATTTATAGTGATATTGGAATGTTGTTTGCATAAGGGCACTTTCAGTATAGAGTTCAGAGATGCTATTTTCCTTTTAAATGTTCCAGAGTAATAAAGACAAAGGTTTCTTGCAGATTTGTTTTAATTTCCAGAGTAAAAGTAGGTTCTCTCTCTCTGAAGTATATGGGCATTTTATTAGTAGCTTAGGAATTTTGAAATCTACCAAAGCTATTGCTTATTGTCATAATGGTTTTCTTTTGAATGAAAATTATTACAGGTATTTAATATTTTACAATGTGTTTATGCTTTGTGCTACATTTAGATGTTTTCCCAATTTGTAATCACTACAGTAAAATATTTGTGATCTTTAGTTTGCAAATCTATGCAGAAATGAAATTGATCTCTTGTGAGTATATGCATGGGAGTGAAATGATGAAGTTGCCAATAGTTTAGTACCTCATTGGGAACCTAGATACACCATCTCTTGAGTGCTTGATATTCACGGGCAGACTTACCCATTTCCAACTTCCATTGTTTTTCAAAGGCTTCAAATAGAAATGATCAGTTTCCTAAACATAGAGCTTCCCTATGGCCCAGCAATTCCACTCCTGAGCATCTATCTAGTAGAACAAAAACAAAGCCACACTAAAGCAACCAGCACAACCATGTTCATTGCAGAATTGCTTACTGTAGCCAAAATATGGAATCAACCCAGATGCCCCTCAGTGGACAAATGGATAAAAAAAAATGTGGAATATATATACAATGGAATTCTATTTATCCATCAGCAAGAATAATATTGTATCATTTGTAAGGAAATGGGAAGACTTTGAACCAAGATCCTCAGATCTCAGCCTCTTCAGTAGCTAGGAGTACAGGCGTGAGCCACCGGCACCCAGCTATTTTTAATTTTTTTTGAGTAGCCTTCATTCTGATATATAAACCAAAAAAGTCAATATTTTTGCAAGTTAATCTAAACAAATAAATCATTACAAGAAGGAAATCTTTTGGGATAAATGTAATAGTAATTTTGTAAAATTGTGTACAAGATACTAATGTTTGTAGAAAATTTTGAGCCCTTAATGGGAAATAGGAATAAGTATATTGAATACAGAATATAATTAGTTGTTTTACAATTCATAATAATTTTCTACACAAATTATACATGTTTTCAAAGGGCATTTTTAAAATTTCAACGGAGATGCTATCTCCTTTCAAAAATTTTCTACAAGATTTCTTTTGTTATTTTTTACTCTTTTTTTGGGGGGGGGGTGGTTGTGAGGCTTGAACTCTGGGCCTAGATGCTGTCCCTCAGCTCTTCAGCTCAAGGCTAGTGCTCTACCACATGAGCCACAGCTCCACTTCGAGTTTTGTGGTGGTTTTATTGGAGATAAGACACTTTCCTGCCCAGACTGGCTTTGAACCATGATTCTCAGATCTTAGCTTCCTGAGTAGCTAGGATTACAGGTGTGAGCCACTGGTGCCAAGCTACTCTTCTTTGTGTATATTTTTATCGCAAAAATACTGTACAGAGGGGCTACAGTTACATGAGTATAGTAATGAGTACATTTCCTATCAAGTGTTGTGACCTCCTCCTTTAGTTGTACAAAGGAGTTGCCATTTAACAACACAGCTTGAGATACTGTCTCTTGATTAATAATTGATCCAAAGGAAAAACTGATTAGTAATTTCTGCTGACTGAGATAAAGATAAATGAGAGGGGAATCAAATTAATCAATTAAAGCATGTTTCAAAGGAGAAATGTGTCAAAGGCATGAGATACTGCTGATATTCTGAAGCAGCAGACAGTATGTGAAAGGAAGAATGGAAGTTGTCTTGCAGAAGATTCTGGGATGGCTAATGCAGGTGATGCAAAGGGAAACAAATCACTTCACAAGCATAAATAAACATGACAAAATATTTTATATTTGAGATAAAAAGAGGTTATCAAAAAGGGAGGGCATATGTGGAGAAGGAAAGTGTTTTAGCATGTGTTGAGTGAGGAAATATTAAAGTGAATTTTGCCAACAAAACCTCAGATTTTTCCAGTCATCTCCCCACCATTCCCAGATCACATCTTATAACAAATATTCATGAGGTAGAAACTGGATATTATATGTGTGCCAGCGCTGAACAATAATGCATATATTTTTTCCTGGGTAGCATGGTAGATCTTTAGTTTTGCTTTGTTTTGTTAGTGCAGGGGCTTGAACTGGGACTTGAACTCAGGTCCTGGACACTGTTTTATCAGCTTTCCTGCTGAAGGCTCGTACTCTACCACTAGATCCATAGCTCCATGGATTTTTTCCACAGAAAGCTAGTACTCTACCACTTGATCCACAATCTCATGGATTTTGCCTGCCCAGGCAGGCTTTGAACTATAATTCTCAGATATCAGCCTCCTGAGTAATTATATGTGTTAACTACTGGTGCCTGGCTATGATGTAGTTTTTAGCCAATATTTCAAATATCCATGAACAAGTGGAGAAGAATGAACATACACCCCTGGCCCGGCACTGGTGGCTCATGCTTGTAATCCTAGCTACTCAGGAGGCTGAGATTTGAGAATCGCGATTCAAAGCCAGCCCCGGCAAGAAAGTCCATGAGACTTTATCTCCAACAAACCACCAGAAAACTGGAAGTGGTGCTTTGGCTCAAGTTGTAGAGCCCAAGCCTTGAGCTGAAGAGCTGAGAGACAGCAGGCAGGTCCAGAGTTCAGGACCCACAACCGACAAAAAAAAAAAAAAAAAGAAAGAAAAGAAAGACAGGAAGAAAGAGAGAGAGAGAGAGAGAGAGAGAGAGAGAGAGAGAGAGAGAGAGAGAGAGAGAGAGAGAGAGAGAGAGAGAGAGAGAGAGAGAGAGGAAGGGAGGAAGGAAGGAAAGAAGGAAGGAAGGAAGGAAGGAAGGAAGGAAGGAAGGAAGGAAGGAAGGAAGGAAGGAAGGAAGAAAATACAGTCCTTCAGTTACCCATGTTGATGGCTAACATAACATTTCCTAACTTTAATTCATTACAACTAAGGACTTCAACTTTCTGCCCGTAGACATTATTAGTCCATGTTTTCATTTTTCTGTTGGTTTGAATTCATTATAATTGATTTAAAAGAAAAATATTTGATTAGATTTATTTAGAGAAAAACAATATGTATAGTAAATATTCCCTTTTAAGTCAAATTACTAAAATGTAGCTTAACTAAAGTTTTCCTCATTCTTCAGTCATGAAACAGTTTGCTTTTTATTACTTCTGATATTTGCTCTACAAAATGGAAAAATGAAAGTTTCAAATTCAGAAAAGAGTGCACACAGACTTTTCACTGAAAAGGAGTTAATTAAATATGTTCTCTATTTTATCTCACTTAGAAGAGTTTCTGGAATTTACAGAACTGGTTATATTGTATTATTTTATTTTCATGAGCTTAAGAATTAACTCTATTTTGTGGTTTCCATGTATACAGATATTTTTCTTCCCAAATGGTATGCTTTGAAAAAGGAGGAAATGGAAATTGGTAAGAATATGTTACCAGTCCAAAGTCCTGAATGATAATAAGATCCTTATTAACTTCTACTTATATTTACCAAATTAATGAATATTAGATTTGATTAAGTAATTTTACTTAAAAAGATTATTTTATTATTTCATATAACAATAAAGTTGAAATAAATATTTCAAGTTGACAAGCATGCAAAATCAGTGATGATTCTTTGCCCAGATACAGTTCTTATTAACTTTTGGATATCTATAGAGAACATGTGTCTGACATCAAAAAGAAAAAAAATGATGAAAAATGAAAGGTATAATTTTCACATACAAATTATATCCTCGGATCTATTCCCAATGCACCTGTTTCCTTCCTATAAAAGCAAGCTGTTAAGTTCAGAGATATACAGTGTGGGCATGGTGTTTTACAAAACATTCAGTTTGAAATTTGTCGGGATGATTTAGCTTTTGTTAGAAAAATTTTTGTCATGTTTTCTGACTTGAATTTCCAAAGTGCTCAATGTATTAAAAGACAAATTGTCTTAAATATTATACATGAAAAGTTTATTCACAAGAATTTGTTTCTTTAGCCAGCTTTTGCTCACATCAGATGTGAGCTTTCCAAGGATTTTCCTGCTGACTTCATATTGACCTATGTGCCTTTTGCCACGTTGAAATCTCCCTGTCATGCACTTAGCAATGAATTAATATCAAGATGGGTTTTCATCTTTGAAAAATGAACTGTGATGTTTAATAAAATATAAATTGAGTATTATTTATTATTCTTGACAAGCTACTCAGTGAGGCAAAATTTAGTGATGTGCAAGATAGAAATTTAGGTAGAATTCCTTAGATACATGAGTCCTTAATGAATACTTCCAATTTGGCAGTGTTTGCAATTGTTAGTTTTTCTTCTGCATATGAAACATGCCATAGAAAAGTGACTTGGTTCATTCTAGGCTGTTACCAATTGAAACTCAGCAAGAAACTAATAAGATTAACATTTTTCCCTTAGTACATTAGAAACACTGAGCAGGCTACAAAAGTGAAACAATTAACTTAATGTGTTTTTAAAGCTTTAATTATTTTTAAATCAACTGGCAAAATATTTTATGATGCCTAAGGGAAACTATGATATTATAAATTATATTGTTTCAAACGATTCTCAAAATGGAAATGGAACAAAACATCTAAGCATTTGCTATCTTCTTTCAAAATGAACAAAATGTCACTTATTAAACCAAGCAGATAAAAATAATCTTTCTATTATATTTCTTAAATACCTTAAGTAATGTAAATATCTATGTGTATATTTATATACATATTCATATATACAGATATATCTACATCTATCATAGATAGATAGATAGATAGATAGATAGATAGATAGATAGATAGATAGATAGAAATATCAACACATCTTGGAATGCCATGATGTACTGATTAAATTCTGCTCTCCAAGTGTATCCTTTTTTTTTTTTAAGTCTGCAAATGAGAAACAAATATCCTGACAATTCCATGGATGGATAGATAGAAATAAACAAAGGTGCATGGCAAAGACAATTTTTAAGGATTTCTTTTGTCTTTTTTATTTGGGGAGATCATTTTTAACATTTTCCAAGCTGGGGTGTATCTCAGATAGTACAGCACTAGCCCAGAAACCAAAAAGCATTGAGCTCAAATCAGTATTTGAGAAGATAGATCAGAGGTGAAGTTCTTGCCTAGTATGGACAAAGTTTTGTATTTTATTCTCAGTACTGGGGGAAAATAGATTATCTAAAGCCTACAATGCTGTACAAAGAGAGGTATTAGCTACCTGTTGCCTCAGGATTGAAAAAAACTTCAAGTATGAAGAAAAATTCAGAATTCTAAATAAGAAAGGAGACCTAGGGTTTCTCCTATTCCTTCCTGTAATGTTCAAGGTCATACTAAGCCTACCAGCACAACTATGTTTATCATAGCATTATTTACAATAGCTAAGATATGGAACCAACCCAGCTGCCCCTTAATAGATGAATGGATCAAGAAAATGTGGCATATATATATGTATATATATATATATATACATATATATATATATGAATTCTATGCCTCCATTAGAAAGAATGACATCGCCCCATTTGTTAGGAAATGGAAAGACTTGGAAAAATGTATTAAATGAAGGAAACCAGGTCCAAAGAAACATAGGTCCCATGGTTTCCTTTATTAACACTACCTAGAACATGTGTAGGACAAGTAGAAAGGTCAAAAGCTATGTACGTTTGACCATATATGATGTTAAACAAAATGAACCCCAAGATAGAGACAAAACTTTTTTTCTTTCTTGCTATTGTTTCTAATGTATTTATAATGTACCATGTGATTTTTTTGTTTCTTTGTATGTTCCTCCATCATGGTATACTCCCTGATTTCACTGTATTTGATGTCGGTAATCTACATCTTGTATATACACTTCTCTAATTCAGGGAGGGGAAGGGAAAAAACAAAATGCTTAAATAGGGATACAGGTTGACCCATTGTAACAATGAGATGTACAAGACACTATGTTGAAAACAAACTTTTCAACTTTGGGAGTAGTTATGGAGGTGGAAGGGAAGGGATGGTAGGAGAAAAACAAAGGAGGAGGCAACAATGCTCGATAGAAAATGTACTCATTACCTTACTCATGTAACTAGCCCTCTGTACAATATTTTTACAATAAAAAAGTACACAAAAATAAATAAATAAATAAATAGGAATGGCAAGATACAAAAATTCCTGATAAGAAGATAACAAATTTAGTGAATAAAAAGCATTGGCTATATTATTTTGACTTATAAGTTGTTTCTACCCAGCAATATTTTACTAGTTTATTTCTTTCTGGAGTTATTTCTTCTGGAGTTTGCTTTACTGTTCATTGTGCCGTATTGATATTACCATGCTACCTTTACAAAGTGGTCTTATAACCTTGAAAGTTTAGTTTTATCTTGATGAGAATGATAAAAATAAAACTTTCCTATTACCCTGACTATATATTGAAGGCTACAGTACACAAGATACATTGCCTCTCAAGCTAAGCCAAAACAATTTTAAAGTGGCTTTCCAACCCACAGGAAAACCTTAGAGTAACAAATTTGAAATGAAAAGAATCCATAGTTATTTTACAAGGCCCAGGTTTTAAATACTCCAACTGAAAAAGAATAAATGTACGAGGAGAAAGAAAACTAGCCCAAAGAGAAAACAGACATATCATATGCATGTGGTAATTCTATTTGATTGGTGAAATGCTTTGAATTTGTAAAATGCTGCATATTTTATTATGCTATGTAAGTGATCACTGCAACTAGAGACCAAATTAACTTTCTGGAGAGTTTCTCTTCTTACCACTCAAATTAAATCTGTAACAGTGGATGGGGAAAAATGGTAACCCTCTACAGATGCTTTGTTCTCTGAGCATGTCAGTCAGCCAGCTTAGAAGCATTTTGTAAACTTACCTGGAATGCCACACATACGAACCATCTCTCTTCATCAGCAAGCTCTTGACTGGAAGCTTTTATAGAAAACTACAAGGCTCTGCTTGACCAAAGTGCCTAACCCCAAAGGACTCTTCTTAATGTTTGTATAACATTGAATGCGAGTGAGCACTTCTCAAATGCTTAATCGAGTCCCTCACCAGAGAAAACAAGTGTGTTATTTTTAATGAATGAATGAATGAATTTTCTAACCTAAATTGTTTCATATGAGTTAAAGTATAGCAAAGACAAACATGCCTCTCACGACAATGTGAGCTCAGCTGGATGGACTTCCCAAAATGAATTTTGATTAATTGTTAGACCACAAGCCACATCTTTTAAAAGGTCAGAATCACAGAAGTCTGCATCATGAGTAGGAATGATGGTGAAGATGGAAAGAGCCCAACATGAAGATATCACTGGGTGGTTTTGCTTTACATAAATAGAGAATTAGAGTGGAGGATGCTATCAGGTTTCCAGACTCTTGATGCCAGAGTAAATAGACTATAATATTTTCTGTTTTCTTATAAAATATTCCTGAAAACAATAATACTATGATTTAAAAATATATTTAATCTAAATAGAAAGGAGATGTACAATCAATAGCAATAAAACATAAAGTAACAAGATGAAGAAGCTCAAAATCATGAAAGGCATGGGGAATGAGAACAGAAGTAAGACCTTAAAAACTGTAAGACTGGGATTAGTCAGGATAAGAACCTGTATATTTTGTGCAAGTAAAATAGTTACAATGCACACTTGTATTACTCACTATGCTTCTGATGTTATTTTAGTCCCTTCCAAATATCAAAATTTTTCATTCCTGCCTCTCTTTGAGATTATGCCCCAACCACATGTAGAAACTAGTCATCTTCTCTTGATTCTCACTCATTTTAAAGAGCTTCAGAGATTTCCAAATGTTATGTTTTAAGTAATTTTTTAAAGATGAATGGCATCTCAAAGTGATTCGGTCTAACATCTCTATTTGATAGAAGAAAGATCAAGAGGTATACATGACTTTACACAAGCTGCCTACTAGTTAGTGGCATCTCACTCTGGAGCATAGGGGTTTTAAAATCCATTTAAGTAAAAATGGATAACAGAAGTTTCTCAGAACCAACTACTATCTGTTTCCCAAGATAAAAAAAAACTCCTTGTTGGTTTCAAACTGTCTCTTATACTATCATTATTGGTATTTCATTTAAATGAAATTCTACCATGATTACATGGTGCACAACAATTCCTTCTAATTATTCCTTTCCTGGACTCAGGAAAATTTTTATCAGCATTCAAGAGCAAAACTTGTTGATGTCAAAAGTTTTTAGTTCCTCTATTATTTTATTTTCTCCATAGTTTTTATAGATGGATATATTTTTGCCAGTCCTGGGGCTTATACTCAGGACCTGGGTACTGTCCCTGAGCTTCTTTTACTCAAGATTAGCACTCTACAACTTGATCCACAGTTCCACTTCCAGCTTTTTCCATTTATGTGGTACTGAGGAATTGAACCCAGGGCTTCATGCATGTGAGGCAAGCACTCTACCACTAAGCTACACTACCAGCCCTAGATTGATATTTTGTGTTTACCCTTCCTATACTTTATAATAATAAAGCAATAATTGTGTTATTTAATTAGCTGCATGTCCACATGATTTTTCCTCTATTTTTTTGTTTTCCCCTCTGCCTTACACAAAAATTCTTAGATATAGAAACTTGAGGCTTGCATAATTTTCATTTCATTCCTTAAATTTGCTCATATTATTAATGTCATTGTTTTTGTTTAGTTCTACAATAACTGTATTTCATCTTTAGACCTAAATTGAATTACTATGTGAATTTAAACAGAAAATGAAATATTTGTTTACAGAGCCTCCACTGAAAAGCTTTCATTGTTACTCATATTCACAAAGGCATGGCAAATTAATTATGAAAGCAAGTGGAGAGTCTGTTTTTAAACTATAGCTGTATAACTAGCTAATCATGGCCTCACTCAGCAAGAAACAACCCATGTTCTATAACTCAATCCACGGAACTCAAGGGAGAAGGACCCATACTTTCCATCTATTAAACAGCCAATGAATCAGATATGCATCTGAGTGAATCAAAATAATTTATCATTTTCAATTTATTGAGAAATATTAACATCAGTGATTAAGAAACTTTCACTATCCGTACCAGATTTTTTAATCCTTGAAAAAAGTTTGAATTTATTTCTTTTCTGTCATTGCTGGAAAAGTATGAAGTTATAAGATAATGATATAAATTTATAGTGTAGAAAAACAGAAGGCTGTGTACAGGTGTGCTAGAAAGAAGACAGTACCCAGAGAGATAAATGAGAAGTAAAACCAGGTGTTGTGCCTTATACCTGAAATCTTAAGTACTTGGAAATATAAAGAATCATATTAATATATACACAAACATGTTAACTAAAATGTGTTATATGCAAGAGAATATTCCGATAGTGTAACTCACATGAACAAGTAACTTTTTATAGGTGAACAAAATGAATTATCAAAAGGCTAGAATATGTAGAACAAACTGGAACATGTAGGACATGTGGACTAATTCCAGCAGAACAAGGGACTGAAGAATGGAGGGAGGAAGGAAGGGTGGGTGAATGTAGTCACATCTTACACACAACATACACTTTTGAAAATGGAACTAAATAATTTGAGGAGATTGGTAGGGTTGGGAGATATGAGGAAGAATGGGAAGAGGTGACACTGATTAAGGTACATTGTACTCACAAACTGACATATTGAATTGAAACTACTTTATATAACTACTTAGAGATTTTTTTAAAGTGGAAATTGGGAGGAATGTGTTTCAAGACCAGCTCAAGAACCCCCCTCACCAAAAAAAAAATTTCCCTATTGCAGTTATTTTAGAAATTAAAAGAATAAGGTAAAAATGTCTGATGTGTGAACTTGACTCTAGCAGTAGAGCCTTTGTCTTCCACGTGTAAGGCCACAAGTTTAAACCCTATTGTGTCTTTTGGTGAAAAGACACAAAAAGAGAAAGAGAAATAAGTAGATCCCTTGCTAAAGAATTTATATTGAGACAGAAATGGAGACAAATTCCTTCAGGCTAAGCAGAATACACTATTCACAGATTCTGAATAGTATCTCTGTGATGTTTGCCTTAAAGAGGCTATTATTTTATAAACTAAACCAGGAGAGGGAGGGAGAGAATGAGACTCACTGAATGGTAGAGGTAGAGAATGAAGTACTTATGAATCACTTGGAACTTCAGATAGTAACTAATTCTCTGTTAATGTGGAACTAACCACCAACCAGGGTCCCATAAGTTACTTCTGAGGCAATGTCCCTGGCACCATTTAGTTTAAGTAGGCAACTGATAAAAATGTACATGAAAGACATACCTGAGAGCTGAGACCATAGCTGAATTTGAACTCATGGATGCAATTTGCAGATTCAGAACAGTGTATTGAAATAAAATCCCAAGACCTTCCTTTATACTTCAGAGGAGTCCAGAGGAGAGGATCCATTAAGGGACCAATCGGAATGGTAACGAAAATTAATACAATTGCAGAAACCAGAGAAGCAACAGCTACTGTGTGTTATCAGTTCCTCTTTGAAAAAGAAAAAAGATGCATGCTTTGCTCAGAGTATCTCTAAAATGATTAATTTATCCACTCAGATGTCTTCCACAGAAAGTTCCCTTTGAAGTTCAGTGATACAAATTTGGGGACATTTTAATTCTAAGCTTGTTCATAAGATGACCATAATTTATCTTCTCTATTCCTTTCTGTTGCTGCAGTAGGTTTCATTTCTTCTAATAATCATGCTTCATACTTTCATTCTTAGCCCAGGTTAGTCAGTAGCACATATTTCTTCCTATTCAATTTCATATTTGATACAGTCACATAAGTCACTATAAATAATAAATATGTATATATATATATACAATATATCTACATCCAGTATCTGACATTATTACTCTCATAATAATACTGGTAATTTATATTTTCCTATAGAAATCTGGAACAGCAGAGCTGAGCAACATTTTTTTGGTACTGTGTGTGTGTGTGTGTGTGTGTGTGTGTGTGTGTGTGTGTGTGTGTGTGTGTGTGTGTGTGTGTGTGTGTGTGTGTGTGTGTGTGTGTGGCTACATGGGTTCTTAATCCAATGTTTTCACAATTGCTCTTTTCTTGGTCATTAGGTATGTAGCATCATCACTTCAAGTCCCTCGATCTTTGCATATGCAATTAAAAGCACCAGGGTAATAATAGGCGCAAAAACCCACCAGTGTTTAAATCATTTTCCTAATTGCTCCTCTGCAGTGCAGTGAGGAGCCAGTGCCAGGCAGTAACTAAACATCTGAAAGTTCCTGAAAATTCCCATCTTAAAATCCCAGACAATTTTATTTCTCTCTAATGATTATGTGTTTCTGCACATTAAAAACCACATTACCCTGTTTCTTTAGGCAAGCCTTGGAAGCAACCACTTTCCCCTTTCTTCCCCTGAATCAGACCCACTCAGAAGCCTGGCTGCAAGCCTGGGGAAGAGCAGAGCTCTGTCTCCATAGCCTGCTGGAATGAAGATATCAGTAAAGGAGATGCTTCAGGGATTACAGGTTGGATGGTGTTCTAGACAATCATACTTTCTTATTTTGTTCCAAAACAACTTTGTTATTCCCTCTTTATTGGCAATAACTGATTAAATCAGCCTATAACAATATGAATGGCTGTCCCAGTAAATATCTTCAGATCATTTCTCTGCTGTATGATTTAATTTTTATGCAATTACTGAAACTAGAGTTGTATCAAAATTATCCCATTTTTCCATCATATGAAACACCTGAAATTTAGAATCTCTGGACACTCAAATATGGAGGTGACTGACCAGCTCTGGGTATGTCCAAACAATGTCAGTGAAGGGTGTTCTGCTAGCCTCTGCTGGGCTAGTGTAGTGGTCAGTAGTGGCCTGTACCTGCCCAAATCCATTTTCTATCTGCACTCTGCACTAGCATCTATACCTTACTTATTTCTTCATGAGTGAACATCCCTTTTTAATGCATTAAGTTTGTGAAAGAGTCAGTCTCCAGGATAGACACCTGAGCAACCACCAAGTAACACACAAAGGTGTCGTGCTCAAATGTAAATTCAGGCTGAATGAACAAACATTAGAGGAATGTATTACTGTGGGGTTAAAAATGATACTAATTGCGGGGCGCTGGTGGCTCACGCCTGTAATCCTAGCTACTCAGGAGGCTGAGATCTGAGGATGGCGGTTCACAGGCAGGAAGCTCCTTGAGACTCTTATCTCCAATAAACCACTAGAAAACCGGAAGTGGCACTGTGGATCAGGTGGTAGAGCGCTGGCCTTGGGCTGAAGAGCTGAGGGACAGCGCCCAAGCCCAGAGTTCAAGCCCCATGACTGACCAAAAAAAAAAAAAAAAAAAAGGTACTAACAAGCCAAGTGAGGTGGCTGAGATGTGAGGACCTCAATTTGAAGACAACCTGGGCAGCAAAGACTTTCAAGACTCTTAAGGTCTATTAGCCACCAAAAAACAAAGTACAACAGTGGCTTAAGTGGTAGAGCACAAGCCTTGAGTGCAAAAAGCTCATGGACAGCACTCAGGTCCTGAATTCAAGTCGCAGAACTGGCACACACACACACACACACACACACACACACACACACACACACACACACACACACACACACCACAGGTATAAACATTGGACAAAAATTACAGATGAAGGAAAATGTGGTAGATACTAAGGCATTTGAAGTTCTCATCCTAGAGGAAAGCAGATATGTCAGAATTAAAAATCAATAACTTTTCTAAGGTTTCTTAGGCATTCTTCTGACCATGAGAGAGATAGTTTTTAAAAAGCCAAATGTGATCAGCATGAATAAAAAACATGAAAGAGAAATAAATTTGATTGAAAAAAATTTCATTTTATAATAAAGTCAACCTCATGTTTCAAAAGAAACCACAGACTCAGGTAAAATGCCACACAAATGACCTATGAATAATTATTCTAATGGCACATGTAAATAAGTAAAATACAAATAAACCCATCTTGAGTAGACACAATGTAAACCTGAAGCTTCAGAAAATTTAATTTAAATACTTAATAAACAAATAATGTCTTACTGTTATGCAAGTGACTGGAAATTGGAAGAGGATTTTTTTGCCCATAAGACAAAAGAATATTAAGAACTTGGTAATAGAAATTGAACAACTATTGGAAGACAATTAAGCAACATGTAGAAACAAATGAATATATAACTACTCAGAAAACAAAACAAAACAGAGTGACAGCCCAATTTCCCTCCTATTTACTCCTGTAATGTTTACTAACACTTACACAATAATATAATAGAAAGTGTTGGAAGCAATTTAAACACCTTCAAAATGAGAACCAGGGGGGTTGGGAAGGTGGCCCAGTGGTAGAGTGCTTGCCTTGCATGCATGAGGCCCTGGGTTCGATTCCTTAGCACCACATAAGCAAAAAGCCAGAAGTGGCGCTGTGGCTCAAGTGGTAGAGCACTAGCCTTGAGCTGAAGAGCTGAGGGACAGCGCCCAGGCCCAGAGTTCAGGCCCCACGACCAGACCCAAAAAAAAAAAAAAAATGAGAACCAGGTAAAAAAAGATAGTATATACACATAAAAAAATGTACAAAAGTGAAAGAAAATGCATTAGCAGCCCAGAAACTTAAAAATCTTTTACCCTAAACAAATACATAAATATATAAAACATAATGAAACTCAGGTATGTTCATAAGTTATATGCAATGTATTGTAAATTCTCTATTGATACATATAGGAGCATTTATAAACTCCACTTTTGAAGACCTAGAAAATTATATATCAAAGTTTTAATATGGTTAAATCAAAAGAAACAAAAATTATAGTCAGAGACTACTCAGCTTTATCAATATAACATGTTTGTATGGGGGTCCTGGGCTTGAATTTAGGGCCTAGGCACTGTCTCTGAGCTTGAGCCACAGCTCCACTTTGGGCTTTTTTGATAGTTAGTTGGAGATGCAAGTCTCATGGACTTTCTTGTCTGGAATGGCTTCAAATGACAATCCCCAGATCTCAGATTCCTGAGTAACTAGGATTACAAGCATTAGCTACCAGCACCTGACCTTCAGCAGAATATTTTAAGGATACTTTTATAATTTTGAAAACTATCTTATTTTATTTTATTTAAGTACTTGTACAAAGAAGTTGCCATTCAACTATGAATACAATGAATGTTGATCAATGTCACCCCTTTCATTATCCCACAGATAATATTATGAGAATTGTAGAAATTTCAAGGATTTCCTAAACTCAATTATATTAAACAGCTCGGTACAAATTATTTGAAATTTGGAAAGAACTAAGTAGGAAATCAGGAAGGAATGGTTTTAAGTAAACAGTTTCCTTAAATCTATCACCAGGAAGTGTTATTCAATTCCATTTTAAGCAACAGAAATGTTATCACAGATATAATAGTGCTCTACATAAGTGGAAGAGAAGCACATACCAATTGGTGTTCTGAAAAATGGCTGAGGTTTCTGCTTTTTTATTTCTTATACTTTGGAATGAGCATAACAGAATGCAGAAGATGGTTAATTAAAAGAAGTAGAAAAAGCAGTGCTCTGGGAATTAGTCAGATACTGCTTCCATAGGCTCTCAGGTCTAAACAATACTGTCTACTTGCAAGAATGTCACATTGTAAAGCAGCATCCCTGTTTTTGTTAGCTTTATCCTTGCAATAAACATAAGAAAGCTATTTTTTCACCCTAATGACTTAAAAACTCTGTTTGCAAGATTCCTATGTTTACTATAATATAAGCACCATGTGTAATTAATGTCATATGCACTACTATCTACAGTTTTAAAAACAAAAACTGAGTGCATAGTGGTTTTGGTATAAATTTGTAACTCACTCATTCATGAAGAACAGAGACATGAAATTTATTAAACATTGATAGTTGCCCAAATAACCCCTTAGCTCTTCTCAGTAGGTCATTAAGCTTTACTCTGTGGATAAGAAATGAGATCAACTCTGCAATTCTGAGTTGGAAATTCGTTATAGTCTTATCTCTAGTTAGGGAACAGTGCTTGCCAAAGATTGCAGTAGCGTTTGCATAATATTTATAGAATCTGGCATTTAATATGAAATATAATATTAGTTCAACAACCATGTAGTTACCCCCAAATTCCTGGAGTCTGGTGTGCATGTACATCTTAACTGCTTTTAAAACTGAATTACACTAACCTAGCAGACATTTTATAATCTATAAATATCATAGACAATACGTAAGGGACATCAATGACTACATCTTACTACTGAACATAGACTTTGATTATGTAAGTACACAAATATCCAGCCATGCATTTTCATTTATTTAACAAATAGAAAGATAAATGACTTTACACTATTTTCTCATCATGATATATATATACATACATACACACAATATTATGCAAATTTTATGTTTGAGTGCTCACAAGTGAATCACAGAAGAAAGCAAGTCCTGACACATGCATGTAGAACACAGCTAACCTAATTATTTAATCTCTAATTTTTTTTTATTTTATTTTTTATTGTGAAAATACTGTACAGAGGGGTTACAATTACATGGGCAAGATCATGAGTACATTTCTTATCAAGCATTGTAGCCTCCTTCTTTATTTCCCCTTCCCATCCCTTCCCATCCTCCCCCCACACTCCCCACCCAATCCTCCTCTCCCCTCCCCCCTCACCAAAGTTGTAAAGTTCGTTTTCCACATAACGACTTGAACATTCATTGTTGCAATGGGTCCACTTGTATCCCTATTTAAACGATTTGTTTTTTCCCTTCCCCTCCACAAATTATACTTACAGGAAGATTGGACACAAATCAATGAATTCCTTTCAAAACGCATAAGCTCAATGTCCGTGATATCTAATTTTCCTCTGAGTTAAATCCAAACAGTAAGTTTATAATTTCTCATGTCGTTGTTTATAAAGAATGTCTAGGATAGGATTGTGGGTATGAAAAAATCATAGGCTTATCTAACACTACTCTGATATAAAAACATTTAGTATTAATTGAATTTACAAGAAATTGTCTAGAACACACAAAACCATAGACACAAAAGCAGACAAGTGGTTACCAGGGGAAAGGGGAGAGATTAGGGAGTAACTGCTTAATGGCAGCTTCTTCTTAGAGGTAATAGTCTTTTGTTTTGCTTTGTTTTGTTAATAAGGTTTTTTTATGGTGAAAATACCATACAGAGGGGTTACAATTACATGAACAAGATAATGAGTACATTTCTTATCAAGCATTGTTACCTCCTCCTTTCCCCTTCCCATCCCTTCCCATCTCCCCGTCCCCCCTTACCCCCCTACTCCCCCACCCCCTCACCAAAGTTGTAAAGTTCCTTTTTCAACATAACATCTTGTACATCTCATTGTTGCAATGGGTCCACCTGTATCCTTATTTAAACGATTTTTTCCCTTCCCCAAAACGGGGTAACTTGATAGGAGAAGTACTTTGTGAACTTCTAAATTTCATTGAACTCTTTCCTTTAAAATGGTCTATGTTATGTAAATTTTGCTTCAACAAAATTTTTACAAATAAGATAGATTCTCATCTTGTTAAATATTTTCATTGTTTTATTACAAGATTCACTTGTACAGAAAGACAAATCCAATTATAAAAGATACAGAGGTAACAAAATTATTGAAAAGCTATTAAAAATTGGGTTTTTGTTATCTTTTATACACAAATTTATTATGCTCATTTTTAGCCCATTGTTATAATTTGTCATGAGTGGTGTTGAGGTTTTGTTCCTAATAATAATAGAGCTCTCTTCTGAGATTCAAGCAAAACTGGTGATTTAATGTCACAATTTATCTGAGTTGTGCACTAGTTCTTTTATAGTACCTGTGATACGATTTTAGTAAAATGCAAGAAAGTCTAAAAAGTGCTTTGATTATAAAGAAACTAAATATTGGTACAAATTTCACTTTCTTTCTTTTCTTTCTTTTTTATTTTTTGAAGTTCTAGGTGAGGTTCAAAATCAGAGCCTCTTGCTAACTGGTCTACCAGTTAAGTAAAATTCCCCTTTTTATCTAGATTATTTTTTGAGATAGGCTCATGCTATGCACAGACTGGCCTGGATTCCAAGACTCCTATTTGTGTTCCCCCCACCCCCCACTAGCCACATAAAATACACACACATTACTGGGATGACAGGTATATACCACTCCATCTAAATCATTTGCTGACATGGAGTCTTGTGAACATTTTTTTTCTGTTTTGTTTGTTTGTTTGTTTTTGCCAAAACCAGCCTCAAATCATGATCCCAAAATCTATAAATACAAAGCTAGGATTACAATCTTGAACTACCACAGCCAGTTACTGTTTTCTTTTTTGAAAGAACTGCTTATAAAATTATGATGAACATGCCTAATTTGTACAGTATATATTATAGCACATACATATATACACATGTATAATAACTTTTAACATGAAGGCTTAATATAACCCTCACAGAACCTTTTTTATTCTTTTATGCAGATAAAGCATACCTTAAACTTGTACCCTAAAAGATATTACAGGCTCCAAATTAAAATTCTCATTTTGACATGCATATGTATGAAAGTGAGTGCTTTCAATAATACATTTAAAACTATCTCCAAGTTCATGGCAAGTGAAAACAGAGACTTATTTTTATGTGCATTTTGGGTACATTCAATAAGTATTTCAGCAGAAGATTTTAAAGTATCTAGTACTCATGAGAATGTTTTTAATCAATGGCCATCCTCCTGAAAGAAATCATTCATTTTCCCTCAATTTTGCAAGCAACCATTTCTTATAAATTTATAGCAATCCCTTCTGGGAAATTCCGGGTGAGAGTGACTTCACTCCTATTAAATATAAAATTTGTTTTGACAACCTCTAAACATGTGTGTTCTGTAACCTGTTTATGTGATCATCTCAACTATTACTCTCAATGGAAAGCATTTCCCAATTGAGTTTTAAAGTTTCTCATATCCTAAGCAATACCAGGCCTCAGTATATCCAGAAACATCTTTGCAAGGACCTAGGGTTTTCATCAGTACTTTGTTTCAGAAATTAGACCCTGATGGAATCCCTGTGGATTGATATATTATTTCCTAGAATGTACTCAAATCACTATACATGATAACAGGAATTTTCCATCCAGACCAGTGCCAACTCCTTGTCAGAGTACAAGTTCTACCAATCATTTCTCATGTAGCACCAAAATATCTTGGGAAAGCTATCTTAATAATTACCAGAGAATTAGTCGAGAATTGTCTTTGAGCTGATTTTGTGACTGATATCACTGCATATGCTATCCTTGATTTCCTTTTCTGATAAAGATATAGGAATATCTCACAGTTACTATGAGGCTTTCAAATGGTCATGTTTTGATATAGAACAACAAAGCAGAACCGAGATTTCTGGGCAGCAGTAAGACCTACTCCTGGGCAACTTGATGGACATCTGTCTACCAGCCCCATTGCGCCTGCTTTAATTTGTTCTTCAGTCAAATTGAGATGACTTTCCTGGCTTATGGATCATCAAAATTAATAAAGTTAAATAAATGAGACTGTTCCATTTCTATTTCCTGGAGCTCATCATAAATGATTTGTTACATATCTGATAACCCCTTAGGCCCTTACTGGAATATGAGAACCTTGATGGTTCTGGTATAATTTTATCTGTGCCATTATTCAATAAAGTGGTCTATAGGCTGTACCTTACTCCCTTGCCAATGCTGAACCTCTAGTAATCAAGAATCTCTCAGCATTCTTGGTCATTTTCACCATCACCACCACCAACACTAACAACAAAAATGAACTTCAAACATTCTTTAGTTTTCTATCTCAGTGTCTCAGATGTGTATAACCAATATGTAAACTCAGACATCTCTTAAATACATTATCAATACCCTTGTAATTTTACCACCAAAAAAGGGTTAAATTGTTTCTCTTCTCTCCTATTCCATTAGAGACTAGGCCATGGAAATTCAAGCCATCATCTTCCTATGGACAATGCAAATTGCTATGCTTTAGATTCTCACCTAGTTCTATGAGTGTCTCCATAAATGGTTAACAAATGCACTAAGAGTCATTATTCCCTCCAACGGCACAGTGTTGTGACACTTCGCCTAAAATATAAGTGAAGTGACTTACTCCATTGTACATAGTTTTCTATCAGATGGATGTAAAGTGTTTTAAGAAATGGACATCATTTTCTAATCTAGGCAGTCATTGTGTGTGGGTGTGTGGGTGTGTGTATTGTCACATTTATTTTATCATTTGTCTCCTATTCAAGCCACTTTCCACACAGCAACCTAAAAAAGATATATTTGTTAATATTATGCTTAAAAAACATTCGATGATTTTTTTTACTAATTCAGAATGAATTCCTTATCCTCTACTACTGCTTTTTCATGCCTTGCGAAAGCTGATTCTGAACTATTTTCTACAAATTCATCTCAGATCTGCCCTCCACATCATGATAGTCCTTCCAGGCTTGCCACTCTCCATTTCTCAGATGACTAAATATTTTCTGGGTTTTTATTTTATTTTATTTTATTTTATTTTATTTGTGAACATACTGTACAGAGGAGTTACAATTACATGGGCAGGATAATGCGTACATTTCTTACCAAGCATTGCAGCCTCCTCCTGTGTTTACCCTTCACATCCCTTCCCAGCCACCCCCTCCCCTCCAATCCCAATCCTTCTCCTTCCCCTCCCTTCACACTCTTCCCCCTCCCCCCCCCCCCCCGCACCGACGTTGTAAAGCTCGTTTTAGACATGACAACTTGTACTTCTCATTGTTGCAACAGGTCCACCTGTATCCTTAAACAACTGGTTTTGCCCCATCTCCTCCACAAGTTATACTGACATCAAATATAGTCAAGCGGAAATATTTTCTGTTTTTAAGGTTTGTGCATTTTCTGTTGCTTCTGCCTAGAAAATTCTGTTCTCTTGTCTTCATGTGGCTAGTTTTCTTTCATTCGTTTATCTTATTTCACATTACCTCTTCAGAGATCCTATAAAATATTATTTAAAGTGTCATTCCTTTCTTTTTCCAGTAAGTTACTCTTTATGCATTTCATAAAAAACTTAAGCCACAGTGAACACTTTATTTAGTTGTTATTGCTAATCCTTCCCCTTTCTGCAACAAGGTATAAACCAATGTAACCAGGATTTTCCACTGCTATCTCCAAAATGTGAAAATCGTATTTGGTATACAGTAGCTACACACTACATATCTTTTTAATGACTGCTACACATGGACTTGTATTCTCATAAAATCTATTTGTGGTGCACTCATCCCAGTAAGATTGTTTTGAGTCAAGTCCTTAATAAGAGGTTAACTGTAAAATGAAGTCTTGAGGGTAAGGTATTGAAATATTAAGACTAGTTGCTTTGTAAAATTAATAAAATATCAGCCAAGTACCAGTGACTCATGTCTGTAATCTCAACTACTTAAGAGCCTGAAAATGGAAGGATCACAGGCAGAAAAGCTTCTCAACTCATAACTAGGTTCAGTGACACATGCTTGTCACAGCAAGCTATGTGAAAGACTGAGAGCATAATGATCACATTGCCTAGCTCTTATGAGCAGAAAAGTACACATGGCTTTTGAGGGAAACTGGACATAGAGATGCATGTCTGTGATCCTAGTGGTGATGTAAAGCCTAAATGTAGGCAAATCACAAACTAGGTGTACTATGTTATAAAATTAATCTGTGAAAAGTAAAGCCAGGGTACCCCGCCCCAAACCTTGGCCATTTTGGGGCAGTAAGTTCAAATTTCAGTACCACTAAAAATGAAAAGAGATTTCTCTCATGTACATTCAGATGAAAAGTTATGCAAGGAAAAATTGGCTCAATGATTTTCTGAACAACTCACCAAAAGCCAGACCCTGCTAGAATCTTCAACTGAGACTTTGCACGTTCTAGAACTGCTGGAAAACAAATTTATTTTTTTTTAACCCACACAGTACTTTGTTATGTGGCCTGAGTAAACTAAGACATTAAACAGTGAACAAGTCTGAGTACAAGATCATATGCCCTTTGGACACAAAATATATAAAAATATATATATATAATTTTTGTTTAGTTTTCATGTTCCATTTAAAATATCTCGATTATTCCCTAACGAGACACGAAAAGACAAAATTTAGTTTTTATTACATTTTATTTTGTTTTTATAAATCCTAAATTCTTAAGAAGCCTAGAAAATATAGTAATGAAAAATGGAATAGCAATTTAATTAACTGCTGGACTCTTTAAAGCAGAAATATTAACATAGCTCTTAGCCTTCCATTCTCCACTTTGAAATGTGTTGCATTCTGAAGATTCAACTTAAGTGCTTCTTCCTACCTATATTTTTCCAAACATAATTAATCACTCCTTTTATACTCTCAAAGTCCCTCACATATACTTTTATGTGGTATTGATTCCATTCTCCCTTGTTGGTAAGGCTATTTGTTAAAATCTGGATCTCTTCCACAAAACTGTAAAATACTTTGCAGAAAGTGCTATGCTTTGGTTTCTGATTCATACTTGGTTTCTCATATTTAACACATAAATATACAGAGTTGCTTAATGAATTTTTGTTAATTGAAGAATACAAGTAAATAAGCATAGAACAGGAAATATTGATGTAATAAAGACAATGCTACCAAATAGTTTTTGAGTACATTTCTGAAAAATATCCTAATTAGAATAGCTGAGATTTTTAAATTTGGGATCTCAGAAAATAAATGTCTGAAATAAGACATATATATATATATATATAAACACTATAAAATTAATTTTAGAAGGAAATTGCTCTCAAGACACATTTTTTTTCATTTTACACATTCATCCAGATAATGATGAAGGGTAGTTCTCTGGATCTTGAACCAGTCCAGTACTCTCCTCTTTCCTTTTTGGATCTTAAGAATAACTATAGTGGTATCTAAGAACACAATATTCAGAGTCAGGGAAAGTTAGATGGAATATCTTGGACTCTGCTCAATTAGTGACATTCTTCTGGGAATAAAACCCAAGACATTCTATTTAATGTTTTCTCTTAGAATTGAACATGTAACAATATAGATGGTGTAGAATGGGTATCACTGAAAATAGAACTTTGCTTTTACATATCTCAGATACCCTAGTAAACATAGTGTGTCTTATTATCTTTTGAAAAGCATTGAGTTCCATCTTGAGTACCCTACTATTAAAAATCGAATATTTGAGCTCAGTGCTGGTGGCTCGCATTAATAATGTTAGTCACTTAAGGAGCTGAGATCCAGAGAATCACAGATTGAAACACACTGGCAGAAAGGTCTTCAGACTCCTTTTCCAAACCAATCAGCCAAAAGCCAGTCTGAACACATGGCTTGAGTAATAGAGTCATGAAAAAATGCTAGGCTCTGAGCTCGAATTCTGTTACCAACAAACTTTATAGAATCTTTTTTTTCAAAATGAAGCAGAATAAATTATGAATAAAGTAGCTTTAATTATAAAATGTATTGTCTTGTCACTGGGTGCCAGTAATACTAGCTACTCAGGAGGCTGAGACATGAGGATCACAATTCAAAACTAGCCACAGCTGGAAAGTCTCTAAGACACTTATCACCAACTAATCAGGAAAAAAGAGAGAAGTAAGGCTATATATCAAGTGGTAGAGTGCTAGCCTTGAGCCAAACAACTCAGAGACCATGAGTTCAAGCCCCAGGATTGGCACATATATAACATATATAACATATATATAAAACATATATATAAAACATATATTCTAACATATGTTAGAATCTTAAGCATGGTCTCTCTAGTCGTAGGAGATTTTCTCTGCATTTATTTATCCTAAAGTAGAAAGAAAAAAGTAAGAAAGTTTAAGAGAAAGCACTAAGTTTAAAATAAAATACAATATGACATAAGGGCTGAATAATCTGATGTCAGCAAGAATGGGAAAAGTCCATTCTGACCTACTTCACTAAATAATTACACCTGAGAACTCTCAAACAAATGAATCATGCAAGATTCTGAATGTCTTCTGCCAACATTGGAAATGAGAAACACATGAGACAAACTGAAAATAAAATAAAATTAAAATAGTGAATATAACTATATTGATAACTATTTTAGTGAAAATGTCCAAAGCACAGTTAAAATGAAGAGAGTTTCAGTTTGCTAAAGATTACAGTGTCCTTTTAGAAACTTCAAATAGGAGGTATATGAAAGATATAGCTTAGCTACTTATTAATCATTAGGTTGGCCAGACTATGATTGGTTGGCCCTGTTGTTTGGGGCCTTGGTGAGGTAGTACATTATAATGTGAATGCATAATGGTGAAAATTGCTTATCTCTGGGCCAAGGAACAAAAACAACTGGCAGGCAGTTGCTGGGATTGCACAATTCTTTCAAGGACACACAAATGACCTAAATATTTGAGTAGGCTCCATCTCTTAAAATATCTTATAACACCACTGTGGGCACCAATATTTTTTTAAAAAACAGAAATGTCTTCAAAATAGATGTTTTCTTCTTTACAAATGAAAGCTTTAGAATGAGCCTATTCTAGAGGCATGACTTGAAAAGGTTTTATGCTTTTATCAAAGCTGAAGTTTTGCCTACCAACAATAAACACATACTTTTTTAAGGAGACAAACATATGTGTAATTGAAATTTAAACAACATTTGAGGATATTGAGGCTTTTAGAAGATATTTAAAGAATATATATACAAATGCAATTAAGTTGAGAAAATGCTTGAGGAAGTGTTAAAAAAGAGAAATGAAAGCCAAGGAGAGATGACACATTTGCAGCTTCACTTTCTTGTCCTTCCATTCATTTGTTGAATAGTTATTACATTTTTATTCTTTTCAAATCTATTTCACCAAGTTCAACTATTCTAAATTTAGATCTAATGAGAATATTTGTGACGATAGGCCCTAAGCCAAAATGAAAGTTTGACCTCTCAACTTCTACCTTTGAAATACCAAAAGACACTTCCTGAACAAGACTCAAATGATCTCTTCCCTCAACTTGAGGCAGGTACTTCAAGTATATCCAAGCCTGAAAGGGAAAAAATAGGCTGCTGGTGTCTTTATTTTTTCAGTGTCAATGATTACACCTTTACACATTATAAAACAGGACATTTATTAGTTTAAAATTCAATTGTAATTTCTCTAAAACTCAGTGATTAGGAACATTGAACCTCCTGGAATATTTTAAAGGATTAAGAATAAATATCTGAGAAATGGTAAGTAAATTCTTTGGATGTAACACTAGAGTTGCATAATTCTTCCTTATAAATTTGGAAGGATATATGAAATTCCATGGAGATAGAATTGTTTCTAGTTAAGGACTTTATATAAGGGATTTGTACATTTTCTCCTTTTTTATTGCAAGTAATGGAATACATACCCTGTGAAGAATGAGCATATGGGACTGAAACACTTGTAAGTGTATGTCTGGGTGGTACTGGAAGTCTTTCAGAATATGAATATGAACTGTGAAAGAATGTCAAACATCAAAGCTATTAAAAATGAAGCTCTGGGCTATACATGCATTGGAGGACATAACAGAAATCTTAGTCTATGGAAGGAAGTGGTCCTCTGTCCAATTTTCAATTGCTATTAAGGAATGGTAGGAGAGGTGATTTCAAAGGCTTTTTATTGGCTGAGTCAATTCCATGAGAGCTCCACCCTGCTCACAGCTACACTGTGAAACACAGACACTGAGAGTATCTTTATAAGATTTATTAAAGAAGGACAAGAGTCCTGGCACTCTTTCCACTCACAGTAATGATTACTTCTTTTTTTCCCGTTTTTAACACTACTGAAAATTGAACCCACGGACAACACAAATTCATTCTACCCCTTGAGCCACATTTCCTGCAGCCCTTTGTTATTTAGGTATTCGAGATAAAATCTTGCTTTGTTTAAGCAGACCTCAAACTCAGTTTCTCTGCTACTTCAGAATCATTCACCATCACACCTGACTGAGATTTACTTTATGAAAATTAATGTAGACAGTATATATTGAAGGTGTAAAGCACATCAAAACTCATTAGGTTAAAGGTATATAGACACATGCATATATACATACAAACATACATACACATGCATATACATACATATAGAAGGATTTATGATGAACTTTAAATATATATCCCCATACAACTATGGGTCCAATTAGAAAGCATAACCAGTTATTTTGCCTACTGAAGTTATTCAACATGCTTCTTTATATCAACAACATACTCATGTACTTGTACAACATAACTTGGTTATTGTATAACAGCATTGTATATAATCAAAATTGCAATATTTATTGTAACAAGGCAGCATTTTTTCATAAAAGGAAGATAGTCAAGAGTTAAAAGATATGACTTACAGGCTTTTTCACTTATATTTGATGAGACAGTAAAAGTACCAAATTTGATCACAAGCAATACTTCCTTTGCTAATTAAAAATAAAATTGGAAAAAATGTTACTTCTGAGTAAAATACCAGGTATTCTTAATTTTTTACACAAAAATGTAGAAATATCTGTTATGAATTTTTTTAACATGAAGAATGTATTTTCCTAATGTTTTCATTTAGCAGAACTGAGTAAATGAATCTGGTATCAATCAGATATCAGTCTTTCAAAATGGTTGCCAAATAATTTTTAATGCCATCTTTAAAATAAAAAAGCAAAGATGGAAATTTAGGTCAGAGCATTTGCTGGACATATTCAATTCCCGTGTTTAATCCTCTCCAATGCAAAAGCAAAAATAAGCAAACAAACACAAAATTAAGACAAAAAAATACCCCGCAAAGACATGCAAAAGAAATGCCTCTTAGACTTGGAAAAAAGGTTACATTAAGGAAGTAAGCCAGATCCAAAGAAATATAGGTTGCATGGTTTCCCTCATTTATAGTAATTAGAATGTGCCTATAAAGCTAGGTAAACACACAAAATAGAGAGCAAATAGATAGCAAAACACAAAAAATTGCACTAGGACATGAAAAATTATATAGGTCTCTGGACATTGACCCAGTGAGATCAGAAGAGGATATTTTTAGGAGAGGATCACATTCAATGTTTTGTGCATATGATAAAATAAAAATGATGTTATCAAAATGACCCCTAAGAAATGGAAACAAGAGGGTTTGTGTGTGTGTGTGTGTGTGTGTGTGTGTGTGTGTGTGCGCGCGCGCGCTTTGCTGTTGTTGTTTTATTTTTCCCCTTTTGATGCTGCTTTTGATTTCTGTATTTTTTTGTCTTGTATGTAAGTTTATCTGTTTGGGGGAGGCACAGAAATGGTGGGACAAAGCTGAATTAATTCAGCAGTGATACTCACTAGACACTATATTGAAAATGACTATACAACTTGTGGAGGAGAGGGTCAGGAGGGAAAAAAGCGTGAGAAAATGAGAGAACTGGTGACACTATTAAAAATAAATGTACTCATTACCTAACCTATGTAACTGTAATTTCACTGCATATCACCTTTAAAATAAAAATAAATAAAATGATATTTTTAAAAAAAGAAATGCCTTTCAAACTATCATGTTTGACTTGTAGGCTTTATCAGAGACGTTTAAATTAGTACCATGAAACCTTTAAAATTTGCACTACTCCCTTTTCCTCCTCAAAGCTATCTTAACAAAAAAAATAGAAATTCAAGTCTATCTTTCAAAGAAATGTGGTTTTATTTTTATGGTGAACTTTCAAAGCTTATTAATAATCTACAGGGTAAATGTTCAGCCACAAAACATTTTCACAGAAAGCATTAACTCAGATGCAAAGGAAATAAAAAGCAACCTGAAAAACCACAACTTCTAATGGTGCTTCTTTAAAAATGAAAGAGCACTCAATTCCCTACTCAATAATCCTATTAGTGCTACCACTTTGAAAATGTATACCAAAATATTCCATTTAAAATAACTGGTTTTCCTTAAAAAACATTTCTGACCTTAAGCCTTAATTTCTCTAGTTTTTATCTGTTGTGATTTTTAAGAGCCAGTCCCAAACGCAGATACTAAAACGATGCTTCATCAAAAGTCCACTAAATCACTACTGTGGTTGTGAGCTGCTTTCATACAATGCAATTTCTTGCTCTCTTCCAGCTTTCCCATCATCTTGATCATATATATATATATATATATATATATATATATCCATATGTATACTATATACATATACATATCTACTATACATATATATGTAAATAAATATGTAAATAAAGATGTGATTTCCGGGAGGGAAGATGTAATTTCTGATACTCTTTCTCATCTTCTTTGTAAGGAACATTATTACTTAAGAAATGGATCTTGGCTCCAAAGAGAGTAAATTAATCCAAATCAGATCGCTGTCCCAATATGGCACGGGTCTTAAATCTGCTTTTTCAGCATGGATGTAGCTGAGAACAAAAAGCAACAAGTCAAAGTCAAAATGCCAAATGTTTAGTAATTAAGTTGGTGATCCTTCCAGGGACTCTCCCAAGAATGCTTTTTTTCCTGCCATCTTTCCCCGCTTTGCCATAGGCTGGTTAATAATATCCAAAGGTTTGACCTAAAGGACTTCCACAGGCTCCTAGAAACTGCTCATGTATCCTTGCACTCATGAACCCATGCTTCTAGAAAGGTTATGTCTAGTCCTATCTCCTCCCAAAAAGCCTCCTGCCTATCTATCTCCACCTTCATTTACTAATGTTGACTTCTAGCATCCAGAGTTTGAATTACTCTTTCCATTCTAAATGCTTTTCTATAGTAACTATATGCTGTACTAGCTGCATAAACTGAGTAAAAATTAAACAAATGTGTTTCTGTTTGCCACAGTGATGATTAGAAAATTATTGTGTTCTTCTAGCAAAATATCATGTCTCTTGCACTAATTAAATCTTATGCAAAGTTATCTCCTCTGAAAAATATAGCAAGCCCTCTATTAAGTGACAGGAAATATGCAATTTGATTAATTTTTGTATGGGGGAAATATAGTCACTACTGAAACCAACAAGTTTCCAGAAAATTATTAGCTTTTCCTCCTTGGTTTCTTAGGAGACTGAGCCAGACAGCTTTTCTGTGTGATACATTTGTTAAACAGTGTGTCTGATGCAGTCTGTCTGACATTGATAAACTGCTTGAAATTTTGCATTAAAAAAGAGGAAGAAATCCACAAAATGCCTTTTAAAATGTTGCTAACATCAAGTGTGTGAGGAAATGTTTTGCGGTAGCTAAGGGAATAAAGGTGCATGCTCTGGCAGAAAATGGATGAATAGGTAGATGGAAACAGAAGGAGGAGAGGAATGAGAAGATGGATGAAGATCATACAGAGTCACCCCTGACAGAATAACTTATTTTCACTTCTTTCAAACACAGGTAATATCCTTCCGTTTTTCAGTGGCCACAAAATAATGTCCCTTACTTATCCTTTCTTTTGTTCCAGTATCTGCCTGATTAATAATGATAAAAAGAACTTAGCTCTTACCTTCTCCCCATATAAACCACTATTGTCACAATTCAGAATCTTGGAACACAGAATAGTACATCTATTTGGGTCTTCTAAATTTTATTGACAACTAACCAAAAAACCCTTGATTTCAAAAACATAAGCAACATAATATTTTGATATTTAATAGTATCAATTAATTCATTTTTGATATTTCATAATTTTTTACATTTCAAAATATCAATGTGGAGGTATGCAGTACAAGAATTGGCTCATTAGGATTTTTCTCTGAAGCTATGGAAAATGTAATTAGTTAAAAAAAAATGAACCAGAGCTGCATTACATTTGTTTTCTCACATGACACCAGGAGCATCAGACTACATTTTCAAGGATTTCCTTTTGAAAAATCACAAAATTTTAACTATTTGTTAGTTCTTAAGGCATATTGTAGATACTATACTCCATAGTAGCTTTTATTTCACTATCCTCCTGACTCAGCCTCCCAAGTGCCTGGATTTCTTACATGCGCCACCTTCATAACTAACTTCATGGCTGGCTATGGTTTTTGTTGTTTTAAGTATTCCAGTTTTAAGCTCCTCTATAGGTTGTCTTCATAATGCTAAGTAATATGTTCACACAGTGACTTCAATTCATAATCACTGGATAATTTGTAACACTTTTTGCAATAAGAGGTAATAGATTTTTCACACAACAATCAGCCGTATGCTGTTGTCTGAATTTATGTGTTTTCTCAAAATTCCTATGTTGAAACCAGACCTTCAAGGGACAACATTTGTCCCTTGTGACAATGAAGACCCAGTAAAAAGAAGGCTCATCTTTCAAGCAGAGAAAAGTTCTTTTCCTGAAACTTAAAGACAGCTGATGGGTCTTAGGTTCCTAACTCCCAGAACTATAAGAAATATACATATATAACAATTATATATAATAGTATATATAACAATTATAAGTTGCCTATTTCAAAGCATTTTAATATGATAGTCCAAATGGACTAACAGATTACCTCTCCTTAATTTTTCTACTTTTATCATTATTTTAGTACCTACATTTTCATGGCATGTATTATAATGAGTTAAATTTTAATTTCCTATTCAATACTTTGATTCTTCATGCTGTAAGAGGATATTACACAAGGTGATCAAGACTTTATATCTTAAGAATTAAGATGATCAAGTTGAATTTGTTTAATAACAGAAGGAAAAGGGGTGATTTTTCATTCCTTCTTTTCTTACAGTGTCTCCTGGAAATCGAAAAAGAAGCCAGACCTGTTAATCTTGCAAAGTTGTGGGCCTTCTAGTCCTTGAAACATTAAACATAGCTTTAAGATTAAATGAGAAGCCTTATAATAATTACTATATAATAAACTTTGTAATAATTATTAATTCTACAGACTTGTATGAATTGACTGATCACTTACAGGTTAATGCTGTTATTCTGTCTTGTGATTAATATTTATACAATTTAATGCTGCAAAGAAACATAGGTTGCATCATTTCCCTCATTTTTGTAATTATGTCTATAAATATACTGAATATTGTTGTTGTTGTTTTTAATATTTATTTTTGTTGTAAAGGTGGTGTACAGAGAGGTTACAGTTACATACATAAGGAAGTGAGTACAATTCTTGTTGAACATTGTTACCCCCTCCCTTGTTTTCTCCCTCTATCACTCCCCCCCACACTCTCTTCCCCCCAAGTTGTAAAGTTCATTTCCAACAGTGTCTTGTGGATGTTCTATTGGTGGATGCTAAAAGACACAAAATACACAAGACATGACAAATTATACGGGTATCTAGACGTTCAGTGAGAGCAAAATCAGAAAGACAGATTAGAAGTGGAACAAGCATGTAGGTAGCCTTACATAATCTAATTGTTCTAGACACATTTTTCCCTTACCCTCAATACCAGGAAGTTGTACCATGCCTCCCCTCATATCCAACACCACGTTGAGAAGGGAATATTCTAATGTTTTAGCAAGGCTTAGCTGCCTTTTGTAAGTCTCAGGTAATTTTTCACTGTTAAACCTGATGCAATTGATAGCCATTTTTATGAGGCCATGTTGAATCAAGTTACTCATTTCCCCAAGAGCGAATTGCATTTATTTACTTGTAGGTGATCTGACAGATTTAATGAAGACTTTGAGTTCTGCAATAGAAAGAATAGGACTTTCAATTATAGAGAAGGGAATGTATACCACGTGGGCATTGCCAATAGTCTTGGGGGCTCAAAATAGAAGCTATGCTACAAAAAAGGACATCAGACCCACAGAGAAAGTCAAACGGGAGACAGGCAGAAACGTGAATGAATTAAATGAAGTCAACAGATGACTGGCTTGATAGAGTAAGGAGAAGATTTCTGGACACTGTGCTGCCATTACAGTTGGAACCGGAAGTACCTAATCTAAGCTTCTCATGGTGTGTTCACGTCCCAGGCTAGGTGCACAATGTGACAAAAGTCTGGAATGCTTCTACTCATGGATCCCATCATATATAAGAAATGAAAAATAAATTTATTTATTAATTTATGGAACAATTTTAACAGTTAAAATCTCTGCAGGTAACAGGAATTCAAAATTCTGTTCAGTGTGTCCAATCCCAGCCATTACACATCTATTGGCCATTGTGTCAATGAGTCAGCAATGTAACCAACAATAGGACATCCTTGAAGCAGAAATCAGCAAGAGGAAGATGACTTGGCTAATGTCTTTCTGGGTATAGAAATGTTATAATGACAGCTTGGAAGGATCAATGTCCTAGACTTTTGTTCACACATTCACACACACACACACACACAGACACACACACACAGACACACACACACTACCTTCTTACAAAAGAGTAGTATTTCTAAATGAAAAGGTAAGATTGAATGCTATATTAGAATACCAATGTTAATATAGCTTCTATAGACTGGTTGAGGCATATAACTTTCATTGTGGGTATATACCATTTTAATATCAGCAAAATATAACCAACATATTCACTATTTCAATAAATGTTCATATAGTACCCCATCCATCTGATTCTTCAAATCAGAAATTTGTGGACATAAGCTTGATTGTTCTCTATTCTCTTTTCTAATTCTTTCCCCCCTTCACCACCCCTCTCTCACATTTCTGTCTCTCTGATTTAGATTCAGGGCTTGGAGTTCTTAATCAGGTTGCTTGCTTACAACTCAGGCTTTTCTTCTTGAGGCATATATTCATTCCAGCTATTTTGCTCATTTTTTTTAAGATGGAGTCTCACAAACTTTTCTTTCCAGGCTCTCTTTAAACTTCGGCTCTTTGAGTCTCAGCCTCCTGAATATTTAGGATTACAGACATGAGCCACCAGTGCCAGGCACTGATTCTACTTCTTAAGTATTTCAGTCACTTTGAAGTAGCCATCCACTTTAGTATAGGCCATCATGAAATCCATCTCTTCCTATTCTAATCTGTCCTTTTCTTCAGTTCTGTTGTATTAATCTTTTCAAATTGTGTTTCAAATTATGAACTTCCATTCTCTTATTTAAAGAACAAGTTATGGTCAAAGTCCATCTTTGACATATCATCTTATGATTTGGGCTCTGCTTTCCTCATCAGCCTTGAGCAAGACTAAGCCATAGAGCTAAGGAAAAAAATTGTTATTCCTTACTGTCTTATTAACTTTTTCTTTCTCCTTTATGACCAAATCAAGCTAATTATTGAATATATCACAACACTGTAAGTCATTATTAGTTTAATGTCTATCTTCACTACCAAATTCTAAAGTTTTCATAGACCTAGCTACCTTCTCAATGTATTTCTCCCCAACTGAATCCCTAGTTTCTATGGCAATAGCTATTTTTCCAAGATAACGAAGAAATATTTATTATACAAACAGAAGATTTTTTAAAATGTGTATATGTGAATCTCCCCGTAAGTAACTATTAGAATAGAAATGTGCCTCTACTCAAAGCATTTGTACTTTCTAGAAACAAAATTGTATTAGAAGTTTTTAAAAATGTTTAAGTAGATTTTTTAAATCCTTTCTAGGAAAACACATTTGAATATTCAACGCCTTCTCCTGCCAACATGTTTCAAAGTCACACACTAAGAAAATTCTGAGAACAGCTGGCTAGCATATTTTTTCATTTTTTTAACTTGTATAGGAAATCAGTAAAGATAAAGTCATGATGATCAGCCTGTGTACTGTATCCTCAAAGAAGAGAACTTGGAACTTGAGTAAGTCATACTTTGAGTTCAGTTGGATTGAAAGAAACCAGCCCATGATAAATTCTAGAAAATACCATTGTGGATATCGTTTAGGAATAGTGTACTTGCTTAACTATCTGCAAGGCCCTGGGTTCAGTGTCCAGAACTGCCAGGAATAAAAGTTAGATGTTGTTGTAAAACCTCAAATTCTTTTTCATTATTCAAAACAAAGCAAACCAAATCCACAAAAAAAGCTGTTGAGAAACCAAGTAAATTGGTAGCATCAGAAAACCACTTCAAAAGTGGAGTTTGTGAACAAGAGAAAGAAAATAAAAAGCCATTGTTATTTTCAATTGCTAGCAATTTACTCCTAATGTTTTTGAGGTTGTGCTAATTAAGATAATTAAGAGATCAAATCAGAAATCAAGTATCATTTAAAATAGATGCAGAATCTTATGATAAAATCTAATCACTACATCTAATTTCAAAGGAAAAAAATCACAAAATTTATTTAAAGTATATCAATGTAGAAGTAGTAAGAGTTAAGCAAGTGGCTCCTATCTTAATGGCATTATGTGAAGAAATGTAAACAAATGACACATCTGAAAAAAAGGAAGTAGTGATTTCTGGCACCACAGACTATCTAGCATAAAAATGGATGATATTTTATAGTAACAAACCTGAAAGAAATCATCTTAAACTACTAAAATAATAGAAAGTCTATATATTAAGCGTCTAGAGCTAACATAGCAAAGAACCACAAACTGGGTAACATAAACATCAGAAATTTATTTTCTCACAGTTCTAGAGTTTGGGTAACTAACTCATTCCAAGATAAAAGTGCTTTTAGAGTTACTATGCTAAAGGGATACCTCTATTTGTTGCTTATAGATGGCTAACATCTGCTGTCTTCACAAATGATTATTGTTTATCAGTGTCTGTATTGCAAGGAAACTAGGCCTGCTGCATTTGGCTCTACTCATCTGACCATCTTTACCACATTAATTCCTTCCTTCTCAATGGTTTGGTTTCCTTAGTTTCAGTTACTTGTCCCAATTGTGGTTCAAAAATAATAATAGTAAGTTGCAGAAGTAAGCAATCCATAAATTTTAAATTTTATCCAATCTGGGTCACAAGGCAAATTTGCATGCCATCTTGCTCCACCCTACCCATATGTGAGTTATCTCTTTGTTCAGCATATCTACACAATATATACTTAGTAACAGCCATCTTAGTTATGAGATATCCCAGAATTTGTGCTCACATAACCCTTATGTAACAACCTAACCTAACATACCAAAACCTATATCATTTACTTTGCTTCTTCTCTTCATCTAGATTCCATAGTGTCTTTTATGGCATAGCATTAAAATCATTTTATTTTATCATTATTGTGGCTAATCTCTTACTATGCCAGATTTAAAAACTAAACTTTATCATAAATATTTTAATGGGGATTTTAGAATTTTACAGGGGGGAGGGGTCTTGAAAGGTAAATCTTTTAGACAAATGGCACCTTGTATATCTTTTCAAAAGCCCTGCCTGTAAATATAGCCACATTTTGAGATACTAAGGATTAAGACTTCAATATGAATTTTAGAGAGACAACTCAGGCCAGGACAGCATGTTATAAAAGTATATCTATATCTCATATGTATATGAGATATATTCTCCTATTTATTTTATTTATTTTTATTGTGAAAATATGGTATAGAGGGGTTACAATTACATGGGCAAGTAAGAGTACATTTCTTATCAAGCATTGTTGCCTCCTCCTCTGTTTCCCCTTCCCATCCCTTCCCATCCCCCCCCCAAAGTTGTAAAGTTTGTTTTTTGATATACTTACTTGTACATCTTATTGTTGCAATGGGTCCACCTGTATCCCTAGTTAAAAGATTTGTTTTTTCCCTTCCCCTCCACAAATTATACCAGCATCAAAGACAGTGAAAGCAGGGGTTATACCGTGGAGAAGGGACATACAAAGCAACAAATGTGTTATAAATGTGTTAGAAACAATCGAGACTTTTTATTTATTTATTTATTTATGTCAGTTGTGGGGCTTGAACTCTGGGTTTGGGCTCTGTTCCTGTGCTCTTCATCTCAAGAAGAGCACTCTACCACTTGAGCCACAGCACCACTTCTGGTTTTCTGGTTTATTGGAGATAAGACTTTCCTGCCTGAGCTGGCTTTGAACCGCAATCCTCTAATCTCCTGAGTAGCTAGGATTACAGGTGTATGCCACTAGTGCCCTGCAAGACTATAAAATTTTTAATTGAGGCTATAAATTCATTCCTTTAAAATACTCCTAAAATATTTCATTCACCTCTCTTAGATACAAGAGCATTATTTTATGTGTTTCCCTCAGATATCATTATATATGCCTATAGTTTGCTATAAACTAGAACAACAAGTGATAATGGTTTTATAAAAGGCCTGGGTTAGTGCAGTCTCTCTTAAACTACTTCAAACAGCTTCGATAAGCAGGAACTTATCATGCCCAGGTTAAGCCCCAGAAGTAGGAAACCTGTGGCCTGAGTCCTAAAGTTTAATGAGCTGGTCTTGTAGAATCAAAAGAATTAGTTCCTCAGAAACTACTGCAAACTTGATTTCATAAAACAAAGTCACTTAACAAGAACATATAGTACTTGCTTTGTTTTTCTTCAAGATAATATATAAAAATTTAGCAGAATGGGAAACATGGTCTCAAATTCACAGGATTTTTCTCATAAATATGGGCTTATGAAAACTCAACTGTCTTCAGAAAAGGTGGATACTTTAGGCAAGGCACTACAAGTGAGAGGTGATGTGAATTTTTTAGCTTTTGAATAGAAATTTGCATGCTTACCAAGCCTCAAAATGGCGAATCCTTCTATTTTTCTACCTTTAATTCCTTACCCTTTTAACCAATGACTGATTTATACTTTGGAATCTAAATAAGTATAACCTTATTTTTCAACTCAAACACCAACTGTTGAATGTGGTCCGAAATTCTTAATTCCCTCACCAGCCTTCCATATCAGGAAGTTGGCCCTGTGAAGCTTTCATGGAAACAGAAATATAAGGGGGCTTAACTAGTTAAGAACGAGAGTAGAGATGAACACAAATGTCCCTAAGAAAAAAATCTTATAATGGTTGAATCCTAATGGTGGGTTGTATCTTACCAGTTACAATATCTCTCTGTAAATATATCTTCTCACTAGCAGGGAATTGGTGGTTCATGCCTCTAATCCTGGATACTCAGGAGGCTGAGATCTAAGGAATGTGATTCCAAGCCAGCCTAACCAGGGAAACCATGAGACCCTTACCTCCAATTAACTATCAAGAAAGCCAGAAGTGGAGTTACGGCTCAAGTGGTAGAGTGCTAGCCTTGAGCAAAAGAATTCAAGGAGAATGCCCAGACCCTGAATTCAAGCCCCAGGATCAGTATACACACACACACACACACACACACACACACACACACACACACACACACACACAAATAATACAGCATCTTATGTAAATAGTTTGAGATTGCCTGAATGTTGTTATTGAATGACAACAAATTGACAGGCTATGTCAATTGCATTGGCATTAATTCACCCAGTATTGCTAAGGTCACTTGATAACCTAGGCTTTTGGCAACACGAGTTCTTTTATTCTAATTTAATTACTAATACTAACATTCAGATTTTACATATAGTATTTTATAATAGAAAGGTTACATACAGGTTGGCTAGGAAAGGGTTAAAGCACGCCACAGAGAAGACTTTTCCAAATCAAAAGCAGAGAACAGATATAGACATAATCACTGAATGTGTTCACATAAGACACTGAAAATAAACCCAGTCACAGACATGTCATAGGTCTGTTGAGGCCCAGTGGAGTCAAAATACAGAGTGACTCTAAGGGGAAATGATGGTTGTAGTGAAGAGTTGATTTCAGGCAATGTTGAATCCAAGTGATTTGATTTCTTGGCTTCCTGGCTCTGGATGGATGGCAGACAAATGGAATAGGTCACATCGTGCAAGGGATCAAGGTGAGCTGAAGTCACAGGAACAAAGTACGGAGTTGGACGCCTTTCCATCCTTGATGCATACATGAAATAGCCTGATATCACATCATTGTTCACCTCCCTGTCCCAGTGTTACTACCTCTCCTCTCAGGTGAAGGAATTGACAAAATCATTGAGTCTGGGGCTTTTGATACATTCACGCCTGATGCTTCTGATAAGCTTTGATATATTGCTGATATAATTATTTAATGGCATGAATAGATTATTTATCAGTCCATGCCTCATGGTGTATTGACAGATGGTAGTTGTTTACTTGCATAAATGAGATGTAAAATCGTTCTCTTTTGGCACTTATACTCAAGATGTAGTAGTATAAGTTAAAACAAAATGAAATTTACCAAATAGAGATGGGCAAAACTAGGCACAGCCAAATAGTTTCTGTTCTACCCATCCTAGAGTAACTGAGAACAGGCTGGGTCTAATCTCTTCATATTTCTCCCATTTCTAATCTCCACAATAAATTTCAATAAAATGAATTGGTCTTACTAGGAAATTAGCAAGCCAATTATAACTATTAAAAAGTAAAATGCAATATTATAAATTAAATAAAATTACCATTTTCTTACTCTAGAAACAAGCTATTGTTTATCAGCATGCTAATTAATATTTCTTCCTGTTTTTCCACATGTTGTTAGTGCCCATGTGAGAATAAAGAAGTGCACTTAAGTCAGTGCTGTTTCTTTGGATGATGCCATTGATGCCAAAGCCCATTGAAAACAATAAGATTTTGTCCTTAACAGAAATATCAGACTTAGATTAACTCCACAGGAAAGTAGTTTTTTTTTTTTTTAGAAAAAAAGGGGGGGGAGAAAAAGAAGCAACTTGTTCAAATTATTAAATTACTAAATTATTAAACCACTTCCTTCGGGTTATTTTAAAACATATTAGAAATTTTACTAATAATTTAAGTGAGTTTTGCCCATTATGAGTAATACTTACAATAATGCTGTAATGCATCAAAAGGAGTGATGAATTTTCTGGTTGATATTTGAGTCTCTTCCCACTTTGAAATATTAGTTTATTTTTTGTACATTCGTTTCCTTTAAAATACTATTACTTTAACTCCTCAAAGCCCTATTAGGACATCACAATAACCCAATCCTGAAGACATTCTTTCTTGACTGTCAGATCAGATATGATTACTCTGGAACCCTTCATTTTCAGGCCAGAAGCAAATGTTTCTGTGAGTAGGATGCCAGTCAGAACATTTCCTGTGATCTAACTAATCAGGACTGAAGGGTGAGCTTGCTGGAGGAAAGAAAAAATATTCAGAGACCTTTTCTTCCAAAGGTCTAGAGTCTGGGATTTGAAATTGCTCTTCTAAAGCTCTATCATCTCACCCAAAAGTAAAACAAAAACATATCAAACAAAATGAAAAATATATCAAGAGTCTAACAAATTACATCGCTCACCTATACATTTGGACTTTAGAATTTGACACATTCCATTGTTTTTCCTCTTTAGGAAAGTTCTTATTTTCTCTGCCTCAGCATTCTAAATTGAAATTTGCCTTTCAGGGTTGCCATGAAAATTAAATACAGTGAGATTTTTGAAAGTGCCTAGCATACACAAACTCTCAAAAAAGTAGTTTATAAAATCATTGTTGCTCTTTTGCATCCATGTTGGGATATCAAAAAATAAAAACTATAGTTCTTAACAACTCTTGGCACAGCAACATTCATCTTTAGAATATTATGATTCAATATTTGGTACAAATGTCACAAACCTCTTAATCTATGTAGGAAGGGGAGAACACTTTAATTTAGAGAAATGAGCTTAATATTATAAATTTAAAAAAAAATCTTCACACTTCTATCAGGCCTGCATTGTGAGACAGTACTTACGAATCCCTAGATCCCAAATTCTAATAGGATTCATTTGAACTTTAATCACTTTATCTTGGGTCCTTGTAGATTCCATTTGAGCAATGAAATAGTTTAGAGAATCCTCATCCTGGCTAATTGAAATTGTTACCTATGACGTATAACATGAGTTATTGATGACCAATCAATGCCCATACTAAAGAGAACAAATGCAATGGTAAGTACCATTTACTGTAGCATCCTTTCTGTTCTTTATGGTCTCATCCTTGTTGTTTTCCTCCTACTACTACCACCTAGACTCCTGCCCAATGTGATCCTCATCGATATTTCCTCCTCTTCATCGGCTTCTTACCACTCACACTCAACTTGTCCTTCTCCTCTTTTCCCTTCTCCTGCTCTTTTTCCCCTTCCTTGATAGACTTTTCAACACTTATTACTGGGCAACTAGGATTTGCATTTTTTCCTCATGAGGCCATCTTCATTTGGTTTAAACAAATTGACCTCTTCTTTGACCTCTTTGACATTCTCTTCCTTATTATCATCCTTCTCAAAATCCTTGTTCTCCTTTTTGTTCTCCCCCCCCCCATTCTCCTCTTCATCCTCATCTCCCTTGATGTCTTGCTAGGCTACCTTGACTTCTCTTCATCCTCCTCCGTTAAAACCTTCTCTTTCTTTTGCCCATCCTCATTCATCTGCCTTTAAACTTATACTATTCAAAGATATTCACATCAACAGAAGCAAGGATAAGAACCACATGGTTATCTCACTAGATGCAGAAAAAGTATTTGACAAGATGCAACACCACTTTATGATGAAGGTTCCGGAAAAATTGGGAATCCAGCGAACATTCCTCAATACAATAAATACTGTATATGACAAATCTACAGCCAGCATTATACTTAATGGTGAAAAACTACAGCCATTTCCTCTTAACTCAGGAATGAGACAAGGATGTCCACATTATCCACTTCTCTTCAATTTAGTATTAGAATGCCTAGCTACAGCAATAAGACAAGATACAAACATAAAAGAGATCCAATTAGGGAAAGATGAAGTAAAACACTCCCTCTTTGCAGATGACATGATCTTGTATTTAAAGAGTCCTACGGACTCCACTCCCAAATTACTCAAGTTGATTCAAAACACTGACAAAGAAGCAGGTTATAAAATTAATCCTCAAAAATCAATGGCTTTTCTGTATGCCAACAATGAGAACAGAGTGGCAGAAATCAGGAAAACAACTCCATTCATAATAGCCTCACAAGAAACGTAGGAATTAACCAAAGAAGTGAAGGACCTCTATGATGGAAACCTGAAAAAGGAAATAAAAACAGAACGTAGAAAGTGGAAAAACCACCCATGCTCCTGGATTGGAAGGATCAACATTGTGAAAATGGCAAAACTTCCCAAGGCTATCTACAAACTCAATGTGATACCTACCTATCAATATTCCAACCTCATTCTTCAAGGAAATAGAAGAGGCAATCCAAAAATTCATATGGAACAATAAAAGACCCCGAATAGCAAAAACGATCCTTAACAGAAAGAACAGTGCTGGAAGAATACCAATACCAAATTACAAACTCTACTACAAAGCCATAGTAGCACAAGAACAGACCTCAGGACCAATGGAATAAGATTGAAAATACAGAAATGCACCCACAGACCTATAGCCATCGAATCTTCAATAAGAGAGCTAAAAACTAGAATGGAAGAAAGACAGCCTCTTCAGTAAATGGTGCTGGCAAAATAGGTTAATCATTTGAAAACTAAAGCACTCTGCACCAGAATCATCTCCAAATGGATCAAAGACCTATGAGTCAAAGCAGACACTCTGAAAACATTACAAGATGGAATAGGAGAAACTCTAAGGCTCCTTGGCACAGGCTGAAATTTTCTTAAAAGAGACCCAGAAATATAACAAATCAAAGAAAGGTTGGACAAATGGGATTGCATGAAATTGCAGAGCTTCTGCATGGCAAAGGACATAGCTAGCAAGATCAATAGAAAGCCCACGGATTGGGAGAAGATCTTCACTAGCCATAAAACAGACAAGGGTCTCATATCTAAAATATACTTGGAACTCAAAAAATTAAATCCCTAACAACAAATTCGCAAAGAAACAACTGCCTAATAGTGGGCTAAAGACTTAAAGAGAAACTTCTCTGAAGAGGAAAGAAGGATGGCCAATAGACACATGAAGAAATGCTCAACCTCTCTAGCCATAAAAGAAATGCAAATGAAAACAACAGAGATTCCACCTCACCCCAGGTAGAATGGCTATAATCAAGAACTTTAATAACAACAGATCCTGGAGGGGATGTGGACAGAAGAGAACCTTACTTCATTGTTGGTGGGAATGTAAACTTGTTCAACCACTTTGGAAAGCAGTATGGAGGTTCCTCAAAAGACTCCTCATAGAGCTCCCCTATGACCCAGCAATCCCACTTTTGGGCATTTACCCAATTGTTTACAAACAAGACCACACTAAAGCTACCAGCACAACTATGTTTATTGTAGTATTATTTACCATAGCTAAGATATGGAACCAACCCAGATGCCCCTCAGTAGATGAATGGATTAAGAAAATGTGGTATATATACACAATGGAATTCTATGCCTCTATGAGAAAGAATGACATTGCCCTATTTGTTAGGAAATGGACAGACTTGGAAAAAATTTTATTAAGTGAAGTAAGCCAGACCTAAAGAAACATAGGTCCCATTGTTTCCCTTATTTGCAGTAACTAGTACATGTCTGAGAAAAGCAGAAATGATCAAATAACGATGTTAGGAAAAATGAAGTCCAAGGTAAAGATGCAAATGTTTTTTTTTCTTGCGATTGCTGCTAACATATTAATAATATGATTTCTTTGTTGCTTTGTATGTCCCTCCCCCACGGTATAACGCCTGTTTTCACTATATATGATGTTGGTATAATTTGTGGAGGGGAAGGGAAAAAACAAGTTGTTTAAATAGGGATACGGGTGGACCCATTACAACAATGAGATATACAAGATGTTATGTCCTAAAACGAACTTTATAACATTGGTATAGGGCAAGGCTGGAGGGGAGAGGCGGAGGGGATGTTAAGGGGAAACAAAGGAGGAGGGATCAATGCTTGATAAGAAATGTACTCATTATCTTGGCAAAAACTCCCATGCTACTGGATTGGAAAGATTAACATCGTGAAAATGGCAACACTTCCCAAGGCTATCTACAAATTTAATGCGATACCTATCAAAATTCCAACCTCATTCTTCAAGGAAATAGAAGAGGCAATCCAAAAATTCATGTGGAACAATAAGAGACCCCAAATAGCAAAAACGCTCTTCAACGGAAAGAATGCTGCTGGAGGAATATCAATACCAAATTTCAAACTCTACTATAAAGCCATAGTAATCAAAACAGCTTGGTACTGGCACAAGAACAGACCTCAGGACCAATGGAATAGAATTGAAAAACCAGAAATTAACCTACAGACCTATAGCCATCTAATCTTCGATAAGGGAGCTAAAAAAAATAGAATGGAAGAAAGACAGCCTCTTCAGTAAATGGTGCTGGCAAAATTGGTTAACTACTTGTAGAAAACTAAAGCTAGATCCTTATATATCACCCTGCACCAGAATCAACTCCAAATGGATCAAAGACCTATGAGTCAAAGCAGATACTCTGAAAACATTACAGGATGGAATAGGAGAAACCCTAGGTCTCCTTGGCACAGGCAGAAATTTTCTTAATAGAGACCGGGAAACACAGCAAATCAAAGAAAGGTTGGACAAATGGGATTGCATGAAGTTGCAGAGCTTTTGCATGGCAAAGGACATAGCTAGCAACATCAATAGAAAGCATACAGATTGGAGAAGATCTTCACTAGCCATATAACGGACAAGGGTCTCATATCTAATATATACTGGTAACTCAAAAAATTAAATCCCCCAACAACAAATCCCCAAAGAAACAACTGCCCAATAAATAAGTGGGCTAAAGACTTAAAGAGAAACTTCTCTGAAGAAGAAAGAAGGATGGCCAATAGACACTTGAAGAAATGCTCAACCTCTCTAGCAAAAGAAATGCAAATCAAAACAACATTGAGATACCACCTCACCCCAGTTTCACCCCAGTTAGAATGGCAAAAATCAAGAGGGGATGTGGACAGAAGGGAACCTTACTTCATTGATGGTGGGAGTGTAAACTTGTTCAACCACTTTGGAAAGTAGTATGGAGGTTCCTCAAAAGACTCCACATACAGCTCCCCTATCACCCAGCAATCCCACTTTTGGGTATTTACCCAAATGTTTACAAATAAGACCACACTAAAGCTACCAGCACAACTATGTTTATTGCAGAATTATTTACCATAGCTAAGATATGGAACCAACCCAGATGCCCCTCAGTAGATGAATGGATCAAGAAAATGTGGTTTATATACACAATGGAATTCTATGCCTCCATCAGAAAGAATGACATTGCCCCATTTGTTAGGAAATGGAAAGACTTGGAAAAAATTATATTAAGTGAAGTAAGCCAGGCCCAAAGAAACATAGGTCCCATTGTTTCCCTTATTTGCAATATCTAGTATATGTGTGAGTCAAGCAGAAAAGGTCAGATAAGGTGATGTTAGGAAAATGAACCCTAAGATATGTATTTAAATCATATATATATATATATATATATATATATATATATATATATATATATATATATATAAAATGTTTCCTTGATCCAGTCATCTAAGAGGGGCATCAGGGTTGGTTCTATATTTTAGCTATCGTGAATAATGCTGCGATAAACATAGTTGTGCTGGTAGCTTTAGTATGGACTTGTTTGTGATCCTTTGGGTAAATGCCAGAAAGTGGGATTGCTGGGTCATAGGGGAGCTCTGTTTACCCATGTGGTACTATACAAGGCAGTGGGCTGAATTATGAAGATACTTAGAAGACTTCAGTATAATAAAGAAGAAATATATAAACATATTTTTCTTAGTAGAGATATACAGTGTGTCCTTTTATATTGGATCTAATTTCTAATTTGTATTTTTTCTAAAGCCTGTATTTAAAAAAAAAAAAAACCAATCAATTCAACTTCGGTTAGAGAAGGGACCCAAGGTGATGTATTCAATCATCCAGAGATTTCTAGCCTCCTGCTCAAAGATTAAAATTGACTGAGCCTGTCAGGCCAACTATTACAGCTGCAAGATACACACTCTAAGGATGTCTCTTGGTGTGCTGAGAAATAACAATTATCAATGACATGATTCCACCCTCAACTAACCCACACCTAGTGAGACTCCTACATAAGCAATATATGAGCAACTTTAACCCATGCCTGAAAGCAGTTTATTCTTTTATTACAGCAAGTCTCTCTGGCTATGCACCCTGAAAAACATAGTAAAGGAGATCCTGAATACAGTGGTTGAATTTAACATTTTGCAACTTGGCTGCACTCTGACTTCTATACTCAGTAATGTCTAATGAAGTTTTTTTGTATATTTTAAAGACAAGTAACCTAAGTAATGAAGAAAAAAGAAGATAGCATTCCAAGAAATTCCAAGAAATGCCTATCCTGGATGGTGTTATCTTGGAAACAAAACTGAAATCCTAAGAGTAGTCAGGAAGCATTTTCTGTAAATTTAGGGTCAGAGAGCAAACATTTTAGGTTTTCCTGGCCATGTTGTCTTGGGCACAGTGACTCAAAATCTATCTTTGTTGCCTAAACACAGTTACATATTATATTTAGATATGTGAATAGCGTATGTTCCATTCTAACTTAATTTACAAACCCTAAAACTTGAATTTTATACTTTTTAGTAGTCATACTATCTTACTTAATCACTTTTCAGGTATTCAAAAATGTGCAAATTATTCTTAGCCCACAAACTGAACAATGAACAAGCAAGATAGACCAGACTTGCTCCACTGCACATCATTTTTTAACATTGGCCAACATGGCTGTCTACAGAAATAGACATCCTTAGTGAGAAGGATAAGTATACACTAGAATTTAGGAATGAAGAACATTACTAGTCACCTTCGGTCTGCAGCATCAAAGTTAATTCACGCTGCAATTCTTCCCTAGACTGTTCTTTTCACTTGCATCAGTTCAAACTCAGATTCCAATCTCTAAGAATCACATTAAATGTCCCCCTTTCTATGTATCTTATTATATATCCCGTATTTTCCAAAGGATGTAGTGTTCAGGTGATATTTAGAAAACAGCTAGCTTCTCATCCCTTTAGAAAAGAAGAACATGTAGATACTAGAGATATCCCAGCCTCCAAGGCAAGGAAAATGGGCTCAGAAAAAGAATCTCTAAAAGGATAGCAAATAGTAGAAACTCAATTAAGGCCAAAGTATCCCAGGGGTATTACAGGTTCAGGAATATTTCAGTAAATATGGAAAGTCAATCTGCAGGGCATGACAGCCCTGTGGGATCTAAACCAAGAACAACTAGGCTCAGCAAACCAAGGCTCCAGCCATAGCACTAAAGCTTTTGTTTCTACTGGACAGTGAAGAGAAATTATAGAGATACTTCAGTCCTGAGAGACCTACATTATGAGGACCAGGGTTCAAAGCAGGATTCCTAGACACACACATGGAAATATGTATAATAATGATAACAATAATAGTAACATAATTAAAAACAACATTAATATAACTCATAAAAATAATAGTAACTGACTTGTGGAACTAAAACTTTTTCATGCAAGTACTTAATATTTAAATTAAAAATAACAATAATATCAATAAATGGCTAATGATCTTGAAGAATTACACCAGCCCAATAGTAAATTAAGTTTTATATGTGCTACTTTACTTAATCCTAAAACAATACTATATATATACATATGCACACACCTATATATGGAACAATACATATACACACATATATTTGTTTGGATGACAGTCAAATTTTCAAAAGAAAAAGTAGAAAATAGTTCTAAATTTGGGAAATATATCAAACAATATAAGCTCTAAGTTTGTAATAATGAATTTGCCATTACAAAGTTAGCGTTAACCTTATAGTCTTTTAAGAGAATGGTAGAAAAAGAATCTAAAAGCCAGTGAGTTGAATGTAAAATAATATTGGAAATATTAAAGAGATAACAGTCTCAGGAAAGTGTCTCAAGAAACACCAGGTCTCTGTTATACCACAGGACAGGGTAATATTCGCTCAAAGTGGACACTGTTTTGTAAAGTAAATACAAAGTCCTTTGTTTTTTTCAACAAAAGTATCTAGAGTATATAGGCTAACTATTCTTCAATGTTTAGGTCTAAATTCAGATACAGTTCCTCCAGTATTTCCAGATGGTATAAGAAGCTACTCTTGCAACAAGCTTCTACTACATTCTGTGAATTGCAATAGCATGCTTTGTATTTGTCGAATTATCTTTACCTTTTGTCTATTTCATGAGTAAAATAGCAATCATTACTTCATAAGGGTTGTTAAAGGAACAGTCCTTATATGACCATATAAGATGATGCTAAGTGAAATGAACCCCAAAATATGGACACAAGAGGTTGTTGTTGGTGGTGGTGGTGGTGGTAGTGGTGGTGGTGTTGTTCTTAATATACTATGTGGTTTTTTTGTTTCTTTTGTGTGTTCTTCCCCCTATGGTATATCCCCTGTTGTCACTGCATTTGATTCTGGTGTCCTGCATCTTGTACATACATTGTTCTAATTTGGCAAGGGGAAAACGGATAACAAAATGCTGAAACAGGGACACGGGATGACCCATTGCAACCATGATACCCACAAGACACTAGGTTGGAAATGAACTTTACAACTTCCTGGGGGGGGGGAAGTAATTGTAGGGGGAGGGAAGGGATAGTAGGAAAAAAACAAAGGCAGGGTAACAATGCTTGAAGAGCAATGAATTCATTACCTTATTTATGTAACTGTAAACCCTCTATACAGCATCTTTACAGTAAAATAAAATTTTTTAAAAGTGCTTGATAAATAAGAAATGTTACAATCCTTGTTATCATGGTATCGCTAGATGAATCTTTATCACCAAAGTAAGAAAAGAAATAGGTTTTTCCCACAATGTTTAGAATAACACCCAGGATTGAATTGTGGTCAAAGCCCTGGGCAAAAGTCAGTGACATCATCTAAATAAATAAAATGAGCACGTTAGTATATGCCTTCGAATTCAGTTATGGGGGAGATTGCAGTAGGATATTTGAGCACTGTCATTCCTGAAGAAAAGTCCCTACCTGAAAAAATAACTAAAGCATACATAGGTTTGGGACCTTGGAACATGATTTATACATTTCTTTTTTTTCTTGTGAAAATACCGTACAGAGGGGTTAAAATTACATGGGCAAGGTAATTAGTGCATTTCTTAGCAAGCATTGCTGCATCCTCCTTTGTTTCCCCTTCCCATCCCTTCCCATCTCCCACCCACCCTCCCTGAGCCCACCCCCCCCCAAGTTGTAAAGTTCATTTATCAACATAACGTCTTGTACATCTCATTGTTGCAATGGGTTTGATGAGTTTGGGACATGATTTAAGTGGTAAACAACCTGCCTAGCAGGACATACATATGTGTGTGTGTATACACATATACACTTATGTATGTATATATGTATGTATACATGCATACATATACCACATACATATACATGTATATATAAACATAAATATATCTCATTTGTAATATTTCAAGATAGTAACAATCTAATGTTATAAAATGCTTAATTACTCTACATTTTTACAATGAAGCATTTAGCAACTGTTTAACTTGACAAGAATTTGCTTATATCATGTTTATTGTAATGAAAGTTTATTCATAAGACAATGGGCTACAGGCATATACAGAGTATAATGCCATTTTTGTTCTTTGAGAAAGTAGATGGTAGTTTGTGAGGCCAAAGCTAGTAGTTTTTCCAAAGTCCTCTATTCTACAAACTATTCATCATCTGCTCCAGTGTTTTCTCTTGAATCTTACAGTTCTCTGTCTATATCACTGTCATCATAATCTTCTTTTAGAACCTACAGAATTTTCCATGTTCACATTCAGGTTTTGACATTTGCCAGTGTTGTCCTTCTGAAGGGCAGGGGCTTTTTAGAGAAATATAAAGTGGTCTTTCTTAATTGCCAGTCTAAACTTGGCGTCGTGCTTTTCAGGCAAGGTCTGAGCTCCTTGGCATCACATGTTGGAACATTAAAGCTGTAATTTCTAACTATATGTCTCTGCAGTTCATTTCTTATGGCCTCTTGTCTCCAGAATTTGACTTCAAGCCAAACTGAACATTTCCTAAGCTTACCACGTTCACTTCTATGCATCGATGCACAAGCAGCTTTATCTACTGAAAGTAAACTTGTCTCTTCATCTGGTTGCTATTCATCTTCTACAGAGATAAAATCATTGCTGCTTAAAATCAAAACCAACAAACATCTCTTCTGTTAATGCAGGCATTCATCTCAGCTATAAACTATAGTTCCACATTTAGAAACAGATATGGGAGAGTGGAAGATTGAAATTTGCAAGGTCTCTGTCAGCTTTCTATGTAGCTAAACAAGAACAAGAGTGAACCAAGCATGTGACACTTAGGTTAAAAACACATTTGTAAGCCTTTTGTAGACAAAAGAATATCACACTTAGAAAAGGATTAAGAGCTACATTTTTGCATAATATCAAGAGCGTATATTTATGCTAAAGCATTAAAGTAGTAGAGATTCAAGGTACTCTTAAGAGACAAATGGAGATGAGCATCTTTACAGAAGGCCAGGGCCCAGGGAGGAGCCCATGCAGTGTGAAATTGCCATAACTGTGCTCATCACAGAAGGCCACCTACCCTAAGCCCTTTTGGCAAGTGAGTACCAGTGTGGTCCTCCAGCTCTTGTGCACACTGCCTACCACCTCACAGTGGCATACTTCCTGCAATGCTTGCCTAAGCCAGAAATGTCTGAGAGCTTTCACCTGCTTCCAAGAAATAGTCTGCAATGACTAATGCAGGGTACAAAAGCCTGCGCTTTGGGGCAGTATCAAGAATAACCATGGCACCACTTTTCTATTCCAAGCTTACATAGGATCCGTTGAACTCACATTTTTATCTGGTGTTCTGTCCCATTAACTTCCAGATTCTGCAAGAGCAATTCTTTCAACTGTCGAAGAATCATTTTCTCAGGTTGTATTCCTAAGGAACAATATAGGAGTTTTGAAGCTATAAATATGCAATAGTAAACTTTAAAACTCAGGGAATCATGTTTTCTCTCCATTTTCTTCCTTATAGCTGGTGTTCTACCACTTGAGTGATACCCACATTAGACAATTTTGACAGTTACTTGGAGATGGAGGCTTGCAGACTTTTCTTCCTGGGCTGGCTTTGAACTTAGAATCTTTTAGATCTCAGCCTTCTGAGTAGTTAGAATTACTCATGAACCACTACTGCCTGGAAAACTTCAATATATTTTTTATTATAGAGAGAAAAAACTCCTCCTCTTGTAAAACTTCCCTCAAAACACATCTTCAAATCAAACATAAGTAGTTTACATCAGTTTGATATAAAGTTGAAGGAAGAAAATAGCTACATGCAATAGGTCAATGAACTTTACAGCTTGGTAGGAAGGGACATTAGGGGGAAAGTGGAAGAAAATGACGGAGGGGGTAACAATGTTTGACAAGAAATGTACCCCTACCTTACATATGTAACTGTAACCCCCTGTACATCAGTTTGACAATCAAATTAAATTAAATATAGGTCATTAAGTGGGGTTAGGGACTCCAGAAAGTACAATGCAAGCAGAACCCAAAAAAGAACGTACTCTTTGTCTGATTTATGTAACTGTAACCCCTTTGTACTGCACCTTTATAATAACCATTTTTAAAAGGCAACAAAAGAAGAAGAACCCAAGATCAACAGGCAACCAATGAGGTATAAGAGTCAGAGTAAACTCAGTGGCTTCCCTGGCCAGTTAGATTCCCCAAAGGAACACTAGTGAGGCTAATTCTCCATTGATCATGGGACTTCATTCACAAATGTGTTATGTATTTGTTTTCTTATTCTAGTCTGGATGTGAGATGTTATTGCAAAATTTCACCTGTGTTTAGAGGTGGAGCTTTAAGAGGTGATTATATCATAATGTCTCTGAACTCATGAACATGTTCCTTCATTGATGGATTTATAATTTAGGGAATTGTTGAATAGACATATTAAGAGGCAGGGCCTACTTGGAGAATATGCTTTGAAGAATTTATCTTCTCTCTCACTCTCACTCTTTCCCTCCATCTCCCTCTTCCTAACTCATTCTCCCTCCATCCTTCCTCTCCCTCTTCATTTTCCCACTGTCCCTCTCCCTTCCCCCTCCTTCTCTTTCTCTGCTTTCTGATTGCCATGTCATGTGATGAGCAGCTTTCCTTCACTATGCCCTTCTGACATGATGGTTGTCATTACAAATGAAAGCATTGGAGGTACTGCATGGTTGACTGAAATTTCAGAAACTATGAGCCACAAATCTTTCCTGAAATTATTTCTCAGGTATTAATCAGAGCAATGAAAACTTATTAATATGCTTGTGCCATTTTGCCACATACACTCATGCTTCCTGGGATTACATTCTGAAGAAATTACTTGAATGCAAGTTTTGTATCCAGATCTGCTTTAGAAGGAACTTAAATTCAGGTAGGAATCAGGCAAATTTTATTTTTTCTTTGAAGATTTCATTTGAATATCACTTTTCTTTTTTTATAGTATTTTTTTTGCTTTTTACATTTTTTAATTGCCACAGTGACATTCAGAGGGGTTACAGTTACATAAGTAAGGTAATAAGTATACTTCCTGTCAAACTTGTTATCTTTTCCCTCATTTTTCTCCTACTTCACCTCTCCTCACCCTCCCCACCCCCAAATTGTAAAGATCATTTCCAACAGATTGTCTTGCATATATTGCTGTTGCATTGGTTCTTTGTCTCACTATTCTCCTTCCCTTCCCTAATTCACATAAATGTATATACAATACCAGGGTGCCAAAATCAAATACAGTGACAACAGGGGATATACCATAGGGGGGAAAACATACAAAAGAAACAAAAAAAATCACATAGTACATAAAAAACAACAACAAAGAAAAACCTCTTGTGTCCATGTAGGTCTCATGGTTTCCCTTATTTGCAATAATTAGTATACATCTAGGATAATCTTAGCAGATGTACAGAATAGCTCAATAGATATGTGCATATGACCATATAATATGATGATGCTAAGCAAAATTAACTCCAAGACATGGATATCACTTTTCTAGGGACCCTTCTCTAGCCCACTCTCACAACCATTTGCATATCTAGACCTATACAGAACTCTCATATATGAGAATAATTGCCAGGAATAGAAATGTTCTCCTAAGGAATGAGTCCCTCCAAGTTAGAAGCAAAGCTTTATATCTCTAAATACACCCTGATGCAAATAGAAATGGCATTAATTTTGATGAATGTATCAGTAAGAATTATTTTTGCTGTTGTATCAGCTCAAACAAGGTAATGGGGGAAAAAAAAGGGGGGAGAATTTGTGGTATCATACAACTGTGCAGTCAGGAGATAGATATTCAAAGCTGAAGTCATGGTACCAAAATCATTTTCTTCATTGTTACTTTTCTGGCTTTGTTTCAGCGATGGTCATTACTCTTCTAAGGTTTATATCCAACAGGAAAACCAAAGACCCTTTACCCCAGCACAAACACAGAAAAAATGTCATGAATCTCATTAACTTTCAGGGAAAGCCCATGATCATCTCCAAACCAATCACAGATGCTATGAGATGCAATGAGTTTGTTGGCTGGGTCATTTGCTTCATTCTTAGCCTGGAAGATAAGCCCTTCTAAGGCAAAGCACTGAAAAAGGAGGGTATATTCTGGAGGGAAATCAGAGATACTAACAAGGGAGCACAAACTATATATTTTTTTAAAAAGCAAATAATAGATTTTACTACAATGAATAAATGATGATGAATAGCATTAATTTAAAACTATTGTATTTTGCTGTGGTCTTTGCAAGTAAATATCACATTTGTGCTTGCATTAAAATTACATCTCATAAAAAATGTCTAAACAAACTAAGAGATCATTTTGATTTAGAAATTTCTCCTATCTTGATTGATGGATACATTTTGTTTCTTCAGTCAAGCTCATTGCTTTAGTTTGCTTGATTAGATAGGGACATTTATTTTAATAAAAACTTGCTTAATGCTTGGAACTGTGGTAACACATTTAAATTTATTTTTAGGGCAAATCTAGGTATAGCCTCCAGGGAATAGATCTGCCCCATTAACTGGAACTCTTATTGACTTCAAATATGGAGAGAGTTGATGTTCTGAGAACAAATGATAATAGGACCTAAAGAACAGGGCACAATTTAATGTTTATAACAAACACAAAAGATTCTTATGTGCAAATGTGTCCAGGAAATTCCAAGACCTTTTCGGTGCCATAGAATGTGGACATAAGCAGGCTATAATTAAAGCATTAAAGAAAGCATTGCATTCAAATTAGAAAATAAAATCTCACTCTCCTTATACTCCCATTGTATAATTTTCCACATTCAAAGTAATTGTAAAACTTAATGGCATTTTCATTTTATGAAATTCTTATGGGCATTGAGTGAAAATGGCAATTAAAAATTGAAGGAGCTATATATAATTAATTTTTTAAAGGGGGCTTACTAAAATATCTCCCCAAAAATATAAGTGTATCTCTTAGCTAGAAAGATGCCTGGTATATTTTAAGCAATTTTTTTCATAAATACATCCCAATGTGTTCAGAAATATATCCCCAAATACCCCTAAGTGAGGGTAATGAAATGAGTTTACTCCCGTCTCGTTCTTCTTCACCCTGAAATGTTGGTGAGCTCTCCCACACATTCCTGGAGCGCAAAGCTGGGTCTGGCACTTTTTGATTCCATATGCTGCTATGCACTAAGAATCAGCAAGGATGAGGGTTTATCATCTCCTGAATAAATTAAGAGTGCGATTTGCCAATATGACTGGGCAATAGTCCAGCTGTCTTGAAAAATTAAGAAAAGGAAGAGAAAGAGGTATTTTTTTTTCTGTCTCAGTGTAGAAAAGGAAGACACAAGTTTAAACTATAATGGAATAGTTTAACATCTCAAAGCCAAAGTACTGCAGTATGTGTAGCTTTGTGGGAGAAAGAAAAAGAGCCTCTTGGCTTACATAGTATGCAAAATTCTGAGGAAATGTCTATACCTTGTCATGGATATTGATTGCCAGATTTTAAACCTAACTCTCATTTTTTTTTGTTTGCTAGTTTGGTGGCGCTGGAGTTTCAACTTAGGGCCTCCTTGCTAAGTTTCTCTACTGCTAAGCCTTCACCTTCATACATTTTCTGTGTTGTTATTGATACTGAGTCTCACTTTCTGCTCAGGCATATGCCTGGAAATCAGTCTGTCTATATTAGGCATTCTGTCCTCCTAGGATGACAAGTGTACACTGGGTTCTTATAAAATTTTCTGCCCAGGCTGACTTGAAAGTGTGATGCTACCAATCTGAGCCTCCAAGTAGCTAGCACTGTAAATGTGAGCTATCCTCACCAAAAAAAACCCCAAATTTATGGATCCTTAAGCAGAGTAGGGTTCAGAAAATAATAAGCAAAAGAGTCTTCAAGATAAATATCATTTCAGTGGCTTTTGTAACCTGACTCATCAAGTCCAGTTAAATGCAAATAAAACTTAGGCAATCTCTCAAATAAAAAGTCAAATACAGCTGCCACAAGGAAAGAAATCTTAAAAAGCTCTAGATGGGGAGCAAGAAGGACCTTCAGACACAGTGAATCAAAGTTGCAGGAACAGATGCACAAACTTCACTTCTGGCTTACTTACTATAATAGTGGGAAAGCAATTTCAATTTTTAATCCTTCATTCATGGACCACAGAATCCTAACTTTGGATGAAACAAATTCAGGGTATATAGTATATCCTGATTGACTTCACTTCAGCCCACAAAGTATTACTTGCCACTTAGTACTATAACTAAGTATTCAGAAATACATTTAGCTCATATATTAAGCCAGATGTCTCAGGATCCTGGAAATATGCAAAGAATATTAACATCTAGAAGTATAGGCCACAGCCAGATTTTATTACATTTAAAATTAGCTCCCATGTCAAAAGTATCAACTACCACAGCACACAATAAGACATCTGAAACATCATGGGTGGTGATCTGAAAGAAGCACTTAGGGCAAGAAAAGCAAATTCACATTCAGAATACCTTTTCCAGCACACATAAGAAAATAAAACTATATTTGATGTCGGTGCCCTGCATCTTGTATATACATTTTTCTAATTTGAGGAGGGGAAGGGAAATAACAAAAATGCTAAAACAAAGATATAGGTTGACCCATTGTAACAATGAGATGTACAAGACACTGTATAGAAAATGAACTTTACAACTTGTGGGGGGGGAAGGGTGAGGTGGAGAGGGAAGGGATGGTAGGGGAAAAACTAAGGAGGAGGTAACAATGTTCCACAGGAAATGTACTCATTACCTTATTCATGTAACTGTAACCCCTATTTTTACAATAAAAACATTTAAAAAAATAAAAGTCACCATCCCTTCCACAATGGCATGATAGAAGCTATTCAATGTAAACAATCTTTTAATAGGTCATGGGCTGGTACCCCCTAGAGAACAATATACTGATGGAAGCAAGCACTGGACTATGTGACTTACGGGGTAGGCACTCAGCAGCACTCCCATCCATCCAAATTTTAGTGAGCAGAAGGTGACTTTCCTGAACTAACTGCCCTTTTATTCATGTACCAAATGACCAAGAACAATGTGGCTGGCAGTGGACAACCACAGAACCAGTGATCTTGACCACGAAGTGTAAATACTTGTATAAGTGATCTTCACTACCCAGGTATGAATACTATAAATACTCTCACATTTTGCCCAATTGTAAATATTCCATTTACCACTTATACAAATTAGTTGGCTTATGTAAATGTAACCCCTCTGTACATCACCTTTACAATAATTTTTAAGAAAATCTTATTTTTTAAGTTATATACTTCTAAACCAAATCATTATTCACTTCAGGTTATACCAGAATATCATGAAAAACTATATGAAAATATGAAATGTTTTTCCTCAACAGATTGGTAAAGTCAAGCTTGCACTAAAAAAGCAGTAAATGTGGATTCAAGATGGGAGATTCTCTCTCTCTCTCTCAACTCTATCTGTCTCTGTCTCTGTCTCTCTGTCTCTGTCTCTGTCTCTCTCTCTCTCTCTCTCTCTCTCTCTCTCTCTCTCTCTCTCTCTCTCACACACACACACACACACACACACACACACACATACATTAAATCAACTAGATACATTTTGAAATTCTGATAACCAAAGAGTCTGCAGAGTAATGACACAATCAGCTAGACCGTTTCCTTTGACTCTGAGGTAGGGTGAGTGAGAAAGATGTACTATTGGCAATGAAAATAGTTAATTTGTCTTAGTGGTCTTTAGTAACGAGAAGTTATTTACATGAACTTAAGTAACAAATATTCACTTAATTAGTAACTGTAAACAAGGACTGTTTTTATATTTTCCAGTGAAGTATCCATATCTGGAATTGCTGCTACCATTGAGGTTAACATCTGATGAAGTCATCCTCCAGCATCTGACTACTGGAGAATTACATTGGGATCAGCATTAGCCTATGCCTGCACCCAGTTCTTATGGCCATTATCCTTCCAAATCAATGCCTTATTTATAATCTAAGAAACCCTGAACATTGATGTTAATCTATAATTCAGCTATCCTTTTGACTTTAAGGTTGATTTTAAGGAATTTTCTGGGAAACATGGTTTACTTTCTCTTAGAGTAAGCATAAAAATTGTCTAATATACTACCCAGACTTTAATCTGGCTATTAAAGTCTAAGTCTGGTCATTGAAATCTGAACTCATTTTCTTTTTCACACTTTTCAATATAATTAACCAATACTTAATAATTTATAAAGTTTGTGTTAGATTGCAGATGTGTCATAAATGATAAAAATTACATTTTTTACCCATTACATGCCATGGCTCACCAATATTCATTTTATTACTGCCAACAAAGCCTTTAAATCTAATCAGATCAAATAGCAAATCATAAATTATCATCTTTAATGTTCTCTTATCTAGAAAAAAATTCTACTACCAATATTGATAGCAATTAAAGCTAATTGTGAAAATAAAGCTTCTATGAATTTGGAGGATTGAGATAATTGTAGGATGTAGCCCTCACATAGTTACAGAAGTTGGAGAAACAGACCAAATTGGAAGAAGAGAGAATCAGGGAGGAGCATCTTTCTGAAGCACAGTATTAAGTGAGCAAACTGGAATTTTCCAGAGGGTCCTGAAAACTAGTTATATCCAGCTATTTAGAAAATAACCACAAAGAAAATGTAGCAGGATAAAAGAAAGAAATTCTTGAGTCTATATTTATTTTTGAGTCTAGATTCTCCATTGTTCAGAGATGGATTTTGTACAAAATTGGACATCAATAAGAGACCTGAGGACACTTCTACAGTTATCTTTCTCTATGAGTGACCCTGAAGATCCTCAATTCATAATAGCTCCTGCTTTATACCACCACCTTCCAAATACTACAGCATTTTACCTTTTGGCAAAGTCTAACTTGTAGAAAGGATTGCGGGAAATCTACTTCTAGCTTAGCCAAACTGACAAACTCTAAAATACCATCACACAACATGTTTTTCATACTTAAATCTTATTAGATTTAAATCTTATGTCATTGTTATTAAATCATAGGCCTGCTGGTTTTTTAAAAAATGAACCAATGCTGAATAAGAATGGTATTGATTATAATTTTTTGGTTGCAAGAAACAACAATTGACTCTTACTTAAAAAGTTCTCATTGGAATAATATTTTAGGGATGGCATAGACTAGATGAGAATTCTAAAGATGATACATAGGAATAAAAGAGAAGCCAGAAAAAACACTTTTATCCTTCACTGCCTCATCGGGATTTCTGTTCTGGGATGAATGAAATATTTTTTTTCAATTCTGAATAATTTGCTTTAAATTCTCTTTTTGAAAAGGCAGCTTTTTTCTTTCTTTTGTTTGTTTATTCACTCAGATTCTTTTAAAAATTATTTTAAAGTAGTTTTGCAAAGGAGTTTTCATTCAACATATCTGTTTATGTTTCTAGTCAACCTAAGGTCACATGCTCAGTAGCTGAAAATACTAAGAAAGTCATATCTGACAAAAATAGAATGTCAGAACCTTAAGGAAAGCCTTCATTTTCAATAGTAGGAGGACGTCTTGCCTTGTTATATAGTGTCATCTTGCTTGTTATAAATATTGGTGAGGTAATTGTCCATAGGATGTTATAATGATGCCAGGAAGAAGGAAGAGTTATGAACAAACCAAAACTTTATAATTATTATCCCACAAATAAGGGTTTAAGGCTAAATGCAGACCCACTCAAAAATACCACATGCCTATCAGCACCACCTGTCTGTGGAAACAGAAAGGGATAATTATAGTTGGTATGCCACATGCCACTTTTTTCAATCCTGATTTTGACACAAGGTCTTCCATGCATTTCATAGTGGAAGGATGTATGGTTATTTCACAAAGAGAACTCCCAGTGCCTCCTATCCACTATACTCCTAATCCAGGCTCTCACATGCCATTGTGCTCTCTTGTATCAATGTGCAATGAATTAGCTAATAGAGAAAGCAGCCCTTCAGGAACTGGAGGAATTAGAATCAAATGATGTTTTCGTCACATAAAGACTGTGTGTTGGAGAGGTGGGGAGGGAAGGGATGGTAGGGAAAAGCAAAGGAGAAAGTGACAATTCTCGATAGGAAATGTACTCATTACCTTACTCATGTAACTGTAACCCCTCTGTATACTATTTTTACAATAAAAAAGACTGTGAACTTTCCAAATTTACCTAGTTCTTTCAATCACCATTATCCTCAGTTGTTATCTTATAGTCTCAATGAAAGAATAAAAGTTTAAAAGTTAACAAACACCACTATGTAGCCAGAGGAAGCATTCTGTAAATTCTAACTTCTCCTGTATGTGATCCTATAGTTCTTTCCTAAAAACTTCCTTCTGCTACTTTTTTTTCTAATTAATTCTTACACCTTAAAGATACAATTTAAATATTTTCTTTTCCTTTAAATCTTCCAAAAGATATAACACTTCAACTATTATACAGCTTCTTATTTATAGCAATCATTTGAGCATTTGATAATAGATTTATTTTAAAATTTAATTGTGGGCATTTTATCATACTCATGTTCTGAAACTATTGTTATAAACATGTAAACCAGGCATACCACTCCATCTAACTGCCAATACTACTTACCAGGGATTGGCTAGAAATTGATAATGCAAGGATGACTATAAAATGATTATGCCTTAAAGATATCCATGGTTTATCGGGGAAGATAATATGTGGAATTATGTGGTGAAATCCTGTGTGCACAGGAAGTGAAGAGAACAGACAAAACATGTGGTATGAACCATGTTAGGGTAGTGATAGTAAGTTCTTTAGGAAACAATAACACTGAAACTGAACTTTGGAAAATACATGAATTTAGCCAGGAAATAGTGAAAGCCAAGAAATATCAAACCATAAACCAAAAGAAGAGAAAAAAGATTTCTCCTAGGAAGTCTGTAACTTCTCTTAGGAAGTCTAATCCAATATGACTAAAACAACATACGTTGAAAAAGAAACATAGCTTCAGATAAGGTTGGAGATAACAAATAAGGCATAAAGGCATTGCCCATCACCTGTAAAACCTTAGTCTTTATCTAAAATCTGATAGAGAAGTATTGAAGGAATTCAACTAGGAAGAGCTATAGTGGTATCCACAAGAATAACCATGATAATAGCAGTAAACAAATACTGAGAACTATTTATATACAAGGTACTGTGGCACACAGATTATTCATTTGATCTTCAAAACAAAGTTCTAAAAGATAATTTCAATTCACAAATGAGGTTTAGTGAGGTTACATAAGTTGCTAACATTTTAGCTAATAGATGCTGAAACTGGTTGTAAGTCCAGATCTGCCTCATTCAAGATTCTACTGTCATAATCATAATTTCAGATTTCTGAGTTTAAAAGATTTTTTGACAGCAGCATAGAAAAGTGATTGAAGAGAGCCAAGCATAGACTCAAATTTTCATTTTTAATCTATTGAACAAATACCATATTTAAAGATGGAGGTTCATCTATGTAGAGAAGAGGAAATGTTTCTAAGAAGTGTGAGAGAAATTTAATGACCAACTGACTGATGTGGGAAATAAATAAGAGAAATCAAAGGTAATTCTAAGTGACGGAGTTGTTCATATATCTTCAACATAGGATATTTGGAATTGAAGAACTAAGTGATAAAAAAATCTACTTGAAGTACTTTAGTTGTGTTACTTGTAAAAATTCATACAAAACTTTGCATTTAAACATATGTGGCAAGCTTAAAATCTAGCATGCAGATATTGCCACAATGTTGAAATAATCAATAAATAACTCAGCCAGAGAGAACCTACAAAATGAATGGGACCATAAAATAGAACACCAAGATGGAAACATCAGTTCTTCAGTATAGTTTAGGTACTAGATAAAAGGTCAACCAAAAACAAAGGAAGAGGCAACAATGCTCAATAGGAAATGTACTCATTACCTTGCTCATGTCACTGTAACCCCTCTGTACAGCATTTTTACAATAAAAAAATGTACAAAAAAGATGGAGATGAACTTAAATTTGATTCAGAATACAACCAGAAAAGTTTTAAGACAGTAATAAGGAGATGTACCTAATGGGCAGAATTACAAATAATGAAGCAAGATACAGAGAATAAGTATTTAATTCTTTATAGAAAAATCATGGGTGATTTATTCTTTAAAATTGTACTGTAGCTTATTGCCTAAAATAAATCTAGTGTTAAGTCACAAATCAAAATATATTTCTCACAAAATATATCCAAAGATGAGTGATGAATGTACAAAAGCAGGTGCAATGGTATGTACTAAAGAGACACACTGCAATTCATGGCTAAAGGAGAGAGAGAAAGTCTTTTCTCTTACAAACTGAGTAAATGGAAAAGGAGAAAAACAGGTTAAGAAATGGTAGAGGAGAGGGAGTGGATTTTGTGTTTCATTTTTGAAATATTTGAACAAGTTTATAATGATAAAGAATAAAATAAGGACTGTCAGGTACAAAGGTATGGTTATCTGAAAGTCAAGCAAAAGCAGGGACTCTGAAGATATGGATTGTAATGAATTTTATCTGGCTCAAAGTAGGACAACACAAGGTAGAATGGGAGTTATATTACAGTAGTGCTAGCCTCTTTACAAAACCTCCCTTGCATTCTGTCACACTGTAATATGGTCTGAATATTTCTATGAATAGAGTCATAGAGGCACACTTTCCTATGTGCGTGGTTAGACTTTGCAAACATTTAACACCATGCAGAAGGAAAAAGAGGATAGATAGGAAGGAAAGACATTTGGTGCAGCCTGGGTATCAGCCAGTAGGTTACAAAGGAAGCTTAGTAGTTTTCTATCTAATAACCCTTATTTCTTTATAAAGTCTAAGATTAGACCATTCAATAGACATGAGAAAAATACAGCTGAAGACCAGAACTAGAGCAACTAGGGTCAGCATCCAAAGTTGCCTGGTATTTGCCCAACTTTAATACAAAATGTCATGACCTGGGCACCTCTCAGTCTTAAGAAAACCAGTCCACTGATCAGCCTGAATGGCACTGTGTTTGATTACAGTTGTTGAGGAAACTAGAAAAACAAATATAAGAGTTTAACCAAGGCAGGAAATCTTGTCACAATCCCATGCTACATAATAGTCCTTTGATTGAGCAATTACCCATGCTTCAATATCTCCAAAATGGTGGGACAGAAAAGCCAAATACTATTGAATGTTTAATCTCTTAAAACTCTCTACTATTTGTAATTTTTGTACTTCCTGGAAATATAAAGGATAACTGTGAAGAAAGAATTGAAGAGGGAATCCTGATACATTATTGATAAGAATGGAAATTAGCACAACCATTATGGAAACCAATATAATACTTCTGACATAGAATTTCCCCAGGAGGGGCTGGGAAGGTGGCTCAGTGGTAGAGCGCTTGCCTTGCATGCCTGAGGCCCTGGGTTCAATTCCTCAGCACCACATAAGCAAAAAGAAAAAAGCCGGAAGTGGCGCTGTGGCTCAAGTGGTAGAGCGCTAGCCTTGAGCTGAAGAGCTGAGGGACAGCGCCCAGGCCCAGAGTTCAGGCCCCACGACTGGACCAAAAAAAAAAAAAAAAAAAAAGAATTTCCCCAGGATCCAGTAATCCCCTATCCATGTATATATCCAAAAGAAATACCAATGTGTCCATGTTCATTGAAACATAATTATTATTTCTCAAGATATGATATCAATCTAAGTGTCCAGCAGTGGATGAATCCATAAAGAAAATATGGTATATCTACAAGGTCTTAACAGGTTGGGGAGGCTGGGTGCCTTTAGCTCATATCTGTAATCCTAGCTATTCAGGAGGCTGAGACCTAAGGATCAAGGTTCTAAACCAGCCTGGGCAGAAAAGTCCATGAGACTCTTATCTCCTATAAACTACTCAAAAAGCCAGAAGTGATGCTGTAGCTCAGAGTGTTAGAGCGATAGCCTTGAGAAAAAAAATAAATAAAGCTCAGGGATAGTGCCCAGGCCTTGAGTTCAAGCCCCACTACCAACTAAAAAGAGAAAAGGTTGGGGAGGACCCTCTCATTTGTGATGATATGGATGAATCTGGAGGTTATTATACTCATTAACTAAGTCATACACAGAAAAACAAACCCTGCATAATCTCACTTACATGAAGAATCTAAAAATGTAGAACTCATAAAAATAGACAATAGAAGACGTTTCTGGAAAATGGAGAGGTAGGGAGGGGAAGTTTACAGAACTGTTGGCTAAGGAATAAAAACTACCAGTTAGAAGGAATAACTTTTTACATCTACTGCATAGCAGGATGACCACAACCCATGGTAAAGTATTAATTATGATAGATAAGTGAGATGATGGATATGCTAATTAGTTTGTGTTCCACAGTTTATGTATATATTGAAACACCACAATGTATATGATTTTTATTTATCCAACAATGATAACCATTATTTTTAAAGAAGTTTTGAAGTTTAGGTTCCATGAAGAGGGACTGGGGTTATAATTAAGTGGTCTAGTGCTTGCCTAGCATGAATAAGACCCTGGTTTTTTTCCAGCACCACAGGAAAACAAGAACAAAAAACTATCTCCTGCAGAGAAAAGTTCACAAGACTCTGATGCCGTGCATTCTCTAAATCATCAACTTAAATAATCCAAAATGATAAATTATATTTTTCTTTCCACAGAATAACCAGGCAAGACCAACTTTTAAGACAAATATTACCATACTACTTCCAGAAGAAAACAGAAATAAATATTATTATTATTATTTATTATTATTATTATTTTAAACTCAGGATCCAAGAACAGAGGGACCCATTAGCAGAGTTGTATACATTTGAAGATACATGAATCCATCTCTGAATCAGATCAGCTAAAGATCACAGGTCAAGATTTTGAATTCAGGCTATGGATCAGAATTGTTGATGTAGCTTGTTAAAATTCCAGGTGCCAGGCCTACACCAGACTCCCTGCAGAATCTCTGAGGGAGAGGACCAGGAATCAATGCAAGCAGCAGGCTTCCCAGAGAAGGTCTGTATACCATTCTCTTCCACATCCACAGATCTAAAGCAAGACCTGGAACTACACACAACATTTGGAAACTGTAGTCAGAGCTCTAAGAAAAGTTTGTGTCCCTAGAGATATTCTATCTTAAATGAAAAATAAGTTGAAACCTCCTTGTGCTGAATGTGTGATACACTCTTGTTTTCTCCCTAAATCCTGTTTTTGTGGGGTTTTTGCAATATGTTTTCATTTCCTTCTACTTAACTCATCAACGGTATTTTCATTTTTTTATTTTTGTAGCCAAGAATGAAGACTAATTCAATCTGGCTCAAGGAGATGAAGATTTATTTTAGCAATATGTGTAGACCAGATCTGGAACTAGATAACCCCAAGAAACAAAATCTAAAGCGGTTCTGGGAACTAGCCACATAGAATTTCTCTGTAGGGTTTCTCAAGGTCTCTCTCTGGGGAGGAAAGGCAGAGGTGAAGGACTTCTAGCTCCCTCAGAACGGGTCTGAAATTATGCAATGTTAGCTACAGAAGAAGTCAGCTAGTGACATGTGTAATACCTGTACTCATTTCTGAGAGTTTTTTAAAAAATGTAACAGAGAATTATGCCCTCCCTATATGTTTATAAATATTGAAACCAAATCCCATTTACTTTGTTCCCTCCTAAATCCTCCTCAGATTTACTTCATACCAAATACATCATTCAAGCTGGGGCAAGGAGAGCTCTTCTCACAAAGCCTTAATTGTATTTTATTTTCAATTCAAGATATTCACTTAAGCAATTCAGACTTGAGGGCCTGAAACATATACCTAAAAAGACTGTAACTACTTGAATACAAGTTTCTCTACCATTTTCCCATTTTCCCTGTAGGCACATGCCTACAGGCCCTGTGAGAGGTCTGGGCCATACTAGACATGGTTGTAGGATATTAAATATCATAAAGGAGACTCAGAGAGATGAATGGTCCACTGCTTATGAACAAAGGATGAATACAGTCCAGATATTCCTGTATCATATCTCCCTACTTCCAAGTCAGTAAAAACTGACTTGGGGAAAAAAACACATTTATATAAATAACCTAGATCAAATCCTATAATGATTATAGATCCAAGAATAAACAGATTTAGTAGAATTGTCATTCAAAGGCTGAAATATATCTAAAAATAATTTTTTCAGACTGTTAAATCACTGAAAAAGTAGAACTCTAAATAACCTTGATTAGAAATTAATATATAGATCAATTTGCTGTCTTCTTTAAATTGTTGTTTCAACTGAAATTGCTTGCATCTATATTTTTTTACTGGTTCCCACAAATATTCTCAGAAAACCCAACAATATCACCAAGTATAGCCTTCCCTCATGCTTAAAACAAGATATTCTGGGCTTAGCAGTGGAAGGTGGGAATGATAAATGTGGGTCTGCTTCAAGGAACTCACTAGCTGCCAGGAAAACAAACACATAAATGGATACAATTTTTTAAAGTGTGGTGTTAGAGCCCCATTGGTAAGCAAGCGCTACAGATGTCAGAGAACTCCTTGTAAGGTGTGAGACATGAAGCTAAACTCACCATTGCTTCTTGGTGCTCAGTACCTATCCTGCCTTGACAACTTCATGTCTTTAGGGCCATGAACATATCCTAGTAAATGTATACCTAAGGTATGGAACAAACCCAGATGCCCCTCAGTAGATTAATGGATCAAGAAAATGTGGTATATATACACAATGGAATTCTATGCCTCCATCAGAAAGAATGACTTTGCCCCATTTGTTAGGAAATGGACAGACTTGGAAAAAATTTTATTAAGTTAAGTAAGCCAGGCTCAAAGAAACATAGGTCCCATGGTTTCCCTTATTTGCAATAACTAGTATATGTCAGAGTCAAGCAGAAACGATCAGATAAGTTGATGTTCGGTGAAATGAACCCCCAGTATAAGGACTCAAATGTTTTTTTTTCTTGCTTGCTATTGTTTTAAACATATTTATAAGATGATTTCTTTGTTGCTTTGTATGTCCCTCCCCCACGGTATAAAACCCTGTTTTCACTGTATTTGATGTTAGTATACTTTGTGGAGAGGACGGGAAAAAACAAATTGTTTAAATAGGGATACAGGTAGACTCATTGCAACAATGAGATACACAAGATGTTATGTCGAAAAAGGAACTTTGCAACTTTGGCACTGGGGGCGGGGTGGAAAGAGGGCAGGGAGATGGGAAGGGATGGGAAGGAGAAACAAAGGAGGAGGCAACAATGCTTGATAAGAAATGTACTCATTACCTTGCTCATGTAATTGTAACCCCTCTGTACGGTATTTTCACAATTAAAAAATTGTCTGGTAAATTTGTCTTGACTTCATAATCTTCTATAAGATTATGGAAGATTATAATCTTCTATAAGATTAGGAACCCCAAGTTGAAATTAAAAAGCATTGTTTCTGACTCAACTACAAGAACAGCTTCCTGCTAATTTTCATTGTATATATTATTTCCACATGACACCAAGAGTAACAAAATTAAATCACACTACCTCACTGCTTAATTCTTCATGATCCCCAATCAAGTTGCAATAGCATACTAACAGCTGCTTTCTGTCTACTCCCTGTCCTTTCACTAGTTGATTGTTTTCTCCATAAAGGCCCAGACCAAGTCTATCTTACTTATTAATGCACACTCAGCACCTAGTAGAGTACAGCCTCAGACCTAGGGGAATATTCACTCTGCATTTGTTACATGAGTATGAATGGGTACTTGCACTCTGTAATTTAGCATACAGAAATCAGTCCCTACTATTAACTTCAGTTCTATTCGCACATCTCTTTCATCAGAAAGCCATCTAGCCAACCACTAGTTTTCCTTAGAGTTAAGGCCAGTGCAAAATTCCTCTTTCTGCATGAATCCTTCCCAGGAACCGGACTGGTCATACTATATCACACTCCACCATAGAACCAGGTTTTACAATCACTGATGGTAGCTGTTCCATGAAAGTAGTGAATAAGTCAATTAATTAATAACATATTCATTCAAAGCAGCTTCTGAGTAGTAGAATTTCACACTGGAACCTGGATGAGGCTTCAGAATATTTTGTGTCTTTTTTTTTCTTTCTTTTATTTTAGGTCTGAGAGCAGAACTCCAACTCAGTATCTGCCTCTCTCACTCAGTGGTTAGCGCTCTACCAACTGAGTGGCACCTCCAATCCCTTGTGTCAGTTCTTAATGGAGCTTTTCTTTGGCCTTTCCTACCTTTAGATTCACTTGCCATGTTGTTCTGGCATTATGGCCTTTCTCAGTGAAGCTGTCAAAGCCCAGCTGGGCAGTGAACAAGATGTCCTTGTTGCTGTAGCACCTTGTCAACAGTGACTCTCCTTGTACATGCCATAAAAACAAGGTACAGTATTCTTTGGAGAGGACTGTACAGAGATTATTATGAAGCAATGATTCATAAGAAGAGTTTCTGCAATATTTGTGAACAGCCCAAGACAGATAAGATTGTTTGAATTTCTCTGACCACTTCCACATGGTTTTCTTATCCCATAAAAGCTAAGTACAAACCCAGATTTCAGTACATAAATACTAGACTCAAACCCAGATTTCAGTAATTGGATATGTTGAGATAATAGATTTAAAGCTATTTTTTCTTAGAAACCTCAAAGAAGTACTTTAATTAAAAAGACCTGTGGCAATATTTGCATACATATGTTTTCAATCTAATTCACCTACCACATGCTTTCCATCTTAAAATCTGACTTATACAACTAGGCCTCATGAAATAAAAATGCTAGCTACAGTTATTCCTAGCACAATGAAAATTGTTCAGAGTCAAAAACATTAAAATGAACTTTACATTTTCTGTAGTAGTACTATAAAGAAAAATCTATTGAAAATAGAAATCATTTTAGATACACCTTGTTTAAATGATAAAATTCTAGAAAATTACCCATAGAGCATGATAGCTTTTTATTCTTCCCTACGGAAATCACCTAAGCACCTTCTAATTCTATAAAAATCATGGCTCTTTTATCATTAATGCTTTCCTAAATTATCATAAGCTGTCAAGTGATGCAGCCATTTGTGGTTATTTCATGATTAATACAGAAAATGAGGATGGCTAAGTTTAACATATAGGTGTCAGGCTGGATTATTTAGATGTCACCTAAACAATCTTTCCATAATAGTATCTGATATCACCTCTAAGGAGGAAAGAGGGGGAAAAAAGGAAATAGGACATACCCCCAGGAAACTATCAATAAAGAAAACCTGGTGAAGAACTTGCCCTCCCAACAAATAGGAGCCTGAAATACAACTCTCCTCTCCAGGTTTATTTATATTTTCTAATTTTATAGACAATGGTATGCTACACACATATTTCTTTAAATCTATAACTTATATACATTTGATAGGTACTCCATAATTCTAACAATGAGTTTGAAAAAAATCTGCTGACCTTATAACTTTTTATGGTATGATGAAATGTGATACTTCTCTCTCAATTTTCAGATTAGAGTCCTACATTTCTTGTGGATCATCTTTCAGAATCTTTTAGAGTCTCCATCTACTTGCTCATTTATTTTGTCCTCCCCTTGAACTTTCATAGCTCTTTCAATGCATCAAAGCAAGATGGCTCCTACTATTTCAGTTCTAAATTTGTTAACATGACATCACTTTAAGATTTATTCACTTTCCAACAGATAACGAAATTAATGGAATATCACATCATATCTTAGAAATTTGCAAATTAAAAATAACCTAAGATTCGTTTTGTATCTGTGTAGGCTCCTTGTTTCTAGCCAATAGTCTTGTCCCCTCTCAGAATGTCAAAAAGATATGTCTGCCTGAAAAACAAACAAACGTATTTACTTCTATGTCAAACATTATGCCTGGAAGTCCCAATGTTATAACTACGTAAGTAGTTATCACATCTGAGTGAGAAAGACTGATTATATATCATGCTCTGATTACAGGATAATACATTCCTCAGCCTGGAGAAATTGATGTGTCAGGCAGTCAGAATTTGATGGAGCTTGAGTATGATGAGTCTAGTCCTCCAAATCTTATCCAGAGGAACTTGCAGCAAGCCACCATTTGCATGCTCTATATGCCAGACAGCAGCAAAACAAACCTTGCTTTCCCATGGTCAGACAGCATTGGTGGAGATCAGCCAAGTCCCAACTAAGAGCAAAGATGGAAAGTCATGACCCTTTCTGGGGAAGATCAAAATCAGACTCTACAGAAGAGGCACACGTACTTAAACCTTCAGCCTAGTATAGGTGGAAAAAAAGTACTTCCAGAAGCTACAAAGTTATTAAATAAAAGCCCAGTGCCTAGGGGTAAGTGAGCTCCCTATGAGTCATTGACCAGAGAAGCCTGGAGCTCCTATCGCAATCAACTAGAGAGGCCATTGCCACTTCAGATGGTTGCAGGACAGAAATAAATGGTAAATCCTTATTAGTGAAGACACCATGGGCTCTGATTACAGAACACAGAAAATTCAAGCTGGGACTGAACTGGGAGTTTTGCCTACAAATGCTTCATTATTTGTATCTTTGAAGGGCTCCGGGGTGGGGGGGTGGGAAGGGAGATGGGAAGGGATGGGAAGGGAAAACAAAGGAGAAGGCAACAATGCTTGATAAGAAATGTACTCATTACCTTGCTCATGTAATTCTAACCCCCCTGTGCGTTATGTTCAAAATAAAAAAAAAGAATTATCCATGGCCTTGCTTTAATATGGGGCCCATATGTGATACCTATTAGCAAGACCTGCAGGATGGGCCCATTGGTACCAAAGTGACACAATAGTATCAGGGCCAACCAACCGCATTCCAATGGGTACTTAGTCCTACTCCACAGAAGGAGATCTATGCTTGGTACTATATGCCTAGATAGAAACCTGTGTCTGGGAAGAACACAGGTCCCAGTTGCAAAACCATGGCCACTGTTTTGTTAAATAGATGTGATGTACCAGTGAAAATGTTGAACCTGCAGTCATCACTGCTTCTTCAGTATTAGGTGGTAATGGAGGTATAGATTTGTATCAATTCTGTCACACAAAATATGAGTTTCATAGGTAGTTAGCTAAAAACTCTCCATTTTTTTATCCAAAACCCTTTAAGTCAACCGTATGAATTCCACTTTATTCATCAGGATAGTATAGGTCATTCTCTAGGCTGTCTGTACCATCCTCATTCCAGAAGAATACTAACATCTACCTAAGTATAATCATGCAACAATGTCAACAAGAATCTAGGTTGCTGGGCATGGTTACATCAGCCTGTAATCCCAGTTACTCAAGAAGCAAAGAAGGGAGGATCAAAAGTTGGATAATATAGGGATACAGGTTGGCCCATTGCAACAATGAGATGTACAAGAAGCTATGTTGAAAAACAAACTTTACAATTTAGGCCGGGGGAGGGGGAAAGTGTAGTTGAGGAGGTAGAAGGGAAGGGATGATAAGGGACAAACAAAGGAGGAGGCAATAATGCTTGATAAGAAATGTACTCATTACCTTGCTCATGTAACTGCAACCCCCTGTACAGTATTTTCACAATAAAAAACATTTTAAAAAGGAACAAAAACTATAGTTAAAAAAGTTATAACTCCTGTTTTCACTCTATTTGATGTTGGTATAATTTGGGGAGGGGAAGGGAAAAAACAAATCGTTTAAATAGGGATACAGGTGGACCCATTACAACAATGAGATGTACAAGACGTTATGTCGAAAAACGAACTTTACAACTTTGGTGCAGGGTGGGGGATGGGGAGGGGGGTGATGGGAAGGGATGTAAAGGGTAAACAAAGGAGGAGACAACAATGCTTGTTAAGAAATGTACTCAATACCTTTCTCATGTAATTGTAACCCCTCTGTACAGTATTTTCACAATAAAAAAAAACATGTAAAAAAGAAAAAGGTTGGAGCCAACTCAGGCAATGTAAAGTAAGCTCTGTCTCAGAAATGAAAGAAGGAAGAGAAAAAGAGGGAGAGAAGGAGGGAGGAAGAGAAAGGAAGGAAGGAAGGAGAGAGGGAGGGAGGGAAGGAAGGAGAAGAAAGGATGGAAGAAACAAATGAAGGAAGAAAAGAGAAAGGAAAGGAAGGAAGGAAGGAAGGAAGGAAGGAAGGAAGGAAGAAAGGAAGGAAGAAAGAAAGGAAGTCCAAAGTTTAAAGAAATAAATACAAAGGTAGGTCTAGGTAGGACTTTTTAGTAGGTCAATTATAGTCATGTACAACCATGCAGCAAAATGACCATAAATATGGCAGCCAGAAGTGGTTATAGTAGCTTATATTAATAATTTTTAAATATCCTCAAAAATGTACACCCAATTCAAATGGAATAGTTCTTTTTTATTTTTTGTTTTTATTGTTGGTTTTTTTTTGGTCGGTCGTGGGGCTTGAACTCTGGGCTAGGGGGCTGTCCCTGTGTCTTCAGCTCAAGGCAAGCGCTCTACCGCTTGAGCTACAGCACCACTTCCGGTTCTCTAGCGGTTTATTGGAGATAAGAGTCTCACAATCTTTCCTGCCTGGGCTGACTTTGAACCGCCATCCTGAGATCTCAGCCTCCTGAGTAGCTAGGATTACAGGTGTGAGCCACCAGTGCCCAGCTATTTTATTTTTATTGTATTGTAAAGATGCTCTACAGAAGAGTTACCTTTATATTAGTAAGCTAATGAGTACATTTCTTGTCGAACATTGTTACCCACTCCTTTGTTTTTCTCCACTATCCCTTCCCTCCTCCACTCCTTTCCCCTTCCCCTGAAGTTGTAAAGTTCATTTTCAACATAGTGTCTTATGAGTATCTTTGTTGCAATGGGTCATCCTTTGTCCTTGTTTCAGCAAATCAGATAAATGTATATACAAGGCCCAGGGTATCAGAATCAAAGACAGTGATTGCCAGAGATAAGCCAATGGAAAAAGAAAAATGAGATAAAGTAAGAAGAAAGAACTAGATGCAGTGCATTGGTGACAAAAGGTCAACAACAACAAAAAAAAGACCTATTGTTTCCATGTCTTGGAGTTCTTTTGAATGAGCAAAATTTTGTATGGTACATGCACATAACTATTGAGTAATTATGATCCTCTGCCAGGACTATCCTAGGGATATAATAATTATTGCAAATGAGGGAAACCATAGAGCTTATGTTTCTTTGGGTCTTGCTTACTTCACTTAATAGAATTTTTTCCAAGACTTTTCATTTCTTTCTAAAAGGAGCAATGTTTCTGATAGAAGCATAAAATTCCATTGTGTATATATACCACATTTTCTTGATCCATTCAACTATTGAGGGGCATCTGGGTTGGTTCCATATCTTAGCTATGGTGAATAATGCTGCAATAAACATAGTTGTGCTGATAGCTTTAGTATGGCCTTGCTTGTGATCATTTGGATAAAGGCCCAAGAGTGGGATTGATGGATGGTAGTTCTATGTGTAGTTTTTTGAGGAACCTCCACACTGCTTTCCAGAGTGGCTGAACCACCTTACACTCCCACCAATAGTGTAGTAGCGTCCCCTTTGGCTACATCCCCACCAGCATCTGTTATTATTTGTTTTCTTAAAAATGGCCTTTCTAACTGGGTGAGGTGGTATTTCAATGTGGTTTTGATTTGCATTTATTTCACTTATAGCCAGCAATGTTGAGCATTTCTTCATGTGTCTATTGGCCATTCTTGTTTCCTCTCCAGAGAAGTCTCTTTTTAATTCTTTAGCACACTTATTAATGGGGTGGTTGTTTATTTGGGAATTTGTTACTGGGGACGTTAATTTTTTGAGCTACAGGTATACTTTTGATATGAGGCTCTTGTCTGTTGTTTGTCTAGTGAAGATCTTTCTCCCAATCTGTGGGCTTTCTATTGATCTTACTAGCTATGTCCTTTGCCATGAAGAAGCTCTGAAGTTTAATGCAATCCCATTTGTCCAGCCTTTCTTTGATTGGTTGTGTTTCTGGATCTTTATTTAGGAAGTTTCAATCTGTGCCGAGGAGCCCTAGTGTATCTCCTGTCTCTTCCTGTAATATTTGTATGGTCTCTGCTTTTTCCTCAAAGTCTTTGTTACATCAAATGGAATAGTTCTTAAATTCAAATTACAATTTGTAAATAAAACATTAACTACAAGTAGCTACATAAACACAAACTGTGGTGCATTTAAATATTGACAGCAAGATATCATTAAAATATTGGCCAGGTGTATGATTAATTTAAAGAATATACAAATGGCGGCAGGGATGGTGGCTCAGCAGTAGAGTGCTTGTCTCTCATGCATAAAGCCCTGGGTTCAATTCCTCAGCACCACATAAACAGAAAAGGCTGGAAATGTCACTGTGGCTCAAGTGGTAGAGTGCTAGCCTTGAGCTAAAGAGCTCAGGGACAGCGCCCAGGCCTAGAGTTCAAGCCCCACAATAGACCAAATAGATAATAATAATAATAATAATAATAATATACAAATGAATCCTTATGAAAAATATTAGTGGAAAACTCAGACTTATTGCTAAACAAATACATGCAAATTAAGATATGAATCGATGGCATTTGCACTTATCAAAATGACAAGGAACTTCTAAATATTATCTTAAATGCCATACTACAACTAGTAGAAGTATAAAATGACAAACTCCCAGAGAAATACTGTGTGATGATTTGACGAAAATGTGCAGAAGCATGATTGCCTCAGAGAAGAGACTTTTCCAGAAATCTATCTTCGGGAAATAATCAAAGATTCAGAGAAGAATTTTTACCATAATTATTTATAAAAATAATAGATGTATAGAGAGATAATAAACAGATACAGATAGAGAAAATGATTAAACACAAATTATGGATGATATACAAAACAAACATTTATGAAACTATCAGAATCATTTTGTAAGTTGTATATTGGAATGTATCTCAACATTTCCTACATCTCCTGATCCAAGAGGCAATCTTTTTCCTTTTTTCTTTGGTGGTATTGGGATTTGAAATCAGAGCTTTGTTTTTCCTCTACGCCACTTGAATATATCTCCGGCATTTTTGCTTTAGTTTACTTTCCAGATAGAATCATTTGACTTTTACTTCAACCTTTCAAGTAACTGTGTTACAAAGGTGTACTACCATGTCCAGCTTATTTTCTGAGATAAGATCTCACTAACAACTTTTTTCATTGATCTGGACCCAAACTGTTGTTTTCTCATCCCACCTCCTATATAGCTAGGATTACAGGCACATACCACTGTGTCTGTCCTTTCTGAGACAGTCTTTTATCCCATGCCAGTTCTATTGGAAGTTCACAGGTCAAGAAGTGTGTAAAGATTTTAGATAAGTTTTAAATGACTATAGTAGTCCTTTATTTCCATAGTTTTATAGATAAGTAAGGATTAATAGCTTCTCCACAAGACTGTATACAAACCCAAGACAGAAGATTGCTTTCCCGGGCTGGGAATATGGCTTACTGGTAGAGTGCTTGCCTCTCATGCCATGAAGCCTTGGGTTCTATTCCTTAGTACCACATACACAGGAAAAGCCGAAAGTGGCACTGAGGCTCAAGTGGTAGAGCGCTAGCCTCGAGCAAAAGAAATTCAAGGTTAGTGTCCAGGCCCTGAGTTCAAGCCCCAGGACTGGCAAAAAATAAGAAGATTGCTTTTCCATCAACATATGGTCTATGCACAAGAGTTCAAGGCTTGAGTCATAGCAAAACTTTCATAGAACACATGTTTTGTGTAGCTTTAATATTACAATGTGCTTAAAACTTTTGAATTATGGAACTGTCTTCTTTACTTGTAGCCAAACTAGAAAAAAACCCTAATTTTCTATAACAAGGAATCTACCATTTTATGGCTTTATAAAAATTCAGTTGTCAACAAATTTTCCATCAAAAGCTCTCCTTAACATTCTCATTTCATTTCTAAATAAATCAGCACAGTATTATATTCCAAATGAAAAGCAGATTGAACATGCAATAAATTCCTCCTTTTATAACAATGTTCTATGGTGCTGTATTTATCAGTACCACTGAGATACTGTAAACCTTTTCTGTAAGATCAAAATATAGAAGATATGACCATATAAAAGTTCTTCTCCTTTATTTAGCATAAAAGAGAAATTTTATGATATTTTAAAAGTAAAGAAAATAGAACAGATAACTAGTGAACTATTTAAGAAAAATTTCCATTCTTTTGTCTCCTTAAAACCAAAAGGAAGAAGAAAAAAGGAGGAAAACAACAAAATGAAATTCTAGCTAGATTAAAGATATAAGTTGCAAAAATAAAACAAAATATAAACAATTGACATTTTTATAATCTTGAAGTAGAAACTCCTGGGTTGATTCTCACTCCCAAGCCATGGAGAAATTGTTGAGACTGAGTGTGTATCATACCCTGAAAGCCCCAACACTCAGGAAGTGAATACAGGAAACTTTTGTATACTGCCTGCATTATACAATTTTATACTGCCTGTAGTATAAATCTAGATACAATCTCAAAACTCAGCTCCTCCAAGAGAAAAAAAAGTAAAGAAGACAAAGGAATAATACCTATACACATCTGATCATGTAAATTAATATTTTTAAAAATGAACTCAAAGAAATGGAAACCAGAGGGTTTTTTTCCTTTGTTGTTGTTTATGTTTTCTTTTCCTTTTAGCCTATTTACTTGTTTATCTGTCTTTGGGAGGGCAAGGTGAGAACAGAAATGGAGGGACAAAAAGTTGAACAAATGTAGCAATGATACTAGATGCTATGTTGAAAATGAACAGTACAACTTGTGGGTAGGGATAGAGGGAAAAACAGGGAGATACTGCAGAATGGGTAACAATGACTTAAAACAATGTACTTATTACTTTCCTTAGGTAATTTTAACCCCTTGTTCATCACATTTTCAATAAAAATAAAAATAATAGTATAAATAAATAAAATCAATTTTTAAAATACTCATTACCTGACTTATGTAACTGTGACCCCTCTGTACATCACCTTTACAATAATATAAAAAGTTTCACTATAAAAAATAAATTGTACATAACAGCAACACATAAAAGAGGGAAAATATTAAAACACCTATGAAATGTATGACTTTGTAGGTAATTCTTTTAAGAACACTTAAGAGTGGGATTAGGAAAAAGGAGATGAAAGGGGCCAATGTCCATAGTTTACTCCTTCTAAAGTAGGATTTTTACCCTAAAAGTTCTATTCTCCTTTCATTAAGAAAAGAAGAGATAAGGGAAAGAGTTGAAGTATAACAAATGAAATGTTTAAAATACTGTATCAATACTAGATTTTCTGTAAATACCAAGATTACCACAGATTCCCATTCTCAGCCATCTAAAACCTAAGTGTCCCAGCGATTTCTGAGTGCAAGATTCAAACTTAATACAATGACTTTACAATCTGGTATCATTGCTATTCGTCAGTTATCAAATGCATGCTGTTTAAAAATTTTTTAGACTGTGAGCCAAACATTTAACTAACTTCTTATAATAAAGTTGATCATGAATCTCTGTCATGAACACACATCAGCATAAACTATAAATATTAAGATTTTTATACAGTAAGCTTCCTTCAATCTACATAAAGTGACAATTGTTTATTTTTGATATAGCTAGCAATAATCTCAGATCACACTCCTAAGAAAAACAATCAGATTCTAAACTTTAGAATCATTATTGAAGAAATGACATTAAATTTTGTGGACATTAAATTTTATGTAGAACTAAAGGATTTGGAATTTCAGATTATAGCCCAAATTTTGTAATCAGAGCATATGTCAATTACCATGTCTGGGTATGTGAAAATATAAATAAATGATCTCGGTTATAAAAAAGCATTCTTTAAAAAAAATTCCTCCCCTATTCACTTACTTTTCCTACTTTTCTTATAAATGTACAATGATCAAGCTTTTATAATGAACAAGGAAAAATGAAACACATATCTTTCCAAATGATTTCTCTAGTTTGTGTTTATATAAAAAAAGGAAATCTCATTTGATTGATGCATATAGAATCATACATTTTATTATGTCCTATCACTACATGAGGTCTTAGAAAACTCAGTTTCTGTGGCCTTGCAGCAATGTTTATTTCTTCTTAGATTAAATATGTATTTTAATTTTCACCTTTAAAAGGGATACCTCTTGAACAAGATAGAAATAAGAGGAAAGTTGAAGACTGGTTTAGCTATTTACATGAATCAAACTTAAAAGACTAGTTTTACACTACTGCTATTACATCACAAAAGTATAACTACATTGCAAAACAGTTCCAAATCCACATGGCTTTATTAACTTCAATGACAATGATCTAGGATTTGTACTTCTTTTCTAGAAGTAAAGGTAAAACTGCTTGTTAACTAGCTCACTGCTATATTTTCTTAAAAGTTTATGAGTTTAATTTTCTCTCAAATATATGCTCCCATAATTAGTAGAAGATAATATTTTTCTTTTTTAGAAGATAATATTTTTCAATTACTAATATTCATATTAAATGATGAAATGGCATTATAAACATGATACCTCCTGAAACAAAAAGCTGTAGTTAGGATGGTTTATAGCCATTCTGTTGGAAAGTGTCGAAGAATGTAGCAGACATTTTCTTAGAATGCTTGCTCAAAATTCAACTGGAAAAATATGACTAAATATTTTCTCTTAGAGACCATACAATATGTTGTTTTTTTAATTGTACTGTTTGTTTTATTCTTTTTTTCAATTTCATTGATTTCCAACATTATTTTTGTTTCTTTTCCAAAAGAACATATTTCTTTCTTTTTTATTAATATATATTTTTATTGCAAAGATAGTGTACAGAAGGGTTACAGTTACATGAGCAAGGGAATGAGTCCATTTCCTATCGAACATTGTGATCCCCTCCTTTATTTTTCCCCTACCATCCCTTTCTTCTCTCCTCACTCCCTGCAAAGTTGTAAAGTTCATTTTCAACATGGTGTCTTGTACAGGATGGGTCATCCTGTACAAATCAGAAAAACGATTCATTGTAATTTTTCATGCCACATGAGTGTGACACTGGAGTTCCTGAAAAAGGATTACTGGTATTCAAACGACAGTGGAGATTTTATAGAACCTAAGAGCAATTGAAACAGAGTTTGAAAAAGATGTGACATTGTGGTACATTCATATTTCGGGTTCAAAGTAAATTACCTACACTAAATTAAAATGTAATATGATCATCAACTTGGGTTTTTGAGACAAATAATACTATAACATCACCTTGACATAGGGAATATACTCCAAACAGATTGTGAAGATATCTTTTACCTTTTAACTATGGACTACTGTCCTAGGGCTACTGTTACAAAGTTCCTCAAACCGGATACCTTAACACCAGTCTCTCACTTCACAGTTCTGGGAGGCCAGCAAGCCTGTACTGCCTCTGATATCTGGAGGACAGAATGTTCCCTTGCCTCTGACCAGCTTTTAGTGGCTTCCCAGCAATCCATGGCTTCAGACTAAAGCACTTCCTTCATCATCATCACTGAATGTTCCTTTGCATATAAGACATCAGGCATAGTAGACTACAGTCTATACTAGATGAGAGACCCCACTTGAACTTGCTTGTATTTGTGAAGACTCGATTCTAAAATAAAATTATGCTCACATACACCTTGGTTTAGATTTCACCCTATATTTTGTAGGGGAGGTATATAATTCAAATGTAAGAAACTGCTCATCAAATACACTTATACTTAATAATAGTTTTTCTCTTGCATCTGCTACTTTTGTTTGCTTGTTTTGTGCAAATACTGGGGCTTGAACTTTGGCCACTGTCCCTAAGCATTTTTTTCCCAATTTGTTATTTTTTTCTCCTCAAGGCCAGCTCTCTACTACTTTAGCCAAAGCTCCACTTCTGGCTGTTTTTGGTAGGTTATTAGAGATAAGAATCTCATAGACTTTCCTGCCCAGGCTAGTTTTAGAACTGTGATCCTCAGAACTCAACCTCCTGAGTAGCTAAGATTACAGGTGCAAGCCACCAGCATCCAGTGCTTCTGTTCTTTTAATGCAAACAAAAATTAATGTTCTAAGTGAAAAATATGTGTGTTTGATATTAGGATGAACATATCAGTAAGTAATATATTCTAGGTTTTTAAAATCAAAATCAATATATCATTTCTGATGGTTAACTAATAGAAATCATGTCTTCTGGTTAAATTCACTTAAATGTTGAAGATTCTTGATGTACACTATTTTTCACTATATGGCTGTTGGAATACTAGGCTAAGTTTGTGTAATAGTGGTAGAGTATGATTCTTTACATTACTATAATATACTAAACATAATAATGATATTTCAGTAGAAAAAATTTTAAGCAGAGAACCACTTTTTATTTTGTTATCCAAGCCATCACATACAAAATGCTTAATAAAATGTCTAGCAGCATTCCTGTCATGAAGTCAGCCCACAACATATGTTAAATATCACTTTTCCTTTCCTTGCAAATAAATTCTTTTCAAGTCATTTTAGTTGTTGTTACAGGGACAGAATTTTAAATTGACTTATGTTGGAAGTGATTCATTCTTCTTTTATCAAAGTCTCTCCTGTGAACTTTTATAGCTACTTATATTCAAAATATACAGCATTTTAAGTTGTTCTCTTGCTTGGAAATAGAGAGAGAGAGACAATGCAGAGCTCACATGCTCACTAATGACCAGACATTTGGAGACACTTGGAAACAAAGCTGTTAAATTTTTTGAAATTAAAATGCATAAAAGAACACAATCATTTCCAACTGCCTACATTGTATAAGATAGATGTCTGCTATGCCAGTGCCAATAGACATTCATTTGACAGGCTTCAGCATCAACTGCTCTAAAGCTACTTCCTAAAGTGTTCCATAATGCTAAAGTTCTATCATAATATGATACTATTAAAATATAGAGGTTCCAGGGAAAGAAACCTAAGCATCTCTCCAAAGTCAATTTCCATTAGACAGCTATTCCAGAAACCATTATACATTTTCTCTAAATAAATGACAACTCTTTAAGGAGAAATTTTTTTTGGTGGTCGTGGGACTTGAACTCTGGGCCTGAGCACTGTCCCTCAGCTCTTCAGCGAACACTCTACCACTTGAGCTACAGTGCCAGTTCCAAAGGAGAATTTTAAATAATAGAGATACACACACACACACACACACACACACACACACACACACACACACACACACTATAATCCAATCATTTATTAAATTATTACACCTTTCTAAATAGGAACAATACAAAAGAAGGTGGACCAAGCTAGGCCAACAACTACTTATTGCTAATGTTTTTCTGAGTGATGCTGAATTTGCTACTCTCCAATGCTAGTCAGCATTCTGTTTTCAAGCAGCCATGGTTTTTTATTAGGAAGCATCAGATAAAAGTTTACATTATTTCAGGTAATTTCATCTCCAAAATTTCCATGTCATTGCAATTGTACTGATTCCTTATCCATACATTTTACTGGAGGAGTCCAGATACATTTGAAAATGCCTAACAAGACAATATTTATCTGCAAAATAGACAATAGCCCAGCCTAGACTCCATGACATTTTCACAGGGGTTATCTAATGTTTAATGTGGGGGGGGGTCTTTTGATCAATGTATGCTTATTGAGCATATGGGATTAATCACACATTATGCTCCAGGCTGTGGATAAAATATTGGGCAAAGCCCAAGCAGTCTACACTTTAGTGACCTTCAAGTCAGGTGGTGACATTAGATGGTGACATAATAGTATCCAAAATTATAAAACTGAAACTCTGAGAAGTACTGTGAAAGATATGCACACAGAACATGTATGAACGGGAGCTGGCTATTTTTGAGAAAGGCCAGGACATTTCCCAAAGAAAGTGACATTGAAACAAAGACCAAAAGGAGATTTACCCGGCAAGTAAGGAAAAAAGAGTTTTCAGCCACATAGAACAGACTGTAAAGTCAGGAGAAAGCAGGGAAAAAGAATAAGGCAAAACTAGGAAGAGCTTACAGGTACGTAAAACACATGGCGATTACATGGTTAATAATAACAGAGAAGGTTCAGGTCAAAGAACTAAAAAGTTCCCTTTCATGGGTGATGCATGATATGGCCCAGAGATCTGCTTTCTCTTTGCTCATTTTTCTTCATTTCTTTCTTTCTATTTGTTTATTTACTTGCTCACTTACTTATTATGATGGTACTGAGGTTTGAACTCAGGCCTTTGGGGTGGCTAGGCAGGCATTACAATTTTTTTTCAGGTAAGGGGTCGGTTTATTCATCGTTCCTGCTGGCACCAGGCCATCTTGGCCCTCTACATGGTGGGGAAAGGCCTGGGAAAGAGAGCTGGGAGAGCTGGGAAAGAAGAGAAAGGAGCTAGAAAAGAGGGGAAAGAGAGGTGGGAAAAAGAAATCTGGGAAAGAGAGAGAGCTGGGAAAAAGAGAGAAAGGAGCTAGAAAAGAGCTAGAAAAAGAGCTACAATTTTTTTGAGACAAGGTTTTTCTTTCTGCCCAGGTATTTGCTTAGACCACAAACCACCTATTTTTGTCTTTCTATCAAAGCTAGGATAACAGGGATGTAAAACCTCTCCACTGAATATTTGTGAATTTTTCTACGAAGTCTAGCCTCAAACTGAGATCCTCTCAATCTCAGCCTCACAAATAGTTAAGATTACAGGTGTGAACTACTGGCACCCATTGCATTAACTTCTTTACTCATAAACTAGAGGCGCTCTAAAGTACCTCATAGATAGAATGTAAAAGTAAATAAATTATGTGTTGTTTAGGAATAGAAAATATTGTCATATATTGTCACAAAAGTAAAAGTAGAACATCTTTGACAGTTGGAGATAAGAGTTTCATCGAGAGACGCAGCGGACGAGCGGATTCTACTCAACACCAACAAGAACCGACAAGGAGCGAACATCTTCATCCTGCTGTTTGCAGACCAGAGACGACCCAGGATCCAAGACTCGGTGTGAGTACAAGCCCGACATCCTCACTCCTTCTCAGGAAGCAGAGGAGGGAAGGCTACCCCTCCCCCCCCCAGCACCGGTGATCTCCATCTTGGATACCGACAAAGCTTGGAGGAGCTGCTAGCTCCAGCTCAGGCCTTGGAATAAAATGAGTCATTTAGCAGGTCACAAGAACTTAACGGCAAAGTGACCTGCCAGACTCAGCTCCATCCAGGGAAAAGTCACCCAGCTCAGGCGCCAGCCATAGGAGTGCCTTGCCTCACTGGGTAACCAGAGCCAGAGGCTGCCCCTCCCTCTAGCAGCCACCACAATCAATTGAAAAACAGAAACCCTGAGAATGGCTCCAGGCTGGGCACTGTGAGCTTTATCACAAAATAGCCCCAGGGAAAAGCTACTGTTTGTTGAAAGGCCTCAACTCTACCCAGAACCTAGCCCCATCACCACATCCCCCTCTTTTGTGACTCTCAAAGCAGATCACCCTCCCAGAAAACTAACCTGGGAGGGGGATCTCAAAATCTTGGGTAAAGCAGAGCATTTTTCTGCCTCTTCCAACCAACCGACTTAATAAACCAATCAAGCCACAGGACCTCAAGCTGACCAGAGACTCCAACAAGAGACTGGTTAGAGACAAAAGGGAGATACAGGATTCTTCCCACTCCTCGCCCCCCCAAAAAAAAAAATCAAAAGACTTTCTTTTTTCTTTTTTTTTTCTTCTTCTTTTCTTTCTTTGCTTGTTTTTTGTTTTTTGCTACCTTATATATATATATTTTCCCCTTCTAAAACTTTTATTAATCTTTAATTTTTGCCTCTTCTGAAAAAATAATTGTTTTCCAGTAACTTTTTTTTTTCTCATCTTATAATTTTTATTTTAGGAATATGTGAATGAGCGTTTTCCTTTCTTTTCTTGTCTTCTTTCTCTTTTTCTTTCTTTCTTAATTATCTTTTTGTTTTTTGTCTAGCTCTACTGAACTTGTGATCTTTCCTTCTCCCTTTCCCATCCTTAAAGCTTTTCACATCTCCTCTATGTCCCTCCCCTTCTCTGAACATATTCACATTCCTCTCTAAATAGACAGTCTTTTAACTTCTATAATAACAGTAATTTTTACGTTTCTATTTTTTTTCTGGTCTCTCTCTCTCTCTACTTGCATCCTACCCAACCCATTTCCTGCATTGTGATTAGGACATAGTTAACTCTCCCTGTGCCTCCCCACACCAATCTATTCCTATTTTTTACCCACACCTCTCCCTATTCCTAATAATTTCTGGTTTTCCAAATTCTTTTCTGCGGTTCGAAGTACTTTAACATATAGTTGTTTGATGTTGAATAGATGTATCTGTTGAACTAGACTGTATCTGTAGACTATTGACTGTACAAACGCAAACTTTGGTTGATGGTTGCCTTAAGATAGTGTTCTAGCATAAAACTGGTGCAATCTTCATCTCAAATGGGCCGAGTAAGCCGGAAAAACACAAGAAAAATGGCAAATTCGGGTATCTCAATTCCCAATCTTGATAATCAGGGATTAGAACAGATAAAGAATAATCCAGAGGAGAGTTCCCAAATAGCTCTACAAACACTAATAGCAAACATGATAAATGAGAAGTTTGACAATGTACAAAGGACTCTGTATGAGAGTGATAGGGAGAGAGAGGAAGCATCCCAGAAGTTTATACAGGAATATCATAAGCGTGAGGAAGCTACTCAAAAACTGATACAGGATTTGCGTGAACAACTTGAGAATGCTCAAAGAGAAAGGGAGGAATGGCATGAGCAGGCAGAGAACACTCAAAGAGAACTGCAGGATTCCCACGAACAGGAAGAAAGAGAACTGCAAGAATCCCACAGACGGGAAGAAGCTAATCAAAGAGTAATTCAGGAATTGAGAGACCAGGTAGAGAATACACAAAGATCACTAAAGGCATTCATGGAATCCATTAACAAAGAGCTGAAGGAAGTCAGGGAGACCACAAAGGGAATGCTGAATGGAACCCAACAGAAGGAATGGCAGTCCAAAGAAACCATAACCAATCAACTAAGTGATTTGAGAACAAACACTGAACACCAAATTAAGGAAGTAAAGAAATTCATACAAGACCTAAAACAAAGCTTCAACAAAGAACTTGAAGCCATCAAAGCTGACCAATTAGAAGGAAAAGAGATAAAAAACAAAGTAGAGAGTCTTGACAGCAGGTTAGACCATGCAGAAGATCGAATCTCAGGGATTGAAGACAGCCTAGATATTATAGAGAAAGAACATACAACCATCCAAGACAAGTCCAAGAAATATGATAGGTCTATCCATCACCTGGAAGACACCATCAGAAGGCCCAATCTAAGGATAATGGGTGTAGAGGAGCAACTACAAACAGAAGTTAATGGTCTAGTAAATTTGTTTAACAGGATCCTAGCAGAGAACTTCCCAAACATACAAAAAGATAGGCCTATTCAGATACAAGAAGCTTTTAGAACCCCAAATAGACCAGACCAGAATAGGACATCCCAGGGTCACATTATAATCCACACAGGATCAACCCAGACCAAGGAAAAGATCCTTAAAGCTGTCAGGGAGAAAAGGGTAATCACCTACAAAGGGAAACCAATTAGAATTACCTCAGATTTCTCAGCAGAGACAATCAAAGCAAGAAGAGCCTGGAATGACGTATGCCATGCCCTAAAAACAAATAATTATCAACCAAGAATACTGTACCCAGCTAAACTCTCCTTCATAACTGAAGGCCAAATAAAAACCTTCCATAGCAAAGAAAAATTGAAACAATACATCTCCACCAAACCAGCCCTACAAAAGATTCTTAAAGATGTCCTACACATAGAAAACCAACAAGACCGCAACAAAGGCCAAGAAACTGCACCCAAACTGAGAATCCAAGAACCTTAGGAAGAACCCAGTTTCCGCAGCCCCCAAGAAGATGGATAACATGGCAGGAACTCCCAAATACCTCTCAGTACTATCTCTTAACGTTAACGGACTGAACTCTCCAATTAAGCGACATAGACTGTCTAGTTGGATTAAAAAACAAGACCCTTCTATCTGCTGCCTGCAGGAATCACATCTTGCCCGTAAAAACAAACACATCTTCAATGTTAAAGGCTGGAACAAAATCTACCAAGCAAACGGCCCTCATAAACAGGCGAGAGTTGCAATCCTAATATCAGATAAAATAGACTTCAAACTAAAATTCGTGAAAAGAGATAAAGAAGGTCGCTACATACTAATTAAAGGATCTCTCCTTCAGGAGGATATTACAATACTAAATATCTATTCGCCAAACAATGGAGCACCCAAATTTATCAAAGAAACACTACTTTCCCTCAAATCCCATATAGATCCAAAGACATTAATTGTTGGGGATTTTAACACACAACTCTCCCCACTAGATAGATCAACTCGGCAAAAACTCAACAGAGAAACCACAGATCTAAACAGCTGCATAGATCAACTAGACTTAACAGACATTTACCGAACATTTCACCCAGCAGCATCAGAATACACGTTCTTCTCAGCAGCACATGGAACGTTTTCTAAAATAGACCACATTTTAGGCCACAAAGCAAACTTGTCTAAATTCAGAAACATTGAAGTTATACCTTGCATTCTCTCTGACCACAAGGGAATAAAATTAGAACTCAACACCAAAAGCCACCAAAGAAAGTCCGGTATCACATGGAGGCTGAACAACACACTGCTGAATCATGAGTGGGTCATAGAAGAGATTAGAAAGGAAATTCAAATGTTCATGCTATTCAACAAAAATGAACACACAAATTACCAGCTCCTCTGGGACACAGCAAAGGCAGTACTCAGAGGCAAGTTTATAGCTCTGAGTTCCTACATCAACAAATTGGAGAGATCGGAAACTAACAATTTAATGACACATCTAAACCTCCTTGAAAAAGAGCAGCAAGATAAACCCCAATCCAGTAGACGGAAAGAAATAATCAAAATTAAATCAGAATTAAATGAATTAGAATCCAAAAGAACTATAGAAAGAATCAACAAAACAAAGAGTTGGTTCTTCGAAAAACTTAACAAAATTGACAGACCCTTAGCAAATCTAATCAGAAAAAGGAGAGAACACACCCAAATTAATAAACTCAGAGATGAGAATGGAAACATCACCACAGAAACAACCAAGATTCAGAACATTATAAGGGAATACTTCTCAAAACTTTATGCTAATAAGTTTGAGAACATGACAGAAAGGGACCTTTTCCTAGCAAATATTGACATGCCAAAACTAAACCAAGATGAGTTAAACCAGCTTAACAGGCCCATATCAAGCATTGAAATAGAAACAGCAATAAGAGACCTCCCAGCTAAGAAAAGTCCAGGACCAGATGGTTTTACAGCGGAATTTTACAAGGCCTTCAAAGCAGAGCTCACACCAATACTCCTCCAACTCTTCAATGAAATTGAAAGAGAAAGCTCACTACCGAACACATTCTATGAAGCCATCATAACCCTCATCCCAAAACCAGGCAAGGACTCATCAAAGAAAGAGAACTATAGACCCATTTCTTTGATGAACATTGATGTAAAACTTCTCAACAAAATTTTGGCCAATCGACTTCAACAATTCATCCAAAAAATCATACACCATGATCAAACAGGATTCATTTCAGGGATGCAAAGCTGGTTCAATATATGCAAATCAATTAATATTATTCATCACATCAACAGGAGCAAGAATAAGAACCACATGGTTATCTCAATAGATGCAGAAAAAGCATTTGACAAGATCCAACACCCCTTTATGATGAAGGTTCTGGAAAAATTAGGAATCCATGGAACATTCCTCAATACAATAAAGGCTGTATATGACAAACCTACAGCCAGCATTATACTCAATGGTGAAAAACTAAAGCCATTTCCTCTTAACTCAGGAACAAGACAAGGATGCCCACTCTCTCCACTTCTCTTCAATCTAGTATTAGAATGCATAGCTACAGCAATAAGACAAGATGCAGACATAAAGGGGATCCAAATAGGGAAAGAAGAAATAAAACTCTCCCTCTTTGCAGATGACATGATCTTGTATTTAAAGAATCCCATGGACTCCACTCCCAAATTACTCAAGCTGATTCAAAACTTTGGCAAAGTAGCAGGTTATAAAATTAACCCCCCAAAATCAATGGCTTTTCTATATGCCAACAATGAGAAAAGTGTGGCTGAAATTAGGAAAGCAACTCCATTTGTAATAGCCCCACAAAAAATAAAATACCTAGGAATTAACTTAACTAAAGAAGTGAAGGACCTCTATGATGAAAACTTTAAAATCTTGAAAAAGGAAATCAACACAGAACTTAAAAAATGGCAAAACCTCCCATGCTCCTGGATTGGCAAGATTAACATCGTGAAAATGGCAATACTTCCCAAGGCTATCTACAAATTCAACGCGATACCTATCAAAATTCCACCCTCATTCTTCAAGGAAATAGAGGAGGCAATCCAAAAATTCATATGGAACAATAAAAGACCCCGAATAGCAAAAACGCGCCTCAACGGAAAGAACACTGCTGGAGGAATATCAATACCAAATTTCAAACTCTACTATAAAGCCATAGTAATCAAAACAGCTTGGTATTGGCATAAGAACAGAGCTCAGGACCAATGGAATAGAATTGAAAACCCAGAAATGAACCTACAGACCTATAGCCATCTAATCTTCGATAAGGAAGCTAAAACAATAGAATGGAAGAAAGACAGCCTCTTCAGTAAATGGTGCTGGCAAAATTGGTTAACTACATGTAGAAAACTAAAGCTAGATCCTTATATATCACCCTGCACCAAAATCAACTCCAAATGGATCAAAGACCTTGAACTCAAAGCAGACACTCTGAAAACATTACAGGATGGAATAGGAGAAACCTTAGGTCTCCTTGGCTCAGGCCGAAATTTTCTGAATAGAGACCCGGAAGCACAACAAATCAAAGAAAGGTTGGACAAATGGGATTGCATACGGTTGCAGAGCTTCTGCAGGGCAAATGACATAGCTAGCAAGATCAATAGAAAGCCCACAGATTGGGAGAACATCTTTACTAGCCATACAACGGACAAGGGTCTCATATCTAAAATATACTTGGAACTCAAAAAATTAAACCACCCAACAACAAATCCTCAAAGAAACAACTGCCCAATAAATAAGTGGGCGAAAGACTTAAAGAGAAGCTTCTCTGAAGAAGAAAGAAGGATGGCCAATAGACACATGAAGAAATGTTCAACATCCCTAGCCATAAAAGAAATGCAAATCAAAACAACATTGAGATATCACCTCACTCCAGTTAGAACAGCAAAAATCAAGAACTCTAACAACAACAGATGCTGGAGGGGATGTGGACAGAAAGGAACCTTACTTCATTGTTGGTGGGAATGTAAACTTGTTCAACCACTTTGGAAAGCAGTATGGAGGTTCCTCAAAAGACTTCACATAGATCTCCCCTATGATCCAGCAATCGCACTTTTGGGCATTTACCCAAATGTTTACAAACAAGACCACACTAAAGCTACCAGCACAACTATGTTTATTGCAGCATTATTTACCATAGCTAAGATATGGAACCAACCCAGATGCCCCTCAGTAGATGAATGGATCAAGAAAATGTGGTATATATACACAATGGAATTCTATGCCTCCATCAGAAAGAATGACATTTCCCCATTTGTTAGGAAATGGAAAGGCTTGGAAAAAATTATATTAAGTGAAGTAAGCCAGGCCCAAAGAAGCATAGGTCCCATGGTTTCCCTTATTTGCAATATCTAGTATAGGTATGAGTCAAGCAGAAAAGGTCAGATAATGTGATGTTAGGAAAATGAACCCTTAAATATGTATTTTAATGTTTTCGTTTCTTTTATGCATATGTTTCTAACGCAATTATAAGATTATTTCTTTGTTGCTTTGTATGTCCCTCCCCCACAGTGTAACCCCCGCTTTCACTATATTTGATGTCAGTATAACATGTGGAGGAGATGGGGGCAAACAAGTCGTTTAAGGATTCAGGTGGACCTGTTGCAACAATGAGAAGTACAAAATGTCATGTCAAAAACAGCTTTACAATGTCGGTGGGGGGGCGGGAGGGGGGTATAATTGGGTGGGGGGAGGGGGGAGACTGGGAAGGGAGGTGAAGGGTAAACAAAGGAGGAGGCTGCAATGCTTGGTAAGAAATGTATGCATTATCCTGCCCATGTAATTGTAGCCCCTCTGTACAGTATGTTCTCAAACAAAATAAAATAATTTAAAAAAAAAAAAAAGAGTTTCATCGAATTCCTATCTGAATCAAACATCTTTCAGACACAATAAAAATCTCTAAACAAAAGAAAATATCAGTTACGTTTTGGGATGTGGTAAATCATCATAATCCTGTTAATCCTAATTAATTAAATCATATGTAATCAAGCAGTAACATAATACTAGAATATTAGAATATATTAGTATGATATTAATATTTAAATAATTAATATTAGAATATATTAAGTCAGTGTACATACTTAAAATTCTAGATGTATATCAGGTGTCAGTGGCTCACGCCTGTAATCCTAGCTACTCAGGAGGCTGAGATCTGAGGATTGTGGTTCTAAATAAGCCGGGACAGGAAAGTCCATGAAACTTTTATCTCCAATTAACCACCAGAAAACCAGAAGTAGTGCTATGGCTCAAGTGGTAGACTGCTCACCTTGAGCTGAAGAGCCCAGGGACATGTGCCCAGGCCCAGAGTCCAAGACCCCAGACATACAAAAAGAAAAATTATATAGATATATAATGTATGATTCTAAATTCAAATTAACCTAACCTAATTCTTTTTGTAAAAAGAACTCTATTTTGTCTTGCAGGAAGAATTTTTTACATTTTTTTCCAGAAACTTTTCTTCTGAATTAAAGCAGAACCCTGTTGCATGCACCCTGTTTAAGCAATGTTTTACTGGGAAAGATGTACAAGCTAACAAACCACCACTTTGGCAAACTAAAGTTTCGTCAAATCCTTCTACAAGATAAAAGTCTTATTAGAGTGAGTATCAGCAAAAAGAAAATCACAAAATTAAAGAAAAATTTCAGAAAAAATATATTTAGTGAAGTAATCCAGGCCCAATGAAACATAAGTCCCCTGGTTTCCCTTATTTGCAATAACTAGTATATGTCTGAGACAAGCAGAATAGGTCCAAAATGTTGATGTTAGGTGAAATGATCCCCAAGATAAGTATTCAAATGCTTTTTCTTTCATGCAATTGTTTCTAACATATTTATAAGATGATTTGTTTGTTGCTTTGTATGTCCCTTCCCCACAGTATAACCCCGGCTTTCATTGTATTTAACGTTGGTATAATTTGTGGAGGAGAAGGGAAAAAACAAATTGTTTAAATAGGGATACAGGTGGACTCATTGCAACAATGAGATGTACAAATCATTATGTCAATAAACAAACTTTACAACTTTGGTGGGGGGGGGGGGAATGGGAAGGGATGGGAAGGGGAAACAAAGGAGGAGGCAACAATGCTTGATAAGAAATGTACTCATTATCTTGCCCATGTAATTGTAACCCCTCTGTACAGTATTTTCACAATAAAAAAGAAAAATTTCCAAAATAGTAATACCTACAATATAAAAAGGCTTTCATAAATCGATAAAGGGAGAAGTAAAAAATCAGAAAAATTAGTTACATGAATTAGAAATTTACTTGTGAGGAAATTTAAGCAGCCACAGAGGATAGTTTTCCAAACTGACCATGGGTGAATGAATAATAAATTACAAAATGCTATCTTTAGGCAGAAAAATGTTAGAAGATTTTTTCAGAAACATGTGGAATTTTTTTCCAAAAATATGTTTTTAAAAAAATATTCTAACATTTATTTTAAAATATACTTAGCTTTTTCATAGTTATTTCAGTCTAACATTCTACTACATAGGGAAAACACACACACACACACACACACACACACACACACACACACTGTCAAACAAACCAAATAACCTCCAAAGAAGTTTATTGTAGGCTTATAATACTTAAAGTAATTAAATGTAGTTGGGTATCTGTGATTCATACTTGTAATTCGACCTACTCAGGAGGTAGAGATCAGGAAGATCATGGTTCAAGGCCAGCCCAGAGGAGTTTGCAAGGTTTACTCTCAACCGAAAAAATTACAAATGATAGTGTATGTTTGTTAACCCAGATACCTAAGAGAAAATAAAATAGGAGGATCACAGTCCAGTATAGCCTAGGCAAAAGAGTAAGATACTATCTCAAAAATATCCAGAACACAAAGAGCTGGAAGTATGTCTGGGGTAGTAGAGCATCCTCTTAACAAGTGCTGACCTCTGAGTTCAAACACTAACACTGAAAACAAAAGAGTAAATGTGCTTTCCCATGGATTAAGTGGGAAATAGCTAAATAAAAACTTTATTTATACACCTATCCAATACCTACAGATGTTTTTATTCCAAATGATTTATATCTATCCAAGTAGACTTGGAGTGATTTCTATAAAATGTTGAGCAGGAAAAGCAAAAGCAAAAAAAGTTTATACAATATATATCAAAACAACCACCAAAAATATTAAGATTCATGCCTCTGTATAAAGGATTTTGAGTGATTTTACTTATTTTCATGCTAAAGTTAAAATATAGGAATATACTTCAAGTATACTTTGTCCTAAAATTGATGATTACCATGAATAGCGGAACTTAATCTTTCTTTCTATCCAGTTTTATATTTAGGTCAGAAAAGTATAGAATATCACATATAGACCATTGTCTTACAAAATTTATACTACATCTTTCATTGATGGAAATGTTTATATGTTAAATTCTTAACATAAATAGCTAAGAATAGACAACAGCAGAGGGTACATAAATAACACAAGCTATGATATTGTTCTTATTTTAAATATAAAATACTTAAGCCTAGATGGGTGGAAAGCAGTAAATGTTTCATAGGATTGGTAGCCAAGATCATTTGCTACTTAAAGCAAGAATTTTACCTACCAAATTAAAGTTAATAACATGCATTATAAAACAAAGCAAGGATTAGTCATCTTGTTATGTGAAGTCAGTCAAATACTTGTAGTTTCTCTGATTGGACGGTAATGCAAATAAAACCATTGTCCTTCTAAGTAATGATCAAGCATTGGTATAAAGAAAAAAGGTATAATGCATGGTTTGTAAAGTATTTGGATTCAAATCAGTGGTGGAACCCTAACCCAGACATTGCCACCTAGAGGAAATCTCCACAATGGCACCCTTGATCAATGTTTGACCTTCACTCTCTTGACCTCATGGTTAAGGATGGCACATGGGATTGGTCTTGCAGATCTCAGCCACTCCTGGCTTCTCTCTTGTCAGCCCTCATTTACGGAGAAAGTGCACTTAGTTCTTTGCTTACCAGGCATGCCAACAAAGGCTCCTGTACCTATGATGTCTTTCAAATTCAGTATTGAAGTATTAGGAACCCAAAGAATGAAGTTCAGTCATCTAATCTACCTTTGCATTCATAAAGCTGATATTTTCATATGTCTTTCAATAAATTTATTCAAGTCATTCAATGAAAAAACAAATTGTATCAGAGATCAGTCTCCTAAAAGTTAAATACCTGATTTCAGGGCCAGGAAATGTGTTAATCCTTACTTAAGCAGCAGTATATGTAAAACTAAGTAACATCTGTGGAAATTGACTGATGTGGCTAGGCATATGGCTTTAGGCTATGGGTTCTAAGAAGCAAGACTATAAAAGTTTTCATATGCAGTTGTTCATAGCACACTATATTATATTTCACAGTGACTTATTCTCTAAGGCCTGGGTCTTTTATCAGGTGTGTTTTAGTGAGCAACTTTTATCTTGGACTTTATAAGTATAGGAAATATGAGAATTTTATTTTGTGAGGTCAACTTCATCCAAAGGTGAGTGGTTACTTTATATAGGCAGACCTCACATAAACAGGACTTAAAAACACAAGAGTATAGATCTCAATATTTGGCTTAGCTCAGGTAAAATGTTGTTTAGAGGAAAAGGGACTCATCCAATTTCAAGACTTAAAGCCAAAGAATATGCTGCTTCTCAGTGAAGCTTGCAAATCATAAGGTTGCATATTCATCATCGAAGTCAAATGAATTTTTCACATATTATAGCCACCATTTTTATATCTATAATTTTTTAAATTTTATTTTCTTATACAGATACGGTACAGAGACATTACAGTTACATCAGTAAGGTAATGAGTACATTTCTTGTTACCCCTTCCTTTGTTTTTCTCCTAATATCCCTTCCCTCCCTCATCCCCCTCACACAAGCACCTTAAAGTTGTAGGATTCATTTCCAACATAGTGTCTTGTGAGTATCATTGTTGCAATGGGTTATTCTGTATATAATGTTTTTCTTTTTTATTGTAAAGATACTGTACAGAGAGGTCATAGTTAAATGAGTAAGGTAATGAGTACATTTCCTCTTGAGCATTGTTACCCTCTCCTTTGTTTTTTCCCCTACCATCCTTCCCTCACACACACACAAGTTGTAAAGTTCACTTTTTAACATAGTATCTTGTATATCTCATTATTACAATGGGTCAGCCTGTATCCTTATTTCAGAATTTTGTTATTTCCCTTCCTCTCCCCAAATTAGAAAAAGGTATATACAAGATGCAGGGTACCAGAATCAAATACAGTGAAAACAGTGGTTATACCATGGGGGAAGAGCATAGGAAAGAAACAAAAGAAATCACATAGTACATTATAAGTACATTAAAAACAACAGCAACAAAGGTGAAAGTACATAAACAATTATTTATGCTCATTTTTATATGGCATTTTGTGCATTGTAACATTGTTACTGAATTTACCCATGGCTTATAAATCATACTATTGGAAAATGGTACTTTTAGTATTTGAAATTCTCCTAGGAAATTATCTTTTCCATTCATCTTATAAGTTCATTCAGCTTCAGCAAAATTTTCCTCTTATAAATCTTTTACTTTCATTGCTATAATAATTTAGAAATTATATTTCTAATTTTATGTATTGGGGGCATTTTGTTTTAAATAACATACTAAGCCATTGCTTGATTTTTTTTATTTTTCTTTATAACTCCAAAAAAACAGTCTTTTGTCACTATATTTTCTAATTCATTTATTCTTGCTTTGCCTATTTAAATTCTTCCTTTTGGTTGGGTATATGTTCCATTTCTAATTTTATTAGTTGTGTGGTAATTCTATTACATTTACTTTTTTGTCTGCAAGCAATATTCATGCTAGAAGCTCTGAATTTTCCTCTAGGCAGAGATTGAGTCATATAACACTAGGATAGCTAGTGTTTGCATTATTCTAACTTTCTAGATATCTCTGTTTTAAATCTATACTCAGATAAATGTAGTTTAAAAGAGGTTTTTCATTTGCTCCGCTCCTAAAGTTTTAGTGGCTGCGATTTTAGATTCCTATCAGTTTATTTCTCCTTTTATTTAATTATGTTGCGGACCACTCTCACTGTTAGAATTTATTGGTGTTATTTTTGAGGTCTAACATGTAGTAACTTTTTTTTTGCAAATGTGGTTTCTAAGATGCTTTATTTGCTGGATTCAGGATATTAATTGTGGTATTTTTATTAGAACTCCTCTATTCACCACTCTGTTGACATTTTAGACCCAGAAGTCCTTTCAGTTACTTTGTTTGTCATATCCTTGTATTTCTTTCAAATTTCCTGCAGCATTTGCTTTCTATTTTGTTATGCTTTGGAGCATTGAGATTCATGAGTTCCCTGAGATCCTTTCTTTACCTTACTGAATTTTCTTTGTTTTAAATAGACTTTTCTTAATATCTTTATATGTGTTTTCCCAGTGTGTTTTTGGTTTCCTTTTATACTTATCCTTTATTTTTGAACCTTACCTTATTTGATTCACCTTACCTATTTCAGTTCATCACACTCTAATTTCTACTCAACTGAGATACATGATGACAGAAATGATAGCTAGTTTCATCATTATATCATTTCACAATAAGTACAGAACTTGGAGCTTAATCAACCCAATTGAAGACAGTATTTACATACAGCTCTAAAGCATGTAGTCATATTCCTATATATCCAACCAGTCAGTGGTCTCCCAACTTATTGATGCGATCCAGATATTAGGTCTATGTTTAGGTACTTTACATATGTGAGGTTCCTTTTCTAGTTGTGATTTTCCAGGTCTTACTCAACAGTCACGATTTCATGTGACTATGCTGAGGAGAATTTCCCTTGTTAGTTAATTCATAGCCTGATTTCAAGAATTTAGAAGCAATTTCTATAATTTAATATTTTGTCTTAATTTAGTCTCTTTACTTAATATTTATATCCATTTTTGTTTGCAATGAAAGATAATGAAATTCACAAATTATATTACTTATGTATTTCATACTCTTGATTTTTGTAGCATATAAATAGATTCATTTTCAGAATATATAAGGTTCATATTATAAGACATATAATATAGAAAATTTCCATAAATATCCAGATCTAAACAACTGGTGCATGTAGTTAGTTATATATACATATTTAAATATATTTATTATATATAACCACATAGTTATATGTATATGTACATATATAGAAATACATGTACATGCATACTTTGAATCACAATCCTCTGATTTCAGCTTCCTGATCAGCTATGGTCACAGGCATGAGCCACCAGCACCTGGTGAGAAACCTGTCTTCTTTTCCTTATCACTCATCTCCAGACTTGCATAGTTGGACAGTATTGATTTGTAGGCCTGTAGGGAAAATATCCTCAAGCATTGCTGGAGGGAGACCTGTCTTGTAGACAGTCTGGCCAGGCCAGAAGTCGTAGCATCTCTGTTCTGCAAATGTGAAGACAGGGCAGCTCTGAGGAAAGGCTTGAGGAAAGGAGGTTGGGAGAAATAGAGAGACATGGAGACAAAAAGCAGGGGAGGAGTGGGAGAGAGAATGAAAACAGAAGAGACACAGAGAGAAAGCAAGAGAAACAGACAGGTGGATACAGAGACAGACACAGACACATAAAGACAGAGACTGAGAAGGAGAGAGAGAGGGAATGATACCGTTTTTCAATTTTACATTGTGAGATATTGACTAAAATATTTATGTGATACCAAGATCTAATTATAATAGGTAGTTTGAAGTTAATTGGACATTCAGAGCGATGGAGACATAATGGTTTAAGGTAACAAAAAAATAACCTTAGGAGAGAAATAGAAAATAATCTTGGATAATATATTTGAGTTGGTTGTGAACTACTTGAGTCTAAAAACAAAACAAAACCAGAATATCATGGTTGGAATGGAAATTCAATGTAAGATTTTTAAATGTATGCAGTAGAAATGCAGTTAAATTGTACATATATGAAAATGGAATCAAGTAACTTGAAGGAATGAGGGCGATTGGAAAAGATGATAGAGGAGTGGCACTGATGAAGATGTATTACACTCACAACCTGACATGTTGAATTGAAATCCTTTTGTCCAATGACATAAAGACATTTTTAATTTTTTCAAAAGAATAAAAAAGAAATGTAATTAAATAATTAAGTGTTAGATTATAGCAAAAGTTACCTATTAGCATGTAGGAGCATATTTTAGTTATGAGGCATTGAAATAAGTATTACTTTTAATAGGCCCTGATCCCAAAAACGGGTAGAATATACTGGGCCAGTAAGCTACAAATATAAGCAGCCTTCCCTGTTTATTCTAGTGTTTTATTATAAATTTATTTTTTACATGGATCATGAAGTAAAAATAGTTCGGGAGCATAGGTTAGGGAAGGCAAAAACTAAATGTAGAAGTAGTTGATAAATTAATACGTATGTGAATGATGGTTGAATGAGGAAAGTGAGTAATAGGCTTTGGAAATGATGAAAGATAATTCAGTTCAATGATCAAAGCTGGATTAAACTGAATTTGATAACGGACTAAATAAGGGATAATAAGAATAGAAAAATATTAAATAACACCTTAGATTTCCTGTTTGGGTAACTAGATAATAATACCACTAGTATCTGAGTAATTAAAACAAGAATCTATGCAGCATGATTAATCCAATAATGATAAATGTAAATAAACTGGCATGTATACCTAGTACCATAAGAACTTGGAATGAAGAAGAATTCATATGGATTCACCGAAGAATATGTCAATTATGTAAAAACATGACTTTTTAAAGGTATATATTCCTAATAGCAATGACCAGACGCCAGGTTAAGCCAACTGAAGTGCGAACACAACTTGAAAATGGTTTATTAGCTATGCAAATGTCAAGCTACCTCTGATTTCCCAAAAGCAGGATAAACAAAATAAATGAACCATTAAGAGACACAGGTGAGGCACTCAGCCTTCAAGGACCCTGCTTTGATTACTTTGAAAGGCAGAGAAAGGCAACATAACAAGTTTCCACTTGAACAGAGTGTGTTTATTCAGTTTGATGCAAGGCAGAGGAAATAGCCCTAATAGTTCTGAATTGCAGTAAAAGGTTGTATGCACTTGTCAGAGTTATACATTTAGGCCATAAAAGCAAAAGAGTCTTACAAACGTATTTTCTTAATTAAGCAATTCAGGTGTAAATTTGGGAATAAAGAGAAATGGAAGGTTCACATAGATTCTAGCATGTCCCCAAAATAACCTTTCCCTTTTTATCCCAAGATTTCCTTTTCAGCTATCAACATTGACCCAAAAATTTCAGCAATTCTAACTGATCATTATGTTTACCAATTAATAACTTCCATCAGCCTGCACTTACCATTTGGGGGGGGGACTTTGTTCAATAATTATTAATTTATCTGACTCACTGCTCCATGATGTTTTCAGAAATAGAGATAATGTATGCATTATGTGTGCCTCCACATATGGAAAGTGGGGGGGGGGGAAAGGGGGGGGAAATGGGAAGGGATGGGAAGGGGAAACAAAGGAGGAGGCAACAATGCTTGGTAAGAAATGTACTCATTATCTTGCCCATGTAATTGTAACCCCTCTGTATGGTATATTCACAATAAAAAATAAAAAAATAGAAAAATAAAAAAATGAACAAGAAAAAAAGATGCTAACCATGTTACCTATTCACAATTAAAACAGAAAAGATAAAGTAGTCTCTAATTTGTTTGCTTTATTTTACTGAACTCAAGGTGATTCTTATAAGTCTATAATATTAGGGGAAAATGTAAGATTGAGGAGCAAAGTTATGCCTCTCACAGACACATAGATTTATTTAGCTAATTATTAACATGGGAATTGTGAAGCTGTTACAACTAGTTCAAAGACTACATTACACAAACACGAGCTTCTATAGGATAAAGTTTGTGGTAAAAATGTTGAATTCAATTACAGATAGATGTGAAATGGGCTTTTTATGCATGGAAGATAAGATAGGAAAATCAATTAAACCTCCACCAGACAGAATTTGTTTACACATCTAAGAGAAAGAAAATTTTTTTTATCATTTTCAGATATCTACAATTTGCAGAGGGAGGTGTTAAAAATTAACTCAAAGATAATAAGTGGCAACAGGCAACATGGAGAGGTATTGCAATTGACTGATTGTGTGTGTCCCTGTGAAATCCATATGATGAAGCTCTAAGCCTAGTGTGATGGTATTTAAATGTGGACCTTGGAGAGGTGACAAGTCATAAGAGTGGAGCGCTAATGAAAGATATTAGTGCCCTTTGGAGACTCTGAGATTTTACCAGAACACAATCATACCCACACTATATTTATTATTTTGGGGAATATCCATACCATTTTTCATCATGATAGTAAAAAAGTTCTTTTGTCTTTATGTCCTTGTCAGTAGTTATTCTGTCTTGTCTTTTGATAATGCCATTCTAACTCATATCAGATGCTATCTTCATTGTGGATTTCAGTTGCATTGCTCTTAGGACTGGGGAATCTGATTTTTTTTTTCACCATTTATTGGCCATTTGTATATCTCCTTATGAGAAGTTAGTGTTTGGTTCTTTGCCCAGTTTTTAACTGTATTCTTTGCTTTTCTGATGTTCTTCTACGTGAGTTCCTTACATCCTCTGGTTTTCAAACCCTATTCAGATTTGTTGTTTGCAAATTCTTTCTTCGATTCTGTTGGTTGTCTCTGCTTGTTCACATGGCTGTGCAGAAGACTCTGAGTTCAATGCAATCCGTCTGTTCATTTCGCTTTTGCTTCCTATGCGTTGGTGGTCCCATTTAAAATATGTGCTTATGACAATGTCGAAAAGTATTTCTTCTACAGATTTTTGGAGTTGTTTTAGGGTGTCACAATTAAAATTCCGATCTTTGATACATTTTGAGTTGACATTTCTGTATGGTGAGAGAAACGGGTCCCCTTTTATTATTCTGCATGTACATACCCAATTTTGCACATCCCATTTTTTGAAAAGCCAGTCTGATCTCTATTGTCTGTAATCCACATCAAATTCCAATGGCTTTCTTCACAGAAATAGAAGAAAATAACCCTATAACTCATATAGAATTACAAAAGACCCAGAATAATCAAAACTATCTTGATGAGAAGAATAGACAGGACTAAAGGCATCAAAGTACTTGAGTTAAAAACATGCCAAAATCTTATAGTTATAAAAACACCATGTTGTTTGGTATAAATCAGACACATTGACCTATGGACAGAATAAAACACCAGAAATTAATCTACATACATATTACCAACCTATTTTTGACAGAAAAACAAGAGCATTCAGAGTGAATCTTTTTTTGGGGTGGGAGGGGGTCCAGTCGTGAGGCCTGAACTCTGGACCTGGGCGCTGTCCCTCAGCTCTTCAGCTCAAGGCTAGCACTCTACCACTTGAGTCACAGCGTCACTTCCGGCTTTTTCTTTTTTGCTTATGTGGTGCTAAGGAATCAAACCCAGGGCCTCAGGCATGCAAGGCAAGCACTCTACCTCTGAGCCACCTTCCCAGACCCCAGAGTGATTTTTTAAGAGTTACTACCAAACACATATTTACATATATATACAGTATGTATATACACATATGTGTATGTATAAACATACACGCATATGTATACATTATATTTATACATGTGTGTACATATGTATATATGTAGATGTATGTACACATATATACATGTGTGTATATCGAAATATGTATGCATGTATATGTACGTGTACATACATATATACAAATATGTATATGTGTATATACATATTTGCACATATGTATATACACATTTATTTGAATATACATCTATACAAATTTATATCTGTACATAATACATCTATACACATATAAACAAATAAATATGTATATATATGTTTGTGTTTATTTTGCCTTGAAATTCTAATAGTTTGGATAATTTAAACAAAATATTATTAGTGTTACCATCAACTACAATTTACTTCATGAAACATTTGAAGCCACTTATGTGTCTTCCAGGTTTTACTTGGAAAGCTTGTGTACTCTTTACAGCTGACTTGCTAACAAAAAGATGCCAACAAAAATCATATAAACTTTTTAAGAAACACTTAAATGTTGTGATTTAAAAATCATTGCATCAAAATATCTACAACCAAACAAGAGATATATGTAATTAACAGAGAATTAAATTTCCTATATTAATTACAGACTATTTCAACATATTCACCATTATGGACCAAAGAGACAATCTCACACTTGATCACCCAATATTGTTTATAACCCTTTAGTGGGTAGCATGGAGGTTGGGGTTTACCAGTGCAGGAAACGAAGTATTATCTCTGTCTGAGATAAGAAACCTGGCACTTCTCAGGCCCATTTCTTGGCTGACTTCAGTAAGAAACTATATAAGCTGCAATTTCCTTGTTTATAAAATTAATGTACTTAATTTCAAGATCCCTTCCAATTGAAATGATTCATTAGCTCTATGTTCATCTAGTCCTTCACATTTTCTTGTAACAGGATCCTAGGAATACAGATACATTTTCAAAAACTCAAAATCCTGTTGTTGTTTTTAAGCATCAAAGCTCCTAGAAAAGATGCTGGGAGTGAAAACTGAGAGTGCCAATGCCTGGGCCTTTTTGCCAGGAGAAAACTTCTTTCCCAGCGCTGATACCTTGGGCCCACAACCAAATTTACATATGCATAATTCCTGGCTTTTGTTTCATCTTTTCTATAAATTGTAATGTTTTTGTGGGCAAGGTAGACATAGATTGAGATTTTTCTCCCTTCCTTATTTTGGGCAAAACTACAAATAATTTCATTTATATATATATACATCATTATATTCAAATATAATATAATATATAGTGTTATTCTAATGTAAATAAGTACATATGTATATTTTTTTCTTGTGCAATGGGGCATTTGGGACCAGCTTTTTGGTTTGGCCAGAGGCTCCAGAAAAATTACCTTCTTCAACATGACTCACAACAGCTATTTTCAAAGTTGGGCAAGCATCACAATCACTTGGAGGGTCCAGGGTTTCTGATTCATTAGGGTTAGGTTACGCCGTGGCTGAAAATCTGCATTTCTGAAATGCCTCTGGGTAGGTTTTGTGCTGCTGCTGCTGCTGCTAATGCATATACTGATGCTTTACTTGTCTGAGAACCACACGTGGCAGACCAATGGACTAAGAAGCAAATCACAAGAGCCACTCACCCATTGCCACCAAAGGGAATGCTAACTTCGGCATAGAATAGAATGCACTCCTATTTTATTGATGAGTTTTTCATACTAATTTCTCATTCTAATTTGTATGTTCCCATCTGGAAAGACCACTAATGGCACTAACAAATTCTTTGTACTTCTGGGAATTGTTTAAACTACCCACTCTCAAGGGAAATGGCAAATCAGGTTCTTATTTTTTTGTCTTTATTCTTCCGTATGCTCCATTTAAACATGGGTGATGGACAAAGTGTCTACCAACAAAGTTTCCAATCGACTGAAGAACTGATGTTAACGTATTTTATTTTCAAAAGAAAGAGTTGATAGAAATGAATTTTTTACCATTTAAAACACTTACTTATTTTTATATTACTACAGAGTATGCTTTGTGCTTTTTAAGGTAAAATCAGTTTGTTCTATTTACATTTATAAAATTTAAAAGCTTCTCTTTTTCTCCTGATGACTCAACATTTTTATTGCTTTGCATCTGAATATTTTTAGGACACAATGTGCAACTTCATGGTTCTGTAAGAACACCAACTGAATGTGCAAATATGCATTAAGGCAGTGGGAATTTGGGTTACCTTGTCCAGACAATGCTGACAGAAGCATCAGACACATGAAATGATAGCTAAGATTCTCATAGTAAAAAATAATTGCAAAGGCATATATATATATATATATATATATATATATATATATATACAAGTGTGGAAATGATATACATTTATTGTCCTTTGGGGGTTTTTTTTTGTTTTAAATAGTTCACCTAGTTTTTACCAAAATTCTGAGGTCAAGAAGTCACAAGCTGTCGGTCTTAATTTCTTTCTTTAAAATTTTCAACTATTTAAAAGCTTTATATACTTTAGGTTAATTCCCTCTTAAGAATTCTAGTTAATTCATCGCTAAGAAGCAAAGTTAGTCAATATCCATATAATTTTACAGGTAAGAATTTTTTTTGCTACCTGGGCATGAATTCAAGGTTTTACACCCTTCCGTGGCTTGTTTGTGGCTGGTGCTCTATCTACTTGAACTACTCTATCCCAGCTTTTTGTGAATTAATTGGAGATGAAGTCTAGGAGTTTTCTGCCTGGGTTGGCTTCAAAATGTGATCCTTTATGTCTCAGGCTCCTAAGAAACTGAGTTGACAAGCTTAAGTAAGTATCTTAAAGAAATTTTATGGATTTAGAATTATCAGAAAAATCTACAAAGTCAGTCAGTTCCACAGATGGTACGATGTGGTGAAAACAATCAATAATGATGTATTTCGTTCCTACTCTTTATGTGGTATTTGGTTTATGAGGATACAATCAATATCCTGGCATGATTAATGCTATAGTCATTTCAACACTTATTTTTAAGCTTCATAGCTTTCATGATTATTGTCCTTTATCCTCAGCATTAATATTGGCCATCTGTACTTCCTTCCCTTTAATGAGTGGAGTGATTTTTACTTTACCATCAGTATGTTCTGGGAATTGCATTGTTAATATTATACTCATTCACAGAAATGTGTGAGGTAATTATGAAACCCATCTGAAATTTGAAAATTAAAATATTTCCTCAAGCCTTGCAGCATTCATTTTATTCTTGAGCGCACTACCACTTTGAACTAACAAATATCCATTCCAACATTTTTAACAAACCAATCGTTGATTTTTTAAAAATCTGTGTGACTAAGACCTGCAGGAATTTCTTTTTAATGTAACTTTCGGCTGTCTGTGAATCACTACTCCTGTTAAAGGCAAAAGTTTTTTTTTAAGATGACCTCCAAGTTTTCTATTAGAATTGAAAGTAAACCTCTAAGTACAGAGAAACATGAACCCTACTTTGGGATCAAATAATGCCTAGCATCAAGTCTCAAGTACACATATTTGTTGTCTGTACAGTCATCTATTTTTTTCTATTTTTTTTTTCAGTCCTAGGACTTGAACTCATGGCATGGGCACTATCACTCTTTTGCTCAAGATTAGCACTCCATAACTTTGAGCCACAGCACCACTTCCTATAAAGTCCTCTAAAGGACAACTATCTCTTAACAGTTTGAATTCACTAATGGCTACATTTATATTCCACAGAACCAAAAAATGCTTTTAACTGACATTTTCCATTTCCTCAAGTCTCTCTTAAGTAATCTAAACATAATAATTAAAAGAGATTGGGAGGATACAATTTTTTCTTTTTTTATTGTGAAACTAGCATACAGAGGGGTTATAATTACATGGGCAAGGTAATGAGTACATTTCTTTTTTTTTTTTATCTTTATATTTTTACCCTAACCCTAACCCTAACCCTAATGAGTACATTTCTTATCAAGCAAGCATTGTTGCCTCCTCCTTTGTTTCCCTTTCCCATCCCTTCCCATCTCCCACCCCGCCACCCGCACAACACCACCCCCCCTCCCCGGCCAAAGTTGTAAAGTTAGTTTTTTTAGATGACTTGTACTTCTCATTGGTCCACCTGTATCCTGATTTAAACAATTTGTTTTTTCCCTTCCCCTCCACAAATTATACCAACATCAAATACAGTGAAAACAGAGGCTATACTGTGGGGGAGGGACATATAAAGCAACAAAAAAATCATCCTATAAATATGTTAGATACTATGGCAAGAAAGAAAAACCATTTGAATCCTTATGTTGGGGCTCATTTCACCTAACATCAACTTATCTGACCTTATCTGCTTGTCTCAGACATATACAAGTTATTGCAAATAAGGGAAGCCATGGGACCTATGTTTCTTTGGGCCTGGCTTACTTCAATTAATAGATTTTTTTCCAAGTCTTTCCATTTCCTAACAAATGGGGCAATGTCATTCTTTCTGATGGAGGCATAGATTTTCATTGGATAGATAGATAGATAGATAGGTAGATAGATAGATAGATAGATAGATAGATAGATAGATAGATAGATAGATAGATAGATAGATAGATAGATAGATGGATGGATGGATAGATAGATGGATGGATAGATAGATGGATAGATAGATAGATATCACATTTTCTTGCTCCATTCGTCTACTGAGGGGCATCTGGGTTGGCTCCATATCTTAGCTATGGTAAATAATGCTGCAATACACATAGTTGTGCTGGTGGCTTTAGTATGGTCTTGTTTGTGATCATTTGGGTAAATGCCCAAAAGTGGGATTGCTGGGTCATAGGGGAACTCTATGTGGATTCTTTTGAGGAACCTCCATACTACTTTCCAAAGTGGTTGAACAAGGTTATACTCCCACCAACAATGCAGTAAGGTTCCCTTCTGTCCACATCCCCTCCAGCATCTGTTGTTATTAGAGTTCTTGATTATAGCCATTCTAACTGGATTGAAGTGGTATCTCAATGTTGATTTGATTTGTATTTCTTTTATGGCTAGAGAGGTTGAGCATTTCTTCATGTGTCTATTGGCCATCCTTCTTTCCTCTTCAGAGAAGTTTCTCTTTAAGTCTTTAGCCCACTTATTTATTAGGCAGTTGTTTCTTTGAGGATTTGTTGTTGGGGGATTTAATTTTTTGAGTTCCAGGTATATTTTAGATATGAGACCCTTGTCTGTTGTATGGCTAGTGAAGATCTTCTCCCAATCCATGGGCTTTCTATTGATCTTGCTAGCTATGTCCTTTGCCATGCAGAAGCTCTGCAATTTCATGCAATCCCATTTGTCCAACCTTTCTTTGATTTGTTGTGTTTCTGGGTCTCAATTTAGAAAATTTTGGCCTGTGCCAAGGAGTCCTAGGGTTTCTTCTATTCCATCCTGTAATGTTTTCAGAGTATCTGCTTTGACTCCTAGGTCTTTGATCCATTTGGAGTTGATTCTGGTGCAGGGTGATATATAAGGATCTAGCTTTAGTTTTCTACAAGTGGTTGACCAATTTTGTCAGCATAAAAGTTGCCAAAAAATCTTTTAGAATAACACTTTAAGGAATAGCTTATAGGGTCCTTAAAAGTCAAGTCTGATAGATCTTGTCAATTAAATGATTTAGAATGTAACTTATCAGATATCATATCATATTTCATTATCCTAAAGGTAGTCACATTCAACTGGTCAAATGTGTTTACTATTTTTTAATTTTTGTTTCTGTAAATATCTGATAGATCCTGTCAATTAAATTATTTAGAATGTAACTTATCAGATATCATATCAATACTATCCTAAAGGAAGTCACATTCAACTGGTCAAATGTGTTTACTATTTTTTTTGTTTCTGTAAATATCACCATTATTTATCTTACTATACATCTTGTGTCATTCGATATATTCAAGACAACAGGTAAGGTCTTATTTGGAGTAAGGCATTATTGATTTAAGTGGGAATTAGAAAAAAAGAAATTATGTGTTCAGATGATGTAAAGAGCTTTTAAAAACCAAAACAGTGTAATTCTTTTTATAGACAGAATCTATGCCTCTGATTATGATCAGAGCTGGGGCCCTTTCATTACTCATTTTAAATGATCCTATCTTGCAGGATTATTTTCTATGATTCAGATTTGATAGGTCTGGGATGGGACCCAGAAATTTATAGTTTTGAAAGCTCATCAGCTTATTCTGCTGTGCAATCAATTTGTGAATCTTTAGATCATCCAGGTGGGAAGATAAAAGGCCAGAAGTTAAAGTGGCTCATCGCCTCTTTGGGTGCCTGGAATTTCCTCATAGCAATTCACTTCCCTCACAACTTTTCAAACTTCAGTGTTGAATGGAAACATTTTTGAGAGAGGCTGTACCAACTAAAATACATCAGGATCAAAAACTGTAACTCATAATGAGTACATAGAGAAAGCTAAGATGATTTGAAAAACAAGGATAATAATGATGATTAAATTCATTTTCACTTTCATTATTACTTTGGAATATGCCAATGACCTAGAAGGCAGGTAGCGTAGAGAGTGTTAAGCCTAGGACAAGAGTGTAACTGTAAGAATATAAATACGATAACTGAAGCTCTGAAAGCTTCACTGACCTTCTAATTGCAAAATTGTATACAAGAGCCCTGGTCTAGACATCAAATCTGAAGAATAGACCCCACGCTCCCAGCTATTTCACCAAGATTGTCTTGCTTCCAGTTTTACCTCATACTGACTGACCTCTGAAATAGAAATATGTGCACATTGAAATCAAACTCAAAAAGTGTTTAAAAAGCCCAACCAGTACTTTGCAAAATCCTAACAAATTCGTGTTTCAGTTGATTTAAGTAAATGGTCCAGAGCAATCAAACATGTCCCAGCCATATCTTCAACCCAGATTCCACCTCCTTCTTTTAGCAGCTTTCCTTTCCTTCAATTCACTTTAACATTATAACCCTATTTTTAGTAGCTTTATTTTGCAGATTGTGGTTGTTCTCTTTAAAAAATCTAATATAGAAAATAGGCTAAACATAAGAATAAAACATGTTCTTTCTTATTCATTATTTAGCAGCATAGGCCAGGTAACAGCAAATTCAGAAAAAGAATTTCTGAGTCTGTAGAACTGTAAAGCCAGATACTCAATAATTCTAGCTTCGCCTGAGATTCAGCCCTTCAAAACCAAGCCCAATCATTTTACATCTTTCAGATTCCTTTGTTACTGCTTTTCTCAGTGCAACATTCCTCTTACCAAATGTCTTAATATCCGTGTGTAGTTCCTGTTCATTATTATAATACTCTTACACGTGGTAATTGCTATCACAGACTCTGTGTATTTATATGCTACCTCTCTTTAAAGAAAATTATAAATGTCTCTCCCTGTGCCCTCAATGGGAACTAGCAACATCCTCTTAAAAGTTTCCACTGATCATTTTATTTGTATGAAATGTATGTTTTTCCATCCTAACTTGTAACGTATTTCTCAACATTGTCTCTCCTACATAATAACAATGCTTTTCCCAGTAGTCAATTACATAATAAATAAATTGCTGAATGGATTAGTGGCCATTCTTTCAATTTAGTATGTTTCAAAAAATTATTGTGGGGGGGAGGGGGGAGCAGGGAGGATTGGGGGGTGGGGGGGGTGGATGGGAAGGGATGGGAAGGGGAAACAAAGGAGGAGGCTACAATGCTTGTTAAGAAATGTATAACTTGCCCATGTAATTGTAACCCCTCTGTACAGTATTTTCACAATAAAAAAATTATTGTAAAGATGATACACAGAAGAGTTACAGTTACATAAGCAGGTAATGAGTACTTTTTTATTGAAAAGGTGATGAGCAAAGGGCTTACAGTTACATAAGTAAGGCAATAAGTACATTTGTTTTTAATCATTGTTACCCCATCCCTCATTATCTCCCACTTACTCCTCCCTATTCCCCTCCTCCCTCAAGTTGTAATGTTCATAGCCAGCATAGTGTCAGGTAAGTAAATGAGTACTTTTTCATTTGAACAGTTTCACTTCTTCCTCAATTTCTCCCAGTTTTTTTTCCTTCTGACCACGCTCCCCCACACACAAGTTGTATAGTTAATTTCCAACAGTGTCTAGTAAGTATGATTGCTGCGTTGGTTTAACCTTTGTCCCACATGCTTCCCCTTCCCCTACCCAAATCAGATAAACTTATATACAAGCAAAACAGCACAAAAATCACAGTGACAAAGGGAATAAACCAAAGAAACTTCAAAAAAAGAACCATTCACAGTACAACTTAAAAAAAAAAGCTCTTGCTTCCATTTCTTGGAGTTTACTTTAAATAAGCATCATTTTATATGATCATATGCCCATATATGATCATATGTGATCCGCTCCTAAGAATAATATCCTCTTTTGTTCTCATTATGTGAATGTTTAGAGTGCTGTTTAATTAATCATATCAAAATGCAATTATTTGTCTTTTACTATCCATTGGGTTTACTTGTAAATTTATAAGCACATTCTAATTATCACGAGTGAAACTACCGAATTAATAAATGGACGATAGACTTAAAGAGAGACTTCTTCAAAAAAAGAAATAAGAATGCCCAACAGACACATGAAGAGATGTTTGACATCTCTGGCAATAAAAGAAATGCAAACCAAAACAACATTGAGATTCCACTTCACCCAATGAGAATAGCCATGGTCAAGAAAATCCACAACAGATGCTGTTGGTGATATGGCTAAAACAGAATGCTACTACACTGTTGGTGGGAATGTAAACTTGTTCAGCCACTCTGGGAAGCAGTATGGACATTCCTCAAAAGACTACACATAGAGCTCCCCTATGACCCAAGCAATCCCACTTCTGGGCATTTATACAAATGACCACAAACAAGGCTGCACTAAAATCACTGGCACAATCATGTTCTTTGCAGAATTGTTTACCATACCTAACATATGGAATCAACCCAGACATCCCTCAATGGATGAATGGATCAAGAAAATGTGGTATATATACACAATGGAATCCTATGCTTCAAGAGAAAGAATGACATTGTCACATTCGTAAGGATATAGAAAGAGTTGGGGAAAATTTATGAAGTGAAGTAAGCCAGACCCAAAGAAACATAGACTGCATAATTTAATATTCTTGCTGAACAGATTTCAACCCCATCAAAAACAACTGTTGCAAAAATGTATCTATGACTTATAACGTGTGTGTGTGTGTGTGTGTGTGTGTGTGTGTGTGTGTGTGTGTGTGTGTGTGTGTGTGTGTGTGTGTGTGTGTGTGTGTGTGTGTGTGTGTGTGGAAAAGCACTTAGGAATTGCTTTTACTGAAAAGGACCTACTCCTTACTTGGGCCCACAGGTTAATGTTTAAGGAGGAGAAAAGTGAGGCATCTTGTCTCCAGTTTGCATCTTTCTCCTTTGCCCTGAGTTTTTTTTCCTGCAATAATATAGGATCCCAAAAGCATAAAACTGATCAATTCCATCTGTATGTCAAAGAACTCAAAATGTCCCCAAGGAAAAGAATAACAAAGCCTCACAGGACATACCACTCTCCAAAAAAAAAAAAATTAGCACAACTACCTATGCTGGGGAGGCTGCAGCCTGGAGCAGAAGTAATCATTTTATGGGAACCAGGTTGCTCCATTCAAGTGATGCCAGCCATAAAAACTTCTCCAAAGCCACTCTCAGAACCAGCACTGAGATAATCAAACACACTGATTAATCATGCTTTCTTGTCTCCTCCTTCCTCAATTATGCTTTTATTTAAATCTAAATGAATGTCAATACCACAAAGATGTCAGTACCTCAAAGATGAGCTGAAATGCTTACTAAGTCTCTTCTTTCAACATTCCTGTTCCATGTAATGAATCTTCTTTTTTCCTGCCTTCCACCATTCCTTGCCTTTTTATTTGTTGTGTTGGGGCAAGTAGCAGACCTGACCTGTTTCGAAACTGGGAAGTCAGACCTTTAATCTGTATTCTGGATATGTGTGAGATTGGGGATTAAAAAATGTTCAACCCATGAGACCAAACTAGTCTAGGCAAGCTATATCCCCAGCCCAGATAACTGAGTTATTTTCTCTGCTCTTAATGTGATTGCTGTTGCTTTCTACTTATTGTTGAAAACTGTAGTTTGCAAATAGAGTCTTCGAACAGAAGACTATACAGCCTTCAATAGAGTGATTCTATTCTATTTTGTACAATCAATATTTCACGATTCCTTTTCCCATATTCAAATTCTGAACCGATAAAAATGAGAACTATAATGTATATCTACATGACATCTTTAAGATAAGAAATTGTTTCCTTAAGGTTTTCTAGCTGCCACTAATGAAGCTTCTGATATGTGATGCTAAAGGCATATCATACTACCTTTGGTGACCTGCGTGCAGCCTCTGCTAGCTGGATGATCCAGAAGCCTAAATACCTTGAATGGTTTCGAGCCTCCAAAATTCTCAGTTAAGGCTCAGTTCCAAAGCCTGTCTGGCCACAAGATTTTTCAGCCCTTGACTATAAATTGATCACTCTGTAGTCTGGGACACTTGCCAGCAGAAGCTAACAAGTTTTCTGAAATGGTCCTGGGGAATGAAGTTGCTTGGGGCTGCTGTCTGTTAAAGCCTTAGTTTGCTGCCACAATCAATGTAAATTGATCTCTCAGTAATAAGAGCCATCTACTTACAGAGGCTAGGCCTTTTGTATTTTGGACAAACTCAATTGCTGTAAGAAAGAAAATGGCAAACACAATAATTTAAATAAGAAAAGCATTTCTCACTTCTAACATCTGCTGCATGGGACAGGAAATCTTAGGCAACTGCACCCCATGAAGAGTTCTAGGAACACATATATTTCTTCTATCTTGATACTCTATAGTCCTTATGGCTCTAGTTTGACTTTTTGATGAGGAAGATAAAATATCAGAGATCTGATGAAAGTTAAGTACACAGAAAGAGACAGAGAGATAGAGAGAGAGGAAGAAAGATAGAGAGAAACAGAGAGAGACAGATAGAAAGTTCTCCCATAGTGTTTTAGGCTGGTTTCAGCAGTTCCTAAATCCCTAATCTGAATACAAACCCAGGCACTGCCTACATCTGACTCACTAAAGCTACCCCATCTGCTAGGGTTCATAATTCATGGTATGAGCTATAAGAGGAGCCTGATACCCAGTTCCAGTGGAGAGAAGAGTGATGATCTATTATTACGTGAGGTCCTATTACCAAGAAGAAAGGGAAGAGAGCATTTATCAGTTTGTCAAACTATTACTATCTATATATTACATAATATATAATATTTGCATATGGATAATAAGATGTTACTTTTAATTTTTCTGACTCACTTGATTTTGTTTTCAAATTCATTTTATGATGTTCAATATTCTCCTGAATTTCTCCATTTATCTATTCCTTTTTATTTTATTAAGAAGTTGTACAGCTGGCTCACACCTGTAATCCTAGCTACTGAGGAAGCTGAGATCTGAGGATCAGGGTTCAAAGCCAGCCCGGGCATGAAAGGCCATGAAACTCTTCAATAAACCATAGAAAACCAGAAGTGGTGCTCTAGCTAAAGTGGTAGAGTGCTAGCCTTGAGCTGAAGAGCTGAGGGACGGTGCTTAGGCCCAAAGTTCAAGCCCCATGACTGACAAAAAAAAAAAAAGAAGTTGTACAAAGGAGTTGTCATTCAGCAAAGCATTCCATGAATATAAGGCATTTTGATCAGTGTCATCCCTTTCAACATTCTCTCCCTCCCAAACCTTCGCTTAGTTTGTTTAAATTTTATAGTATATACACTGAATCCTTGACTGCACGGTCCCCTACCCTTTCTTCTCTTTGTCTACCCTTTTTGGCTGCAGTTACCCTCTTGCAAGTACCTGGTGTTTAATGCTGGGCTTTGCCTTTGTCTAAGAATTGAACTAGTTGAGTTCTCCCTTGAATCTACCATATTGCAGTTAGTACTTTTGTATGCACTTGCATGCCATTGCATGCCACAGTGTTTACCTATAGGTTTATATGCCAATTCTAGCTACCATATATAAGGAAAACCATATAACCTATGTCTCTCTGGGCTTGACTTACTTCACTTAATATAATTTTCCCTAAGTCTTTCTATTTCTTTACAAATGACACAATATCATCCTTTCTAATGGATAAGTAAAATTCGATTGAGAGGTTATCTGGGCTGCTTCCATACCTTGGCTATGGTGAATATGATTTGTGCTGATGGCTTTCCCAGAACTCAGTTTGTGAACTTTTGGATAAATACCCAGGAGTGGAATTTCTAGGTCATAGGGTAGTTCTATGTTTAGTTTTCTGAGAAACCTCCATATTGCTTTCCAGAGTGGCTGAACAAGCTTACCTTCCCAGCAGCTGTGAATTAGAGTTCCCTACTTGCTGCATCGCTGCCAGCATCTGTTATTGTTTGTTTGTTTGTTTTTTATAATGGCCATTCTAACTGGGGTGAGATGGAATCTCAGTTGTTTTGATTTAACTTTCTTTTATGGCCACAGATGTTAAGCATTTCTTAAGATATCACTTGTGGTCTAATATAAGACAAAATTGTAATGATCCTTATGGGCTGTTGAAAAGTATGAATACTCATTTAATTCAATTCAAACATTCAGCCCCTAGACTAATTTTTGTCTACTGTAAAAAGTATAAAAAACCTTTTATTATATGTATAGATAAGGAAATTTCTTCTTATTATAGAATGTGTTTCTATATTTTGAGACTCTGTTGTCATTGTATATGAATAATTGCTATAGAAGTGTAATTGTGATACATTTGTAAAATTTTTTGTCATACATATTAACACTATCAAGATTTTTATATTAGGTTCTGTTGTGTCTGATACTAATATTGCTATAGCAGCTGCTTTAACTTAGTGTTTGCTTAATTTTTTATTATTTCTGTACTTTCATATTTCTTTTTTTTTTTTTTTTTTTTTTAAATTGTATTTTATTTTATTTGAGAACATACTGTACAGAGGGGCTACAATTACATGGGCAGAATAATGCATACATTTCTTACCAAGCATTGCAGCCTCCTCCTTTGTTTACCCTTCACTTCCCTTCCCTGCCTCCCCCCTCCCCCCACCCAATTTTACCCCCCTCCCCCCACCCAATTATACCCCCCTCCCCCCCCCACACCGAAATTGTAAAGCTGGTTTTGACATGACATTTTGTACTTCTCATTGTTGCAACAGGTCCACCTGAATCCTTAAACGATTTGTTTGTCCCCATCTCCTCCACATGATATATTGATATCAATGTACTTTCATATTTCTAAGTTTCATTCCTTTACATAAATTTCAAATGCTAAATTTTACTCTTTATTATGTAATATACTTCCTGATGAATTTTACTTTTTTCTGTCATTAATTTTTGTCTTCCACTTTTTACTTGTTCTCTAGTGTTCAGTCTGCCAGTTTTCATTTTAAATCCTTCTAATCAACTACTCATATATAAATTATGTACTCTATTGTTAGATAACCTTAAATTTTTAACACAATCACTTAACTAGACTTAATGCTAATCAATATCTCTGTCCTCTTCTGAATAACAAAGGATCTCAGACTGTTTTAACTCTGATATCTCCTTTACCTTGTTCCTGTGTTTCTGTGGCATAATGATCAACATGATCTAAGTGTTTGAAGTAGAAAGGGAAGCTTTTCTGCTTAATTTACCTTATTGATAGAAGTCTATTTTAGAAATTTGATTCTTTACACCTCCACAATAAAAGGGTTATTTTATAGGCTATTTTTATATAAAATTATTATAAGCCTAGGAAGATTATATAATTACATCTATTTTCTGAAAACCAAGAAAATACAAAGTAAATAAGCCTAGTTCTTAAACCAAACCAGCTTAGGCACTTCATAAATAGTAGACAAGATGTATATGTAAAATATAAAAGTTGGAAAGGAGCAGAGAGTTTTTGTCTGTTTCAGTTTGCTGTGTTTTGTTGCTTGTTGTTTTTCCTTATTTAGTATTTTTTGTGTTTTCTGGCTTTTTGATGTTGTTGTAAGTGAAACAATGTCAAAGCTGTGCCTTTGCCTGTGATCATTTTACTTTTATTTTATTATTTCCCTAAATAAAGTGAAAGTTTTGACAATAAATTATAGATCTCAAGGTCTGAAGCTACGGAATGTAACTCATGCTAAGCTTGAAAAATGAAAAAGAAGCTAGGGATTATCCACTCTTCTTTCATCTCTGTTGAATTTCTATCTAACATGTTAAGCATTAGCAAACAGGTAAAGTTCTACTTGGGAGAAATACTGAAAGTTCTGCCTACTCCAAATCTTCAGCTTTAAAGTCCCTTTAAAACCACCCACCACCCTAGAGTCATTCTTCAAGTTCTAAGAGAGCTCTCTGAGAGACAGACAGAGAGAGAGAGAGAGAGAGAGAGAGAGAGAGAGAGAGAGAGAGAGAGAGAGAGAGAGAGAGATGAGAATCAACCCATACATTGAATAGAGAAAGAAAGTGCCAGTCAGTCCATACACTGAATATAACCCATCAAGTATGTATTTTCTTATTCTTATTGGGTCTAATCAATGAGTTCTTCTTGTTGTTTTCTACAGTTACTAAAACAACAGACTAACTGGATTCTAGTAGATTGAAATCAGAAATCTATATATGATTGACAGTAATGTTCATTCAAATCAAGAACCAAAATGGGCTACACAAAAAAAGGTTACCCTTCTTGAACTGAGCACTTAAAATCAGATTCTAGATCTCTCAATAATGATTATAATAATGGTGATCATTTTGACAAGCCTGTTGTTAGACACCTCCATGCCTCATTTTATATAATCACCACTTTTTTTCTTCTATGTGTTCTTTTTGTTTTCTCTGGGCCAGGCCTAGGGCTTGAACTCAGAGCCTGAGTGCTGTCCCTGAGCTTTTGTACTCAAGGCTAGCACTCTGCCACTTGATCCACAGTTCTTCCTCTGGATGTTGGATGATTTATTAGAAATAAATCTCAAGGAGTTTCCTACCCCAGCTGGTCTCAAACTGTAATCCTCAGATCTCAGGCTCCTGAGAATCTAGGATTACAGGCATAAGCCACTAGTGCCCTGTTATAAGCTCAGTAAGACCAATAGAAGGCCATTTCACAGGTGAAGAAACTAAAACTATCAGACAATAAATAGCTGTACACATTCACACACTAAACAATGGTAGTCTTGAACAGGCAAATCTTTCTTTCTACTCTGAACTGTTTAGGCATCATCTAGATTTTTCCCCAAAGGCTTCCCTCCAAGAACTCATCACATTTTGGCTTTCCCTATACAAAATCTGCACTACGCTGAACAACTTTGGGGGCTGATAATTCACAGATACAATGAAGCATGAGTATAATTGACCTGACTTAATTATCACCAGCATTTATGCAGTGATATTGTTCAATATGAAAAGTGATGTTGGAATCTAAATTTTAGCTAGGTGTAAAGGAGCTACTTGTGTAACAAGCGTAATCATCAACAGTAGGTGGCTGTTCTTGGATCCTTTCCAGGTCACAGCACTCCTCCTGAGTGGCAATTCTCTCTTGCCATTGTTTGCTTTAGATAAAGTCAGTCAGAGTTACATGGTGTATGATGGTTAGTGTTGTCTTGGCATGTGGTAAGTAAAAATATATGTCAATGTATTTCTTGGCAATACCAATTTTGTCATTTTTAAGAGACTGAATTATCCCTCAATTACTCAAAAGGAATCTCCACAATTTTTAGTTGAAAGACAAAATATCATTTTTACTTAAGTACCAGAAACATTGAATGGGGTTGTGTGGTGGAGGGTGGAGTTAGCTTGTCCTATCTACCAGGATTGACTCTACCACTTGAGTCACAGGTCCACTTCTGGCTTTTTGGTGATTAATGTGGGATAATATTCTCACAGACTTTCCTATCTGGAATGAATTTCGACCACAATCTTCAGATCTCAGCCTCCTGAGAAGTCAGTATTACAGGCATGACCCATCAGTGCCCATAAGTCCATCTGTTTTAGTAAAATTCTAGTCTTAACAAAAAATGATTTGTTAGGTATCCTCATAGTGGGAAAAATAAGAGTCTTCTGAGACTATATAGTGCTACAAAGAAAATACAATCTAAGAAGAAAATAATGATCTATAACATAAAAGATTAATGTGAGAGAAAAAATTGAAATAACAATTAAAATTAACCACATAGCCTAGGCTAACACATACATAAACTTCTACACGCAGTGTCAACTCTCCCAAATATGAGTCTAAACTAACAATCCAACTCAAGATTAAACTCAACTAAATAAATGCATATATGTCTCATATCACTGAAAAAATTCATAAAATGACCTTTAAAAGAAAACAAAGGAGGAGGCAACAATGCTCAATAGGAAATGTACTCATTACCTTGCTGGTGTAACTGTAACCCTTCTGTACAGCATTTTTACAATAAAAATGTTAAAAAAATAATGTTAAATATTAAACTACTAAATGAGAGACGTCATTTCCATACTTGACGTATAACAACTAAACAACCAATCAGTGAGTAGCTTAGTGACTGAGACTGTGTGACTGATCAAGCTGTTGACCTTGACTTCCCACAGCCACAACCGCCTGGTGATGATGGAAAGCAATCAGCTTACAATCCTGTGCTGTCTGTTGTTCTTCAAAAAATCTGTGAGAATTCAGAAAAATATATTGATGTCCATTCAGCTCAACAATGACACAAGCCAGATGGTGAGTAAGCAGCAAGATTATCTTCCCAAGGGGGAGCTACACAGATTGTCTTATCTATGTCTATAGTCTGGCTGAGCTGTTCTCAAAAATACTCCTGGTATATTCTGATTGAGAGGAAAGTTGCCAACTTTAAAAGCAAAATTTGGTGGGCTGGTTCATGAAGGAAAAAAGATTTTAAAGGACATGCATTCACTTAAGAAAAATAAGAAATTGCATGTTTATAAGAAACATAGTTAAAACTAAATGTTTAGAAATCTTTGAAAGATATTACATGGAAATAACACTAATGACCCTTTAGAAATGTGTCTGATTATACCCAGCATGAATTGAAGTTCTATTTTGCTACATTATCATTTGATAGTAATTTGATCATAAGGTCAGATTGTAATACTGTTGGTACAGATCAAGCCCAAAATGCCTATTTTTATTTTTGGCACTGAATCAGACTACCAGAATTGAGAACATTCTGACATTTCAGATGATGCTAAGCTATATCTTCTATGACAGACCTAGATTTTAATTATGTTTATTTCTTTTAAATTACTCACAGTCTCTTTTATTCTAAATTTTGAAAAAGTATGAAATTCATGTGCTGGGTGTTCTGTTACAGAACGAAACAAAGTCAAAACTTTAGTTAGAGAGAAAAAGAAAGCACAGATTTTAGAGGCAAACTTGAGTTTTCATTCTGGCTATTATTTTATGCAATTCCTTTAACCTTATTGAGCTTAGTTTCTTATCAGTGAGATATTGATAATAATATTTGCTTTATGAGGTTAGTGTGGTCTATCACAAGTAAATGGTATGTATAGTACATGATATTCTTCTATATGTATAGTTTAGAAAAATACCAAGGGTCGTCCATCTATGCATACAGTTGTAACAGAGATGGGCATTGAATCCAAACAGACACAAAGGCAGAGATTGCACTTCTAAGGTCTGCCTTTTAACCAGTTACAGGTCTCATTTTGAAGTCTCTATTGAAATAGTATGGGTTGACCTCAGGGAATTAACCAAATCAGTTCTCCTGAAAGTTATATAAGCACAGATTCCTTGGTCTTGCTCTTCAATATTTATTAATTTCAATATTTGTTCAATGAATTACAAGAAACCAAAAGATAGTCAGCAGATTCAAGGAGAGAATCAGTTTGTCTTTTCCAAATGGAATCGTGATAGTTTAGAATTTTGTACCCACCATGTAGTGAATGGTCAAAAATTTTATCCTTACATGAAAGACTGCATAATGGGGGTAGCTTTTATAATTCCACCCTGGAAATAGTACCTGTTTAAAGTGAAAGAATAGTTTTAAATTAAGTTCTAAAATTCAATATAAAATATTCTCATGATAAGAAAATATTATGTGTCTGACTTTAACATATACTTAAAGAAATTGCATATCACATTAAATCAAGTCATAAAGACTCTGTTTTATTCTTTAAAGGGAAGGCAGTCAGGCAAAAGAACGTGCATTTTTGTTAAATGTCATATTTAGAGGATAGAATGAAAATATCCTCAGGTTTCAGAATGATCTTTATTAGAATTTAATCCTCTTGCCAAGTAAAGTATCAGATTTCAAAATAAATATATTTAAAATGAAGTGGTTCTTTCAAATACTGAAAATAAAAGACTATGTGTATATAATCATGACAGCTAATGATGCAAAAAATTGCTCAATAAATCAATCATCCCTCTGTACTTGTTTCATTAAAAGATAATATACTGGGATATCATTTCAGCAACATTGCCAAAACTTCCCAGATTTAATTTCAATCCAAAATTTGTAGCAGAACTCAGCACGTGGGGAGACAAAGAAACAAAGGGTAGAAGAAAATCCAGTACAGATGTACATTCCCATGATATATAATGGATAACAGCCTTGTTTTGTAGCATGCAAGTCATCGTGGCAACTGGCCTACAAAAGATATTGAAGAAACTTGATGACAAGCTGCATATTTCTCTTTGAACCTCACATAGCTTAGATTTTTACAAGCTTTAATATTTGTATGCAATGTATCAATTTTACATGTACTTGTAGTGATAGAATGGACTCCTCTGTAAATTCTTGAGAATCTGGCAGTAGAATTGGCAAAATAAATAAGAAAAAACTTTCAAAGCAATGCACTAATCAATCAATGAATTCCTAACAATGATCTCAATAAATTAAAGGGTTTTTGAGTGAAATAAAAAAATATTAGAATAGCAAGATTAGTCTCTTGCCTCAAAGATTCAACAATTATATCTCCTCCTCCACTCCTAGCAATTCTGTCTTTATTTTTTTGATAATTTCACACTTTTCCCCAATTCAGATCCTTTTATAGATACCTTCCTCTGTAGCTGGGATTAATGGCACACACCACCATGAACAAATACATCTTTTTGTTGTTGCTCCCCTTTTACAATGATCAAAATTCATTAGCAAATTATGCACTTTCTTGTGTTTTCATTGAGCTGTATACAAATATTGTATGTAACATCCATAATGAAATAAAAACTTAGAGGACTGATAAATCTTCCTTAAAAGTAAAACCAGAAAAAGAATTGAGTGTCTTGATTACATAACCAAACAGTGCCATTTTGAAATGTCAATCTTTTCCTGGCTACTTGTCAGTTTTACAACCTAGAAATAGTTAATCAAGAAACTGGGAGCTTGCTTTCTGAAATAAAGTAATCAAGGAATATATTTAGCTAGGTATAATGGTGTATGCTGATAATCTCTCAATGATTTAAGGTAAGTCAGAAGGACACCAAATTTGGGCAGCCTAGGAAAAGTTAGCAAAGATATGGAGACCTCATCTCAAAATAAAAATATAAAACAAATATAACTAAAAATAAAACAAAGTTATAGGATGTTGTTAACGTGGTAGTAACTTACCTAGAAAGCATGAGTTCCTGGATTACACCCCATCCCACCCCCCAAAATTTGTCCCTATCACCTAGTCTCTGGGAGGATCAGAACCTAACTTTGATAAACACCTATTAGTAAACACAGAATGCATGATCATTTGACCAACCTCCCTCCTAATGTCCATATACTTATTAAAACAATAGAGACAACAACACAATGAAAAACCTCCTGTCTTTCCTTTTAGTTGAGTTCAAATCAGTCTTTCCCCATTGCAGTAGGTTTTGTATAAATAGTATTGAGTGTCTCTTGCCAAGTGAACTTCATCTGATGCAATTTTTCTTTCACATAGACAACACATTTTTGAAAATAAGAAAGGAGGGCTGAGAGAGTGACTCAAATGATGGATCATTTGCCTGGCAAGCAGGAAGCCCTGAGTTCAATACCCATTTCCACATTGTATGTATGTATCTATACATGTATGTATGTATGTATGTATGTATATATGTATGTATGTATGTATGTATGTATGTATCTATCTATCTATCTATCTATCTATATATCCATCTATTTATCTATCTATGTCACAGTGAAAACTCCCTTTACCACTAATACATGCTAATAAAATCTTCTTAAAAAGTAAGAGAAGGAGCCAGGCACTGTGGCTCATGCCTGTAATCCTAGCTCAAGAGGCTGAGATCTGAGGATGGAGGTTCAAAGCCAGCCCAGGCAGGAAACTCTGTGAGACTCTTATCTCCAATAAACCACCAGAAAACCGGAAGTGGCACTGTGGCTCAAGTGGTAGAGCGCTTGCCTCAAGCTGAAGAGCTGAGGGACAGCACCGAAGCCCAGAGTTCAAACCCCACGACTGACAAAAAAGAAAAAAGAAAAAGAAAGAGAAGGGTGTGAGAGAAAAGGTATTTATCAAATATCAAAAACCATAAGCTTGGGCTGGGATGTAGCTCCGTGGCAAAGCGTTTGCCTTGCAAGTGCAAAGTCCTGGGTTCAATCCCCAGTACCAAAAAAGAAAAGACAAATAATAAATAAACAAACAAATTTAAAAAATAAAATTAAAATTAATTAATTAATTAAGAAGACAAAAAAATACAATTAAAAAAAGAAAAACCCAAACAAAAACCATAAGCTTAAAATAATTAAAGATCAAACTGTTGGCACACATGTACATGCCTATCATCCAAGGAGATGAAGGCAGGAAGATTAAAAATTTGAGACCAGTCTGGAATTCCAATTTAGATACCTCAAAAAAAAAATGTTTATGACTATTTAGGACAAAGTGAGATAGAGAATGTACTAGATGGATAGTATCCCCCCAAGTTCATGCCTGTACAGAGTCTAGGATGTGTCTTCATTTGGAAATGTCTTTTTAGATGTTGTTTAAGTGGAGACAAGGTCTTACTGGATTAGGGTGGGCCTTAAACCTAATCCCTGCATTATTAAGAAGTCACACAGAGAGAATGAATACCAAGTCTTGAGGGGGACAGAGACCACAGTGATGGATCTACAAAACAAAGAAAATCAATAAATGCTAGCAATCCTCAGCACCCAGGAGAAAGGCCTGGATCAGAGTCTCCCTGAGAGCTTCAGATGGAACTGGCACACTATTTTCATTTGGCATAGTTCTCCAAAACTATGAGGAATAAATATCTGTTGTTTTAAACCAGATAGCTTGTGGCAATTTGTTATGGAAACTGTATGAAACCAATGTAAATCACTGCAAAATCAGCTCAGGTTGTGGAAGTTATTTCGACTCTAATCGATGTCTGTTTGGCTATGCATCAATAGCAGAGACAAGCACACGCTCCCTCTAATTACAGCACTTTATATAATGCATCTCATCAGACACACAATGGATTCACTGCCAAAGCTCAGTGGTGTATTCACATGTTTTAGATCATTGTTGCTCAGTGTGGTCCTCAGAAAAAAATGTCAATGTAGAAATTTGGGATATTATTAGAGACATTCTTGGCCCTTCCTGAATCTATTGATTCAAGAACTACAGGTAAGATCCAACAGTTTGTGGTTTTATAGGTTCCCCAGGGGACTCCTATGCATGCTAAGTTTTGAGAACCACCTCCTTAGAAAAAGACGTCTTACTCCATGGTGCCAAACAGCCTGTAAGTGATTTTCTTTTTCCTTTCCTTTTCTTTTCGTTTTTATTGGCTGTCATATTCTTATCCTTGTCCCAGTGAATGCTAGGAAATCCAGCAGAGTATTTTGTAGGCTTCCTTCCTTATCTTCTAAGGCCTTAAACATTAAATGTGCCTTAATGATTAAACATGGGCAAGAGAGGACTCTCCATTAATTTCAGTTCTCCCATGGAGCACATACATCCCGAGCATTCTCTATTTCATCCCTCTTTCATTCTTCCATAATCCTAGGACACTATGTGCTCAATAGTGGCATAAACCAAATGGAAACTGAATGAGGAGAATGTGGCAATTGTTCTATGTATATACAAATCCTGATATATCTTTCGAGATTAAGTTTTATCAGCATTTTGTCAGTAGCATCAGGTCACAGCTAGAATGCCTGTGTTTAAATTTTGAGTATCACATACTAAATCTATGACCATAAGTAAGTGGCTTGACTCACTTATGTGCAAAACTATGGGAAAAGAATTCTCTTATCCACATGGTTATTGAATTAAATGATTGATAAATGTGAAATCTCTACAACCTGGCCTGGTATGAAGGATAGCTATATAAACTTGTTATTAAATAATGTTTTTGTTGTTCTATTTACCATTATTGTCATCATCATCATCATCATCACACTTTTAATAGAAAACACTCCTATCTGATTCTGAATTTTTGTGGTTTCTAATTAATCCTTTAATGTAGTTATATCTTGAGGTTACTTCTTTTTTTTAAAAAATGTTTTTTATTGTGAGAATACTATACAGAGGAGAGGTTTCAATTACACAAGCAAGGTAATGAGTACATTTCTTATCAAGCATTGTTACCTCCTCCTTTGTTTTCCCCCAACCATCCCTGCCTTCCCATCTCCACAACTACACTCCCTGCCCTCTGCCAAAGTTGAAAAGTTCATTTTTCGACACAGCATCTTGTACACCTCAGTGTTGCAGTGCACTCTATTGAGGTTACTTCTATATTTCCACTAGAGCATAAATTCTTTGAGTAGAGATCATATCTTGTTCCTTTTTTCTATTTTTGTACTACCTCTAAAACGTGGGAGAATTTTCTATATACATATTTGCCTAAGTGTTGATATTTGTTATGGGGCCTGTGCTATGGCAGGAAGACTATCAAATGGTTTCCATTTCAGGTAAAAGTAATATTGCTTTTATTATTATTATTACTGATAAGGGGTTTTTATTGTGAAAATACCATACAGAGAGGTTACAATTACATGCGCAAGGTAATGAGTACATTTCTTATCAAGCATTGTTGCCTCATTGCTCCTCCTTTGTTTTTCCCTTACCATCCCTGTCCTCCCATCTCCAGTACTACACTACCCCTCCCCTGCCCCCCCACCCCAAAGTTGTAAAGTTCGTTTTCGTTTTTCAACATAGCATCTTGTACATTTCATTGTTGCAATGGGTCAATTCACCTGTACTCTTCTTATATTTCAAGATCTAGGCTTCTCTTTTGTAACTAGTAATTTCATGTTCACATTGGTAATAAGTTCTGCCCTAGATGTAACCTTTTGTTACTATACTTTTGCTTCCTCTATATGTGTGTGTGTGTGTGTGTGTGTGTGTGTGTGTGTGCGCGCGCGCGCGCTCGCGCGCACGCGCACACACGCTGCTACTGGGGCTTGAACTCAGTGCCTGGGCTTTCTCCTTAAACTTTTGTGCATAAAAATTGCAAGACCCTATTTGAAAAATAAAACAAAAGCATTGTCGGTGTGGCCAAGTTGTAGTAAACATGCCACAAGATCCTGAGTTGAATTCCCAGCCACTTCAACTAAGCACAATTTCATGTATCTCGCCTCTCAAAATGGAGTCGTATCATCCCAAATTCTAGGAAGTAAAAAATTCTGTAACAAAGAAATAAGACCCCCATATACTTTCCCTTGTGGAGATTAAAATTTATGACTCCAAAATTGTCACATTGAGATTAACACTTCTCAACAGCTTTGAAACTCCCTTGTGTTATATCTCACTAACTGACAATTGTTCAAGGAATGCTCATCAGTGGCTACCATATATCAGATTAAAGGCACAAAGATACTAAATAAAACATCACCTCTACCCTTAAGGAGTATGATTCAATGGGGTAAACAACAAAAAAAGGATAGTTTCAAAGCAATCTGCAGATCACAGGCAATGAGATATACACAAGAAATGTATGTCTATTTGGGAAAAGTGATTAAAGAAGGTTTTGTCCTTGATGAAAAAGGTTTGTTGAGATATGCCAGCTACTGAAGAGACAGAGGCTGGAAATTATAGACTGATGCCTGCCTAATTAAAAACATGAAACTTACCAAACACCAATTAAGCAAAAAGGGCTAAGAATGTGGCTGAAGTAGTAGAATACTTGCCTAGCAAACACAAGGCTCTGAGTTCAATAATATGTATGCAAGGAAAGAAGGAAAAAAAGGAAGAAAGGAAAGGAAGGAGGGCTGGAAAGAGGAGGGAGGCTTGTTTTCAGTCGTTATCTGGATTTAATATCATAATTATATACAGATTATCACTCCCCAATTGAAATTCCCAGGACACTATTCTCCCATGCAGCGTCTTCATTGCCATCCCTTTAGTATTACTTGATTAATTTACAAATAAACACCTGGTTTTCCCCATGAAAACTCCCATGGTTTCTCTTCATCTCAATAAATAGAAACTCCATTCATATGAGTGCTCCAACCAGGAACCCTGTTGACATTTATGACTCATCTCTGTATTTTATTCTTCCTATCAATTTATTACATTTATGACTCATCTCTGTATTTTATTCTTCCTATCAATTTATTACTGTATACTCTTATTTGTTATCTTCAAAGTATGTTCAGCATGCATTTTTTTAAAACCAAATCCTCACCTCCATTATATGGGCCCAACAAATCTGAAACACTTGATATAGATGAGTTCTTATTATGGTTTTTCCCTATTTAGTCTCTTGTCGACATATCAGAGTGATACTTTGAGATTTTAAGTTCAATCAAAAGCTTTGGGAGGCAAAGCCCTACAATGTTGTCCTAGCTCATTAAAGATAAAGCAAAAAAATTGCATAAATACATAGTAACCACATGATCTGCCTCTTTACCACCTTTCTGCCATATTTCCTCTCACGTTCTCTACTTTCTTATTCTGCTACAGCAACTCTTCCCTTCCTTCAGGTTCCCCCAGTACTTCATCCAGTACCTCCAGATATATGTCAGGACCTTTGTACTTGCTGCTTCCTCTGTCTGGTAGCCTGCATCTTGTATATACATTTTTTCTAATTTGGGGAGGAGAAGGGAAATAACAAAATGCTGAAACAAAGATAGAGGTTGACCCATTTTAACAATGAGACTTACAAGACACTATGGGGTTTTTTTTTTGTTTTTTTTGGGGGGGAGGTCCGGTCATGGGGCCTGAACTCTGGGCCTGGGCACTGTCTCTCAGCTCTTCAGCTCAAGGCTAGTGCTCTACCACTTGAGCCACAGCACCACTTCTGGCTTTTTTCTTATGTGGTGCTGAGGAATCGAACCTAGGGCCTCAGGCATGCAAGGCAAGCGCTCTACCACTGAGCCACCGTCCCAGCCCCACAAGACACTATGTTGAAAACAAACTTTACAACTTGATGGTGGGGAGGAGTTGGGGAGGTGGGGAGGGAAGAGATAGCAAGGGGAAAACAAAGAAGGGGCTAGCAATGCTCTAGGAAACATACTCATTACTTCACTCATGTAACTCTAACCCCTCTGTACAGTATCTTTACAATAAAAAATATTTTTAAAAAATTCTGTTTCTCAGACTGGCATAGGGTTTCATCCAAATTCATTGTATATATTGCTCAATCAATATAGCAACTATTACACATGTCTCTATCTTAATGGGTGGAAAAACTGAAGCCAGGTAAAATGATCCATCCAAGAGAGCTTCACTCAGATTACAAGGATAACTTGTGCTTGGGGGGAGGTGCGGCAGTGCACCAAACTTTTAGCTTGAATGTTCATTAATATTATTGATGGAATTAGAGAAGTCTATCCTATTATGGGAAGTATGTGAGTTCATTTCATATACATAGGGTTTAAGGTAGCTGGAGGAGTTTTTGGTCATGACTCCAACAGGCAGGTGGTATGTTGTGCTAGATTGAATTATGAGGGCCCCATCAGGTTGTCAAACAATCAAAGAGCACACTTGAAATTCTAGAAACAGATCACCAGGGAGAGAATGTTGAGTCAGGAGAAATTGAGAGGTCCCTAGTCTACTAGAACTTCAGTAGGAAGCAAATAAAGAAACTTTCTATAATCTGTTCTAATGTCATACATATATCCTGTCTATTGCATGTCTGCTTTTTTGAAGACTTGAATATCATCTGAAGAAACTACACAGTGATGCAAATGTGACCCCAGAAGTTCAGGTGTTGGAAGATTATTCTTTACATTTATATGTTAATATACTGGAGGTATGCCTTTGAGGAGGTAATTAGAATGAGATGAAGTTGCTGTATGGTCCCTGTGATGAAATCAGTGCCTTTGTTAAGAAGAGGGCAAGACCTGAGCTTATGTGCTTGCTCTTTCTCAAAAGGTGATGTCCTCTACCAAATTACAACACAGCAAGAAGCTGCTGTGCACATGCTCTGATGCCATGCTCTGGGCCTTCCCAGTCTCCACTGCCAAGGTCAATAGGTATTCTTTATACACTGTCTTGTCTTGGGCATTTTGTTCTAGCAATATGAAGTGGACTAACACACATTGTCTTATCACTGTTTTCCATGATCTTTTATTTGTCCACTTCACATACAATACATTACCATTTCATGAATCAGCAAACATGCATCTCATTGTTTGGGAAACATTAGGCTGAAAGTCTAACTTTTTCATTCCAAGTTCTTCTAAGAGATACCTCTGTTCCAAGTTCTTCTAAGAGATATCTCCAAGTTCCATGTCCTTCTAAGGCAAGAGCTGAAGCCAATACACACAAGAATTGTAAGACAGACATATCATTCAGACTGCAGCATTTTGTCTCCTCTTTCCTTAAAATTAAATCTTTTTGCATGTACTTTATAACCTTACATTGATACAAGAAAACTTTGTTCTGTTAAAATACAGTTCCCGATGTACAAAGCAACTGCTTCTCTGCAAGTGTGAAGAATATATCCCCAAATAGCCTTCCACTCAAAGTTTCCAAGGAACAAGTAAAGATTTGCAGAAAAGCCATAGCTTCTAGAAATATGAAGGAGGGATGTGAGTGTGTGTGGTTGTGTGTATGTGTGTGTGTGAGATTACAAAAACTAGAAAACCTAAAATAACTTTTTATTATTGTCAATCACATTACTTTTTCATTATCCAATGCCACTATCACATGGCTGTATTCATATATGAAAATTTAAACATATCCAGAACTAGATCCCAAATCTCTTACACTTATTATATAGAACTACAAATTTTCTTTCCTTGCCGCCCATGGGCTCCAGTTTTGTCTTCTATTCCTATTCTATGTATTTGCATACATATGTGTGTACTTATACATAAACATCTTTGGGGGGTTCTCATAAATAAATCATCTTTACAAGTTGTTCTGCAACTTGTATTTTTCAATTTAGTGTCTCAAAAAATCTTATTCTGTCAGTGCATACAAAGCAACCACACTGTTTTGTAAGGATTGATTATTCCAAAATATAAATGAGTCATGAAGCGTTTCCTTCTGAGATTTTACACACTGCACAATTCGCCCACTATAACTTCACCATCTCTACTGAACTTTGTTGTAATTACCTGGGTTGTGACTAGCATTTAAATATATTAAACACCAGTGCTTGTTATCAGAAAAGTAGCCTAGAAAATCAGGATTAAAGTTTGTGTTCATTATTTTTATTTTGTCATACATATATATATATATATATATATATATATATATAGATGAAATGTACATAAACTCAATAGAAAAATCCATGTGATTTCTAATTCTCATTTACAGTTACATACGTAAAGAAAAACCAATATAATGATCTGTTTTCTTTGAAACAACATTTATAAAATATCACTGATGGAAAGTGTTTCATTGCTAAAATGTTTACAGAATACTTAATTTTAGTCATAATAAACAATGACTAGTTGTTTAAAATTTCATGTTTTGCAAAGTTCTGAAGTACTCCCTCATAACCAGAACAGACTTATCTTGGATTTCTTAGAGAAATTATTTCAGCATCATTTTTGTTTTCAGGCATCTGTCCTCAGAGATGGCTCTTCAGCCCTGCAATATTTTCATGACTCAGTTATGATGCACAGTTCCTAAATAAGGATAAATTGATAATTCTTGGCCAAAGCTTTCTCTCATGCTTTTTCTGGCCCACAATTGGCTTTCAGATCTTATCCAAGATAAAAAAAAAAGTAGCAGAATTTTGCCCTTTAAAAATCTTTCAAAATTATAGCCAGAAAAGAAGAGTTGTATATTGAGAGAAGAGAAAAAATGGTTAATGAAGGAGCTTATTTTCTAGAAGCATCCATGGAATGAAAACAAAACAAAACAATCTATCACAAGATAAGATGAATCAATTGTTTTACTAGCCAGTCATCAGCTAGGAAATAATGGGCCCAGGTTCATCACTCCATCGAAAATAAAAGACAATAACTAAAGGTGGAGCTTGTCGTTTCCCTAAAAATTACACTGACATAATAAATATTTAAAAGTTTTGTTGTGTGTATGTTAAATGTGAATTAATATTTTCTGTTACCTGTCCATGTAATGTAAGACCATGACTAAAACATATGATTGTATACTGTCTCCATTTCTTCTTTTCCTCCTTATTTTCAGTCCTTCTATTTTTTGCTTTCAGTCTTATTCTTTCTTTCCCCTAACTTCTTTTCAGTCCTAGACCACAGGACTGCTCAACTTCAGCAGTTTGGATTGGATAGTTCTTTCTTATTGGAGCTATTATACATCACAGAATTTTAGAAGCACCCTGTACCCAGGAGATGTCAGTATTACTTGTTCTTTTGTGACAGCAGAAAGGTAACCAAATATTGTCAATTACCAGGCTAAATTGTCATCAGTCGAGAACAATGATTGTAGCATTTATTAAGTATGACAGCTACTATAGAGAAAAGCTTATTCCAGTCTACCCCATCCACACACTTCACTAACCTGTAACTGATCATCTCTCCCACTGCCTGTACCAGTTAGTGCTTTCACAAGCACTTTCTCAGCATTCTGCTCACTGGCAGGAGTGGTGATGTAGTTGAATGACTAACAATAAAAATAAGCAGTATGATCTATTCTAAAAATACACATTAACATGAGCCGGTTGTGATTCAGTCCCTTCATCTATAAATAGGGGATAATAATAATACCCCATGAGATTGCTGTGAGAGTTAAGTGAATTAATATGACTCAAGCATATGTCTGGCATTTAATAAACACTGTGTCAAGCATGAATGAGTGTTGGCCTGTTGTCAACTTTTTATTAAAGCCATGCACTAGTGGAGACAGGACATGAACATGGATCTGTCAGTTACTGGAACCTGTACTCATAACCATTAATGATGCCCTAAATGAAGAGGCAGGGGGGATTCAGGGTGGCTCAAGTAGTAGAATACCTACCTATTAAGTGTGATGTCATGAATTCAAATCCCAGGATTAATCCCCCCCAAAAAAAACAGTCACTAAAAGTGACATAGTAAGAACTACATCTATAATTTCAGAGTAATAAGTGTAAGTTTGTATTTTATTTTAACAAGATAGCCCAAATATTATTTTTTCTTTTCTTTTTGGTACTAGTGATAGAACTCATGATGTTGCACTTGCTAGGCAAACACTTTGTCAATGGGCTACATCTCAGCCCCTCTATTTTTAAGATAGGATATTAAATGAGCTATTTTAAAAAATTTTAACCAAGTCTTCAAAAATCTGGTACATGACACATGTGGCTGGGCTACTGAATTAGATAGTCCCAGATTAGCCTTGGGAAAAAGGACAGGTAAAGACCCTGAACATGTGTACAGTTGTGTGTTTGAAAGTCTCACCCTCATCATTACATTGGATCTTCTCCAGAGCCAGCTCAGCGTTGGACAGTCGCATTCGGTAGTTATCAAACCTAAGTATGGACAATGGAACAATGAATAAATACATGGATAAAGTAAAATAAGATGGAAACCAAGTAGCAGACTGCATTCTTTAACCTAGGAGAAACAGACAAGTCTGAAAATCCAAAACCTTCTCCAGTAAGTTCACTTGGCTGTTGAAAGAAGTGCCAGAACTAGAAACAGATGCGCAGCTCAAGTCTCCTGCTGTCAATCTGATAAAAATCCCAAATGGTTTTTTACATTAAAATGCATACTACCATTTGTTTAATGTATTTACATCTCCCAGTGGAATTACGTGATTGCATTAAATTCTTTAAATCCTCTTGAGGATAACATTTAAGTGGAATCATTTTAGGAAATGTTATAGAAATAATAACAATAAATGAAAAATGGATATGAATGCTAAAATCTGGATTGAGCATGGCATAGACGTTTGAAGAACCAGTTCACATTCAGTGGAAGGGTAACTAAATATTCCCAGTTGCTTGAGCTATTTTGAGCACTATTCCTTGGACATGCTTCTTGTTCTTTAAATGTGAAGCCTGAATCAGGCACAATATTCTAGACAATCTAATAAGCACAAGATGCAATGAAACTAACTCTCTTTACAAACTGTGCAGTGATGCATCTGTTCATTAGACTAAACTTTAAAGCTCATATTGTCAAACTTACTGATGAAAGTCATTGCTTAATCTTTACATATACATGAGTGCCCACAGGGGTATACATATATAATTACCTCTGGGGCTGGGAAGATGGCTCAGTGGTAGAGTGCTTGCCTTGCATGCCTGAGGCCCTGGGTTCGATTCCTCAGCACCACATAAGCAAAAAGAAAAAAGCCGGAAGTGGGCACTGTGGCTCAAGTGGTAGAGGGCTAGCCTTGAGCTGAAGAGCTGAGAGACAGCGCCCAGGCCCAGAGTTCAGGCCCCACGACCGGACCCCCCCCCAAAAAAATTACTTCTAACATGACATATGTTCTTACACACAATTTGACTTCCTTTTAGACGTTTTTCCAAATAGTTGTAGTCAAAATTTCTAGATCTTTAGGTTAAAATTCATTTTGATTTTGACATCTACTATGTCAGCTAGGAGCTATTGTTTTCTTTTAACTTCATGACCAGTCTCAGAAGCAACTTTGCCTAAATAGTTAACAGGATTTTTAAATATGGTACAACCTAGAAGGAAACTCTGGAAAATGCCACTGAATGCTGCAATTCTTGTTTCATGTGTATAAGGTTCACTCTGAGGAGCTTTTAAAAAATTCACACCTCTGGGCCTCTCCTTCAGAAATTCTGATTCAGTGAGTTTGGAGTAGAGCCTAGGAAGATAAATGTTTTAAAAGGACCTGTGAAAATAAATGAAAAAAAAAAAAACAAAATGAGAACAAGCAAAGGCTATTTATTCAGAGCTTGCTGTAGCAAGGCAGTTAACCACCAGCACTTGCATTTGTCAGACTCAAGGCAAAGAAGAGGGAATTGGTTATAATGAAAATAGAAAAAGAAGGCTTCGTTTATGCCCTGGCAAGAAACTTGGCCCAAGGAGACTATAGATGATTTAACAAAAGCAAATGTGTGCTATGTGATTGGTGAGAGGTGTGTGTTTGTCTTCTTCAAATTGGTACTAACTTAGAAACAGGGACCAGAATTAAATATACTTTGGGTAATAAAGTCTTGGCCATTTCGGATTTAAAAACAGTTATTCTTATCTGACTTCCTGGAATATTGATATAGACCACAGTTTAATCTCCTAGAATGGTTAATGCATGTGGTAATTTGCTTACTAAATTGGTTGCTGTAGCCGGGCACAGGTGGTTCACGTCTGTAATCCTAGCTACTCAGGAGGCTGAGATCTGAGGATCACAGTTCAAAGCCAGCTCGGGCAGGAAACTCCGTGAGACTCTTATCTCCAATAAACCATTAGAAAAACAGAAGTGGCGCTGTGGCTCAAGTGGTAGAGAGCTTGCCTTGAACTGAAGAGCTGAGGGATAGCGCCCACACCAAGAGTTCAAGCCCCATGACTAACAAAAATAAATAAATAATAAAATGGTTGGTGTTAGTGTTCTATTTTTATATACATACTTACATTTGTGTGTTATCTTTTATAAATGCAAAAACCTCTGATACAGAAAGTTCTCCAGCAGCATGCTAGGTACTAAAGCATTTATCCTTAGAGTCATTCCTGACTCTGAGCTTTTCTCTGAGCTTATGTTTTCCAATTGATCTCAGTTCTGGATATTCAGGTAGAATTAATTGGGATGATCATCATTTGTTTGTGTAACCCTCCTTTAGTTTATAGTGCTTTCACATTTCGTCCTCAAATCACATTTCTTATGAAGGGCATGCCTAGATACTCAGACTGGTAGATTCTATTCGCCTCACCTATCAGATTTTCAAGGAAAGTTACATTGATAAAATACAAACTAGCAAAGGAAAACATAGGACATTATTCTCAATATGTTTTCCATCAGGAAAGGAAGGTATAAATTCAGGAGGAATTCATCCGGATGTGATCACAGATAAAATACGGAGAGCTTTTGCCTAACCTCAACTTATCTGTTTCTGCTTGTCTCAGACATATACTAGTAATTGCAAATAAGGGAAACCATGGGACCTATGTTTCTTTGGGCCTGGATTACTTCACTTAATATAATTTTTTCCAGGTCTTTCCATTTCCTAACAAATGGGGCAATGTCATTCTTTCTGATGGAGGCATAGAATTTCATTGTGTATATATACCATATTTTCTTGATCCATTCATCTACGAGGGGCATCTGAATCCCAAGATAAGGATTCAAATGTTTTTTTCTTTCTTGTGATTGTTTTTAACATATTTATAAGATGATTTCTTTGTTGTTTTGTATGTCCCTCTCCCACGGTATAACCCCTGTTTTCACTGTATTTGATGTTGGTATAATTTGTGGAGGGGAAGGGAAAAAACAACTTGTTTAAATAGGGATACAGACGGACCCATTGCAACAATGATATGTACAAGATGTTATATGGAAAAATGAACTTTACAACTTTGGCGGGGGAGGGGGGAAGGGAGGAGGGGAGAAAGGGGGAGGAGGAAAGGGGGAAATGGGAAGGCATGAGAAGGGGAAATAAAGGAGGCAACATTGCTTGATAAGAAAGGTACTCATTATCTTGCCCATGTAATTGTAACCCCTCTGTACGGATTTTCACAATAAAAAAATAGATTAAATCTATTACATCATTGCATATTTATTATCATGGCAACAAAATAAAAGCTTGACAATATAAAGTGATCACAAGAACAGAAACACACTTCGCCTCTCATATATTCTTATAGGAATAAGTGTGCCAAAGGCACTTTGGGGAAAGAGTTTGGATTTTCCTAGGAAGTTACTAACCTGTAATGTGATTTAGCAAGATTGCAAGTACGTAGCATAGAAAAGCAAAAACATACAGCCATATAGAAACTTCTATGTGAATTTTTATAGTTTGATTCCTATAATTTGATTCCTACTTGTTCCAGACTGGAAATTCCTTAGACTAATTCAATAGAGTGATGCCTGAATTTATTAGGTTATATCCATGCAACAGAATACTATTCAGCATTGAAAAGGAGAAAGAAGCTATTGATTCAATAAGTAACACAATAGAATCTTAAATGTATTTTGTTAAGAAGAAGGCTGCATCATGTATGCTTGCATTCATATGATACTCTGTAAAAGGTAAAGCCTGAAGAAACAGTACCAGTGGCTTGAAAAGTTGGAAAGAAGGAAAGACAGCAGTGAGCTGATACATGATTCCCTATACTTTTTTGACTCGTGGGACTGGACATTCTTACATGTAAATTGCTAAAGTAACCCAGGGAGATCAGGCAACAAACAGAATTTAGGATTCTTGAGCCATCTAACTAGGACCTGCCCTTTTCCTTAAGCACACACTCTCTCTCTCTCTCTCTCTCTCTCTCTCTCTCTCTCTCTCTCTCTCTCTCTCTCTCTCTCTCTCTCTCTCTCTCTCTCTCTCTCTCTCTCTCTCTCCCTTTCTCTCTCTCCCCCTCTCCACCCCCCTCCTTCCCTCCCTTCCTCTTCCCCCCTTGGTTTATCAGTTGAAAAAGATGGAATTTAGATGAATCTGACTATATTATAAATAAATGACAAACTCACAGGATAGAGTACAGAAGAAAGGCGCTGAGTTGATGGATTCTGGGAGACAGGGATCTGACTGGAAAAGGTTAAGCTACAGAAACTGCACCATCTGGTAAGTTTGTCTCTCACTGAAAGAGGATCACCAATTCTGCAATTACTTTAGTGAATACCAGATTCAAACAAATACGCAAATAATTTTCAGGTAATGAATAGTGTACTTTAGAGGACCTACTTGAATGTCCAAAGAAAAAGTTGCCTAATAGGTACAAAATTACTTATGTGTACAAAAGGGTGAAAATTTGCAGTGTAGAATTTGGATCCTAGAGAATAACAAATTAGTGCAGATACACAGAGCATTTCTAATGATAATACACATACTGCATCCTGTTTGTCTTTTTTGCTTTTGATTTAGAGCCTATCTACAGCAAGGATGGTCAATGATAAGATAAAACTTTAAGAAACTGTTACAATTATTTCAAAATAATAGCAGTAAGTGAAATCATCAATCACGCATGTGAAAGCTTTACGCCTCCATATATCAAGATCCTATTATTATCTACCATTGAGCAGGCAAACGGATGACAGCAGAAGATAGGACAATGTAAACGTGGTGGATGATCAATGGTGATGACTCTTCTGTGAAAATAGCCATTAACGTACCTTGGGAATGAGCTTGCTTTCCTTCTTTTCACTGGCATCAGTGCAGGAAAAAAAATGAAAAGATGTCCATGTAATTGTAACCCCTCTGTACGGTATTTTCACAATAAAAAAATGAAAAGAGCCGTATTAGAGGATTTCTTTCAACCCATCACCAATGGGGCCAACTTCTCTCCTCACTTGACTTTCCATTTCAGAGGTGGGAATCTTCTCTACAGAGTTGCTTTACCACGTTTCCTACTTATTAAAGATCTACACTCTCTGAAATCCTGAGCCATTTCACTCAAGTTTCTGAACCTTGTATCTTACTTTGAGTTATAATGGCTCTCATTTCAGAGAGAACTAATGAGCACTTTGTAATTGCATGGCAGTTTGGCTGTGTAAATCCTATGGATTTCATCAGAAGTGCAGGCATTTCACATCATTTTAGGATACGGAATGACCCATTGCAACAAAAATACCCACAAGACAGTATATTGGAAACAAACTTTACAGCTTCGGGCTGTGGTGGGAGGGTAGAAAAGAGTGTGGGAGGTGGAGGAGGGAAGGGATAGCTGGACAACAACAAGGAAGGGAAGGGTAACAATGATCCACAACTAACCTACTCATTGCCTTACTCATGCAACTGTAACCCCTCGGTACAGCATCTTAACAATAAAATTTTAAAAAATAAAAGCAAATTGTTTAAATAGGGATACAGGTGAACCCATTGCAACAATGAGATGTACAAAACGTTATGTGGAAAAACGAACTTTGCAACTTTGGCGGATGGGAAGGGGAAAACAAAGGAGGCAAAACTGCTTGATAAGAAATGTACTCATTAACTTGCTCATGTAATTGTAACCCCTCTGTACAGTATTATCACAATAAAAAAGTTTCAGAACAAAATAAATAAAATATTGGGCATATCTGTGCTAAGAGTCTCAAAAAAAAACAAAAAGCCACTATCTTTAAAGTCAGAAATGATTGTCCAGCCACTCCCTTGCAGAAAAATAGCTTGTTTTTTCTCAGCCAATTTCCTTGGTTTGCCTAAGCTGATGCTTCTGCTCACTCTACAGGGTTGCCATGAAAGAAAAAAGGGGGGGAGAGAAGATTGTGAGTAGCTACATACCTTATATGTTATCACAACAAAAATACAATAGTGATAGTCATGAAGGCTGTGACTTAATCTGAATACAAAAGGAGTGAGTGGCAATAGGAAGAGTCTATCATGACAGAGGATAAAGACAGAGAAAACAAATGCAATGCATGAACCAGTGGTGCTTAAACAGTAGAGGTTTTGTAAGAGCAAAAGGCTACATTTTAGAACTATTTGCACCACATAGTAAACTTGGTGATGAAATAAAAGTATATAATCTAAAGTCAATATTGCGACAATTGTCTTTTCTTGGGCATTAATAGTTTGATTGCTATTATTTATTGAAAAACCCTTTTCTCTCTGGGTAGACCATTGCCATTGATTAGAAAGGTGCTCTTCTCCTCTGCAGGATCATATGAACCCCTGCCTTCAGTCTTACATTACTGACAAGAAGCTGAAGTACTGTTCTAGAAGTCTCTTCCTTCTTTTCTCCCTCCCTCTCCTCCTCCTCCTCTTCCTCTCACTACTTCTACTCCTCTGCCTCTTCTTTCCCTCAACTTCTCTCTCCTTTATCTCATATCTCTGCCCCATATATTATGGCAATTACTTGTCCACTTCTCCATAGGCCAAAAATCTGGACAGGAATCAGACATTTGGGAGAGCTACAATCATTTTTAATCTTAGTTTCCCCACCCAAGACAGAGATTATGTTTAAGTATATCTCAGGTTTTACATTAGTCTGTTTTCAATTACTATAATAAAATACTTGCAGCTAGACAATTTTATAAAGAAAAGAAGTTCATTTAGCTCCTAATTGTGGAGGTTCAAGACCAGGATACTGACATTGATCAGGTTCTGGAGAAGGTTTCTCTGTAAATGACATCACTATGATAAGAACAATTCTAAGTCAGAGAAGTCACATAAGGAGATAAAAAGAACGTAACTGGAGTTCCATGTGACTCATTAATCCCTTCCCAGAGAACAAGGCCCAACCTCTAAAAGATACTAATAAGCTTGACAGCTCCCTATCCTTGTCATACTGAGTACCAAGTTTCTATACCATACAGAAATAATAGCAGGTCTCCTTTTTCCCCTAAAGTTCCACATCCATTTTAACAGCCAACAAGACAGAAGCTGCACTCCTTGGCTCCACTTTGGATTCTCCCCTGGTCCTTGCAGATCAGCAGAGTTACACTGGGAGACTTCTAACTCTTTTGGCAATGGTTTTGTGGGGTATTAAGTTTATACCATGTAGGTAAAAGACTCTTAAATAACACAGTATTTTAAATAGAAAATTAAGTACAGAGGTGATTTTTTGTGAGTAAAGAAATCACAATGAAATTGTAAATTTGCAAATGCTGAGACAAAAGCAAACAAAATAAAAACCAGTGGTATTATCCATAAATGACTGACATATATCTGTAATATTTTTTTCTACTTTTTGGTCTCCAAGCTCTTTTCTTTATCATGTTGAGTAAAATGTTATTTTTACTCTTGATGGCTAGGATGCATAAAATATAACATTACACACAGAGATATACACCCTGCAGTTATAGTACCTTGACTATGTGTAGTACAAATGCAGAGATTAAGATTTGTTCCTTATGATTTATCACTGTAAATGTTGCATTGTTGTGATCATTTTTGTTCTAGCAATGTACTCAGAAGAACCAATAATCCACTTTGAATTCTGTCTATCTGATGAATCAAGTAAGTATTTCAAAAAGCTATTTTTTGCTGTTAGGATAGCTAACAGCAACTTCACTGTGCATGAAAGTGGATCTAAATCACATGGATATATCTCAGTGAGCTCAAATTAAATGACTCCCTAATTCACATTACATTTAGCACAAACCCAATAATGCCTATCCTCATTCCAGTGTCACAAGCAATAGGAAGAGTAATTCTGAGGGAAAGGAGAATCATACCAAACAAAAAAAGCAGAAAATTCTTCTTAGAGTTTTAAAAGGGATCATGTGAGGTTTCCTGAAGGTGTGCTTCTCTACCTTCATGATGTAACTTCCTTTTACCCTCCAACTGGTACCTGACTGTCTCTATCATCAGAAGTCTGAGTAGAATAAGTACCGTGTCTCAAAAGGAGACATGTGGGAGTTACAACTGAAAATTTTGGAGAGTACCAAAATGTAGAACTCAGTATCTCCATTTTGCATTGAGGACAATTAAAAAAATAGACAACCCCTTTCCTAGATAGGAAAACAAGAAATGGTCCAAAGTGCACACAACTGGATTCTGCTAAAGTGCTTAGAAAACTTCACTCATGACTGCTGCCAATTGCAAAATGGAGGAAAAACATTAGGAGATATAATGGATCAGTGGTTTATGTTAGGATATATGTTAAGGTGGCTACAACCTAGTTATTTAACATGAGTTTTTTTTGTCAATCCAAGTGAAAGAATACAGCCAATGGGAAGAAGATAGTTCATATTCAACCTACATTTACCTAAAAATACTAATTAAAAGATTCAAAGCATCCTGAGACTTGCAATAAGAAGTAGAAAATGTAATTTGTATGGAAAACTGTATGTCCAGGTCGCATACATATTAGAAAGGAGGTAAATTTTTGGCTGTATAATGCAGTAAAAAAAAAAAGAAAGAAAGAATAAAGACCTTCTCTTTCTCTTGTTATGTTGAGCAATTAACTCAGACAGGTCTGTTAGATCTAGGATGGATTTGGAAATACCTTAAATTCACTGCCACACAACCAATGAAAAACTAGGCTAATCTTTTAGTCCTAATAGTTAAACAAATTAAATACATCTGCCCTTGCCATTTATTTATTGAAATATAAAAATAAATTAAATCAGAGACTCTAACACGAAGATTGGATTACAACAGTATAGTTGGGGACTATTCAGATGAACACTTATAATGTGTTGACATGAAAAAAGCAGAATTGGACACAGCTGATATTAGCTAAGGCAACAGGAGCTTTGAACCCTCACAGTGGAAGTATCATTCGACAGAGATCATCACTGCAAAAGGATGTGTATCCTGGAGCCCCCACCTTCTTCCAGTCATAGTTCCCAGAAAGACTTAACTATAAATCTGCATCCAATGCTCCTAATTGCTGGTAGAATGAATGCCATCATCCTATAAATACAACATAGACAGCACATGAGTGATCACTACCTCCAACAACAGGAAGTAATAGCAGTAACACAGTATTGTTACTGATGGGTTACTTTATTCGTAGAGATGGGTCAACTGCAAGATGAGTGGCATAGACAGGAGAGAAGGAATATTTGAATCAGAGCTGAGCTGAGAGCTTATGACTGTCAGAGCATCTTCTGAAAATGTCAATGTACTTCTTGGAAAAGTATGAGACAATAATGGCCACTTCAAGAAGAGAGTAGTTATGTTTGGATGGATGATATTAAGAGTGAGAATTCTCACTAGGTAATTCCAGTGGAGGACTATTCACCAGAAGCCATTGTAAGGACAAATAGTCACTCTAGAAGAGGATGACAAACTGCAAGTCACCTCCCAGGAGGAAGGAGCATTTAAGTCCAATTTCCCCTTTCTCCTTATTTTACTGTGTCCTGTTCTGAGTACTCTCTTTCTGTTTAACTTCATCCAGCGATTCTGTCCCCTTCATAGAAGCTCCACACTTGGCAAACTCTGTGGGCAATTGAAGGATTTGTTTACCTTTGCTCTGAAGCTCTGTGACAACTTGTTCATACATTCCCAGGGAATGAAAGAATAAATACATAACAAAGAGAAGCAGCTACCATTACCTCAGAAAGTGGCTGCCTAGAAATGTGTTTTCCCTTAGCTGCAATTAAATATTTGTTATAATAGCAAATGCCAAACAAGTGCAATGGTCCAAGAGAAAATCAAGAAAACAAATGCTAACCATCGCCATGTGGCAATCCCCATTGTATTTGAATATAATCATTAAGTTGGTTTCTCTAGAATTCACAAAGAAAATAATGCTGTTCTCTAATGGTATGCAGAATCTTGCAAAGAAATCGCTGTCAAGTGAATTCAAGATCAGCATTTGACAAATGTGTCAAAGGAGGAAGATTTCAACTGGGTGGGATTCTTTACTCTGCTTCACAAAAACAGACTCAGCCTCATTTTTCTGAAGAAAAAAAATAATAATATATAATAAAAATAAATATAAACAATAAAAATGTGACCTTATAAAGCTGGGTTTTCCTCTTGGAGACCTTGATTTGAGCTATGTTTTTTCAATTTTATCTAGATTAACTAAATTTTTTAATCAATTTTTAATTTCCAGGCACAGCAAAAAAAAAAAAAAAACTATTTAGAGGCTAAAATTTCTTGGCAACTTCTTGTTACTACAAGTCTACTTTTTTTTCACTTCTTCAGACACAACTAAATATACAAAGGTCCCAAGTTCAAATATACTTGTAGATTGCATGCCAAAATAATCTTAGGAAAAAATGGAAGGACAAAGGGCAGCAAAACTGTATTCGATGTTGCATCTCATGTACACATTTTTCTAATTTGGGGAGGGGAAAGGAAATAACAAAATGCTGAAACAAGGATACAGACTGACCCATTGTAGCAATGAGATGTGCAAGACACTATGTTGAAAACAAACTTTACAACCTGGGGGGTGGAGGAGGGAGTTGGAGAAGTGGGGAGGGAAGGGATGGCAGAGAAAAAAAACAAAGGAGGAGGTAATGTACTATAGGAAATGTACTCTATAGGAAATCTACTCGTTACCTTACTCATGTAATTGCAATCTCTCTGTACACTAATTTTACAATAAAAACATATTTTTTTAAAAAAGATAAAGGGTAAACAAATTCAGCAATGGTACTCACTGGACACTATGTTGAAAATGAACTATACAACTGTGGGTGAGACAGGAGGGAAAAACTGGGAGAGAACAAAGGAAAGGTGATACTGTCCAAAAGGAAATGTACTCTTTGTCTGACATGTAACTGCAGTCCATCTGTTTTTAGCATTTTCAAATCAAAATAATAACCTAAAAGTGTTCAATACTTTAATGTATTTCTTTCCATTGACTTTTGCTTGTTTTGTTAAATATTAACTTCTCAGAAACTAAGATATACAATTAAGGAAAAGTCATACATGACCCCAAATTAACATGGAGGATTGTGATTATACTATGAGTCATTTCAAACTTTAATTAAGTTGGCATATTTGCCCTTTCCTGGGAGCAGAGGGGATGAGAATGTCCACTCTGGTCTCAAAAGGACGTTAGGAAAAGGATAAAGGATACATGCATAACACTTCACTACCCTATGATTAAACGGGTACTTGTCATACAAACTTGCCCTGCTGTGAAATACAAACTTTCATGTGGCACTTTGTAAATTAACATGTTTATTGTACATCTTTACAACAAAGTTGGGTCTTAATGCTCTTTCTGATTTATTTTCCATGTGCAAATTAATCATTTAGAACTGTAATTAAATGCAAGCTTTCAAGAAAAGAATCCTAGGTTAGAGCATTTCATAAAACCTTGTTATATACACCTAAAACATTTTATATCTTGGTAAGGCTTTGAATTGTGCAGTCTATGTTAAAATGGTTATTGAAATAGCTATAATATTTTTAAATTATATAATTCCTCATCTAAATAACAAAGTTGAGACTAACAGTATAAAACAGGCCACAGGCGAGTACTATACGATATGTATTACTCTGTCTTAGTCATTACATTAATATTAATAATATTCATAAGGAATTATATTAATATTTCATAAGACCTAAAAGAAAGTTATATTATTATAATAATTCAATCACAGGAAATGTAGAGGATGCTGGATTCTAGAGGAATCTAAATAGAATTTCAGCATATATATACTTTGGCTTTGTCTTATTGATATATGCTCTAGATGAGTTTTGGTGTTTTGTTTGCTTCTTTACCACCTTTGCTTAATACATAAAATAACACAGCCAAACTTCATTGAATATATAAGAATATTCAACTGCTCGACTTCATTTGAGCTAAAGAACCCCTCTTCCTCTCCCCACTCTGTCTCCTTCCATCCTCCCAGATGGAAAACTTTTAAGTAAAGAGCTTTGTTAATCTTACATTATGAACATCCAACCACATCCTCCTATAGGAATTACAATTGCACCTGATTTCACCATCCTGAAAATAGTATGCTTGACAGAAAAATAATTTAATCATGATATCCTAACAGTGGTGCTGTGGCTCAACTGGTAGAGTCCTAGCCTTGAGCTGAAGAGCTGAGGGACAGTGCCCAGGCCCAGAGTTCAGGCCCCACCACCGGACCCCCCCCCAAAAAAAAAAGAATGTGAATTTTCTTCTCATTGAAATGGAAAGTTATAGAGTGACTGAACAGGGGAGATGTGATTGGATTTATATTTTTTAAGATCATATGAAGTTTCTGGAGTATAGAAAATAAATTAAAACGAGGTTAGAATTCAAGAGCACTGCAGTTATTCACATATGAGGGGGTGGCCTCTGATGTTAGCAAAAAATAAAAATAAAAGTCAAAGAAAAACAAGCAACAAGAATACCAACAAGACTTATCAATGGACAATTCAGCGAGGTGCTGGGCTTGGCAGAAAGACTAAGGAAGGAATCTAAGCTATTGATTTAACTTCATGGCATTTGCTACAAGTAGAATACCTAAGAGGGAAATGAGTTGGGAGGCATGAAACCACAAGAGTTAGGACATGCTAACATTGAGATGCCTCTGAAATATTTAAGTAGATATGCTAAGTAGGTGCTTGATTAACTGGTATCATATTTAAATCAGATAAGAATCTCAAAGTGTTCTAATCATCTCTTCTGCATCCTGAGATTAACTTAGATAGAACTCAATTTTCTTTATTATTACTTTCTTTTCCAGTATTGTCCATACTGTGTCTTTCTACTCTGAAGAGTCTCAAAAGACAGAAAAATCTTATTCAAATTCTAAATTAACTTTATGTTTGAACTGGAATAAAAGGAGCACATGTATTTAGCCTCCAGGCTTTTCTGAGAGCAAAGTATGGGGAGAAAAGAAAAGAAGTTGTCATTAGAATTCCAGACAATATGCCTTTCCTCTCATTGTTGAACAATCATAATATCTCTTGTTACTGTCTGACAGAATCTAAATTAATTGCAAATTTGCAGTGACAGCTGTTTTACATAAGAGGGGATAATTTAGTAATTGATCTTAAGAAGCATTTATCAGATAAACTTGATAAATAAAACTAGATACTATTTTATTAATAGCAAAATAAGTCTAGTGCTTTGTCATATAATTTTTACTTTGAATCTTAAAAAGTATGAGAAGTACTACTATAAAGCTGAAGATTTAGAGAAATTACATAACTTTTATGAAAATAGCACAATTAGAGAGTGGCAGCAACAGCACTCAAAAATTATGCCCTGGAAAACAAAATTTCTATTCCTAATCAGTATTTCACCTAAAAAACGTAAAGGGGATTGTGGCTCATGGTTGTAATTCTAGCTACTCAGAAGACTGAGTCCTAGAAGATCATGGACAGAAAAGTCTGGAAAACTTTATCATCAATTAATCAGCAAAATGCTGAGTAGGCCTGGCACTGGTGGCCCACACCTGTAATCCTAGCTACTCAGGAGGCTGAGATCTGAGGACCATGGCTCAAAGTCAGCCCAGGTAGGAAAAGTCCATGAGACTCTTATCTCCAATAAACCACTCAGAAAACAGGAAGTGGCACTGTGGCTTAAGTGGTAGAGTGCTAGCCTTGAGCTGAAGAGCGCAGGGACAGGGCCCAGGCCCACAACTGACAGGAAAAAAAAATGCTGGGTAGAAGGCTTGTCTCAAGTAGTTGATCAACTGTGAGCAAGAAAACAAAACAAAATCTCAAATCCCATGAGTTGAATCTTTGAGTTCAAGCCTCAGTACCAGTACAAAAAAGAAAAATAAATGGAGGATATGAATGAATGAAACTTATTGGTAAAAATTAAAACTGCATGATATTAAATATTAAAAATAAATATTATAATGAACACTAAGTAAGAAATAAAGTGTTATAATCCAACGAGAGGAATATAAGATAGGGAAATAAGAGTCAATGAATGTCTGCTACTACCTTTTGCCATATCCAGACAAAGATTTTCCTACACCTTAAACTACTTCCTTTCCTTTTGCTTCATGCCTGCATACATGGATGAATATGGAACTGCTTGGTCTTTTTTTCTGGAACACTAGGGAAATCATAATGGAGATGAGGCTGATGCCTCAGGAATGTAGCTAGTTCCCAGACTCAGGCTGGACACTGACAGAAGAACCTTAGCAGATATCCCAGTAAGAACTAAGAGAGGAATCTTAAGCCAATCAGCATTTTATGTTTAGTGACTGTTTAGCATTTTCTCTCCTCTATTTGTAGGATGTTCATTCCCCTTATATGGCAATTCTCATGTATTCCCTAAAATTCCACTGAAATGGCTTTAACTCCAAAACATCTTCCCTGGTACCTGCAGGAAGAGTTGGGCACATGAACTCTTTCTTCCTTCTAGGAGAACACAATAGTCCTTTACTAATTTAATGATTTCTTACATAGATGTGCACCCTTTCTTGTAATGGAGAAAACACTGAAGGATAGGAAATGGTATATGTGATTTTTGGATCACCATGACACATGGTAGGCATTTAATCAATACGTGCTGCTTGAATGAAAAGATGAATGATTCTGAATAGAATGGCAGGGAAAGCAAGTCTACCTAAAAATGCATGCACTGGAATAGGAGATGCTTAAAAGCAGTCATATTGTTTATATCATACGTATATATTACAGGTGTGGTTGTACAACATGCAGGAAGTGCCCTATGTCACAAGCTCTTGTAGAATCAACAGAATCATACATGGACAGCTTAGTTCTATGACCCTAGTTCAGCAATGTTAGCCCATAAAAACCACTAATGTGAAAAAAAATTTCAATTTAAATAGATTTGATAAATGAGGCAAATATGATTGAATTTGAATCAAAAGTTACGAAGCAAAAATTCTTAGTGTTTTCCCTAATGAGGTTCATTTGCATATGGTAGCAAGAAATCTTAAACAATGTTGTTTTTGGTTTTTGGTTTTTGGTGGGGCTTGAACTCTGGGCCTACGTGCTGTCCCTCAGCTCTTTAGCTTAAAGCTAGTGCTCTACCACTTGAGCCATAGCACCACTTCTGGCTTTTTCTGCTTATGTGGTTCTGAGGAATCGAACCCAGGGCCCCATGCATGACCTTCCCAGCCCCAACAATGATTGTTAAACTCAATTCTTCCTACCTTTTGTTTTATTTTTCTGTAGCATGGTTTAGAGCAATAATTGATATTTATCATGGAAAAATCCATTATATTTAAAACCTACGAATAAAAACAATGCAGCTTTGTAAGGTCATAGTTTTCCAAGTGAATTTTTTCATTCTGTTTTGCTTCCTCCATCACGTACCATGAAAATATAGCATTCTTTAGGGGGCAGAAAAGAATGAATTCCCATTTGTTTTATTCCTAACTGTGGCCTCAAGCAAAGGAAGATTTTGCAGGTGCCAAACAGTTAGATTCCCCATTGCACCAAATGAATTGGCCTAAAATTAAATTTTATCCACTGTACCTGGTAGAATTACAGCTTCTCCTTTCCTAAAGAATGAGCCAGTTGTTATGGACAGGCTGAATGAATATAAATTCAAGTTAAATTAAACATTAATATTAAAATATATTTCCCTTTAAAGTTTTTACATTCATGAAATCATCCATTTTTATAGGAAAGAAAAAAGGATCATTTAATTGATTTCTACCATTACTCGATGAATACCAGCAGCTGCAGGCAAAATCCATTAGAGGCACATCTCCACCAGAATGAAACACAAATCCAATGAACACTTATATGCAACATTTGGAAATTCAGGCTCCAGGCTGATGGAAGTGATTCAAATGATTGCCTCTCATTAAATGTTGAGAGCAAAACAGAGCAGATACACCACTCTAAATGAGCAGTGCTTTCAACTGTTACAGAGGGCAGTTTAATGTCTTACACATTGCCTTTTGTAAATAAATAAAAGTAATAACCAATGGCATAACTCAACCATTACATAATGCAATGAACTTAACCAGAAATTATGAGTTAGTATATAGAGAATATGTATCCTAATATTTGAGTAAAAAAGAAATCATATTGCTGAAAACAAAACTAATGATACTGAAGGAATTTTTTTTCTTCTCAGTGTTACTCCCAAACAATAAACTAGTCAAAATTTATTTTTGTTATACTGCTTAAGAAAAAACAATGTAATAACTGATTTTTGAAATTGTGTGCCTATCATCTTGGCAGATCATATCTCAAAAAATGTTGTTGTAATTTGGTTTCTGATTTGAATATTTAGCCAAAACTCCTCCCTTGTGTTTTAAATCATTTCAATGATCAAGCCAAATTTATTTGGAAAAAAATAAAGAATGCTGTTTAGCTCACATTTAAAGAATAACTAAAGAATGAGTTAATGACAGAGGTAGATTATGATACTGGTCTTTTAAATATTACTTCTTGTTAGTTAACAAAGAGACAAAAGGTAGACAGTGCTTCCTGGAGAGAAACATAGGGAAGGTTTGGAATGGAAGGGAGGTGTAGGAGTGATCATATACATGTGACAGATGACAATAATTAAGATGAGCAATGAGAATGAATAAAGGAAAAAGTCTCCCTGTAAGTAAATGGCACTCCATGAAAGTGAAAGAATTCATAAACTCAGGAAGTTCTCTCTTCACTTCCTAGAAGAATTATGCCATCCAACATATCCAAAGAATAACTTTCTCCATCATAGAGAACTTTGACCTCTGTTTTTCATTCATGTTCACCAGAATACTCCACTAGCAGGACTCATGAGATTTTTCCAATTATGCACCATATCAGTCTTTCACATGCCTGTGAACATAGACACAAATAAAGAAAAACATCTCAGAACACTTGATTAATAATAAATATAAGAAAATTCGTCTTTTTACCTTCCAATTCTGAGGAGTTTTTTGATGCTCAAAAGAGGTGATTTCCAGCATATAGTACAATGTACTGTCCCCCATTGTAACTCACAGATTGGAGCTGTGGTCTGACCTTTTGTTTCATTCTCTCTACCACAGGAAGTTGGCTGGTTTGCTTTGGATGTGATTATTTTTTTACTCCAAAGGTTTATGTGCTGGAAGCTTAGGCCTCAAGTATAACTATGTTGGAGGGTGTAGAACTTTGAAAGAGTAAGGCAGAGTGAAAGTCAAAGGGGTCATTGGTAGCATTGCTCTTTGAAAGAACCAATATTAGTCTTGTAGAGTGAGTTCTTGAAAAAAACAAAGAAAACAACTTTTCCATTCTCTAGCATCGTATCTCACCAAGTATATTCTTCTCTATTCATTCTTGCCTTTGTGATACCATTAGTTTTGAGGATTTTACTACAGCCTGAAAAAACTGAAGGTATCTAGTCTTGGACTTTGAACTTTCAGAAGTATGAGCTAAAGGAATTTATTTCCTGTATGAAGAATCTGGCCTCAGTTATTTCACTATGACAACAGAAATCAGACTATGATATTGTCTGTTTTCCAAGCCTCTATGGACTGCCTCACCTGAAACCCTTATTCTCTGGCTTCAATTTAGTCTTAGCTAAAATGTATGGACAACAAAACAAAGTACAAGGAAAAGGATGGATAGGCATTTCTTCCCTGATATCTAATCTAAAAGTCTGTTGTTGGTCATCAGTAATCATAGCCACAGGTACATCAGCCATTATTCTCAGGCCTGACTCCCAACTCCAACAACACATTCTCTCATCTTGCTCTTTAAAGTCTATGAGTAATAATGGCTTCCCCTGTACTAGTAGCATACTGTGGTCTTTGATTGTTCACACTAATATGCCCCGAGAAGAAGAGCTCTGGTCATAAATGTATCTTCAGTTAAACCCTATGGCAATTCCATAGGTTGGGTTGCCCTGACTAAGAACCTTGAGACAATCCAAAATAATATTCCATAATCTGAAATGTAGCATTCCAAGGTGAACTGGTTACTCTGGGAAGGCAAAATTTAAAATGAGTGCTAGAAACATCATGTACCCTCTTCCATGGACAAGAATCCCTCTTCCTCAGAAATGTGTCCAAAAATATCACCAATACTGAGCATATTATATACATGCAATCACAAAGAGGATGTTATTAATAAAATATAACATGATATTATTAGTGGTTATTTAAAATAAACAAACATACACATGCACATACACAATATTAAGCAATACTTCCCAGTTGTTGGTAGTTTTTTACTTCCTTTCTTGCAGTCCACAAGCTATTACATTTACAGAGGATTTAGTTTGTTTCCCTTGTTGCACAGAAGCCACATCTACATTATTTAATACATGTCTCCAGTGTGTAATTTCACTACCTGGCACAAAGTAGTCACAAGAATATTTGTAAATAAAAGTGTAGAAAACAAATTTCTTAAGTATCAATTGTTCACCAGGCATTATAATTGCACCTCTGCTGGGGTCTATAGACAAAAAGGAAAAAAAGAAAACAAAAATATAAGCAATTGGAATAGGGATGGTAAGAGCTATATACTAGGCACTACATTTAAAACTTTATCATCCAACAAGTCATGTCTTATTATATGTGGACATATTTTCAGGGGAAATGAGTTAACTGGCCTAATTTCAAACAGCTAGTAAACTATAAAGGCAGTAATTGAGCCTCTATTTTTCTTATCCTTCTCTGTTCTGTTTCATAGAAGCTGTGAATAATGGTAACCCATCTATGTGAATGCGTATGTGGGGGCCAATTATTATGTTAGGAACTTGGCATATTTCAATAAGTAAGAGATCAAAAGTCTCTTACTTCATTGAGGTGGCATTCAAATTCATGGAAATACAAAAACTACTATTATGCAAAAAGTCATTCATCTTTTTTTAAATAATGTAGAATATAGGGATAAAGACAGTGATGGGGTGCTACTTAAATTAGGTGGTGAGAGTCAGAGAAGATCTATCTGTGAGTTAAGTAGGCAGGTGATTTGGGTACATTATAAAGAGGCACACCTTCCTGGTAGCATGAAAGCCCCTACCTTGGGCATCAGTGCTGCTCTGTTTCCATAGTAACCACTATAGTCCATATTCTTACTTTCTCACATGTGGTTTACCGCCAGTTCTCTGTCCATCTACTTCAGTTGCTTCCTCTCAAGTTCCTAATTTATCTCAGCAAGTCTGGTCTAGTAAGGCACATAAAGGTTGGATTACAGCTTCCATTGTAGGCTCACAGGTTCACCTTTTCACAGGGCTTGATTTAATGAATTGCCCTGTTTATTGAGGGGATGTTTGATCAGAGACCTGAAGGAAATGAGGGAAATGATGAGAAGAGCAGAATTATTTTAAATCACAAAGAGTATTGAGTGTACGTGTGTGTTGCAAGCACAGCAAAGAAACCAGAATCATAGAGTGCACAAGTCAAAAGTATTTAGAAGGTGAACTTGAGTAATAGTCTTCATAACTGTTGTAAGAACTTTGCATTTTATCCTAAGTGTACAAAATCATTAGAATAGGAAGTACTCCCTTTGAAGGTTAATTTAAACCAACAAACAAAAAAACACCACAGAGTTCACATAAGGAAGTCAGATTTAACCAGAGCTTATGAGACTAATTTGGAGTCAACATGTAAATAGAGGATTCTGTAGGAGGAGTTTTCCATATAGTAGGGTATAGTCAGAAATGAAAATAGATCACCAAGTCCTTGCCAGACCAGAAGTATCAACATCAACCAATATGTAGTTAGCAATGCAGAATACCTAGCTTTTCTCTACACGTACTTAATAATATTCTGTGTATTAAGCAAAATTAGCCGGTGAACTGTAAACATGAAGAAGGAGACTGAGTGAAAGGAAAAAGTAAATAGTCCAATATTGCTGGATTCCACAAATCAGGCAAGAATGCCATCCAAACACCAGAGGCTGGAAAATGAACTTCATTAGGTAGAAACTAGAGTATCATGAGTATCATGAGTTACCTTCAGAAGTACTACCACTGCAAAATTCAATGCTAAAAAATATGATAGAGAAAGTTCTTTTATCATTTCAGAGGAAATCAAGTAAGTTAAAATATAACTATGTTTATAATATAGAAATATGTTTTTAAAAATAATATATGGCCATATTGTTATTGTGCCAGTTTGTACCAGAACATTCTGGAGTGATAGATGAGGAGCTGCCCATTCAGTGAGGAATGAGTTAAACCCAAGAGGTCTCCTCCAACCCTTTACTTGTATAGGCTCAGATTTTCCCAGGACTATCTTAGCAAAACATCAGAGGTAGCTAATGGGATACCAGAGAGTGGTAAGATAATTTGTTTCTGTAACAGAGCCAGCATACTAGAAGCAGTAAAATAAGTACTTTCAGGTGCTCCTTCCTGTCTTTTGACAGAATTACTGCAGAAGGCCACCTAAACAATCACATGACCAAGGTTTTCCACTGGCTTCATTCACAGTTCACGCACCCATCATAGTTCCCACACGGCCCTACAGTTCCCACATTATTGTCATTGAATATTTTAAAAAGCAATTGTCTGATTGCATATGAATACCTTACATAAGTTTTCACCCATACTTCAGAATCTATGAAATATTATCAAAGAGAGACACAAAATAGCCACTTGTAGATGCACAGCAATTAAGTGGTTCATTCTTTTCATTTTTTCATGTTCTAGATGCCAGGCTAAATTTCAAATGTGTGCTTTCTAAAAATGTAAATGTGCTCAGTTACAGGGCTTCTCTTCTTCTTTGGTTTTGGCACAGAGGTTGTACAAACCTCCCCTGATTCTTATTAAACACACTAGATAGGAATACTTAGAATTCATCACAAGGAGAAGGGGTGAGGATAACAGAGAAATTGATAAATCCACAAAAATGACTTGAATATTAATTGTTACCAGAATAACTTTTCACTGACTTCTTTTTTTAATTAAAAAAAATTATTTCAGCAAGCTCAGAACTTTCCAGAAGTAGCAAGACGGGTTGACAGAGACAAACCTCTAGGGACCTGGAACATACAAATAAGGAGGACATATAAGGAAATGGAACACATCAACACAAAAAAGCACAAATGCTCAGTTAGAACCCATTGGCTTTAGAGAGAACAGACATTAAGAAGGTCAATGGGGAGAATGTGGAACACTAAAGACAGAGGTAACCAGGAGCCATACCATGAAGGGTATGGCTTCTATACCATTGCGAGAAATCCATATTTCACCTTGAGCTCTGAGAAGCATTTGTGTGTACAACCTCTCAAGAGCTATATGGATCATGATCAATTGTCATCTATAATAATTTTCTAGATAACTATTTTAATTGCATTCTTACCATATTCTCAGCCCTCCAAATCTAATAATTTCTCACAGAGAAGCTAGAATGTCTATCATATTATTCCTCTTGAAGAATCTCCCAGAATTCCTAGTGTACTACCAATAAAACCCAAATTCCAACTTATGTACTATCCATCTTCTGATCCCAAATGATTATTTTCCACCCACAATCAAGATACCCCCATTTTCCTCTGAAGTTTCCTGCTGTAACACTCTACTACGGCATCTGAATATAATATTTGTTTAAAGTTCAAAATCTCATGATATGAATCAGGAACAAGTATAATAATGGACATAATATATTAAATACTTTATTTAGGACATCTTTCCTCTATCTCCAGACCTATTGTCCAATTAGAATGTATGCTCTTTTAAAAGTATGTTCTTTTCAAAATAGACTTGCTCATTGTCTTATATATAAATTGAGCACTATACTTAAGGCATAATATATACCTAATGAACAACAGAATAATGAATACAATTGAAAAAGTAGCAAGTGGAAAAATCCTGATTCTGTGATTTCATAGGAACTCAAACTCAAGAAATGAAAAGTTCATTTTGCTTAGTGTCATCTTATATAGTCATATGTACATCCAAGACACGGACACAAGAGGTTTTTCTTTGTTGTTGTTGCTTTTAATGTACTATATGATTTTTGTTTCTTCTATATGTTCTTCCCCTATGGTATATCCCCTGTTGTCACTGTATTTGATTTTGGTACTCTGGTATTGTATATATGTTTATTTGAATTAGGGAAGGGAAGGGGAACAACAGAATGGTGAGACAAAAGACAAGGAGAGAACCAAGGCAACAGCGATATACACAAGACAACATGTTGGAAATGATCTGTACAACTTGGGGGTGGTGGTGGGGTGAGGGAAAGCAAGAGAAAAATGAGGGAAGGGGCAACAAGTTTGACAGGAAATGTATTTATTATCTTACTTATGTAACTATAATCCCTCTGTACCTCACCTTGACAATAAAATTTTTTTAAAAAAGAAATGAGGTTTGGGAATGAGAAGCAGATTATTAGAATTAAAGAACAACCCAGTCGTTTTAATATAAAATAAATGAAAGGAAAAGGGAGTGGAGTGGAGGGGAAGGGAAGGGAGGGAGGAGAGGGGAAAGGATGATACTTATGACATTTCATAAACATACTCAATAATGTTTATAACAACTATAGTGATAAAATTGGTACTGGAGATTTAATACTTGGAAAGATAGAGTATCCATCTTCAAAGAGTTTATTGTCTAATGGGAGAGACCTGACAATAAATACCCAAACAAATAGACAAAGTGTTTATTCATCTATTTATGGGGAAAAGATTACTATCCTCATATGATAGGATATTCCCCCAGGGTTATAGGTTTATCCTAGATTTAAAGATTGAGTAGTAGTTAACCCAAGAACTACTGTCTGGGCTGTGGTGGAAGACGGAAAGATGGAAAATGATCCAGGACGAAAAATAAATAAATGTATGATAAAGTTCAGCAAGAAAAGGAGACATGGCATAACCATGGAACTAAAAGAATCAAATGTGGAGTTAGACCAAGAAAAGTGCTGAAAGGTTTGATGGACACTAATTAATGACATGAGATTTAGACTTCAGTCTTACACAATGTGACACTTTAGAGTTTCAAACAAGGAAACAGAAAGACAAAATTATGTTGCATAAAATCACTCTGAAAAGGAAAGCAGGGGTAACAAGTTAGACAAGAAATGGAACTACCACCTTACTTATGTAACTGTAACCCCTCTGTACATCACCTTGACAATACTTTTTTTTTGTCAGTCCTGGGGCCTGAACTCGGGGCATGGGCACTGTCCCTCAGTTCTTCAGCTCAAGGCTAGTGCTCTACCACTTGAGCCACAATGCCACTTCCAGCTTTTTTTCTGCTTATGTGGTGCTAAGGAATCAAACCCAGAGCCTCATGCATGCGAGGCAAGCACTCTACCACTGAGCCACCTTCCCAGTCCTGACAATACTTTTTGTAAAAATCACTCTGACTTCATTATGGGAACCAACTGTAAAGAGAAGCCTAAAGACAGAGAGACTAGTTAAGAAGAGGCTGTTGCTAGAATGGAGGTAAGAATGGAGCCTGCTAGACAGATAGCAGCAAAATGTACACTGAACAATATGGGGAAGATGGGCAGAGAAGTTAAGGACTGCTGAATGTGTATGGTGGTAGGTTGGAAGAGTGGGAGGGTTGACAGAGGAGATAGGATGAGGCCCAATGGTCTGTCACTGAAAACCCAAAGCAAGAGCAACCAAAGCAATAGAAGGGGAAATGATTATATTGTCTCCTAAACTTCCAAGTACAAAGGATTAGAAAAGAACTGGGCTATAGAACTCAGAGAAAGACTTGACTGAGGTTCCAGATTTTCCTAAGCTGAGGGAAGAGATTGACCACATAGAGAAGTAACTAACCAATGCCTAGAATGGAGAAATGAGTGAATGCTGTCTGCTATAAAATTCAGAAAGGCTCAGAAATGAGAAAGCCAACAAATAGTTTCTGAAGAATCTCTCCCAACCTTCCCCATTTATTACTTGGCATTATTGTGGACAGAACGTCAGTTTAGACTAGTTTAAACTTCCAGTAAGACACAGTAAATTGTTTTTAACGTTTTTCAACAAATGACAACATGCCAAAAACAAATAGTACGGTATCAACTGATTCACAGATGAAGAGAAGTTGTTGAAACCTAAAAACTTACAGTTGGTACTGAAAAGAAGCTTTCCCCTATAGATGGTGGGGACATATATAAAATTGAGATACTAGATATACTTGCTGGTCATTATAATGTATGGAGCTGGGGATTGGTTGAAAATTGTTCGTCTGGAATAATCAGACTTCTTCTTTTCCCTCTACTCATTTGTCATAATCAGCTTAATACCCCTTTCAACTATTCTAGAAAACCACATATGTAGCCCCTGAAAATCAACCCATAGACATTTCAGACTAGAAACATCAAGAACAATTGAATACGATGGCACAGAAGTAAAAGCAGATGGGATTAAGACATTTCTAAATAGTACTTTATTAAAATCCATCATTTTACAGTAACCCAGAGGGAATAATTCACTAAAAACTTAAATTTACTCAGTAAAAATCTAATAAATCATTTGCATATCATTGTCACACAGTGTTTTCTTCCTATTTTTAAAGAAGAAATACAATGAACTGCCCAGGTTTTGTCACACTTGTATACTTTCAAGTGATAATGCACACTTCAAATGATGCAGACGAAGAAAATAAAGCAAAATATTGAAAAAAACATCTTTACAACCAGACCCCTGCCAACACTATTAGTGCTATCAATAGTATTAAAAAAAACTCAACCGGGGCTGGGAAGGTGGCTCAGTGGTAGAGTGCTTGCCTTGCATGCATGAGGCCCTGGGTTCGATTCCTCAGCACCACATGAGCAAAAAGAAAAAAGCCAGAAGTGGCACTGTGGCTCTAGTGGTAGAGCACTAGCCTTGAACTGAAGAGCTGAGGGACAGCACCCAGACCCAGAGTTCAGGCCCCACGACCCGACCCCCCCCAAAAAAAAACTCAGCCATACTGAAGCACAATTTATCCCACCCCATTTATCCCACATCATATTTGTATCTTGGTTTTGAATTCCTGAATCTTCTACTGAAGAGTTCTTCCAATGGGAAAGTCTTTAAATATGGTGGAGCTGGCCAGAAAGTTGAGTGCAAAATTACACAACTATGCAATTCCATAGAAGTGTAGCTGTCAGTCTCTGTGACACCATCTTCTTGAACTGTCCTTGCTGAATCTAAAAAAAAAAGTTACTACATAGAAAAGTTCTAATTTGCAATTACCCCATTACCTGAAACCTGGGTGGTGCAATGCACCGAACTTAATGCAATTTCTATACATCTCTGCTTCCTCTTTCCTGACCCACATCAGCAATTCCAAGACTGAAAGTCTTCCCAGACGTCAGGAAACATAGCTAAAGCTATGTCTGAACCATTCCTGCCTTGCTGTATAGACTTAAGGAACAGCTCCATTTCTCATAGCAGTAAAATACCTCACTATTCTTAAAGCTGTTTTGTCTTTGTGCTTGCTTGATTCTTAGCATCTCAAAATTATTTTTAAATTGTTCTCTTACATTTTCTTTTGTTCTACTGGTTTGTTTTTCAAATGCTGTTACAGGCAGCATATTTCAGTTTCTGATCCTTCATCTTGTGTTTTAAAAATCATTCTCATTAATGCACATACACATATAGACAGAAAAAGAGGAGGGGAAGGAGAGAGAGAAGCTCATTTGTGGATCGCAGTTTTACTGTTGCCATAGAGACATATCAGTTTCCTATCAAGTGAAAGAGATGAATCATGGCTTATGAATATTTATTTCATTTTATATTTGATTATTCCATTTTTAACATCTGTGGCAAAATGGATATTTTGTTTTCAATGTATTTTCAATTCAACTTTTGTTCTTTTAAAAGACAGCATTTTATTCTCTCAAAAAATAAGCAATGAAACTGTCAGTCTTTTACCTGATAAGTTATTCATCAAGAGGTAGTTAGCACATATAAAATGTTATTGTCTGATTATTTTACTATGTAGTAAACAACATAGAAAAGATAGCTAATATGCTTATCTGAATAATAAGACTTTATTATTAAGGACTCTGAACTAATTGTGAGTGTATCTACATGTTGTATGCCTAATAAAAATCCTAGAATTGATGTGGAGGAAGACATTTAAAAAAAGATGTTTAGGAAACATCACTAAATCAGTGTTTTCACACTTGTCACTGTGTCTGTGATTAATCCAATGATTCTTACATTCCTCTGCGTTTCTGGATCACTTTACAGCTTTTGAAGAACTTCCACATATGTGATAGAATATGAGCATTCAACTTCTTCATTATAGAAACAACAGTTTTGCTCATCTTTCTTTTTGTTGCTGCATTAGAAAGTTAGAACGTATGTATTTCTCCACACTTCTTCAGAGTATTTGAAGCTTGAGGTTTTCTTGATTTCAAAGACATAAAGCCAGTTTTTTGTTTGTTACCAATTCTAACTCTTGAGTTTCACAGAACAACAGAGTTTTTAAAAAGAAAACAAATAAAACAGATGGATTTAGAGGTAGGGAAGGTTCGTGTTGAAAAAAAAAATAAGTCTATGAAGGGACTAGAGAGGTGCAGCAAGTTTCTTTGATCATCAGATAAGGTCCAGGCAGTTTGAGGAGGAAGAAAGCCTTTGTACCAGGAAAAAGATGCTAATGAAAAAATGCAGGCAGGAAAAGTAAGTTCCAGGTTAGGACTGTTGGTAAATGAGTTGTGCATAATTTTTATTTTCTACAGGCCAAGATGAAGTCACATGACCACATGGTTAAGAACATAGGTTTCATTCCAGTCAAAGAGATTTTAACTCATTCTGGGCATCTCCCTTATAAGTTGTATGATAAAGCTATTTCCCTAGGTCTCTCTTTCCTGACTTTTTTTTTTGACAAAACAACAATAATAATAATAGTACCTACCTTACATAATTATCTCATGCAAGTAAGCTGATACAAGTAAAAGGCAACCAAGAGTCTAGATTATAGCCAGTATATCATAACTGTGAGCTGTTGTTACCGTCAAGTAAAGCATAAAGAGACCAAGAACCTGTCCAAGGTCATATAGCTGAGGAGTAGCAACATTAGAGATCACTGTGATGATCCATATTTCTTCTGAGTCACCAACAAGACATTTCTCCAGGGAACTGAGAATGTCACTGGAGAGCTTTCTTCAGGCTCTACCAGCCTTAACTTCAGGCCCTATCTTTAGGACATTTGATTTTTTTTAGGCTTTTTCTCACACCCAATTAAATAAGCAAAGAGTTGCTCAGTCATTTCCCCTGCCTTCAAACTGCCCTTTATCCCATAGAAAAAAAAATCCCCCAGAAGTGCAATTGCTTAACTTGGCAGTCATGTGTCCATAAACTTATTGGTCAGAAAATTTGGTTAATGGAACTTACCAGGATTGTTTAGGATACAATGAGATTTATAACTATAAAGCCTAATTTAAAAAATCAGAGATATCGCAAGTAATAGCCTAAAAAATACACCTCATCTTAAAAAGTAAAAACAAGACAAACACAAAATTAATAGTAAAAATCAGCACAGAAATTAATGAAATGGAAACTGAAAGAAAAAGATAAAGTCTTAATGAAGTAAAGAGCTGATTCTTTGAAAAGAGAAGTTGAGGGAGCATGTGGCCCTGACGAATTCCAAATCCTGGGTGCCGGCAGAAAGAAAAAAATATAATATCACATCTGCAAGTGATATTCAGAAGTTCATTAAGGATATCTGAAATTTATATTCCAATAAATGACAGAATATGTAAAAATCATTGATAAATTTCTAAATATGTATGCTTTACTCTAAATAGATCTGTACCAAGCAATGAGATTGAATGAAAAGTCTCCAAACAAAAGCTTGGTAACTCTAATACAAGACATAAACAGATTAAAAGACAAAATCATATTATTATCTTAAAAGAGAAAAGTTTTTAAAAACCTTAACATCCCTTCATAATAAAAACCTTGATGTAAATAGGAATAGAAGAATCATATCTCAACCTAGTAAAAATTTTATTCAATAAACAAATAGCCAACATTATATGAGAAGAAATTGAAACATGTCCTCTAAAATCTATCACAAGATAAGCGTGTCCACTCTTTTTTCAATATAGTGCTTAAATTCTTAGGGCCACAAGACAAAAGAAAGGAATGAAAACAATACAGTTAGGAAAGGAAGAAGTCAAACTATCCCTTCTGTATATGATATAATCTACAGTTAAGAGATGGTAAAGACTCTGTCAGAAAACTCAGTGTTGATAAACACTTTCAGCAAAGTAGAAAGATACAAAATTAATTGCAAGAATAAGTAACTACTCACTACACCAATAATAAACATGTTGGGGATGGCAGTGCGGAGGAGAAAGGGGGGAGATCAGATAAACACTGGTTTTCACAACAGCATAGAAAGTAATCAGCTGAGTATCCACAACGTGTAATGGAACATATGCAGGCTACAGCAGCCAAGGATGGAAACTTCTAACAGCATCTTTATGAATTTCACTTACATCTGTGTTGTCTGAATATATGTCTATGTTAAGGTTTTAGTATCCGATATTATTTTTCCTTCTATATTCCCATGGAATTTCTCTTGTAACTTTGTTAAGAAAAACTTATTTTGAATCACCTTGTGATAATGCTTCCCTAATATGCCTGTATCTTTCACTTGATAATGAGCCCTATAGTGAATAGATCTTGTCTTATTTGACTTTATAGCTCTAACATTATGCTTAACAAAGAGAATGCTCTCCGTGAATGTGGAGGATTTGAAATGAATTTAAATATTGTTGAAATACAGACTGCAAGAAGACAATCTGGCAAACATGGTTCTTCTTAACAATATGATGCCACATAATAGAAGAGCAATTTTCAAATGTTAGTTTCTCTAACCATCTAAGAATATTATGGTTGCCCAAATACTTAACAAATATGCATTTTAACTGTAAGGAAATTATTTCCAACAGTTTCACTGATCATTAACTTCTAGGTACTTACAAACTTATATGTTCTATACATGTTAAAGACTGGGCATCCATTCTTAGATCAATTTGTGTGTGTGTGTGTGAAGGTCCTGGGGTTTGAACTCACGGCCTATAGACTGTCCCTGAGCTTTTTGTCTCACGGCTAGCATTCTACCACTTGAATCACAGCTCCATTTTTGTCTTTTTGGCAGTTAATTGGAGATAAGAGTTTTACAGGTTTTCTGCTTCATCTGACTTAGAATTACAGTCTAGAGATCTCAGCCTCCTGAGTAGCTAGATGTGTAAGTCAGTGGTAACTGGCCATATTAACTTCTAATTAATTACACTTACAGGAATTATTAGTTAACAATTATTATCTACTGTATATTACAAAAGGTAATTGCAATGGTTTCTGACAACAATTATACCACTGTTTGGCAAAACTTGACAGGTCAAGGAAAGAGTCCTATACTAATATTATCCTCACTTCAACTACAACACAAATTCAAATATCTCTGCTCTCCTTTGCTTCTAACCAGTTGACTAGTGATCCCATTTCTTCCTTAGTTTCAGTAATTTGCTAGAACAATTCTCACTCATTTTTACAACTAAAGTTTTGCTGTGAGAAAGGGTACAAATCAGAACCAAATTATTAGGCCTATTATTGTCTCTCTGAGAGTTAGAACAAAATATTTTCTCAGTTCTAAATTAAACTTTATTTCAAAAATATACACCAAATGAGCCCTGGGGACCAGTGGCTCACACCTATAATCCAAGCTACTCAGGAAGCTGAGATCTGAGAATTGTGGCTTGAAGCCAGCCAAGGCAGAAAGGTCCCCATGAGACGCTTTTCTCCAACAAACCACTCAAAAGAAAAAAAACTGGAAATAGTGCTGTGGCTCATGTGGTAGAGTGCTAGTCTTGAGCACAAAGAGGCTTAAGGACAGTGCCCAGGCCCTGGGTTCAAGCTCCAGAACCAGCAAAAAAAAAAAAAGCTTCATATAACACAGAACATAGAAAGACTCATCCAAATTTAAGAGTCTGGAATTTTATTGCAGTTTCATTACATGGGCTTGTTGATGAGTCAACATGTTGCTGGCCATGAAAAGGGATTAAGTCTTAGTCTTCTCAATGAATTCTGAGATATCACAAACCTCAACTCTTTCAGACTTTACTAATAATAACAAAGATAGTCCTATCCCTTGGGAAATACAATCTGTCCAGAGGCTACCTCCCAGGAACTGAGGGCAAAGCCCAACCAGATTCTTTATTACACCAGAGCCATTTTCATGGGCAATCTAGTATAATTTCTCTAATTTATAAACTCACCTATAGAAATGGATAGTGTTATGCAGAGCTAAGAAAGTTTGGATGGTTGACATAATTTTTAAAGGTGATTTAGCTGAATTGCAAAGCCATGTCTTGAAGCCATGTCTTCTTTTCTCTACTCCTTTTCCCAAAATTGAACAAATATTCCATCTGATTATCCATCAAGTCAATATTTAGTAATAATATTAAGAGTAATCACTGTATCTTTTATTGCAGTTAAATAGTCATGGTTTCAATGGGAAAAGGAGAATTTTATTTGAAAGACATTTAGAGTGCTCAAATTTGCATCAAAGTCAGAGAAAGTAATGAAATGTTAAGGGCAGAAATAGATTTAAGTTCTAATCCCTGCCAGTTCCTAATTAGCCACTGAATCTGTGATTTTAGTCAAAGCATTTACAGTCTTTAAGCATCTGCTTCTATCATCTATGAATGCTCACCTATACTTGGAAATTATATGAAATTCAAATACTTTTGTTTTTCATTTTTCCTACCAAACGGGCTCCAATTTGGCTACATCTTCAACTTCATAAATCAGAGCAGGTCTCAGTTATTAAGTCCTTTCATTAGGGAAACATTTTTGATCATAGTATCCATCATTCTCTACCCAAACAGCCAATGTTTACTATATCTCCTTTGTACTTTCTTCAGTAATCACTATCTGAAGTTATATTTCCTGTTTCTCAGCTGTACAGATGCCTGGTAAATTAGCAGTTGTTTAATAAATATTTGTTGGAAAAAAGATTCAGTAGAAGTAATCAGAATTTTACTCTGCATTTTATTTTATTGGTATTATTCATATGTAACTAAGGATCCAGGTTGAACTAAGGGATTTTGTCAGGATAAATAGAATTTGCTAACACTGTTTAGATGGCAAAGTATCAGTTGTGTGTGACCACAAATTAACCACAAGCTGAAATTATTAGGACTTAAATTATGACTTAGATTTCCAATAAACTTAGAGAAACTTTAATTTTGTTTTATATTCATAAAAAAGCAGTACTTACCTAATGCTTCCCTTGTACCCAAAATGGCAATGCCATCAAAACCAGACTCCAGAACAAAACACAGAAAATCAGAGACTTGTGTGGCCAATGAAAGATAAAAGCAGATTACTTATATGATTATGGAAATTACAAGATAAGAAAAAAGTATTATTAGTATTGGTGGGAATTTTGAAAGGGAATTTTAATTTAAGAAATGTGTAAGCCAGCATAGATAGTTCATGCCTATAATTCCAACTACTCAAGAAGCTGAGACCAGAGGATCAAAGTTCAAAGCCAGAGGGGACAGAAAAGTTCTTTAGACTTTATCTTCAATTAAGTAGCAAAAAGATGAGCTGGACATGTAGCTCAACTAGTGAAGTGCTACCTTGTTAATTTATTTTTTCCTAGAAAATAAACACAATCCAGAATGACAGTGAATATAATAAAGAGCAGACCTTGAGAGTAACAAAAAGTGTGTTCTGAATCACATGGAAAGTCCACAGGACTGTGTCAAGGGCCTCCTGACATGAGCAATCACTATGACAGGTACGGATGAACATATATTTTTAATTAAATTAGTGGTACTGTATAATATATTTGATTGTATTCTGTTATCATGGGTAACTCTTTTAATCCACTCATTTCTATGTGAACTAATTCTTTGTTTCTAGTTACTATAGAATGGTATGTGAAGTTAAACCTCCACACCTTACCTACAGCTTTAGTTCAGCCAGTTATCACAGAGTACCAAAAATAGAGAGGCTTACATAACAAACACATATTCCTCACACTTCTGAAGACTGCAAGGACATAAGCTTTCATGCAGGATCTATACAGATAAATTTAATGTTTTCTTTTCTGATTTAGCTGACAGGTATGTGTGAAATAGTTATCATTGCTAATAGGTTACAAGTTGACAACCATAGCCGAATAGGAATTCTGGAATATATACAGTATTAAGAATCTACTGGGGGGGGGGGGGGGAGCAAAAAAAAAAAAAAAAAGAATCTACTAGACAGAGATTCTGAGTCCTACAGATAGGTGTCTACACGGCAGAAAATTTGTTCAGCCTTAACTAGTATATGTCTGAGACAAGCACAAACGATCAGATAAGTTGATGTTAGGTAAAATAAACCCCAAGATAAGAACTCCAATGTCTTTTTCTTTCTTGTGATTGTTTCTAACATATTTATAAGATGATTTCTTTGTTGCTTTGTATGTCCTTCCCCTACAGTATAATCCCTGTTTTCATTTGATGTTGGTATAATTTGGGGAAGGGAAAAAACAAATTGTTTAAAGAGGGATACAACAATGAGATGTAAAAGTCATTATGTCGAAAAACCAACTTTACAACTTTGGTGGAGGGGTAGGGGGGAGCGGCCCCTCCCCCCCGTGGGGAGTGGGGGAGATGGGAAGGGATGGGAAGGGGAAACAAAGGAGGAGGCAACAATGCTTGATAAGAAATGTACTCATTACCTTGCTCATGTAATTGTAACCTCTCTGTATGGTATTTTCACAATAAAAATTAAAAAAAAAAAAAAAGACTGCAAGGTCTCAGTGTGGGCCCGGGGAAGAGTCCTCCATGGACTGAAGACTGTTGATCTCTCCCTAGGTTCTTCTACAACATCCGAGGAGAAAAATAAAGACAAATGCAGATTATTTTCAAGCACTGATTCTTAAACTCCAGTTCCTAGACCACACTGAATTAAATTTTCTAATGCTGTCCTCACATTACCATTATTCTTATTCTGCACAAGGAGCCAGGCTCGGGACCAAGTGCACAGCTGTGCTGATGAGAGGTGAGGGGCAGAGGAGTGGGGAGCTAGCCTGAGATACCACCCACTGCTAATGCCTCAGCTCTCTCTGTGCCAAGCATTTGGACTAGAAGACCAAGAATTTCCATATTTGGAAACCATTGTTATAATTAGTTTGGAAAACTACAAGAACAAAAGAAACTTAAAAAGAATAATGATGGAAATTCTCGCCACTCAAAGCTACTGTGCCTTCAGGCAATAATAAAAAAAATACAGCAAAGAAGGGTGGCCAAAAGCAGGGCTAAAAAATGCCATTCTTTACAGGTAAGTTTACTCCACTTGTACTTCAGGTTATAGTTCTATTTATGGCATTTTCTCATTTACAAAAGGCCATTGTAACCTTAACTTATTAGTATTCTTCAACATAAAGCAAGGCATGCCACCTAAAAATGGAATAGCCTAGAAATAAGCACACACCTGTTCTTTAAAAACTTTGGTAAATAAAATACAACCCAATAGAATTCTTAAAAAGAAAGGTAATTGTTGCATTTTTTGAACTTTGCCATGCCAATAATATAAATATTTTTATTACACACATGTCTATATGTATATTTTAGGTGTTAATGTTATGTTTGAGGGAAATCTGGAAATATAGACTAGTGGTAAACTCTAGCATATTTGAGCACCTAATTTTTGACCCATAACACTAAACAGTAAATACAAGTTGAAGGGATAATATATTTAAGATGATTCTTAGGATTCAGAAGGGAAAGTTAGGCTAGGAATTAAATGAAAAAATCTTTTCTTCATGAGAGAAATAAAAAGGAATAAAAAAAAGACAGGAAAAAAAGCAATAAAATACAACCACATACCCTAATGAACAAGAGACAGAAAATCTATGTAGCCCATAAATGATCCCCTTGTCAGAGAATCTATATGGTCTAAAGAGCCTACAGCAAAAAAGAAAAGATAGGAAAGATATGATCACATAAGCCAATTACTGAGAGGGAAAATAAAACATCCTACCAAGACAGGAAGAATATACCTGACTCTTCTGTGAAAGAGATTACAATTTGGATCTATTAGTTTCCATATTTTCTGGGAGTTTAATTTGAGGGGCTTGAGACACAGAAAAAGGGGACTTTTGCTGTATTTGTAGGCTGTGATTCCTCCTTGAGTGACCAGAAACTATTTCCCAGCTATTTCTTCAGAGTTCCACCCAACTGCCTTCATTTTTATGCCTGTTTTTTTTTCCTTTTCTGACAAATTCTGTTCCAATCCTAACCTCCTGTTGAGACCTGTAATGTCCAGAGTGAAAAGAAAAGATCAAAGGAAAGAAAATATTGGGATGAGGGACAGAGAAAACTAAGGCAATTGCAGGGCAGCCAAGGTAGTACTTGTGTCCCATAAGTAAAACCACACACTGTCTTCATCCTTGTTATGGCAGAAATCACACTGTTTACCTGTCCATGTGATGGTTAGCCTTATGTGTCAACTCCAATGGACTAAAGGATACTCAGATAACTGGTAAAATATTATTTCTGTATGTGTATTTGAGGGTGTTTTCAGAAAAGATTAAAGTTTGAATTTATTGACTGACTTAAGAAGATCTACCTTCACCAGTATAGGTATATATTTTCTAATCCAAAAATAACCAAAAGGTCAGAGAAAGGATAAATTCTCATTATTTCTTTAATTTCACTTGATCTCAGTCTTGCCTTTGGCTTCATATTGAGAATTACACCTTTGGCTCCTCTGGTTCCCTAGCTTAGACTGATTTACACTGACAGCTTTCTTACTTTTCCAGCTTGCAGAAAGCATGTCATGGGACATGCCAATGACCAAAAGAAATCGCTATCTCTTTCTCTATATAGACAAAAAATTCCTGGACAAATAGACAGATAGATGTAAAGATACCTATCTCTTATGGCTTCCACTTCTCTACAGTCTGTATCTCTTCTATAAGGTTTTGCCTCTACCTGACACATCAGAATCTGAGCTGAGTAATCACTCTGTGGCTAAGAGTTGTTACAAAACCCTACTGTGTTACATTACAATTTTGGGTGTAGATGGGAGGGGATGCAGCTCAGTAGTATGGTACTTGCTTGGCATGTACAAGACCCTGGGTTAGATCTCCAGGAACACACAAAACACCAAAAAACAATTCTGAGCTGCATAAAATGCATGTCACCTAGAATCCATATTCTTAATATTTTGTGATAAACATAAGGTATAACATGAGATAATTAGTGTACATATAGACTAGCAGACAGAAACACAAAAGAAGTATTTGTGCCTTGTACAAAACTCATGCTCCCCAAAGGAAGTAAAGGTTAGATTGGCCTGGTTAATCAGAATTCACATTACCTCGGAAGACACAGTTATATTAATAAAATATAGCCTGGCAAGAGTCAGTCCATAGCTAATGTATCTGCCTTAATAACAAAGAAATGAAGACCACTTTGGTTACAAAAGTTACCTTTCAGTGGTCTGCCCTGAGTTTAATCAGTTGAAAGGGTTTAGTTAAGAGATATAAAACTCTCTTAGAATTACTATGGGCACCACTTATTCTAAAAGGACCCAGCTAAGTGAACATATTAGACAACATATATTCAACAATCACTGGACATCTTACAGTCATTAGAGGGATATTCATAGGTAACTAGAATCACTTTGGTTAATGCAACAACTGGTTCCACATTAGCCATTAGAAATAATCTAACTAGAAAAGAATTACAAGAGTGGAATATCCTAAAGGATAAATTGATAGGCCTGCAGTAAGTAAAGAATTAAGATGTTAGCAAGAAATCAACTCTAAACTCCAGAATGCAACCACAAGGAGGAACCATATAGAATTTTAAAATAGTTTTCAGACCAAAATAAATGAATAAAACAGAACATAAAATGTCCCAATTAAGTCTCCTTAACAGGTAGTTGCCTGTATGTGTATTGCCAAACACATATATCTGAAAAAAATCTCTGTGACATTTAATAATCCTAATAAGTATTTTATCAAATAAAATTAATATCTAAATCATGTTGGTATGACTATTTTAAAAAAATTTTAACTGACAAATTCAAAGCTGAACATGATGGGTCCCATTATAAACCTAGGAAACTAAGACTGAGAGTATCATAGTTCAAGATCAGCCATAGGTTTTTTTTGTTGTTGTTGTTGTTTTGTTTTGTTTTGTTTGTCAGTTCTGAGCTTAAACTCTGGGCCTGGGCACTGTCCTTGAGCTCTTCAGCTCAAGGCGAGCACTCCACCACTTAAGCCTCAGTACCAATTCCCAGCCTTGGTTTTGCGGGGGTTTGTTTTTTTGTTTTGTTTTGTTTTTTAAGTATATGAAACCCTCATCTCAGCCAGTAAATAGTTGGTAGAGTAGTATGCATGAAGAATAAATAAAAGAATTATGGTCCAGGCTAGCCTGAGCACAAAGACCCTATCTCAAAAATTACCAAAGCAAAAAGGGCTGAAAATGTAGTTTAAGCAGTAGAGCATCTGCCTTGAAACTATGAAACTCTGAGTTCAAGCCCCAGTCCTCCCACAATAGAGTGGTGGATTTTGGAAGATCTTTGCTTAAACATTCTTTTTTTTTCTTTTTTTTCAAGCAGGTAGAAAACTTGTTTATTAATATTTGAGATATGACCTCGACCCTTTTGTTTGTATTTTACTGTTGATGGCTGGGATAATCTCAAAATCCTGATCCTCCTGTTCCTGGCATGAGTAGCTGGGATTATAGGTGTGCTACATTAGTCTTGGGCTCACAATCATGATTTTTATTACTCTTATGCTTTTTAAAAATATAAAGAATTATATTACATATATGAAAGAATTGTATTACAAATAAATATATGCCTGTACAGCCTTTGTTTGATTTGTCCTCATAATTAAAACTTTAGTAAAACGGTATCACCCTATCAAATATTTGAAGAATTACTTTTTTTTGAAGCAACTTATTTTTTCCATGTTCCAATATTGTATAAACACATCATGTCATTATTAGAGCTCTCTTCTGTATCTTTAGGTTATTTTCTCTTTTTTGGCTATTATAATGGACTGCTACCTGAACAATGATAAATATGTAATTCTGCCACATATTTTCTGCAGAATATATGTAAGGGTTGTACATAAGACAGCGACATTAATTTTGGAAAGTGGTTGACAATTTACACTGTGAAAAGCTGTGTATAAGATATCCAGGCCCCAAGATAGGGACCTAAGTGTTTTCTTTTCTTGCTTGCTATTGTTTCTTTTTTGGGGGGGAGGGGGTCCGGTCGTGAGGCCTGAACTCTGGGCCTGGGCGCTGTCCCTCAGCTCTTCAGCTCAAGGCTAGCGCTCTACCACTTGAGCCACAGTACACTTCCGGCTTTTTTCTTTTTTCTTATGTGGTGCTGAAGAATCGAACCCAGGGCCTCATGCATGCAAGGCAAGCACTCTACCACTAAGCCACCTTCCCAGCCCCTATTATTTCTAACATATTTATAATGTACCATGTGATTTTTTTGTATGCTCCTCTCCCATGGTATAACCCCTATTTTCACTGTATTTGATGTCGGTACCCTGCATCTAGTATATATGCTTCTCTAACTTGGAGAGGGGAAGGGAAAAAAACATAATGCTTAAATAGGGATACAGGTTGACACATTGTAACAATGAGATGCACAAGACACTATGTTGAAAAACTAACTTTACAATTCATGCAGGAAGTGGGGGGGAAGTATAGTTGTGGAGGTGGGAGGGTAGGGAAAAAACAAAGGAGGAGGCAACAATGCTTGATAGGAAATGTACTCATTACCTTGCTCATGTAACTATAACCCCTCTGTACAGTATTTTTACAATAAAAAAGTATATTAAAAAAAGATATCCAGGCCTTCTTCAAGTCTTAGTATTGCCATACTTCTTAGTTTTTGCAGTAGATGGCTGCAAAAATGTCTCATCAATTTTGCTATTCATTTGCATATTTTGCATTCTCTTTTGTGTAAAGTGCCTGTCCATACCTGCTCAGTTCCTTTTGATTACTTGTTTTATATAAAAATTATGTGGAAGCCAGGCACCCGTGGCTCATGCCTATAATCCTAGCTACTCGGAAGGCTGAGATCTAAGGATCACAGTTCAAAGCCAGTCCGGGCAGGAAAAATCAGTGAGACACTTTATTCTCCAATAACCATGAGAAAACCAGAAGTGGCATGGTGGCTCAAGTAGTAGAGCACTAGCCTTGAGCAGAAGAGCTGAGGGACAGTGCCCAGGCCCAGAGTTCAAGCCCCATGACCAAAAAAAAAAAGTGGAATCTATGTTTCATTCATATAGAAATTAATTACATATAGAAATTAATTTCTCTCCATTTTGTGATTCTCTTTTCACTTGTCACAAAAGTAGTTCATTTTTCATTTTTAAATTGATAAATAAAACATACATATATAAATATCCAAAATGGTGAATTGTTTTCTAGATATATTGTGGAATGACTAATCAAAGTTACTTAACATATCCATTACTTCACATACTCATATATTTGGTGCTGAAAACACTTTAAAATTCTATTCCCTTACTATTCAACTATACTATGTATTAACTGTAGTTACTGTGTTGTACATTAGAACTCTTGAAAATTTTCTTTCTACTTCATTAATACTTGGACACTGACCCAACAATTTCCCAGTCCTCCTCAAAGTCTACCTTCAATCCCTGAAAGCCATAGCCTACTCTGCTTTCATTATTTTGAATTTCTTAGATTCCACATATTAGTGAGACAAACATTTTCCTAATCCATTCATGTTGCAAATGACAGAAGTTTTCTTCTTTTAAAAATTGAATAGTATTTTATTTTGCATACATACTTTTTAAAATTCATACATCTTTTGGCAGATACTTAACCAGGTTCTATATCTTGCCTATTATAAAATAAAATGCAAAATTTTCTTGAACTAGCTATCTTTCTAAATTTAATTTAATGACAAGATGATGTACAGAGGGGTTACAGATACATACGTAAGGTAATGAGCACATGCCTCATCAAAAATTGTTACCACCTCTCTTGTTTTTCTCCCACTTTCTCTTGTGAGTATCGCTGTGGCATTGGTTCACCCTTTGTCTCACCATTTTGTTAGCTATCTTTTTGATGTGCTGATGTACTGATTTTGATGATTACCAGATTAAATGATAGTTCTTCCCATATTCTGAGGAAATTCATACTATTCTCTGTAAGGTAGTACTAACTCATTTTTCCATAAACAGTGTATATGATATGGATCCTCAACTTTTCCATAACATTCTACTCATCTTTCATCTTTTAGATAACAGCCATTATAAAGAGATGTATTTTCCCAGTGATTCATAACATTAAGCATCTTTTTCCTATACCTGTTGTAATTTGTATATTTTTCTCTTGATAAATGGTTTGTCTGGCTTTTCCCCAACTTTCTTTGTGTCTTTTACTGTTGAATATTTGAGTATCTCAATATTTTAACTCTTAAACATTTTATCAGATGAAAGGCTTAAAATATACTTTCCTATTCCATTAGTTTTCTATTTGAAATAGTTTATTTTTTACTATGAAGAAACTTTTGACAAAATCTTTTTCTTTTGGATCTTTCTGCCAGTTTGACCACGTCTTAAACTCAGGGACTGGTACTTGCTAGGCTTGCCTGTACATCTGGTGTGCTACCTTGGGCCATTCTTCAGCCCAGAAACTTTGTAGTTTGATATAATCCCATTTTTCAGCTTTTGCAAAAGCTGTGCTTTTGTGATCCTATAATCAATGTCTTTGCCCAATATCAAGAAATTTCTCTTTCTTTCTTCTTCTTTTTCTACTACTTTTCAAGTAGTTTGTGTCTTTATGTTTAATTCAATTTTAGTTGACATTTTTAATGATGTGTGAGATTAGGGTCCATTTTCAATCCTTTTCATAAAACTATCCTGGTTTCACAATACCATTGATGAAAAATATTGTTCTTCCCCACTGGTGAGTTCTTAACATTTTGGTTGAAAATTAATTGGCCACAAGTTCAAATTTATTTCAGAGATTTGCTTTCTTTAATGTGTTTCTTAAAAAAGAGGCAATCTTACAAGTAACTGATTTGATTAATCTTATTAGTTGGAATTTTTGTGTCTTCATGAAGAAATCTTTTCCAAATTTAAGATGAAAGAATCATTAGCTTTCTTTTGCTACCCAGGTTTTAACATTTCCAGCTACACTTTTCAAAGCTTTTATGGAAAGCTGATCATGAGGCCACACTGTTACATCTGCCACATCCAATTCTCAGGTCACATCCTTGATGCTTATGGTATTGCAGTGCTGTGAAGGAATCCATTGCCGTGAATATGCTAGGCAAGTGGTAGCATTGAGCTACCCGGTCAATCATTTGATATTTGGAGAATTTTGTTTTGAGGTTTTGATCCAGCTTTTGCCCTTCTTTGAAGTGCCTACTACTCTGTTTCTCTAAAACAAAAGTCACAGCTTATTTTGGACTTAGGTTAGACATGTGACTAGAACCTTCCAATAATGTACAGAACTATGATAGATGTATATATAGAGTTTGTCAAGGGAGAGAACTCCTTAGGACTGTTGTCATATAGGAAAATCCTCTTGGGTATTTGTCTATTTGATGATAAATTGTAAGAACTCTTCAACTTTTACAACATTCTAGGTTGGCTAGTTAGGTTGACCAACATCAAGAAATTGAATGACAAATGCTGGCAGTTATGTGGGGAAAAGGGAACCGTATAGCACTGTTGGTTGGAATGTAAACTAGTACAACCACTCTGGAAGGTGGTGTGTAGAGCCCTCAAAAAATAAACATACATTCTCCCTATGACTCAGCCATTCTATTCTTGGGCTTCTACCCAGAACATCACACATCAGAATACATAAAGACTTTTCCATATCCATGTTCATTGCTACAATAGTCACAATAACTAAGCTATGGAAACAGACCAGATTCCCAACAACAGATGAGCAAAAACATGTGTTATATACCCAGTGGTGCTATATATACACCCAGCTATTACAAAGAATGAGATTATGCCATTTGCATGGCATTAGATGAACCTAGAACACGACATGTTAAGTGAGGTAAGCCAAACTCAAAAAGACAAACAGCCATGGTTATCACAATAGATGCAGAAAAAGCATTTGACAAGATCCAACACCCCTTTATGATGAAGGTTTTGGAAAAATTAGGAATCCATGGAACATTCCTCAATACAATAAAGGCTGTATATGACAAACCTACAGCCAGCATTATACTTAATGGTGAAAAACTAAAGCCATTTCCTCTTAACTCAGGAGCAAGACAAGGATGCCCACTCTCTCCACTTCTCTTCAACCTACTATTAGAATGCCTAGCTACAGCAATAAGACAAGATGCAGACATAAAGGGGATCCAAATAGGGAAAGATGAAATAAAACTCTCCCTCTTTGCAGATGACATGATCTTGTATTTAAAGAATCCCATAGACTCCACTCCCAAATTACTCAAGCTGATTCAAAACTTTGGCAAAGTAGCAGGGTATAAAATTAAACCCCAAAAATCAATGGCTTTTCCGTATGCCAACAATGAGAAAAGTGTGGCTGAAATTAGGAAAGCAACTCCATTTGTAATAGCCCCACAAAAAAAGAAAATACCTAGGAATTAACTTAACCAAAGAAGTGAAGGACCTCTATGATGAAAACTTTAAAATCTTGAATTTGAATCTTGACTCAAGTTGTGATAAATTTATAGACTAATTGAAAAGCTAGAGAGCATTATAATCTCAGATGTTTCTATCCAAGAATTTTGTATGGCTCTTGATTAAATGTGACTTCATAAAAATTCCAGTAGCCTCACCCCATTTAAGAAATAAAGACACCAACACCTAATATATACACATATCATAATTTATAATATAATCCTTCTGTAGAAAGACCCTGTTCCTATTTTCAAATTTTCAGATAACAAGAAAAAACTGAATTCAAGTATATCTGTATATATCTTTAAGTTTTGCTCAAAACTAGATTTGAAGGAAACAAACTATAAGGTTAAAAAGTTGTAGAACTAAATTGATAGTAATGTCTAAAAGTACTTGTGTTTTACTCTAGATCTCTATAGAGATCTCTATCTTTTATTTATTGATTTTAGTGAGGTTGATAATATTTCGTATATTTTTGGTTATATATGTGTTTTCTCCTTGTAGCTTCTTCCTGTCATTTACCATTCTCTCTGCGTGTGTGTGTGCGTGTGTGTGTGTGTGTGTGTGTACTTGAACCTAATACCTCAAACTCTAGCTCAGCTGGTTTGCTCACAGCTGGAGCTCAACCACTTGAGCTACACCTTCAATCTGGCACTTTTGGTTAATTGCAAATGGAGTCTCATTTTTCTGTGTATGCAAAAAATTAAGCTTAATGAATTAAGAACTTCAACTTTCAACTTTCAACAGAAAGTTTCAACTTTCTGTTTTTAGTGATCTTATTCTTTGAAAGATAAAATTATATACATATTGAAAGCATTATTAGAGATGTAAACAACAAAGAAACTCTGTTAGGAGTCTACAATCTTAATATAACCTAATTATGTGGGTACAAATATGATCTCTCATTGTAATGAGAAAAGTTATTCCAGCTTACCAGGCTTACTGAGGAATACTATGTCACAAGTGGTACAAGGGTTCTGAGCACATAACTCTTACACAAAGGAACTTATAATCAACTTAGCAAGAAACAATGTAGTTTCCAGTGTAGCTCTGACTGCAGGTATCATTTATCTATATCTTTTATCTATAAATCTTAACATATGTAAATGTCTTTAAAAAGAAACAATATAGAGCAGGGTGCTGGTGGCTCATGCAGGTAATTCTTGCTACTCAAGAGGCTGAGATCTAAAAATCTTAATTTGAAGCCAGCCTGGGCAGGAAAGTGGGTAAGACTCTAATCTCCTATAAACTACTCAGAAAAAGCTGTAGGTGAGGCTATGGCTCAAGTGACAGAGCTCTAACTTTAACAAGCTCAGGGACAGTGCCCAAGCCCTGAGTTCAAGCCCCAGGACCAGGGAAAATTAAAAAGAAAGAAAGAAAGAATTCAGTAGACAATGGCTCCATGGTTGGAAAGTAAATTTCTTTATACAGTAGCAAAAATGACCAATTTTTTCTTTGTGAAATGATTTTTGATGTTTTTTTTATTTCCTAGCATCATTTTATTTATTTTCACTGTAAGCAAAACACAAAAAAATGACTTTTTGTTCATTCTGTGTGTATTACTTTCTTTAGTCTTTTTAAGTAGCTGCTACATATTCTGGGCACTGGTCCTCAGAAAAATGCACATATATTTGCATAAATTTTAGGCAATTCTTGCAAATTCATTTATAGTGCCTTCATTTTCACTGGTTCACCCATTAAGAACTCATGTCTTAAGATCTCTATCATATTTACATTAGGGTATCGGTATATGTTTACATGGGGATATGCCATTGATATTTATCTCTATGCATGATACACCCAGATAATACGATTATTCTTATCATTCATATTATTTATCTAAAAAGTATCACTAAAAGTAAAAAATTAAAACTAAAAATATTATTGCCAATATTATTAGTGGTAATGTAATAACCCAGGCCCAATTGATACACTTCTCTTTTGTTTCAGGTTTTGCTTCTCTGTCCATTCAACAGTATATGCACAGATACTGTGAGCAATGATATTTTGTGTTTCAACAATAATCAACAGTAAGGATTCCTTCTTTTCCCTATTGTTCCAGGTGCAAGAATTTATCACCTACCCGCCAAAAAGAATAAAATGTTTGTCTCTAATCAAACACTGTCAGTGGAAACTGAGGAAGAGTCAAACTTCCTTCCCAGGAAGGCTACTAAGAGTGCCAGTTAGTTGGGTCAATACTCAGAGCTTTGGCTGGAAAGAAAGGAAAGGAAAGGAAAGGAAAGGAAAGGAAAAAGGAAAGGAAAGGAAAGGAAAGGAAAGGAAAGGAAAGGAAAGGAAAGGAAAGGAAAGGAAAGGAAAGGAAAGGAAAGGAAAGGAAAGGAAAGGAAAGGAAAGGAAAGGAAAGGAAAGGAAAGGAAAGGAAAGGAAAGGAAAGGAAAGGAAAGGAAAGGAAAGGAAAGGAAAGGAAAGGAAAGGAAAGGAAAAGGAAAGGAAAAAGGAAAGGAAAGGAAAGGAAAGGAAAGGAAAGGAAAGGAAAGGAAAGGAAAGGAAAGGAAAGGAAAGGAAAGGAAAGGAAAGGAAAGGAAAGGAAAGGAAAGGAAAGGAAAGGAAAGGAAAGGAAAGGAAAGGAAAGGAAAGGAAAGGAAAGGAAAGGAAAGGAAAGGAAAGGAAAGGAAAGGAAAGGAAAGGAAAGGGAAAGGAAAGGAAAGGAAAGGAAAGGAAAGGAAAGGAAAAGAAAAACAGCAGCCGATGAGCCCAATGGAAACACAGAGGAAAAGCAGATTACAGACATGAGAAATTTTTGTTAGAAATACTTACTGAAAAGTTTATCTAAGGTACTATTAGCACTTTTACTCTGTGCTAGTTGCAGGGGGATAAGTCAATAACTATTTTACTATTTTTTTGTTTTGTTGTACAAGCTTTGGCACTAAGGATTTCAAACATAAAATGAATAGTACATTCAAAGTAATGACTGAGTTTTGCTTTCAAGAGGTTTAATGGTGAATGTTGACACATTCACATAATGTTTGTTATTTACCATCTGCAATTGTAAGAGCAGTATAATACACCTCATAAAAATAAGACACCATTGGGGCTGGGAAGGTGGCTCAGTGGTAGAGCGCTTGCCTTGAATGCATGAGGCTCTGGGTTCGATTCCTCAGCACCACATAAGCAAAAAGAAAAAAGCCGGAAGTGGCGCTGTGGCTCAAGTGGTAGAGCGCTAGCCTTGAGCTGAAGAATTGAGGGACAGTGCCCAGGCCCAGAGTTCAGGCCCCACGACCAGACCCCACAAAAAAAATAAATAAGTAAAATAAGACACCATGTCCTGAGGAAACAACATCAATAAATATCTCAAAGGAAAGGATCCATTTTAAGTATCTGCCTAAAGATGGTGAGCATTCTGGGAAGCTTTGACTGTCAATGATAAAATAGGCCTAAATTAATTCACTATCGATGCTTTGATCCTGAACCATAGGCCTCTGTTAACTGTTCTCTCTTTCAGTGGCTAATAGTGAGAGTCCCAATTTTCTCCATTTGCAGAAAATATTTCCCACTTTACAAGATTTCAAGCAAATTACACAAAATTTAGGTTTTTAAAGCCCTATCTTTAACCCATTATGGTGGGCAATATGCAGAAGAACACTCTCAACTTTGGATTTCAATTTTATAGAGTAATAGTACCACTACACCATGTTTAGCTGTATCATCCCTATAATCATCTTAGAATTCACTCAAATAGTTAATTTTAATACAAGTCTGATGATGAATGGTTCCTGATGTCAAATCACCCTGGAATATTAGAAGTAGCCTTCATTACTCTCCCTTTTTATTGGGGGGGGGCTGGTTGTGAGGAGGACTGGGCCTGGGCGCTGTCCTTCAGCTCTTCAGCTCAAGGCTAGCGCTCTACCACTTGAGCCACAGCAACACTTCCAGCTTTTTTTTTCTTTTTGCTTATGTGGTGCTGAGGAATCGAACCCAGGGCCTCATGCATGCAAGGCAAGCGCTCTACCACTGAGCTACCTTCCCAGCCCTGACTCTCCCTTTTGAGTCAGGTATACACGTAATAATAGTTGTTTTTGCAATTTTACTTTGACTATATACTCTGATTATTTTTTCTCTCCTGTAGTCTGACTTCTGATATTATCTCATTTCTTTCCTATTTGCTATTGTCATGTCCTAAAAAGATAATATTTTAAATTATTATTTAATTTTTGCCATTCCAGGGGTTGAACTCAGTGCCTCATACTCTCAGTTGGTTTCTTTGTTGCTATGACTCTACTGCTTGTTCCACAAACCAACCAACTAGCTTTATGATGGTTAATTAGACACAGAATCTCACAGACCTTTCTGCCTGTGCTTGCTTCAAGTATCCATTTTCTGAGTCTCAGCCTCCTGTGTACCTAGGATTACAGGTGTGAGCCACTGGCACCTGACAAGAAATAAATAAAACTTTTGACTAGATAACTTTCTTTGGCAAAATTATTCTTCCTGTGTATCAGCTTACTTTATTTATTGTATCTTTTATTCTGAAACTTTGCCTTGGTTTTCTCATTTCTCTTTCTATATAAATTGATACATGACATAAGAGTCTCACCCATATGACATATATAAGGACATTAAAAAGAAACATGATGCTTTAATCAAGAACAAAGCAAAAAATAACTTCATTTTAGCTCATCAACAGTCCAACATTATAATGGTATTTCAGTTTTCCTTTTAGGTGCTGAGAATCAAAACATGTACATAGTAAGCATACAATCTACCACTGAGCTACACAGTAAATACAGACCAGCCATACTTTGCTCCTGCAGTAATAATTCATAATATAGATACTTTTATTCTTATGAGGTAGATTTCCACAATAAAATTACTAGTAACTATTTATTTAATTCATTCTGAACCATTGGTTTACAAAATATTATCGCACCTTTTTAAATTCTGAATTGTAAATGCACTTTCTTTCAAATTCCAAAGGAATCTATTCATCAAATTATTTTCATGAAGACTCAGTTATAATAAAGTCTTGTTTTTTGACTAGCCACACTGCACACCAACAATTATTTACAGTAAATAAATAATAGTTTTGAATTTTCTGTTTATGCTGATCTGTTGCTTTGCAAACTGATGGTTCAGGTAAGAGTTATTGCTATTAGCCAAGCACTGGTGAGTCACATCTATACTATTAGCTACTCAGGAAACTTAAAATCTGAAGATCAAGGTTCAAAGCCACCCTGGAATGACAAATCCTTAAGACTTTCCTCTCTAATTATCCTCCCCCCAAAAAAGCCAGAAATGGAGGTATGGCTCAAATACACAAGTGTCAACCTTAAGTAGACAATGGTAAGCAAAGAGAGCAAGACACATAGTCCAAGCCCCATCACTAGCACACACACAAAGTTTCATGATGATTTTGTGTAAGAAAAATGTTGACAAGTATGTGTGTGAATGTCTGCTTAATTTATCATAGCCAAGTATATTTTTTTATTTTGTCATCCATTATGTTTACTTGTAGATTTAATGACACATGCTAATTACTTTTTTAAACGATGGAAACCATGCAGTCTATGTTTCTTTAGATCTGGCTTACATTACTAAATATATTTTTTCCAAGTCTTTCCATTTCTTTATGAATGGTGGAATACCATTCTTTCTGATGGGTGTGTAGAATTCCATTATATATATTTATACATACATATATATATACATCTCTATGTATATATATGTACATATATATACATCTCTATGTATATATATATATATATATATATATATATATATATAAAACATTTTTTGACCCATTAGTCTGCTGAGGGGGCATTTGGGTTGATTACGTATCTTAGATATGGTAAATAAGGCTGCATTGAACATGGTTGTTCTGGTACTTTTAGTGTGACCTTGTTTATGTTCTACTGGATAAATGCCCAGGAGTGGAATTGCTGGGTCATAGGAAAGCTCTATATTTAGTCTTTAGGAACCTCCATCCTGCTTTCCAGAGTGATTGAACAAGTTGATATTCCCACCAACAGTGTAATAACGTTTTTGAGCTATCCCAAGACCTAGAACTACTACGACTGCATAGTAGTTTCTGTTCCACAGCCTATGGGAAATCTGCAATGGTTGTTGGATATGCAGCTTGAGTAGGTCACAAACAATCATGGAAACCTCACTCCAATCTATTAATGTTCCACTGGTGTGCTCAGCAAAGGCTGTGAGGAGAAACAGAGCTACTAACCAAACACATATTTCATGTTTACAAAGACTCAGGTACTTCTAATTCTCTAATTGATAAAAGCCTTCTTTAAACTTTAGACTTTCCTCTTAAACTTTGTTAGAAAGCTGGACAGATTTATATTAGCTACTGAAATTTATACTTCTGGTTTACATAAAAATCTAAAATTGTCAAGTGATCACAAATTGCATAGGGTATTTCACAAATTGAAGGCAGAAATATTTCTAGGAGACAGATTCATAACTCAGGTTCCTAATAAAAGGTCTCACTTCACACTGCTGTGGTATGCTGTGGATATTTTTGAAAGGGTACATTCTTTTTAGTTGTTTTTTAGGATTTATTAAACAGACTATGGTTTTCGTGTGAAAATCCATAGTGTGTTTGAGCAAGTGATCCTCTGCATTATATATCCTCTCCTTCCTTCTACCTCCCCTCTTTTTAAAACAGTATTTGTGAGTTTTGTGATGTGTTCTGAGATTTTGAATGGCTTAAACAAGAGTCAAATGTAGTGAATTTTTTAGCTTTATTAATAGCCTTTGCTTTTTTGTTATAGTTTTTGTGCTTTTTTTCTCTTCAGTGACCAAAATGTGGCACTTCAATTCATAAGCAATAAACTTTTTTTATTACTTGTTTAGAGTTCAATGAATTTTGAAAAATGCTGACCTATAACTCTCATGTAATGTAATAATATAAAATATCAGTAGAGTTACAAATAGAGTCTAATGAAACAAATATAGCTATTCAACAAACTAATATAAAATGATTTTATAACCCTACGTTCTTTTGCAAAGAATTTACTCTTTGAAATAACCCTTACCTCTGGCTGTACTATTCCAACTCTTTATCCTGCTTGCATTTTAATCCCATCAGTCACTCTTTTGCATGAAGTTCTCTTAGGCCCATCTGTCTTAAGACCTGAGAGAATGATGCTCCATTTGTTCCTAAGATGCCTGGAAAAGAATGGGAGCCCGAAGGATGGCCTGTGCTGACTCTGCTGCCTCTGCCCTTACACAGCCTATGGTCAGCACCAATGGCCTAGAGACCGTGAGAAAGTTGTCAGCGACTCCTGATCAAAGATGATGAGAGTTGGTTTAGGAAGTGACTGCCTTGAGCATCATTTCCAACACCATTTCAGGCACGAAAGTGATATGTGTCCTACTGAATGCGGGGCTGCTTTGCTTGACTAAGCTTTCATCTGTTCAATGAGCCCATCTGTGTGAAAGTCATGAACAAAATGTGGCCCAAATGTTCTTGGCCAGAGGGTCTCTGAGTTGGATATGAATCGCCTGCCAGTTCAGAGAAGCAATCTGTTCAATAATTATATGACTCTTGCTCTTCATGAGCAGGAGTGAATAAAGTCTTAGTCCTTGCCAAGATGGCATGGGGTCCTGATGTGTTACACTGCTCTAGGGGAAAAAGGGGGGACTGGGAAGGAAAGGCAGGAATAGAGTAACAGAGACAGGGGTAGTAATAGTGGGGTGATTAAGTAGAGGGTAGGGCAGAGCCCCATTCTCAATTATTTAGTTACACTTTCAATGTTTTTTGATGAAGACAATTTCCATCTGGTCAGCCTCAGCAGCCCAGGAGAGGAATGGTATGCAGTGATTACCCAAACCTGCTTCCTCTTGCATTTTCTGGAAGTCATGCCACAGTGGTAGAGTAGCTGTGCAGTGGGATTCTCAATGAGTGACGCTACGCAAGTCACTCCTCCTTCAGGCTCCTCATTGTTATCAGGTTGATTTCTTCAAATTTACCTTCAAAAGCAGCTTCCTGGGGCCCCCATGTGCCTGTGGTGGGCTCATCAGCAGCACTCTGTGAGGCTACCTGGAACTTGCCCTGCTCCTGCACAAGCTGCCATGCAATACCAGCTCCTGCAGATCCAGTTCCAGCCTTTGTATGTGCTGGTCTAGCTGGGTGATGAACTTGCTTGCCCTCTGTTGCTCTTTCAGCACTGTCGTGTGCTTTTCACTAAGGGCAAGGTCAATTCCTAGGCCCTCCACCTCTCTGCACTGGCTGAAGGCAGAGGTTTGAGCTGTGTCACCCACTTTTTCAAAAACATCATCTGCAGGTCCTCACTGAAGAGCCTTTGAAGTTTTTCAATGGGCCCCCGAATGGCCTGTAATTTTTAGACACACAATTGACCCTGCTTCCAGGGGCCAGAGCCTTCTGCTCAGGCCCTGCTGTGGTTCAGGGCTGTCAGAAGAGCCAGGCCCTGGCAGCACAGCCTCTGCTGTCTCCATTGCTGGCCCAGCCAAGCTTTCTCTGCCTCAGCCAAGGCCTGAGCTGCGGACAAAAAAGGCCAACATGTCTTCTCAACTCTCTGTTTCCTCTGGGATTGTGAGGTTGAGCTTGGCAGGGAGTGGGGGGGTGGGGGGGGAGCAGTCATTATCCTTTTCCTTGTATATTTCTTCTCCTTCACCAGGGAGAACTAGTCTCCTTGCTATCAGGTGCTCCTGGGATTTTTTTTTTCAGATTCTTTCAGACAAGTTCTGTTTCCATGCTGCCCTCTAGCACTTCCTGCTGCAGCTGTTACAGCTGCTTTGCCAGGTTCGTCATGAGCGGCTCTGACAGCATGATGCTGGTCAGCTTATGTTGTTATTGGTGAGCCTGATGAAGCCATCCTGCAGTTCAGCCATCTGCTTCCAGATCTGGTGGTTTGTCCCAGAGCACCTCTGATGGTGGTGTGATTGTTTGCCGGGTCTCCGTTATGCAGTCCTGCAGGCTTCTGCCTGTTCATTCCATACCTTGGAGGCCCGCTCCAGAGCCAGCAGCCACTCCTCCTGCTGTAGTTTTAGGCAACTTAGAGTCTTACTGTCTTCCAGCTGGCCTTGCAGCTGTCCAGCCAGATACTCCAGCTCCTTCTTCAGTGTCCTTACTTCAGCTGTGTCTTCTCTTCATTGTCCTGATGTAACTCATGATCGCCAAATGTAGCTATAAAATCAATTTTCTTTGTTTCTCGGGGGTTTTTGTCTCTTTTTAATTTTCTTTCTTTGTTTTTTGTAGGGTGGCGGTAGTATGGCTTGCACTCAAGACCTTGAATTTAGTTTTTTGGCTCATGACTACCACTAGTAGTCATGGCTACCACTTGAGCCATGCCTGTAGTCTACCTGTTGCTAGGCAATTGGCAACAGAGTGTGGACTTTTCTGTCTAGACCGTCTTTAAAACTACCATCCTCCATGTGCCAGCCTCCTATGTAACTGGGACTGTAGGAGTGAATCACTGAAACTCATCTTTTTTTTATTGACATAAAAATTATGTTTTAGAGTACCATTGGATGCTTTCAATCTTGTGTCTATTGGGTAGTGTTCAAAAATTTAGTAGTTTATTTGTGCATATTCAATTTTCTTTTAGGTTTTGCAAAATTTATTGTTATGTATTTATTTATTGTTATGACTATCTTCATTCTACTGTAGAATAGAACATTAGAATAGACTGTATTGTGGTATCCCTTATTTCCTTCTATTCTTTGCTCTTTTCCTTACTCTCCACTTAACATTAGTCTACTCTCCAAGTAGCTTTCACTTTTCACTGAATAAAACAAATTTTGAAAAATTTTTGTTACACTTTCAGTATGCAAATATATTAATTATATTCCAATCTTTTCAATTAAGTATTTTTAATTATTTTAGTATCCTTCAACAGACTGAATATTTCTGAACTGCTTTATTCCTTTGAGAATAAAATTATACTTATTCTAGTGATAAATGAACATAAACCAGAAAATTTTATTGTTTTTAATTTTTTGGGGGGGGGTCCGGTCATGGGGCCTGAACTCTAGGCCTGGGCACTATCCCTCAGCTCTTCAACTCAAGGCTAGCACTCTACCACTTGAGCCACAGCACCACTTCTGGTTTTTTTCATTTTGCTTATGTGGTGCTGAGGAATCGAACCCAGGGCCTCATGCATACAAGGCAAGCGCTCTACCACTGAGCCACCTTCCCAGCCCTGTTTTTAATTTTTATTGTAAAGGTGATGTAAAGAGGAGTTACAGTTACATAAGCCAGGTATTAGTACATTTATTTTTAAAGTGTTACTCCTTTCTTTTCTTCCACTTTTTTCAATCCCAATACCCTCCTCCCAAGTTGTATAGTTCATTTTCAACATAGTGTCTAACGAGTATCACTGCTGAATTATTTCATCCTTTGTCCCACCATTTATGTACTTCTCCTTACCCTCCACAAGTCAGATAAACTTACATACAAATCAAATGTCACAGAAATTAAAAATTAAAAATAGCAACAAAAGGGGGAAAACAAACAAAAAAAGTAAAATAAAGGACTTGTTTCCATTTCTTGGAGTTTATTTTTATAAGCATCATTTTATACAATCTTATGCACATAGCTATTGAGCCCATGCGAATCTCTCCTAAGAATATCCTCCTTTGAAAACAAAGGAGGGATAAAAATGTTGGACAAGAAATGCACTCATAGGAGTTCCGGGAAGATGGCGGAGGAGAAGCTGGAATCTGAACAAGCTCTCGCATAGAAAGCAGTTTTAGAGTTCCAGTGAACAGTCCTAAGTCAGAGAATCACACCAAGTGTGCCATCACAGAACAGAGAGTTAGACAAGAGAGGGGAAGCCAAGACAAGGAGACACATCTGAGCGCCTGCCAGCACCCGCGGCAGCAGCGGCAGGGTCGCAGCGGCGACCGCAGCCAGGGCCATACCTGAGCGCTCACACAGAGAGTCAGGGACGAAGGAGCCAGACGCAGCAGGCGAAAGGATTCAACTCAACACCAGCAGGAACTGACAAGGAGCGGACATCATCATCCTGCAGTTTGCAGACCAGAGACGACCCAGGATCCAAGACTCGGCGTGATTACAAGCCCGACGTGCTCACTCCTTCTCAGGGAGCAGAGGAGGGAAGGCCACCCCTCCCCCCCCAGCACCGGTGATCTTCATCTTGGAAACCAACAAAGCTCGGAGGAGCTGCCAGCTCCAACTCAGGCCTTGTAATAAAACGAGTCATTTAGCAGGTCACAAGAACTTAATGGCGAAGTGACCTGCCAGACTCAGCTCCATCCAGGGAAAAGTCACCCAGCTCAGGCACCAGCCATTGGAGTGGCTTTCCTCACTGGGTAACCAGAGCCAGAGGCTGCCCCTCCCTCTAGCAGCCTCAACAATCAATTGAAAAACAGAAACCTTGAGAATGGCTCCAGGCTGGGCTCTGTGAGTTTTTCACAAAATAGCCTCAGGGAAAAGCTACTGTTTGTTGAAAGGCCTCAACTCTACCAGAACCTAGCCTCATCACCCCTCTTTTGTGATTCTCAAAGCAGATCACCCTCCCATTAAACAAATCTGGGAGGGGGATCTCAAAATCTTGGGTAAAGCAGAGCATTTTTCTGCCTGTTCAAACAAACTGACTTAAGAAACCAATCAAGCCATAGGACCTCAAGCTGACCAGAGACTCCAACAAGAGGCTGGTTACAGGCAAAAGGGAGATACAGGATTCTTCCCACCCCTCCCAAAAAAAATCAAAAAAAAAATCAAAGACCTTTTATTTTTTTCATCTTCTTTTCTTTTTTTTTTTTTTTTTGGTACCTTATATATATATAAAAATTTTTTTTCCTTTTCTAAAACATTTATTAATCTTTAATTTTTGCTTTTTTTGAAAAAATAATTGTTTTCCAGTAACATTTTTTTCCTTCTTATAATTTTTATTTTAGGAATACGTGAATGTGCGTTTTCCTTTCTTTTCTTGTCTTCTTTCTCATTTTCTTTCTTTCTTAATTATCTTTTTGTTTTTTGTCTAGCTCTACTGAACTTCTGATCTTTTTTTTCTCCCTTTCTTATCCATTTCACCTTTTCCTCTCTTTTGTTCTTCTATATGTGACTTAACTCTTGTCCTGCACATCCTCAGATAAACCCATAGTTAACTAATAGACCCTATCCCCCATTGTGTAGACACTTAATCCACAAATTTATTACTCAATCCAAAACCTCTGAGACTTAAATTCCTTAAGAGCAGTACTACCTCTTTATACCTATATAAGATTTTAAGCATTTTTTTAAGTTTTTCACATCTCCTCTATCTCCCTCCTGTTTCCTCAATATATTCACATTCCTCTCTAAATAGATGGTCTTTCAATCTCCATAGCTATATTAATTTTTACATTTCTATTTTTTTCTGGTCTCTTTTCATTTCCCTTTCCCTTTCTTCTTTTTCTCTCTCTCTCTCTACTTGCATCCTACCCAACCTATTTCCTGCATTGAGATTAGGACATAGTTAACTGTCCCTGTGCCTCCCCACACCAATCTATTCCTATTTTTTACCCACATCTCTCCCTAACCCTAAAAATTTCTGGTTTTCCAAATTCTTCTCTACGATTCAAAGCCCATTAACATATAGTTGTTTGATGTTGAATAGATGTATCTGTTGAACTAGATTGTATCTGTAGACTATTGACTGTATAAATGCAAATGTTGGTTGATGGTTGCCTTAAGATAGTGTTCTAGCACAAAACTGGTGTTATTTTCATCTCAAATGGGCAGAGTAAGCCGGAAAAACACAAGAAAAATGGCAAATCCAGGTATCTCAATTCCCAATCTTCATAATCAAGGGTCAGATCAGATAATGAACAATCCAGAGGAGAGTTCCCAAATAGCTCTACAAACACTGGTGGCAAACATGATAAATGAGAAGTTTGACAGCTTACAAAGGACTCTGTATGAGCGTGATAGGGAGAGAGAGGAGGCATCCCAAAAGTTTATACAGGAATATCATAAGCGTGAGGAAGCTACTCAAAAACTGATACAGGATTTGCGTGAACAACTTGAGAATACTCAAAGAGAAAGGGAGGAATGGCGCAAGCAGGCTGAGAACACACAAAGAGAACTGCAGGAATCCCACAAATGGGAGGAAGCTAATCAAAGAGTAATTCACGAATTAAGAGACCAGGTAGAGAATACACAAAGATCACTAAAGGCATTCATGGAATCCATTAACAAAGAGCTGAAGGAAGTCAGGGAGACCACAAAGGGAAGGCTGAATGGAACCCAACAGAAGGAATGGGAGTCCAAAGAAACCATAACCAATCAACTAAGTGATTTGAGAACAAACACTGAACACCAAATTAAGGAAGTAAAGAAATTCATACAAGACCTAAGACAGAGCTTCAACAAAGAACTTGAAGCCATCAAAGCTGACCAATTAGAAGGAAAAGAGATAAAAAACAAAGTAGAGAGTCTTGACAGCAGGTTAGACCATGCAGAAGATCGAATCTCAGGGATTGAAGACAGCCTAGATATTATAGAGAAAGAACATACAACCATCCAAGACAAGTCCAAGAAATATGATAGGTCTATCCAACACCTGGAAGACACCATCAGAAGGCCCAATCTAAGGATAATGGGTGTAAAGGAGCACCTAGAAACAGAAGTTAATGGTCTAGGAAATTTGTTTAACAGGATCCTAGCAGAGAACTTCCCAAACATGCAAAAAGATAGGCCTATTCAGATACAAGAAGCCTTTAGAACCCCAAATAGACCAGACCAGAATAGGACATCCCACTGTCACATTATAATCCACACAGGATCAACTCAGACCAAGGAAAAGATCCTTAAAGCTGTCAAGGAGAAAAGGTTAATCACCTATAAAGGGAAACCAATTAGAATCACCTCAGATTTCTCAGCAGAGACAATCAAAGCAAGAAGAGCCTGGAATGATGTATGCCATGCCCTAAAAACAAACAACTATCAACCAAGAACACTGTACCCAGCTAAACTCTCCTTCATAACTGAAGACCAAATAAAAACCTTCCATAGCAAAGAAAAATTGAAACAATACATCTCCACCAAACCAGCCCTACAAAAGATTCTTAAAGATATCCTACACATAGAAAACCAACAAGACCGCAACAAAGGCCAAGAAACTGCACCCAAACTGAGAATCCAAGAACCATAGGAAGAACCCAGTTTTCGCAGCCCCCAAGAAGGTCGATAACATGGCAGGAACTCCCAAATACCTCTCAGTCCTATCTCTTAACGTTAACGGACTGAACTCTCCAATTAAGCGACATAGACTGTCTAGTTGGATTAAAAAACAAGACCCTTCTATCTGCTGCCTGCAGGAGTCACATTTTGCCCGTAAAAACAAACACCTATTCAATGTTAAAGGCTGGAACAAAATCTACCAAGCAAACGGCCCCCATAAACAGGCGGGAGTTGCAATCCTAATATCAGATAAAATAGACTTCAAATTAAAATTCGTGAGAAGAGATAAAGAAGGTCACTACAAACTCAAAAAATTAAACGACCCAACAACAAATCCTCAAAGAAACAACTGCCCAATAAATAAGTGGGCGAAAGACTTAAAGAGAAGCTTCTCTGAAGAAGAAAGAAGGATGGCCAATAGACACATGAAGAAATGTTCAACATCCCTAGCCATAAAAGAAATGCAAATCAAAAGAACATTGAGATATCACCTCACTCCAGTTAGAACAGTAAAAATCAAGAACTCTAACAACAACAGATGCTGGAGGGGATGTGGACAGAAAGGAACCTTACTTCATTGTTGGTGGGAATGTAAACTTGTTCAACCACTTTGGAAAGCAGTATGGAGGTTCCTCAAAAGACTCCACATAGATCTCCCCTATGATCCAGCAATCCCACTTTTGGGCATTTACCCAAATGTTTACAAACAAGACCACACTAAAGCTACCAGCACAACTATGTTTATTGCAGCATTATTTACCATAGCTAAGATATGGAACCAACACAGATGTCCCTCAGTAGATGAATGGATCAAGAAAATGTGGTATATATACACAATGGAATTCTATGCCTCCATCAGAAAGAATGACATTGCCCCATTTGTTAGGAAATGGAAAGGTTTGGAAAAAATTATATTAAGTGAAGTAAGCCAGGCCCAAAGAAGCATAGGTCCCATGGTTTCCCTTATTTGCAACATCTAGTATAGGTATGAGTCAAGCGGAAAAGGTCAGATAATGTGATGTTAGGAAAATGAACCCTTAAATATGTATTTTAATGTTTTTGTCTCTTTCATGCATGTGTTTCTAACGCATTTATAAGATTATTTCTTTGTTGCTTTGTATGTCCCTCCCCCACAGTGTAACCCCTGCTTTCACTATATTTGATGTCAGTATAACATGTGGAGGAGATGGGGACAAACAAGTCGTTTAAGGATTCAGGTGGACCTGTTGCAACAATGAGAAGTACAAAATGTCATGTCAAAACCAGCTTTACAATGTCGGTGTGGGGGGGGTATAATTGTGTGCGGGGAGGGGGGAGGCTGGATAAGGAGGTGAAGGGTAAACAAAGGAGGAGGCTGCAATGCTTGGTAAGAAATGTATGCATTATCCTGCCCATGTAATTATAGCCCCTCTGTACAGTATGTTCTCAAAAAAATAAAATTAAATTAAAAAAAAAAGAAATGTACTCATAAGGGTAAACAAAGGAGGAGGCTACAATGCTTGATAAGAAATGTACTCACTATCTTGCCCATGTAATTGTACCCCTCTTACAGTATTTTCACAATAAAAAAAAAGGAAATGTACTCATTACCTTGCCCATGTAATTGTAACCCTTCTGTATGGTATTTTCACAATAAAATAAATAGATAAAAAAACCTTAAAAAAAACACAAAATAAACAAAAACAAAAAAAGAAAAAAAAAGAAAATACCTAGGAATTAACTTAACTAAAGAAGTGAAGGACCTCTATGATGAAAACTTTAAAATCTTAAAAAAGGAAATCAACACAGAACTTAAAAAATGGCAAAACCTCCCATGCTCCTGGATTGGAAAGATTAACATCGTGAAAATGGCAATACTTCCCAAGGCTATCTACAAATTCAACAAGATACCTATCAAAATTCCACCTTCATTCTTCAAGGAAATAGAAGAGGCAATCCAAAAATTCACATGGAACAATAAGAGACCCCGAATAGCAAAAACGCTCCTCAATGGAAAGAACACTGCTGGAGGAATATCAATACCAAATTTCAAACTCTACTATAAAGCCATAGTAATCAAAAAAGCTTGGTATTGGCATAAGAACAGACCTCAGGACCAATGGAATAGAATTGAAATCCCAGAAATGAACCTACAGACATATAGCCATCTAATCTTCGATAAGGGAGCTAAAACAATAGAATGGAAGAAAGACAACCTCTTCAGTAAATGGTACTGGCAAAACTGGTTAACTACATGTAGAAAACTAGGTTCCGGGAAGATGGCGGAGGAGAAGCTGGAATCTGAACAAGCTCTCGCATAGAAAGTAGGTTTAGAGTTCCAGTGAACAGTCCTAAGCCAGAGAATCACACCAAGTGTACCATCACAGGACAGAGAGTTAGACAAGAGAGGGGAAGCCAAGGAAACGCACCAGCTGCCGCTCCGGCGGCGGGGTCGCGGCGGCGACCACCGCCGCGGGAGTCATACCTGAGACACAGAGAGTCGGGGACGAAGGAGCCAGACGCAGCGGACGAGCGGATTCTACTCAACACCAACAAGAACCGACAAGGAGCGAACATCTTCATCCTGCTGTTTGCAGACCAGAGACGACCCAGGATCCAAGACTAGGCGTGAGTACAAGCCCGACATCCTCACTCCTCAGGGAGCAGAGGAGGGAAGGCCACCCCTCCCCCCCCAGCACCGGTGATCTCCATCTTGGATACCGACAAAGCTCGGAGTTGCTGCTAGCTCCAGCTCAGGCCTTGGAATAAAACGAGTCATTTAGCAGGTCACAAGAACTTAACGCCGAAGTGACCTGCCAGACTCAGCTCCATCCAGGGAAAAGTCACCCAGCTCAGGCGCCAGCCATCGGAGTGCCTAGCGTCACTGGGTAACCAGAGCCAGAGGCTGCCCCTCCCTCTAGCAGCCACCACAATCAATTGAAAAACAGAAACCCTGAGAATGGCTCCAGGCTGGGCGCTGTGAGCTCTATCACAAAATAGCCCCAGGGAAAAGCTACTGTTTGTTGAAAGGCCTCAACCCTACCCAGAACCTAGCCTCATAACCACATCCCCCTCTTTTGTGACTCTCAAAGCAGACCACCCTCCCAGAAAACTAACCTGGGAGGGGGATCTCAAAATCTTGGGTAAAGCAGAGCATTTTTCTGCCTCTTCCAACCAACCGACTTAAGAAACCAATCAAGCCACAGGACCTCAAGCTGACCAGAGACTACAACAAGAGACTGGTCGCAGACAAAAGGGAGATACAGGATTCCTCCCACTCCTCCCCCCCCCAAAAAAAAAAAAATCAAAAGACTTTTTTTTCTTTTTTTTTTTTTTTTTTTTTTCTTCTTCTTCTTTTCTTTTTTTTGCTTGTTTTTTGTTTTTTGTTACCTTATATATATATATATATATATATATATATATATATATATATATAAATTTTTTCCCTTCTAAAACTTTTATTAATCTTTAATTTTTGCCTCTTCTGAAAAAATAATTGTTTTCCAGTAATTTTTTTTTCTCATCTTATAATTTTTATTTTAGGAATACGTGAATGAGAGTTTTCCTTTCTTTTCTTGTCTTCTTTCTCTTTTTCTTTCATTCTTAATTATCTTTTTGTTTTTTATCTAGCTCTACTGAACTTCTGATCTTTTCTTCTCCCTTTCCCATCCTTAAAGCTTTCCACATCTCCTCTATGTCCCTCCCCTTCTCTGAACATATTCACATTCCTCTCTAAATAGACGGTCTTTTAACCTCTATAATAACATTAATTTTTACGTTTCTATTCTTTTTCTGGTCTCTCTTTATTCCCCTTTCCGTCTCTTCTTTTTCTCTCTCTCTCTACTTGCATCCTACCCAACCCATTTCCTGCACTGTGATTAGGACATAGTTAACTCTCCCTGTGCCTCCCCACACCAATCTATTCCTATTTTTTACCCACATCTCTCCCTAATCCTAATAATTTCTGGTTTTCCAAATTCTTTTCTGCGGTTCGAAGTCCTTTAACATATAGTCATTTGATGTTGAATAGATGTATCTGTTGAACTAGATTGTATCTGTAGACTATTGACTGTACAAATGCAAACTTTGGTTGATGGTTGCCTTAAGATAGTGTTCTAGCACAAAACTGGTGCAATCTGTATCTCAAATGGGCCGAGTAAGCCGGAAAAACACAAGAAAAATGGCAAATTCGGGTATCTCAATTCCCAACCTTGATAATCAGGGATTAGAACAGATAAAGAATAATCCAGAGGAGAGTTCCCAAATAGCTCTACAAACACTAATAGCAAACATGATAAATGAGAAGTTTGACAATGTACAAAGGACTCTGTATGAGCGTGATAGGGAGAGAGAGGAGGCATCCCAGAAGTTTATACAGGAACATCATAAGCGTGAGGAAGCTTCTCAAAAACTGATACAGGATTTGCGTGAACAACTTGAGAATACTCAAAGAGAAAGGGAGGAATGGCGTGAGCAGGCAGAGAACACTCAAAGAGAACTGCAGGAATCCCACAGAAGGGAGGAAACTAATCAAAGAGTAATTCACGAATTAAGAGACCAGGTAGAGAATACACAAAGATCACTAAAGACATTCATGGAATCCATTAACAAAGAGCTGAAGGAAGTCAGGGAGACCACAAAGGGAAGGCTGAATGGAACCCAACAGAAGGAATGGGAGTCCAAAGAAACCATAACCAATCAACTAAGTGATTTGAGAACAAACACTGAACACCAAATTAAGGAAGTAAAGAAATTCATACAAGACCTAAAACAGAGCTTCAACAAAGAACTTGAAGCCATCAAAGCTGACCAATTAGAAGGAAAAGAGATAAAAAACAAAGTAGAGAGTCTTGACAGCAGGTTAGACCATGCAGAAGATCGAATCTCAGGGATTGAAGACAGCCTAGATATTATAGAGAAAGAACATACAACCATCCAAGACAAGTCCAAGAAATATGATAGGTCTATCCAACACCTGGAAGACACCATCAGAAGGCCCAATCTAAGGATAATGGGTGTAGAGGAGCACCTAGAAACAGAAGTTAATGGTCTAGGAAATTTGTTTAACAGGATCCTAGCAGAGAACTTCCCAAACATACAAAAAGATAGGCCTATTCAGATACAAGAAGCTTTTAGAACCCCAAATAGACCAGACCAGAATAGGACATCCCACCGTCATATTATAATCCACACAGGATCAACCCAGACCATGTAGAAAACTAAAGCTAGATCCTTATAAATCACCCTGCACCAGAATCAACTCCAAATGGATCAAAGACCTTGAACTCAAAGCAGACACTCTGAAAACATTACAGGATGGAATAGGAGAAACCCTAGGTCTCCTTGGCTCAGGCCGAAATTTTCTGAATAGAGACCCAGAAACACAACAAATCAAAGAAAGGTTGGACAAATGGGATTGCATAAAGTTGCAGAGCTTCTGCAGGGCAAATGACATAGGTAGCAAAATCAATAGAAAGCCCACGGATTGGGAGAAGATCTTTACTAGCCATACAACAGACAAGGGTCTCATATCTAAAATATACTTGGAACTCAAAAAATTAAACCCCCCAACAACAAATCCTCAAAGAAACAACTGCCCAATAAATAAGTGGGCGAAAGACTTAAAGAGAAACTTCTCTGAAGAAGAAAGAAGGATGGCCAATAGACACATGAAGAAATGCTCAACCTCCCTAGCCATAAAAGAAATGCACATCAAAACAACATTGAGATATCACCTCACTCCATTTAGAACGGCAAAAATCAAGAACTCTAACAACAACAGATGCTGGAGGGGATGTGGACAGAAAGGAACCTTACTTCATTGTTGGTTGGAATGTAAACTTGTTCAACCACTTTGGAAAGCAGTATGGAGGTTCCTCAAAAGACTTCACATAGAACTCCCCTATGACCCAGCAATCCCACTTTTGGGCATTTACCCAAATGTTTACAAACAAGACCACACTAAAGCTACCAGCACAACTATGTTTATTGCAGCATTATTTACCATAGCTAAGATCTGGAACCAACCCAGATGCCCCTCAGTAGATGAATGGATCAAGAAAATGTGGTATCTATAGACAATGGAATTCTATGCCTCCATCAGAAAGGATGACATTGCCCCATTTGTTAGGAAATGGAAAAACTTGGAAAAAATTATATTAAGTGAAGTAAGCCAGGCTCAAAGAAACATAGGTCCCATGGTTTCCCTTATTTGTAATATCTAGTATATGTATGAGTCAAGCGGAAAAGGTCAGATAATGTGATGTCAAGAAAATGAACCCTTAGATATGTATTTTAATGTTTTTTTCTTTCATGCATGTGTTTCTAATGCATTTATAAGATTATCTCTTTTTTGCTTTGTATATCCCTCCCCCACAGTATAACCCCTGCTTTCACTATATTTGATGTCAGTATAAGTTGTGGAGGAGATGGGGAAAAACTAGTTGTTTAAGGATACAGGTGGACCTGTTGCAACAATGAGAAGTACAAGTTGTCATGTCCAAAACGAACTTTACAAAGTCTGTGCGGGGGGGGGGGGGGGGAAGGGGGGGAAGGAGAAGGATTGGGATTGGGGGGGAGGGGGGAGGCTGGGAAGGGATGTGAAGGGTAAACAAAGGAGGAGGCTGCAATGCTTGCTAAGAAATGTACGCATTATCCTGCCCACGTAATTGTAACTCCTCTGTACAGTATGTTCACAAATAAAATTAAATTAAATTAAAAAAATTTTTTCAAAAAAAAAAAAAGAAATGCACTCATTACCTTACTCATGTAACTGTAAACTCTCTGTATAATATCTTTACAATAAAACAAAATTTTTAAAAATAGAATGTACTCCTTTTGTCTCACTGTATGAATGTTTGGAGAATTGCTTAATTTATCATGTCCAAGTGTAATTTTTTTATCTTTTACTATTGGGTTTACTTATAGATTTATAGGCACATTGTAATTATTACAAATGATCATGAAACCTATGTTTCTTTGAGTTTGGTTTACTTTTTGCTTAATGTAATTTTTAAGTCTTTCCATTTCCTGTCTTTCTGATGGAAGCATAGGATTCCGCTGTGTATCGATACCATTTTTCTTGATATATACATCCATTGAGAGGCATCTGAGATGATTCCATATCTTAGCTATGGTAAAGAATACTGCATAGGTCCCATGGTTTTCCTTCTTTGCAATATCTAGTATATGTCTGAGACTAGCAGAAATGGTCAGATAAGTTGATGTTAGGTGAAATGAACCCAAAGATAAGGACTCAAATTGCTTTCCTTTCTATTGTTTCTAACATATGTATAAGATGATTTCTTTGTTGTTTTTTTTTGTATGTCCCTCCCCCATGGTATAACCCCTGTTTTAATTGTATTTGATGTTGGTATAATTTGTGGAGGGGAAGGGAAAAAACAAATTGTTTAAATAGGGATACTAGTGGACCCATTGCAACAATGAGATATTCAAGCATTATGTCAAAAAATGAACTTTACAACTTTGACAGGGGTGAGGGATCGGGGAGGCGGCGGGGGGGGGGGGGGCGGAGAGATGGGAGGGCAAGGATGGTAAGGGGAAACAAAGGAGGAGGCAACAATGCTTGATAAGAAATGTACTCATTGACTTGCTCATGTAATTGTAACCCCTCTGTATGGTATTTTCACAATAAAAAAACTTATTAATAAAAAAGGGAAAAAAGAATTCTGCAATGAACATGGTTGTGCTGACAGCTTTAGTGTAGCCTGATTTGTGATAAATTGGATATGCCCAGGAGTGAAACTGTTGGATCATAGGGAAGCGCTATGTTTAGTCTTTTGAGGAGCTTCCATCCTGCTTTTCAGAGTGGTTGAACAAGTTTACACTCCCACCAACAGTGTAGCAACATTCCCTTTTGGCCACATTGCAGCCAGTATCAATTATTATTCATTTTCTTGATAATGGCCATTCTAAATGAAATGAAGCGGAATCTCAATGTGAAATAGAGAATTTTCTTTTCTTTTTTTGTCTATCATGGGGCTTGAACTCTGGGCCTGGGCGCTATCCCTGAACTCCTCAGGTCAAGGTGAGCACTCTATCACTTGAGCCACAGTACCACTTCCAGTTTTCTGATGGTTAATTGGAGATAAGAGTCTCACAGACTTTCCTGCCTGGGCTGATGTTGAACCACAATCCTCAGATCTCAACCTCCTGAGTAGCTAGGATTACAGTTGTGAGCCACCAGTGCCCAGCATGAAATAGAGAATTTTAGACACCAAGTTCAAACTCCCTGGAGTCCTATATGCCAAGCTCAGCCTGAGACATGGAAATGACAGAGAAACAAGCTTTTTTATTCATGGCAGCCATAGGAAATAATTCTTCAGCCATCTTCTGGGGTATAGACATTTACTTTAAGTTAAATTGAGAGAATTGGGGAAGAAGATGAGAAAAGTATACATAGTTGTGAGTCTCAAGTCACAAACCCAATTCAAAATATTGTTAGAGGTAGAATTCCACTATTTCAGCATTGACCCTTGTTACAATAAGGGTCATTGACAATTGGCAGGTGGTCCAGTCTTTCGTGGTTTCCAAAATGGCTATAAAGTGATGACAGAAGAAAATATAGATGCAAAAGGGTAGAGTCTAGGACATCTATATCTTTCCTCTTGCTCCTAACATATGGTACTAAGTTAAACAAAAATCAATGCTTCTCAGAAAAAAAAAAAAACAGCAGCTTTTAAGCACTTCTTGCATTGCCCACCCCCACCATGTTTGAAAGTTCAAAAATTCATGAGGGAAATAGACTTGGCATTACAGGAGAAAGTGATCACAATTGAAACATAATACTCAAGATACTTGTTTCTGCTTAAATGTAGAAACACTATTATAAAGAAATACAAAGGAAATAAATGTCAGATAATATCTAATTAAATAAATTCTCTTTTAAGTAACTTCATGAAGATAGACTGTTAAAAAGATATGTTTGAAGCGTGTAGAAATAGTCACCCTTGGCCCTAGTTAAATTGAAGGCCTTAATACAGGTGGACCTGTTACAACAATGAGAAGTACAAGTTGTCATGTCCAAAACGAGCTTTACAAAGTCGGTGGGGGGGGGGGAGGGGGGGAAGGGGGAAGGAGAAGGATTGGGATTGGGGGGGAGCGGGGAGGCTGGGAAGGGATGTGAAGGGTAAACCAAAGGAGGAGGGTGCAATGCTTGGTAAGAAATGTACGCATTATCCTGCCCATGTAATTGTAACCCCTCTGTACAGTATGTTCACAAATAAAATTAAATTAAATTAAAAAAAATTGAAGGCCTTAGCAGAAAGTACTATTTTGCTTCTTTCATCAGTGCCTGGAAGGGTTTTAATGTCAGAGAGCCAGGCACATATATGACCCCTTTCTTTAAAATGTCTCGTGTTTGGGGCTGGGAAGGTGGCTCAGTGGTAGAGCGTTTGCCTTGCATGCATGAGACCCTGGGTTTGATTCCCCAGCACCACATAAGCAAAAAGAAAAAATCTGGAAGTGGTGCTGTGGCTCAAGTGGTAGAGCACTAGCCTTGAGTTGAAGAGCTGAGGAACAGTGCCCAGGCCCAGAGTTCAGGCCCCACGACCAGACACCCTTCCCCCGAAAAAAAAAGTCTTGTGTTTATTTCCTTTGTGGAAGGGTTGACACAATATTGACAATTTCTTTTTTGGGGGGAGGGGGTCCGGTCGCGGGGCCTGAACTCTGGGCCTTGGCGCTGTCCCTCAGCTCTTCAGCTCAAGGCTAGCGCTCTACCACTTGAGCCACAGTGCCACTTCTGGCTTTTTTCTTTTTGCTTATGTGGTGCTGAGGAATCGAACCCAGGGCCTCATGCATGCAAGGCAAGCGCTCTACCACTGAGACACCTTCCCAGCCCACAATTTTTCTTCTCTAAACAATTTTTCTCCAAAATATCTGTCACTGAACATTTTTCTCAAATGGTTTCACCAATTAACCACTCTGGGATTACTCCAAGCCCATCAGTGCTGAGATCTATTTTTTTTCCTCAGTTGATTTTGACTTGTCTCATGTCTAAGGGGTATGTAGAAATCAATTCCAATAATACCCTTTCAGCCAAATTTAAGACAATAAGAAGTTAAAACAATGATTCTTAGACTTGGATTATCTTACATTTTTATTGTTTTATTTGAAAATACTAAAAACATAGGAGTTATAATTACATGCCAGGCAAAGACTACATTTCCTTTTGGACAATGTCACCCCTTCCCTCATTCTCCCAGTTTTTCCCATCCATCCCACCCACAAATTGTATAGTTCATTTTCAATAATGTCCAATGAGTACCATTGCAGCATTAGTCTACCCTTTATCCTTCCACATCTGTGCTCCTCTTACACTCGTAAGATATATAGGCAAACAAGACAAAAAGAAAACAAATAAATATTGTTTTGTATGATAAGATGCACAGAGGCATTGTACCTTTTTATTCTGCTCCCAAAAGTGTCTTCCTTTGCTCTCACTGTGGTGGATGCCTGGAGACTTGTATAATTTATCATATCCTCGAGTATTTTAGATCTAGCTTATGCATATAAGAGAAAATATGTGCCGTTTGTCCTTCTGAGCTTGGCTTACCTCACTTAACATGATTTTTAGGTGCATCCATTTCCCTGCAAAGGATATGATATGATTCTTTCTAATGTCTGTGTTAAATTCCATTGTGTATAGGTACCACAGTTTTTTGGTCCACTCATATATTGTAGGGCATCTGGGCTGTTTCTCTAATTTGACTATTGTGGATAGTGCAGCAATGAACATGGATGTGCAAGTAGCTTTATGTATCCTGGTTTGTGGTGTTCTGGGTATATGCCCAGGAGTACTGTCTAGGTCATAGGGAAGATCTATGTAAGGAGAAACTTATCAGAAGAGGTAAGAATGGCAAAGAACTCATGAGGAAATGCTCATCATTATTGGCCATAAAGGAAATGCAAATCAAACTGAGATTTCATCTTACCCTAGTTAGATTGGCCAACATTGTAAATTCTAACAACAACATCTGGGATGTGGGGAAAAGGAACCCTACTGCACTGTTGGTAGGAATGTAAACTAACATAACTGCTCTGGACAACAGACTGGAGGTACCTCCAAAATACTAAACATAAATTTTCCCTCTGACCTAGCCATACCACTCCTAAGCTTCTACCCAGAGTATCACAGGCCAAGATACCATTATCTGACATGTTTATGAGGTCTAATTTTTGTTACTTTAGCTCATTTATTGCTACCAAAAGCAGAATGTCAAACTACTACAAGAATGTCAATCTACAACAAGAGCTTTAATGTTTTATAAGACAAATCTAAAACAAAATATTTTCAGGTTTATTCATTTGACAAATGAGTACTTGTTGGACTCATTTTTATGTGTTTGGTTGCAACATCTCCAGAGAAAGACCAAAATATCAATGAAACAAATTTAGAGTTGCCACACATTTAAAATATCAAAAAAAACAGTTTAATAATTAATAGCCTAGATATTCCCACTACTTATAACAGTTTAGTGTAATAATTGTGATTGACAAAATTACATTAGCCTTACTAAGTTCTCCTTGTTACAGTAGATGCACACAGATATGTAAAAGACTAGTATCACTGACAATTTATGGTATAGGACACCAGGTTGGTAAAGCTTTCTTCCCAGCTTTGTATAGTAGAAGGGGAATGTAAAGATATAAAGGAACTTAATATATAAAGGAATCCACAACTAACAATATTAAAGTGACAGAGATTTCCATATGTGTATTAATTTACCTTTTGTTGCTGTTGAAGCAAAATTTTGACTCTGGCTAGATAATAGGTGTACAAAATTTTTCAAATATCATCAGCACTAACAAAAATGCAAACTTGAGTCTCTCAGAAGTTAAGCGGATAGTGACAGTGACATAATAAACTTTATTCTTACTGCACAAGAGCTTCTAATTTATATTTAGTTTGCTTACTTCAGACAAGTAGATGTAGGCCAGGCTTTACAAAGCAGAATTGCCCATATAGCTGTTTCTCTTTACTTGCATAGCCCTACAAAAATGCCAAATTTCATTGATCATTTTAATATGTGAATGTCAGAAAAAGTGGAAAAAGTAGAGCATTACCAGGTTATTTTACAAATATTAAACTTGTTCACTTAGATTGCAAAGATTTGCACACTTAGATAAAGTACAAATATCAATTTCTTCTAGTCACAGGTGTATAAGGCACTAAATGTGGTAGAATTACTTAAAGTTCAGTTAAAGTTCAATTTTCTAAGTCATCAAAATAGTAAACAATTATCTTGATAAAATACATCATCTTTCCTTTTTCTTTATTTAAAAAATTTGATTGTCAAGGTGATGTACAGAGGGTGACAGATAAGTAAGGTAGTGATTACATTTCTTGTCTAACTAGCTACTACTCCCCTCATTTGCTCCCTCCACATTATACAGATCCTTTCCAACATATTGTCTTGTGAGTATCACTGTGGTATAGGTTCCCCTTTGTTCCACCATTTTGTTGTTCCCCTTCCCTTTCCTAGTTCAGATACATATACATACAATTTTCTTTAAGATAGCTTTTTTCCCAAATATTACTAAGAGTATAACAACATAACTAAGAAAGCATTGTTGTTATAAACTTAGAGAATTAGGTTGCCAAAACCCAACGCTCTTTTTTATACACTCTGAGATATAGGCTTTCAGCAGTGCATCCACCATAGTGTCCACCATGATCAAAATCACTATGTGTGCTATATGAAATAAACCAGGAGCTTAAAGACAATTGCAACAAATTCTCTCTTATCTGTATAGCTAAAAAAGTTGCTTTCAAGGTAGAAAAGTATAAAACAATCATTGCTAGAGGCTATGAAGTGTAGTAGGGAGAAATATACTGAAAAACATAGGAAGAATAAATTCTAATATTTCACAGCATAGCTCCTGACCCTAATGCAAACATTATAGCTACAATAACCAAGGCAGAATGGTACTGGCATAAACAACAACTGTGATTCACAATAGTCTGTTACATATGTTAAGAAGAATTAGAAGAGAAGAGCTCAAAGGTTCTAATAAAAAAGAAATGATAAGTTTATAGACATATTAATGGCTTTGATTTGAGAAATGAGCGTTATATACCTCTACTTAACATGCTTTCATCCAATAATGTATACAATGATTACATATTAGTGAAAAAGAGAAAAAAAAAAGTTTGAAAGCCAATCTTAAAAATAAAAACATTCGGGCTGGGTGGCTCAGTGGAAGGGTGCTTGCCTCGTATGCATGAGGCACTGGGTTCGATTCCTCAGCACCACATAAGCAGAAAAAGCCAGAAGTGGTGCTGTGGTTCAAGTGGTAGAGTGCTAGTCTTGAACTAAAGAGCTGAGGGACAGCACCGAGGCCCAGAGTTCAGGCCCCACTACTGAGAAAAAAATCAATTAATTAATTAATTAAAAAAAGAAAATCATTAAAAATATGCATATGGTTAACAACTAGTAAGCCAACAAGGACCTCAGGGCTACAATTGCACAGAACTGAATTCTGGCAACAATTAAATGAGTTGTAAGTAGATACTTTTCCAGAGGTTTCAAGTAAAGGCTCAGTCTGGACAACATGTTGACTTCAGCTCAATTGTAGCCACACAAACTTCTGGTCTACACTACTGGGTGCTTTCTTTCTTTTTAATTTTTCTTATTATCTTGAAATAGTTGCACAAAGGAGTTGCCATTTAACAAAGCAGTTTATGAATATATCTTGATCATGGATGTTTTCTTTTAAACCACTAATTTGTAAAGTAGGGAAAACTAGTACAGAAGTGTACTTTGTAATGAAATAATACATTATTTAAAGGCAATGTAAATAACATAGTTCATGATAAGATGTTAATACTGGAAGTTACAGCAATTCACCCACAAACAACAGGAATGATAGTGTTAATAATACAATATTGAGATAGAAAGGAAAATTCATGTTCTTAATGAATTTTTTAAAAAGTGCTTTGCTTCTTCTCCATAGGATACTTCATATGAGCATAGAGTAAGTACTCTCCAAATGTGTAGGAATGTATAAATGAATGGAGAAAGCCAAGCAATACAAATTCCTTGCTGGTTCTGAAATGGAAAATGCCAGCTGATGACACAATTAGCCCATATGTGGCATAATCATAAGCAAACTTATCATGTAGGTAATGGAATCAGAAAAATATTGGTGTTTTATATGAATACTCAACCTGTGCCTATGATTGTAAGACACCTGAGGAAAGTTCACATATACAGTATAACGGCTATGGAAATAAGAATGGAAAATCAACTAGGTTAAATAGAAATGCAGGACGGTCTATTACAAATTGTAAAAAGAGAGCACATAGAAGTTTCTCTTTAAGTCATTAGCCCACTTATTTATTGGGCAGTTGTTTCTTTGAGGACTTGTTGTTGGGGGATTTAATTTTCTGAGTTCAAAATATATTTTAGATATGAGACCTTTGTCCATTGTATGCCTAGTGAAGATCTTCTCCCAATCCGTGGGCTTTCTATTGATCTTGCTAGCTATGTCCTTTGCCATGCAGAAGCTCTGCAACTTCATGCAATCCCATTTGTCCAAACTTTCTTTGATTTGTTGTGTTTCCGGGTCTCTATTAAGAAAATTTCGGCCTGCACCAAGGAGCCCTAGGGTTTCTCTTATTCCATCCTGTAATGTTTTCAGAGTGTCTGCTTTATTATACACTCTGAGATATAGGCTTTCAGCAGTGGATCCACCATAGTGTCCACCATAATCAAAATCACTATGTGTGCTATATGAAATAAACCAGGAGCTTAAAGACAATTGCAACAAATTCTCTCTTATCTGTATAGCTAAAAAAAAGTTGCTTTCAAGGTAGAAAAGTATAAAACAATCATTGCTAGAGGCTATGAAGTGTAGTAGGGAGAAATATATTGGTGCAGGGTGATATATAAGGATCAGAAACTTCTCTGAAGAGGAAAGAAGGATGGCCAATAGACACATGAAGAAATGCTCAACCTCCCTAGCCATAAAAGAAATGCACATCAAAACAACATTGAGATACCACCTCACCCCAGTCAGAATGGCAAAAATCAAGAACTCTAATAACAACAGATGCTGGAGGGGATGTGGACAGAAGGGAACCTTACTTCGTTGTTGGTGGGAGTGTAAACTTGCTCAACCACTTTGGAAAGCAGTATGGAGGTTCCTCAAAAGACTCCACATAGAGCTCCCCTATGACCCAGCAGTCCCACTTTTGGGCATTTACCCAAATGTTCACAAACAAGACCACACTAAAGCTACCAGCACAACTATGTTTATTGCAGCATTATTTACCATAGCTAAGATATGGAACCAACCCAGATGCCCCTCAGTAGATGAATGGATCAAGAAAATGTGGTATATATACACAATGGAATTCTATGCCTCCATCAGAAAGAATGACATTGCCCCATTTGTTAGGAAATGGAAAGACTTGGATAAAATTATATTAAGTGAAGTAAGCCAAGCCCAAAGAAACATAGGTCCCATGATTTCCCTTATTTGCAATATCTAGTATATGTATGAGTCAAGCAGAAAAGGTCAGATAATGTGATGTTAGGAAAATGAACCCTAAGATATGTATTTTAATTGTTTTTTTCTTTCATGCATTTGTTTCTAATGCAATTATAAGATTATTTCTTTGTTGCTTTGTATGTCCCTCCCCCACAGTATAACCCCTGCTTTCACTGTATTTGATGTTGGTATAATTTGTGGAGGGGAAGGGGAAAAACAAGTCGTTTATTTTTTTTTGTCTTTTCTTTTTTGGTACTGGGGATCGAACCCAGGATGTTGCACTTGCTAGGCAAGCTCTTTGCCACTGAGCTACATCCCAAGTCGTTTAAATAAGGATACAGGTGGACCTGTTGCAGCAATGGGAAGTACAAGTTGTCATGTCCAAAACGAACTTTACAACTTGGGGGGGGGGAGGATTGGATAGGGGGAGAGGGAGGCTGGGAAGGGATGGGAAAGGTAAACAAAGGAGGAGGCTACAATGCTTGATAAGAAATGTACTCACTATCTTGCCCATGTAATTGTAACCCCTCTGTACAGTATTTTCACAATAAAAATAAATAAATAAAAAAGAGAGCACATATAGTCATTCTTGTTCATATAAGCAGAAAAGATGCATCCTAGACTTAACACTATTTAAATTGGATTTTTTTTTCTTGGTCACTATGTTCCTCACAGTGGGAATGCTTGCAGATCTGCATGATTTGCAAATCTAATTATAATATACAATGTCAAATAGCAGTACTGAAATAGAAACTGAGATTCAAAGGAAGTGCTTTTATCTTCATCTAGTGCACAGTCCACAAGACAAGATAGACTTTGTAGCAGAATCAGCAGGAAGTTTACACACTTCACACTGCTCGTGTTTGACCACACTTAGAACAAACTTTTTATACATAGTAATTTGTAATAAGTTGTTGGCTGAAATGTAACAGGAAGAGGAATAAATATATTAAAGAACTTTCTGAAACCCCCTCTGAAATGAAATAGGTATATTGTCACTCTGGGAAGAATTTCAGTAACAAGAATGCTGTTGATGACAATGAGACTTAGCATACTTGGGATCTTGGCAGTGCTCTAGTTTATTCTAGAAGTTTCTATTATATTGTATGCCCAAACACCAAATCTGAATATAATCATGGAAATTGTTTTGAATGGTCATATGTTCACATATATCAGATGAGAACCTTTACATTTCTCAAGCTAGAAGTGTGAATACATGAAATCTTCTTCTACCACTACACAGGACCCTCCCTTTCTATAGTTCAATTGAAATGGAAGACCTAATTATGCAAAGGAAATCTTCACACAAGCAAGTGAATCTGATCACTAATTAACATTCAGATTCTGGGTATTTTAATAAAAAGCAAAATGTTTGTGTTAAGTGTAAGCTTTTAAGACAAACACAATAGAAATATGATCTGTTTTAAAATTATTCATTCTTAAGATCTTTCCCTTAGGGGATCCTAAGAATGAAAATGAATACAATCATAATCAGATTGCACATAATTCATACTAACTAAACATGTCAGATATGAGTTTGAACCCATGACATCAAGTTGTAAATTACATAGTTTAAAAGTTGCATTAACTTTTGTTTTTAATAACTGGAAACAAAGAGAAGTTACTTAGCAGCTATTTAACCCAGCAAACTGACATCTGTGGTCACTAAATATTTAGCTGGTGGCTTGGCTTTGTAAGAGTCTATTTGCTGAACATAAAAAATTGGAGGAAGTGAATTTAGAGTCAACCTCATCAGGCTTCATTGGCTTGAAACATAATCAGACAATAACTAATGTACACAGTAGTCTCATCTATATGACAACTAGGTGACAACTGCAAAGCAATATGCGAGGGATGCAATGCTGCCTTTTCTCTGCATGCATCAGTAAGTTCAACAATTTTTCCAGGTGCTCCAAAGCAAAGTGCTGGAAAATGGCTTTATAAGGACTATGGCAGACACAGAACGTACGCATGTCTTTCATAAGCAAAGGAAGATCAATGAGCAAAGGCAGGATGATAAGAAATGGGGAGATTAACAAGGAGAAGCATAGGGGAATTGAGGGGGCAAAGCCTTTGATGAGTCTGAATCCGTAAGTCAAGAAGGGTCCAAACACGAAGTGCCTCTCTGAGGATACCATACTTTCTTCCTGAAGGCAAATGAGAACTCACTGAAGAGTTTTAAACAGCTAATCTGACATGATAGTAGAGAGAACACTGTTCCAGCAGCAAGGCAAGGGACTAGGGAATAAGAGACTATAATGTAAGAATAATTAAATTAAAGGTCAATTAGGAAATCATTCTTACCATCTAGGTGAGAGTGGGTAAGGGCCTGAACAAGTGTAATAGCAATGAAACTAAAAAAGCTTTGAATTATGTTCATTAAATAACATTTCTAAGAGTATTTTCATTCACTGCAGTTAAGTTCCTAAAATTACTAAAGGTGTAGTTTCTTCTGCAAGATTATTAAAAATAGACTCAAGTGACACAGATTGACTTAATATTAAATAATAATTATATTTTATAGAATGTTTTGGAACAAAATTATTAGTTATTTAAAAATCATTTGAGTCTTAATAAGACTTGAATAAAATATACTAGCATAGACAGCAAAGAAACAAAGGATGTAGAATGCTCTCTCTCTCCAGCAGTCCATGGATAGGATAGCACATACCCACTTATTTTATAGTTACCAAATCTCTTCCCATTGTCCCATTTAATCATCACAACACATCATAACAACCCTCAGACATAGAAGAGAGAGAGAGATTTCCAGCAAAATTTGCTCATAGTTATATAACTAATAAATGAAAAGCAATGTTGAGACTCAAGCCCAAGTTAGCTAATTTTAAGGAGAAATCTGCTATTATTTCACACACACATTATATTAAGGGCATTATGTCTACAAAACCTCTATGAAATATATACTAGCATACTTATTCCCAGTATCACTTAAAGAACAAAGAACTTTTTGAAGTTGCTTCAGTTCATACAAGTAGGCTTTGGACATAGATCATTGAATCTCAGATGTCACATACTTCACAGGAAAGGCAGCTTACCTACAACAGCTTGCACCTTGCTCTTCTCTGTATCTGTAGAAAGTTGTCCTGTGAACAAAATCCAGAGGTAATACCCAATTATCTTACTAAGCCTCTAGCTAACCTATTGATTTTGTCTTCTTCTCTGAATATCTATAAACTAAAATACTACACGTATTATTTATACTTTTTGGGGTGGTTCCAGTCGTGGGGTCTGAACTCTGGGCCTGGGCACTGTTCCTCAGCTCTTCAGCTCAAGGCTAGCGCTCTACCACTCGAGCCACAGCGCTACTTCCGGCTTTTTTTTTCTTTTTGATTATGTGGTGCTGAGGAATAGAACCCAGGGCCTCAGGCATGCAAGGCAAGTGCTGTACCACTGAGCCATCTTCCCAACCCCACTTTTTTTTATCTTTTTTTTGTCCATCATGGAGCTTGAACTCTGGGTTTGGGAGCTGTCCCTGTGCTCTTCAGCTCAAGGCGAGCACTCTACCACTTGAGCCACAGCGCCACTTCTGGTTTTCTAGTGGTTTATTGGAGATAAGAGTCTCACGGACCTTTCTGCCCTGGCTGGCTTTGAACCATGATCCTCAGATCTCAGCCTTCTGAGTAGCTAGGATTACAGGCGTGAGCCACCTGCGCCCGGCTTTATTTATATTTTCAAAAAGAGACTTTGTATCATACTTATTTTAGTGAACTACTACAAGGCCACTATACTCCTACCCAGTTAACAAATAAATTAACTTATGGCTTGTCTTCGATGGATATTGTATTCATATTACCCAGTGTCATATTATTATGTTATCATCAAACTACTTTTTACAACAAAGGTGAAGTTATAAAATATAAGCTTAGGAGAAGTAAGGTTTTAAAATGTGTTCATGTAGTATATAGCAAGATTTTAAGAGTCATGGTTTGCACTACAAAAAGCTTCAAACTATCAGAACAATCCAGGATATAACAAGTAGTAATCCCTCATAACCTAAGAATTTAGCAATCTCTCTCTCCTTGGATTATAAAAATAAATAAAATGCCAGTGTAAGAACTTACATATCATTCTAATTCCTCATGCTCCATTTCATATTATCTCAATTTATACATTTATTTTAAGACAATTTTTTTTAATTCCAGAAATATCAGAGTTGAATTTAATGGGCCTTGTGGATGCAAGAATAGTCCTCCACGTGGACTCTCCCAGGTTCCCGCAAACCTTGGCTGGTGTTTCCACTTTTGTCCATTGCAGCCTTTTTTTCTCTTCTTTATTTTACCAAAAGGGAACAGAAGAAGCCGTGGCCATGATATCCTGAAAGAAATTTGGCAACATCCAAGAACACAGAAAACAGTACACAGTCAAGTTCAAAATGACTCTGTGAGAAAGGAAGCCAGTGTTACAAGATGGACTGGTCCTTTGGAATTGATCTTGTCTAAGGTATGACAACTGTGCTTGTTAAAGAGATGAGTATGGAAAGACCATTGGATAAACTGTAACAACAGACTGTTGTATTTCATGATTCCCTTTAACTGTAAATATGTTTAACCTAAACATGAACTTTGGGGAAAAAGACAAAGATGTTTTGTGACAAATAAAAATCAATGAATGATGCTAAAGCTTTCTGCCAGTGTACAACCCCACCCTTCTCCAGTGCTGCTTCTAGCTCTGTGATCTGTGAATTCCTCCAGTCCAAATCTTAAATCCAAGTAAAATAGTAACAGCAACAGATACATGATGGCTACAAATGTTAAATAATATACTTGGTGACCTTGAGAAACAATATATTCTCAATATATGTTAGAGAACACTTTCCGTTTTTTTCTAAAGGAAAGTGTCTTTCCTAGGAAGAATTTCTGATACTCAAATCCAGAAGGCAACATAATGCTTTTCCAATTTGCAAGATTAAGCATGAAAATTTGGTCCCTTTTTATGATTATTTGCAATAACTAGTACACGTGTAGGACAAGCAGAGAAGGCCAAAAGCTATGTACATATAACTAGATAAGATGATATTAAGTGAAATGAATCCCAAGATAGGGACACAAATATTTTTTCTTTCCTGCTATTGTTTCTAATGTATTTGTAATGTACCATGTGTTTTTTGTTTCTTTGTTTCTTTGTATGTTCCTCCCCTACAGTATAACCCCTGTTTTCACTATATTTGATGTCAGTGCCCTGCATCTTGTATATACACTTCTCTAATTTGGGGAGGGGAAGGAAAAAAAAACAAAATAGGGATACAGGTTAACCCTGTAACAATGAGATGTACAAGACACTATGTTGCAAACAAACTTTACAACTTTGGGGGGGGGATGGAGAAGGGAAAAGGGAAGAAATGGTAGGCGAAAAACAAAAGAGGAGGCAAAAATGCTCATTTAACTGTAACCCCTCTGTACAGTATTTTTACAATAAAAATGTAAAAAATAATTTACAAAAATGAATAAATTACAACCATTGGACATAAAGAATTCATTTGGTTTTTTTTCATTGCTGGGATTACAACTTGTACCACACTATGCTAATAAATACCGACATCCTCAGCCACTAAAAATTTATTTCAAGTCAAGTAAAACTATGCTTTTTTCAAATAATACTTATCATTTAACTAGACAAGAAAAGCTAAGAGTAAAGAGGCAAACATTTTAAATTTAAATAGTAAAAGAAAACCAAACTTTAAAAGAAAGCAAAAATGGCTTATAAAGAGAAAATAATGTATATTTAAATTTAAGCAGTAGGAAGGCCAAAGGATAATATGCAAACAAAAGACTATCTGGTATACATTGGAGTAAGAAACCCAATTATTGTATGGAAAATTTGTCTGCGATATAGAAGCTAATATTTTAGGAAGAGGAAGTGAGTAAGCTCTTGGTGATTTAATGAAATGTCCTTAAAATCCAAGGTTACAGGAAGTTAGGCAGACTAATCAAGAAGGATTATTTAAAAAAAACAATAATGACAAGCCTGTTAAAATGATGAGTTTTCAAAAGATGTTTCTTCCTGGAAATTTACCAACTTGTAGAAATCTCTCTTCATGACTCACCAGGTGTAGTTTTTCATAAAGTATGAGAGAAAGGATAGATGAGTAATACTGTGAGTCAGCAGTTATTAACAGTTATTTTTGAGAAAGTTTGGTATGAGCTTTAAAAATCTCTTTGACCTTTAACATCTTTTAATACCTGCTATTCTAAATTTTTCAAAGAAAGTTACCAATTTACAGAAAAGTAGGCTGCTTCCTATCCAGTGTGCAGTGTTTAAAAATAATTTTTAAAGGTTTAGTTTTAAGAGTAACAGAAAAGGAATTAAAAGTTTGATGTTACTAGAGTATTGATTCTCTAAATTCTGACAACAAAATTATTTTTTTCATTGAAAAGGTTGCTTCTTAAGTGTTGTAGGCACTCAGACCTCAACTCTACAACAGAGCTCTGATAACAAAGCAGTTTGGCACTGGCACAAAAACAAGCCAGAAGATAAATAGAACAGGTTAAAGGACCCAGAAGTAAAGTCATATATGTACAGTTATTTGATATTTGACAAGGGAGCCAAAGATATATAGTGGAAAAAAGATAGCCTCTTCAATAACTGGACATCCATATATAGAAAACTTAAGTTGGATTCCTGTTTGTCACTGTGAACCAATACCAACTCAAAATGGATCAAAGACCTTAACATCAGACCTGAAACTTTGAAGCTACTGTAAGATGGGGTAAGAGAAACATTAGAACTTATAGGCATAGATAGGAACTTTTTGAAACTCTTCCAGGGGCACAACAAATAGGAGGGGGACTTAACAAAAGGGATTACATCAAAATAAAATATTTCTGAACAGCAAAGGACATAGTTACACTAGAAAAGACATAACAAAGGACAAGGTTAACTAGAAAGATGGTGGACAACCAGATGAAACACAGAGAAAATCTTTACCAGCAATATATCTGACAAAGGCCTAATATCCAAATTATTCAAGGAGCTCAAGAAATTATCTGCCCTCACAAAACTAATAAAACAATAAATAAATGGACCAATGAGCTTAAGAGAGACTTCTCAGAAGAAGTAAGAATGGCAGATAGACACAGGAAGAAATGCTCAACCATCCTAGCCATAAAAGAAAAGAAAAGCAAAACAACTTTGAGATTCCATCTCATCCCAGTTAGACTGTCCAACATCAAGAAATTGAACAACAAAAGCTGGCATTTGATATGGGGGAAAATAAACCCTACTGCATTGTTTGTGGGAATGTAAACTAGTACAACCTCTCTGGAAGGTAGTTTGGAGTAAAAACACTTGTATGTCCATATTCGTTACACTGACAATAACGAAGTTATGGGAACAGCCCAGATGCCCCACATCAGATGACTGGATCAACAATATGTACTATACATATACAGTGGAATTTTACTCTTCCATTAGAAAGAATAAGATTATGCCATTTTCAGGGAAATGGATGCACCTAGACTAAATCATTCTAACTAAGGTAAGCCAAGCTCAGAGAGAAAATCTGTGCATGTTTAATCTCATGTATGGAAGGAAGCTAGATCTAAAATATATTTGGACATAATAGCCTATACAAAACTCTAGGCATTCACACACAAACAGGTAAAGAAGAATACCTTTAGGGGAGGAACACAAAGATGCAACTTCCCTGAACATTTAAAATATGACTTATTGAAATGAACCCCAGGAAATGGAAACATGGGTTTTTCTTTGTTCTTATTTTTTCTTTAGGAAGGGTAAAGGAGGCTTGCAGAACAGGAGGGAGAGAGGAAGGGTGAACAAATGCTATCGTGCTATTCAGTATACACTATGTGGGAAATGACTTATGTAAGTTGTGGGCAGGGATGAGAGGGAAAAACTGTAGGAAAGCAAAAAAAGGGGTGACATTATCCAAAGTAAAAAGAAATGTATTCATTTTCTGACTTATGATCCTCTGCACAACACCTTAATAATAACAATAAAATAATATTTTAAAGTGTTGTACATATAGAGTATATTCTACAGCCATAATGAACCATAATCTCTAACAATCTTTCTCTAGGACTTGAGCTAAATGCTTTGCTTTTCATGAATTCAAAAGTTTACCTCATAAGACTGTAGACAATTTATAAGTGCATATAGTTAAATGCAGTTCTAATATAAGCTACACACACCCAAAAAAATCCTGTTTACTTCTAGTAGATACTGTGTATGGTTCAGTTGTTAGGATTTCAGACCTTGAAAATCGTATTGTCAAAATATCAGAACATTCAACATATGCTTAAAACTTGCAATCACCACCTAGCCCATGTGTACAATTTGGGACAATCCCATGCATAAATCAATAGCTGATTTCAATTGTAAATTATGTGTTTTCAAACAATAAGTATATATTTTTAAATTTTATTTTCATGGTGATGTACAGAGGGTTTACAGTTACATAAGTAAGATAGTGATTACATTTCTTGTCTAATTTGTTACCCCTTCCCTCATTTTTCTCCCTTTTCCCTTCCCAATACCCCCCCAAGTTAAACAGATCATTTCCAACATGTTTTCTTGTAACACTGTTGCATAGATTCCCACTTTGTCCTTTCTCTCACCATTTTATTGTTCCCCTTCCCTTCCCTACTTCAGATAAATGTATATACAATACCCAGGATACTAAAATCAAATACAGTGACATAGGGGGTAAAATTGAAAAAGAGGAGGCAAAGTAGCCTTACAGAGAAGTTGTGCGTAGAGGAGAGATGGGTGAAAATGTTGAAAAAAGTGGCATTGAGTAAGATACAATTCATTCATACATTTCTTTGTTAACCAGCAACTCCTTCATACAGCTGCTTAAAGGTAATAATAAAAAGAAAAATAAATTTAAAAAGCGAAAGAAAGCAGGTTAGTAAAGAAAGCAAGAATGATATATAAAGAAAAACACTCATTTAAATGTGAACAGTGAAAACAAAAAAGCAACATTCAGAAGTAAACATCTGTTAGAGAATGAAATAAGAGTTGTATGGAAAATTCAGTTGAGATATAAAAGCAAACATTTTAGAAAGAAGTAGGTAGCTCTGGTGGTTGACTTAATATATCTTCTGTATGTATGTAATGCAGTTCTTGACAAAATTGAAACAATTTTCAATTTTTATACTTCAATTCTTATGATTCTTAGCAGGCTAGAATATCAAAAGAATATATGAAATTTGTATTCTTACACCACTTCTTACACAGAGGATCCCACAAATGTACCCACATACAGAACATATTCATCTGCAAAAGTGTCCATTGATTTGAAAAGTATCAGAGGTGAGCTGCTCAGAAACAAAAAAATGAATATGTGCCAATGATGCATATAAAATCAGATGTTTAAAATTACAAAAATCAATTCCAAAATTAAATTTACTGAAGTACAAAACAGCTAATAAAGATATTTCACTATGTCTGTAATTTCATGAAAGCCTTGAGAAATCATTTCTTTGTTTTATTAAAAAAAATCTGTTAAATCAATGAAAGCAAAAATTTAAAACTTTTTTGGAAATGCTTTATAGTCTGTTAATTTTTAACAAGTGAGAGAAAATTAATTTTATTACATTTTCTATTCTTGATTCAGTTCTTTTATGTTCCTATGCAGTTCCTAACATTTTTACATACAAAGTTATAAACATTAATCAGTTACTTGATATATGAGCTCTTTCATCTATGTGGATCATATATGAGGTATGTGTTTTTCCAGACTTATACTTACACAGCAAATCATCATTAAGTACTCATTTAATGCTAATACCTCATTATAAAATGTGGAAAATAATCTTTTCAAGGGTAAAATCCATTTGCACTATCCATTGAGAAAGAGTAAGACTTTATAATAATTGAAAGTAAAGCCCATTTATTTGACTTAGAAAACCCATTTATTTGTCATAGTCAGAACTGAGAGCAAATAAAGTAGTGACGATCAATGTGGCATTCCAGGAGGAGACAGAAAATATAGATGCCAGTGTGTGGCATTCATTCATTTTAATGAATATCAAAAAGTCTCTTCAGGTTTTTAAGAGAATCTATTAAATTTTAAATATATTTGAAAGTAAAAAGATTGATAGTTATCATTAGCTTGCTATAAGCCCTACAAGACATTCTTCACTTAAATTAATTTAGTTGTCACACACTTAAATCATTGCCGTAATTAATACCAAACTTATGCAAGAAGATGAACAGAAAAGGCTCTGATGAACCATTCCCAGGAAGTATTCTCAACTGGGCAAAACAAATAGTATTCTCGAGCACCAACACTTAGATGTCCATAAGATGTCCATAATTCTCACAACAGATTAAACAAGAATAGTGGTATCCTTATGGCAACTGTTCCATTTATTTATATATAAATTCATTTCTTTGTCTTACAACAAACTACCCTGCTGTGTGTGTAAAGGATACAAGGATAAATCAAAGAACCAGTCAAGTGATCGTATGAAAATGAAAAGGGTTTAAAGGTACAAAATATGGTAATTATTCCCCAAAAACAGGAAAATTAGCCATTGGCAAGATTATTTGTGAGAGGTACAGTGCACAGACACTACTTTGGAAGCCAAATTAATAAATAAAACAAATGCATTTTACTTAGTGATCAACTATTTAGTATCCTTGATTAGCTTAAAAGACTTAGGAAATTTAATCTGTAAATAAGTCTTCAAAATTTGTTTCTGAATCAAAGCACTAGCACAGATCATCTGATAATTATTCCAGTTGTATATGCAAAGATGATCTTCAAGTCTTTCAACACTATCACTATTTACAAGGAATTCTCTTCATCTATGAAGACACACATACATGGCACATAGAGAGATGGAAAATATAGTATATGAAAACAGAAACCAAAAGAGAAAAGCTGTAGCTGGAGTTATATCAGATTTATAAGCTTCAATTCAAACACTAAAAAGAGACAAAGAATGTACTATATAATAAGATGAGGTAGTCTATTCAACATAAAGGGTATAATCATAAATATGTATGAACCCCATATTGAAGCACCCCAATATACAAGCAAATATTAGCTCTAAAAAGATCAAAATAGTTTGTTTATATATGTGAAACAGAATAATAAAACTTATTGAAATTGTTTTAGAAGGGGAAGTGGAAAAGGATAAGTGTTGGAGGAAGTGAGTTTGATTGGGATAGTGTGTACACATGAATGAGAATGTGTGCACAGACTCCCTTTTGTAACAAATGTAGGTTACTAAATAAGAGACAGACAAAGAACAAAAGAGAGAGAGTCTAATACAAACTAGTAGACAGGACAACCAAACAGAAAACTCAATGAAGAAGAAACTTAAGAATTAAAACATACTCACCCAATAAACCTAACAGAAATTTATAGAACATTACAACCATTTGTCTCATAAGCACAAGAAAATTTCCCAGGATAGGTCCTATATAAAGCCACAAAACAAGTCTTAACAAATTCAAAATTTTTTATATAATAACTAGTTTCATTTCTGATACAACAGAATAATATTAGGATATAATAGCAGGAAGAATTTTGAAACTACATAAATACAGAGATTAAATAATATACTCCTGAATAATGCATGTATTAAAGAAGAAATTAGAGGGGTAATTTTGCCCTACATTTAATCACCAGAAGATATTTAAAAATGAAAACACAACATACCAAAATTCACAAAATACAGAAAAGGTAGTAATTAGAGGGAAGTTCATAGTAATAACTGTCCACATCACAAAGTTAGAAAGACCTTAAACAAATCAACTATCCTGGCACTTGAAATTCTAACCTAAAGTTAGAATTAAGAAAAAATAAAATAGATATAAGATAAAAAATAAAATAGAAACTAAAGAATATGGAAGCTCAAAAACCAGTTTTTGAAAAAAGTAAAATTGAAAAAAATTTAGCCAGATTAACAAAAAAGGGAAGACTCAACTAAAACCAGAAGAAAAAAGACATTACTTACTTCTGATAGGATAGAAATACAAATAATCATATAAGTCTATGATGCACAATTATATACTGAGGTAGTAGCAAGCCTAAGAAAATGGATGCGTTTATGGACACATACAACCCACTTAAATTTAATCACAAAGATATAAAGTATCTCAATTAGCCAATAGCAAGTTAGACAAAATGAACCAGTAAGATAGTCTAGCAATTTGCAAATATTTTTACCATTCTATAGGCTTACTATTTATTCTGTTAAAGGTTTCCTTTGCTTTGCAAAACCTTTTTAGTTGATGTGATTGGATTATCTATTTTTTTCTTTTTTGTGTGTATTTTGAATTCAGTATAATAAATATAAAAAAACTAAAATAAAATAAAACAGCATAATAAAAATATTACAATTCTTGGAGTTCATTATGATAAGCATCATTTTATATGATCTTATTCACATAGCTATTGAGCACTTGCAATTCTCTACTACTTTGGTCTCACTATGCAGATGCTTACAGAGCTGTTTAATTAATCCTCTCAAGGTAGAATTTGCTCTCTTTTAGTATACATTGGATTAACTTGTAGATTCATAGGCACATTGTAGTTATTACAATGACAGACACATATAGGCCTATGTTTCTTTGGGTCTGGATTACTTCACTTATTATAATTTTTTCCAAGTATTTCCATTTCCTTACAAATGTGGCAATGTCATTCTTTCTGGTGGAGGCACAGAATTCCATTGTGTATATATACCACATTTTCTTGATCCATTCATCCACGGATGAGCATTTGGGTTGCTTTCATATCTTGGCTATGGCAAACAACGCTTCAGTGAACCTGGTTGTGGTGGCTTTAGTGCAAACCTGATTTGTTGGTTAATTGGATAGATGCCCAGAAATGGGATTGCTGGGTCATAGGGAAGCTCTATGTTTAGTTTTTTGAGGAACCTCCATATGCTTTTAAGAGTGGTTGAACAAGCTTACATTGCCACCAACAGTGTAGTAGCATTCCCTTTTGGCCACATCTCTGCTAGCATCTGTTATTGTTAGTTTTCATGATAATGGCCATTCTAACTTGGGTAAGGGGGAATCTCAATCTTGTTTTGATTTGCATTTCAGAGATATTGAACATTTCTTCATGTACGGAATGGCCATTCTTATTTCTTCTTATTACTTGGGTTGTTGTTTCTTGAGGATTTGGTTTTGGGGGATAGGTAATTTTTTTGAGCTCTGAGTATATTTTAGATATGAAGCCCCTGTCTTATTCATAACTAGTAAAGATTTTGTCCATTCTGTGGACTTTCTATTTAGCTTGCTAGCTATGTCCTTTGCCATGAAGTTACTTTTGCAATTTCTAAATTACATTGAAAGCCTGATCCACTTTTTAGTTTTTCTATATGGTGGAACATAGAGGTCTAGTTTCATTTCTCTGCATGTGGATATAATTTGCCCAATGTGTGTTCTTACTGTATTAGGCGAAAATCAGTTGGCAGCATGTGCATGAATTAAGTTCTGTGTTTTTTACTGTTCCATTTATATATGTGTGCATTTTATGACAAAACCTTGCTATACCAATCAAATAGTCAATGGTGTGATATCATAGTTAGATAGCTAAGTTTTTGTGTTATTTTTCATACTATGGTATTTGTGATGTACAATGTTACGTTGGGTATTCCAATAACTTGTTCTCACCAAAAAAAAGTGCTAAATGATTTAGTAATATATATGTTGAACACCTTGATTTGACCTTTACATAATGAATATGTATATCAGGGCATCATGTTATTCCTCATAAAAAATTATTATATGTGAACTAAAATCCCTTAAAAACAGCAGGGCGCTGGTGGCTCATGCCTGTAATCCTAGCTATTCAGGAGGCTGAGATCTGAGGATTGAGGTTCAAAGCCAGCCCGGGCAGAAAACTCCATGAGACTCGTATCTCTAATAAACCACTAGAAAACTGGAAGTGGAGGGCTGGGAAGGTGGCTCAGTGGCACTTGCCTTGCATGCATGAGGCCCTGGATTCGATTCCTCAGCACCACATAAGCAAAAAGAAAAAAGCTGGAAGTGGCGCTGTGGCTCAAGTGGTAGAGCGCTAGCCTTGAACTGAAGAGCTGAGAGACAGCGCCCAGGCCCAGAGTTCAGGCCCCACGACCGGACCCAAAAAAAAAAGAAAACTGGAAGTGGAGTTGTGGCTCAAGTGGTAGAGCGCCAGCCTTGAGCTGAAGAGCTGAGGGATAGCGACCAAGCCCAGAGTTCAAGCCCCATGACTGACCAAATATATATATATATATCTATATATATATATATATAGATATATATATATATATGTATAAATTAGACAGTGTTTGTCTAAAGCCATTCAGACTTTTAATGCAATAGTCATCTGGCAAACATGTAAGACCAGATTCAAATTCCAAATTAGCATTTCATACAATGTTCCAATCCAGATATTAAAATATCACTCTGCATATTGTATAATTCTATATTTAGAAGTTATCATCCAAAAATAATTCACATCCTTAATATAAAGCCCTATATAAAAATATATTTTATAATTTTAATTTTGAGGGAAATTTCTCTTAATGAACTTGAATTCACCTTTTTTCTAATAATGATGATTATTTCTCTTTGTGCTCTGACTACCAGAAACTTTAGGGCTTCATAATGTAAAGAACAATGAGAAAAATGTTATGTTAATCTCATGGCTGAAGCTCCCACTTTCTGTCTGCTTGATGAAGTACATCGACCTACATTTTATTTGTGAAGACAGAAGAAAGTATACACATATTTTGTAAGTGTGCAAGAATAATATACAATATATGCCACCTTAGTCGTAACATTGCAAAATGTATTTCTATATACTGACCCACCACTTGGGAAGTACATATAAGTTTGTTTATGAAGCCACACCAAGTCCATGAACACTTCACTTCATATATGTAAGGTTATAACAGAACACCACAAAGATTTTAAGGTCTCCTCTTTACTGTTTAATCTTTCCAAAATATTCTAAACTTTAAATAATACACAGCATGCTAAACTAGTAGTGTAGGAAGTCATCCTTATAATTGTACAGCACTACACCAAAATATCAGGTATTAGAAAAAATAGTGAAAAGAATAGCTCCCATTAAGAAATTTTAAAAAGATGTGACTTGTTTGAACCAAATTAAGAAAGCTGATGTTAGGCGAAATGAGCCCCAAGATAAGGACACAAGTGGTTTTTTTTTTTCTTTCTTGCTATTGTTTCTAAAGTATTTATAAGGTACCACATGATTTTTTTGTTGCTTTGTATGTCCCTCCCCCACAGTATAACCCCTGTTTTCACTGTATTTGATGTTGGTATAATTTGGGAGTGGAAGGGAAAAAACAAATGGCTTAAATAGGGATACGGGTGGACCCATTGCAACAATGAGCTGTACAAGACGCTATGTTGAAAAATGAACTTTGCAATTTAGGTGGGATGGGGAAGGGGGATGGGAGGGCAGGGATGGGAAGGGGAAACAAAGGAGGAGGCAACAATGCTTGATAAGAAATGTACTCATTATCTTGCTCATGTAATTGTAGCCCCTCTGTACGGTATTTTCACAATAAAGAAAAACATTAAAAAAAATAGCTGGAAGAACTCACAAGCTTGTATTTTATAAATAAGAATGTACATGGGCACATGGATTGTGCCTAATACATTTTTAAAATTATTTTATATCTTAAGTAACTGTACAGAAGAGTAGCCATTCAACAAAATAGTATCTGAAGAAAATGAATCCAATAAACAAATAATAAATATAAAAATAAACTAAACAGTTCCTATATTAATTTTAGTTTTGTTTTATTCTTATGATTTGTAACAGTTTGACAATAATACAAGTAATAAATTCAAACAGAATGAGTCAGCTATCTTTTCAATATAATACTTACTTTTTGTGAACAATTTTTGCTAAAGAATATTGAAAAGAAAATTCATTGGCAAGAACTAAAAAATTGCCTGTTTGTGTAGATTAGTTCAGTTTTTCTACCCTCTAAACTATGCTTCTGCATAAAAGAGATGCCAGAAAGAACAGAGAATGTCATTTGAATAAATATGGCCTTCTAATCTTATCCTGATGTCCTGTAATAATTTTGTAAGGACTTGAGCTTTTCTTGTATTTATCATCTTAGACCAAACCACTCCTGTAAGGTTCTCAATTCACAAACTGCTCTGTGTGTGGGGGCCGGGGCGGGGGGTATAAGCACACACACAAAGGCATGTGCACGCACCAGTCCTAGAATTTGAACTCAAGGCCTTGGCTTTGTCTTTGAGCTTTTGTGCTCAAGACTACCACTCTATCACTTTAATTCTGGCTGTTTTGGTGCTTAATTAGAAATAAGAATCACACAAATTTTCCTGCTAGGTCTGGCTTTGAACCTGGATCCTCAGATCTCAGCCTCTTGAGTAGCTAGAATTGCAGATGTGAACCACTGGCACCCAGCTCATCCACTGCCCATTGAAGAACATAATTCTAGCTGCTCAGGAGGCTGAGACCTGAAGATCACAGTTTGAAGCCATCCTATGCAAGAAAGTGCAAGAGATACATGCCCAATTAACCACTAGAAAGCTGGAAGTGGAGCTGTGGCTTAAGTGGTAGGGTGATAGCCTTAAGCAAAAAAAAAAAAAAAAAAAAAGTTCAGGGAGAATGCCCATTCCCTAAGTTCAAGCTCCAGGACTGGAACAACAACAAAAAATTAATATTGACACCAAGCCTAAAAGTGCCAAAAGGAATTTGACAAGATTCTCACTTCTCTTCAAGTCTAGGCTACATTTTTGGCTTTCCTCCCTGTTCTTTACCATGGCTATTAGACTTATTTTACCATCTTTAAGTAATTAAACAAAGGTATTTCAATCCAACATATTAATTTATGAGTGCAATGCATCTTGATCAACATGGCCATTAGACTTTGAATTCTGGATCTTAACAATGTGTTTCTGCCTCCAGGCAGTCTGCCTCTTACTGGGTGAGAGTACATATCATTGCATACATCTCAATAAGCATCAATGAAAATAATGATTAATATTTATTGAGCACAACTGCTTTAAATATACTCAATTTTAAAAATCAACAGAAAAATACTGATGGCTCATTCCTATAATCCTAGATACTCAGGAGACTGAGATTTGAGGCTTGAGGTTCAAAGCCAGCCAAGGCAGAAAAATCCATGAGACTCTTATTTCCATTAACCAACAGAAAGCTGGAAGTGCAATGTGGCTCAAGTGGTAAAGTGCCAGCACTGATTAACAAGAAAATAAAGGAGAGAGAGAGAGAGAGAGAGAGAGAGAGAGAGAGAGAGAGAGAGAGAGAGAGAGAGAGAGAGAGAGAGAGAGAGAGAGGAGAGAGAAGAAAGGAAAGAAGGAAGGAAGGAAGGAAGGAAGGAAGGAAGGAAGGAAGGAAGGAAGGAAGGAAGGAAGGAAGGAAGGAAGGAAGGAAGGAAAGAGAGAGGAAGAGACGGGGAGGGAGGAAGGAAGGAAGACAGGAAGAAAGAAAGAGCTAAAGCATGAGGCCATGAGTTCAAGCTTCAGTATTTGCACACAAAAAAACCTATTATTAAATATATGCAAACCACATTTTTATCTGCTAAGCTCTAGAAAAAATGTTATTTCAGTTTGGACAAAAAAAAATCTGTGTTCCCATTGAGTCAATCAGGAATTGACATGAATCCTATAAAGTAAGGAATACATGAATACAAGCAAATACTTTTAAAGTCTATCAAAAGACTTCATCAAGCTAACAGAAAAAAAAAGAAATGTTTACCCCAGAAAGTGATGTCTAGAAACATTCATGACAGAGTGACAGTCATGTGCAGAAAGACCAGAGTCAGAGGAAGTGGTAGGGAATGAACCACATGAGGACGAGTTAAAGGTGGGCATGGCTGGAGGCCAGAAAACTAACTAATGGAGAGGCAAGCACCAAATAAGCCTAGGTTTTGTAGGTTACATTAAAAGATTTAGGTCACCATCCCTGCAAGTTATAGCCATTAAGAAAAAAAGTGCTGCAATTGTATCTGGATTCTTAAAAAGTGATGATCCTCTTAGAATTATGTCTATAGAATCAGAGGTCAATAGAATGCACAAAAAGAAAACAGATAGTGCAATAGAACAGTCAAGAAATGGCTCCTTAATCTAAGAAATTAGCTTACTTAAGGGAATCCATGGGCCAAACATACTAAATCTCATGCATCTCTCACAACAGTACTATGCATTAGAGACCATATTTATTGGAAAGTGAAGTTTAGCATTGCTGAGTGACTTACCAAGGTCACAAAGACATTAAGCAAAGGAAGAGAAATTCAAGCTCAAGCAGTCTAACTGTAAGATTTATGATCACATCCTGTGTTTTATATTGCTTCTCAGAATGAGGTAGCAGTGGAGTCGAACAGAATGTACACATCCATGAGATACCTGGAAGTGGACTTCACAGAGCATAATGATGAATTAGTTATGGAAAGTGAGGAGGTTATAGCAGCTGGAAGAGAAGGAGGTGTCACAGATGGTGTCTAAGAGTTTGACTCACAGAGGTGGATGGATGGTGGTGCCATTCTCTGAGATAAGGAACATTGAAATGAGTCATGAGAGAGCTGGAAGATGTGTAGTGTGGCATGGAGACTACGAGTTTGATGTTGAACTTGAAATCTGAGACACTCAATAGCAATATCAAGTGCACAAAAGGAAAAAAATTATATTAAGTGAAGTAAGCCAGGCACAAAGAAACGTAGGTCCATGGTTTCCCTATTTTCAATAACTACTATATATGTGAGACAAGCAGAAAAGGTCAGATATGATGTTAAGTGAAATGAACCTCAAGATAAGGACACAAGTGGTTTTTTCTGTTTTGCTATTGCTTCTAACGAATTTATAAGGTACTATGTGATTTTTTTTTGATGCTTTGTATTTCCCTCCCCCGTGGAATAACCCCTGTTTTCAATGTATTTGATGTTGGTATAATTTGAGGAGAGGAAGGGAAAGATTGTGCAAATAGGGATACAAGTTGACCCATTGCAACAATGAGATGTACAAGAAGCTATGTCGAAAAACGAATTTTACAATTTAGGCAATGGGAGTGGAGAGTGTAGTTGTGGAGATGGGAGGGAAGGGATGGTAGGGGAAAAACAAAGAAAGAGGCAACAATTCTTGATAAGAAATGTACTCATTACCTTGCTCATGTGCTTGCAACCCCTCTGTACAGTATTCTCACAATAAAAAACTTATTTAAACAAAAAAGAATACATAAACGTAGAAATCATAACGAACAGCTCCTTTGGAAGTGTACACCATAAGAAAGACAAAGTCACAGGCATATCTTTGCCATGACCTGTCAAAATCACACTGTTGACCCTGTTTTCTCACTCTAGTGTTGAAAACGTAGGCAGATCTCAATCTTTTCTCTCAGTTATATATAGTACAAACACTTACAGGCTTTAGTTGCCAAACCCATTGTAATGATCAAAACTTCAGATCCACTATTTGGGCCTGCTAGACATAAAGGATCCTCCTTTTTCCTCCTCCACCTCTTTCTCTATCTATTCCCTGGATATTGTTTTTTAATACTTCCTGTAAAACCCAAGGGGTTAGTGAGGCAGGAAGGCCGTAAGAACTTGATTTAGGGATCAGTACACCCTTGTAGAGATTCATAGGTCTTAATAATCATTCAACACCTCCGATGTCTAATAGACATCTTACAATGTCAAAGGTAAAATATGATTCCATCTCACCCAATAAAACTGATTCTTCAGTGAAGCAAATGCCAACTTTATTCTGTCAGTCATTTGAGCCAAATACTTTAAATTCCTTTTACTTATAGCTTATTTTATAGCTTACCTCAAACTATCAGTTTAACTTGTCTCTATCTTCACACTACAATCCACTGTCATTATTCATGACAGCTACAGTCTACCAAGTCACTATAAATGCTGTAAAATAACTTAGCTAATCATGAAAACATGAATTTACATTCCAGTGTCTCACCAACTGATTAATACATGACATTATTTTATGTCTATATTGTTGATACATCAATATTGAATAATAAAACTCAGACTTGAATAGAACTTAGGTAACACATTTTGCCTTTAAGGTACATGACCACTTTCTTATGCTTAAAAATAGTGGAAAGCATTTCAAGACTAAGCTTGGGGCCATCTTAAAAAGGAAAATGACCAACCAAAAACACAGAATGCCAAAAACAGGGTGGGAGGAACAAGAAAAATGTCACCAAAAGAATATATGTTTACAATGTAAAATCTGGACCAAGGAAAGTGTATCATCTTGTGACTACTCAGCTGAGAACATGCATACAAGACAACCCCACTTCATTTTTTCATGGTTTTTTGGAGATAAGAGTTTTGGGGACTTTCCTGCTCGGTCTAGCTTCAAACCATGATTCTCTGATCCCAGGTTCCTGGATAGCTAAATTACAGGTGCAAGCCACTAATACTTAACTTCCATATTACTAATGATTATTAGTTACTTAACTTCAACATTTCTAATGATTATTAGTAAGTGGTTACAGCAAGATCCAGTTTGATGATAAAACTTCCACACCATGGAGTTTACATCTTAACACAATTGTCAATTTCTATATGCAATTATTGAGTAAGCAGTAGAGTGACAGAAAAGCTAGCTGATGTCTATAAACTTGCTTTTCTTACCTGATAATCAGCAATATTCTATTTGGGTGCATTTGTATGATTGTGAGATACAAAATAACACTCGATGGCTGTTTTGGGTAGTTCATTTTTATGTGCTTCTACTTAAGATCTTCTGATCAACAACCCTTCATTACAAGTCTTTAAATACTTGGTCAAATTTTCAGCTACTATCAATGACAGAAGCCCCAGCATCATACTTGAATTTCTGTTTCCTAACAAGATTTTTCTTTATCCTATTATCCTTCAGGGTAATTTCTGTATTGAAATAGAACGTTGTGCCTCATGCAGTGCATGTCTCACTCCTCACAACATCCTAGGCTTGAAGGAAAAAGCTAAAATGCTGCCTCCCCAAATGGCATCATTTGGGTCACTATCAAATACTCAAGCAACTTAGCTGCAACTTGGAATAACATGCATCTCTATATCATTGATGATATTCCAAAGTAATATACTTCTTTTAGAAATCTAGGATTCATAGAATTCCTCAAAAAACATAAAAATATCAATACTCTGTACTCAAGGTTGTTAAATAACCTTAGCACCTGCGAATAGAAATCATGGAATAAGTCATCTTCTAATTAGGCAAAATCTCCAAAAACAAATTATCTTCTAAGTATACCAGTGATGTAGCATGATGCACTGGTGATGTCGAAATGGTTTTTGGAAAATTAGAAGGAGCTTTCTGAAAAAGTGACAGCTTACTTTGTATATTACAGAGATAAGATTTTCTATTTTTCAGAACACCTGCTCGCACAGGTTATTTTCATCTCAACCTATTACGTTAGTGATTACATAGTAATGAATACTGATCAGCTTAGTAAGCAGAGAAAGAATTTCCTAAATTAAATCACTCTGAATGACTGAATCATATTTTAGGTGGGACATCAATCACTATTTGACCTTCTCCAATTATGCTGGTTTTAGACTACATCCACCTTCAAATAAATATATAAATTACTCATTCGTAAATTGTCTCATATGGGTAAAGCATGAATAATGTGTTTCTGCAGAAGGTAAATTTTTAAAGAATTCATGATGGATTATGAGCATCTATCTTTACAAATGAGAAAGATAATTCACAAGTAGCTTAGTCATGAAGAGAACTGATGTAATAGTTCATTTCATATAGATTATGGAATCTAATATTCTATTCCATTTACAATGGAATTCCTATTTTCCAATTTTTTATAGGTTATGATTTTATTCATGTAAGCATGGTGTATACCTTTTTTGTGTGTGTGAAAATACTGTACAGAGGGGTTACAATTACATGGGCAAGATAGTGAGTGCATTTCTTATCAAGCATTGTAGCCTCCTCTTTTGTTTACCCTTCCCATTCCTTCCTAGCCTCCCCGCCCCCCCCTCACCCAATCCTCCCTCCCCCACCAAAGTTGTAAAGTTCATTTTCATTTTCGACATGACAACTTGTACTTCTCATTGTTGCAACAGGTCCACCTGTATCCTTATTTAAACAACTTGTTTTTCCCCTTCCCCTCCATAAATTATACCTACATCAAATACAGTGAAAGCAGGAGTTATACTGTGGGGGAGGGACATACAAAGCAACAAAGAAATAATCTTATAATTGCATTAGAAACAAATGCATGAAAGAAAAAAAAACATTTAAATGCATATTTTAGGGCTCATTTTCCTAACATCACCTTATCTGACCTTTTCTGCTTGACTCATACATATAATAGATATTGCAAATAAGGGAAACCATGGGCTTGGCTTACTTCACTTAATATAATTTTTTCCAAGTCTTTCCATTTCCTAACAAATGGGACAATGTCATTCTTTCTGATGGAGGCATAGAATTCCATTGTCTATAGATACCACATTTTCTTGATCCATTCATCTACTGAGGGGCATCTAGGTTGGTTCCATGTCTTAGCTATGGTAAATAATGCTGCAATAAACATAGTTGTGCTGGTAGCTTTAGTGTGGTCTTGTTTGTAAACATTTGGGTAAATGCCCAAAAGTGGGATTGCTGGGTCATAGGGGAGCTCTATGTGGAGTCTTTTGAGGAACCTCCATACTACTTTCCAAAGTGGTTGAACAAGTTTACACTCCCACCAACAATGCAGTAAAGTTCCCTTCTGTCCACATCCCCTCCAGCATCTGTTGTTATTAGAGTTCTTGATTTTTGCCATTCTGACTGGGGTGAGGTGGTATCTCAATGTTGTTTTGATTTGTATTTCTTTTATGGCTAGGGAGGTTGAGCATTTCTTCATGTGTCTATTGGCCATCCTTCTTTCTTCTTCAGAGAAGTTTCTCTTTAAGTCATTAGCCCGCTTAGAATGGAAGAAAGACAGCCTCTTCAGTAAATGGTGCTGGAAAAATTGGTTAACTACTTGTAGAAAACTAAAGCTAGATCCTTATGTATCACCCTGCACCAGAATCAACTCCAAATGGATCAAAGACCTCGGAGTCAAAGCAGACACTCTGAAAACATTACAGGATGGAATAGGAGAAACCCTAGGTCTCCTTGGCTCAGGCCAAAATTTTCTTAATAGAGACCTGGAAACACAACAAATCAAAGAAAGGTTGGACAAATGGGATTGCATGAAGTTGCAGAGCTTCTGCATGGCAAAGGACATAGCTAGTAAGATCAATAGAAAGCCCACGGATTGGGAGAAGATCTTCACTAGCCATACAACGGACAAGGGTCTCATATCTAAAATATACTTGGAATTCAAAAAATTAAATCCCCCAACAACAAATCCTATTTTCCAATTTTTAAACATTCACTTTCATTAAAAAATAGTCCAGCTATGCAGCAGAATATTAGACTAAACAATGACCACTGTACAAAAGAGAAAACCATGTTAATGAATTAAGTCTATGGTAAAAGGAAAAGGGCTTTGAAGCAACGCATAATGTTTTACCATCCTGTTTAAGAAACTTTAATGAATGAATTTTAATAGTTGTGTTCATGACCCAGAAAATTAGAAACAATGAAATTGTGTCTTAAAAATCCACTTTGCAGACAGGAGGCATGAGCTCACACCCATGAGCTACGTACTCAGGGAACTGAGATCTGAGATTGTGGTTCCAAGCCAGCTTTGGCAGGAAAGTCTATGATACTCATCTCACCACTTAACCACCAAAAAGCCAGAAGTGGATCTGTGACTCAATGGTAAAGAGCTAGCTTTGAGCAAAAGAAACAAAAAAGCTCAGCCATATTGCTCAGGCCCTGAGTACAAGCCCCAGAGTGAGCACAAAGAATAAAGGAAAATTCATTTTACTGAAGTCCATAAGTTGATTCAAAATAGATTGAGGATTCTAAATTCAAAAGTCTGGTTTTTCAATAACTATCAATATGAATATAAAAAGGAATAAATACCTTAGTAATTTTCAGTATTTTTAAGGTTATTTAAATTTTATTTCACCGAGAACCCTACTGCATTGTTGGTGGGAGTGTAAACTTGTTCAACCACTTTGGAAAGTTTGGAGGTTCCTCAAAAGACTCTACATAGAGCTCCCCTATGACCCAGCAATTCTACTTTTGGGCATTTACCCAAATGATCTCAAACAAGACCATACTAAAGCTACCAGCACAACTATGTTTATTGCAACATTAGTCACCATAGCTAAGATATGGAACCAGCCCAGATGCCCCTCAGTAGATGAGTGGATCAAGAAAATGTGAGATATATATATATAGTGTGTGTGTGTGTATGTATCTCTATGCCTCCATCAAAAAGAATGACATCGCCCCATTTGTTAGGAAATGGAAAGACTTGGAAAAAATTATATTAAGTGAAGTAAGACATGCCCAAAGAAACATAGGTCCCATAACTAGTATATGTCTGGGACAAGCAGAAACGGTCAAAAGCTATGTACATATGACCAGGTAAGACGAGGTTAATCAAAATGAACCCCAAGATAGGGACACAAGTGCTTTTTTTTTATTGCTATTGTTTCTAATGTATTTATAATGTACCATGTGATTATTTTGTTGCTTTGTATGTTCCTCCCCCATGGTAGAACCCCTGTTTTCACTGTATTTGATGTCGGTATAATTTGGGGAGGGGAAGGGAAAAAGCAAAATGTTTAAATAGGGATACAGGTTGACCCATTGCAACAATGAGATGAACAAGACACTATGTTGTAAAACGAACTTTACAATTAAGGATGGGGGGAGTATAATTGTGGAGGTGGGAGGGAAGGGATGGTAGGGGAAAACAAAGGAGGAGGCAACAATGCTCGAAAGGAAATGTACTCATTACCCTTGCTCATGTAACTGTAACCCTTCTGTACAGTATTTTTACAATAAAAAACTTATTTAAAAAAAAGAAAATGTGTTGCCCCAAAATAAGGAAAACAGATGGGATGGGGACAGGGCAGTGGCTCATATATAATCTTAAGCTACTGAGTAGAATAAGATATAAGAATTGCAGTTTAAAACCAGTCCAAACAGGAAAGTCCATGAGATGCTTATCTCCAGTTAACCACCAAAAAGTCAGGAGCAGAGATGTGGCCCAAATGGTAGAATGTTAGCCTTGAGCCAGAAAGCTAAAGGACAGCTCCCAAGCCCTGAATTCAAGCGCCAGAACTGGTACAAAAAATTATGTTTTATAAACTAGCAAATTAAACATATCTATTAACTGTTCTGTTAAATAAAAAGTGTCTGGAATTACATAATTTATTATTCCACTAATAGTTTTATTAATTATCAAATTATGTGCATGTTTTAAAGGACAATTAGAAATAAATATTTCCTAAATAATTCTTACCCACTACAATTGAAGTTAAGTCAGTCATTTATACATTCCTATAAAGATTTCCATTTCCTACTTACTGCGCTTCATAATTACTTTCATAAGTAATAATTTGTAAATGTTTTATTGGACTTTTTATTTTATAAGATTATACAGTGCTCAAAATCTTAAAGAGCTTAGTTTGATTTTTATTTTCTTAACCAAACCAAGTCATATTTAATAAGAGAAAAGGTATCCTTGTTACCAAGTATATTACATTCTCTGTGAGAATATATAAATTTTCAGAGAAATAAGGGCTGGTTTTTAAGAATTCACTTCCAAAATGTCACCACAATAGTGGTGTTTTACATAGCTTTGAGTCCATTTCTTATAACAGTAGTATAAGTGTTTCCAGGAACAATTAGCCTTTCATCTTAGAGTTCACAATTACAATCAATATTACAAAAACACTTCTAAAATCTGCTTCTCTATTTTGACTTCAAGTAACGCATTTATTTATGAGCTTTTTTAGGAGCTGGGGAATTCTCTTATGTGAATACTAGACTAATATTTAAAAAGAACATTTAACTAAAATTTTAAATAAGTGGTTTACAGAATTTCTTAATACAAGATCTAAGATTGATGTGTACTTTAATTCATTGAAATATCCAACTAAATTTAACCATTACCCTAATAGCTGCTGATGATCATTTCCAAGGAGTTATGTTAAACTATGAGAGGAAATAAGTAGGGTGCTAGCTACGATTTGATATACATTTGTTCATGGAGGTCAACAAAAAATTGATATATGTTATTCAGTCAAATTATTGCAGAGATAAAAAGTATGTTTAGATTGTTAAGGAAGATATTACTAATGGAAACGAGAAGTACAATAATTAACTTATCAGCAAAATGGTAACAGTTACATTGAAGCCAAACTCCAGGAGGCTTTTCTAAACCCAATTATTTTTCCAAACATCCTCACTTTCAAAGTACTGAATTACTAAAACTATAATCAAGAATTCCTCGTGATTCCTTTGAGAAGTTTCTAAATTTTGTGCTTGTTGAACAAACTCAATGGCAGATATGAGAAGAAAAGAAAAAGAGATACACAATATTAATAAACAACTCTCCTATGCTCTTTAATACCTGAGGAATCATAGTTTCTAAAAGGCTGCTTACAAACTCAACAGCTTTCTAAAATTCTAATTACAAGTCAGTATATCCAACGTTGAATTTGTTGTGCTCATTGTTTCATGACATTTTTCTAGAATATTCTTGCTGTATGTTGATTGTACTTGTTAGGAAACTGAGTTATGAGGGTTTAAGAATAAGAAAGAGCAGAAAGCTATCTCAACAGACCAGATCGACATTAGTGGAGAGTTTAAGAGGGACGCCATGGTGACCTGAGGAAAGTCAGGAGACTTAGGCAGTGGGTATTGGCAGCAAGGGTGGAGAGGCTTAACTAGGGTAATGGTTAGGGGGCAGGGTCAAGCTCCTTGAGTGTTCAAAGAGTGAGAGACAGGGTTCCAGGTAGCTGAGGGTTCAAAGAGTTTGGCAAGTGGGGCTGGAAAGGTGGCTCAGTGGTAGAGCACTTGCCTTGCATGCCTGAGGCCCTGGGTTCAATTCCTCAGCACCACATAAGAAAAAAGAAAAAAGCCGAAGTGTCACTGTGGCTCAGTGGTAGAGTGCTAGCCTTGAGCTGAAGAGCTAAGGGACAGCACCTAGACCCAAAATTCAGGCCCCATGACCAGACCAAAAAAAAAAAAAAAGAGTTTGGCAAGTCTGTGATCCAGGTCTGTAGGTCCAGGAACCTATTGTTTAAGTCACCTGCCCCATCAGCCTCTGGGATGGGGGATAGGGGAAGAAGGAATTTCACATTTATATTAAGATTCTGGGCTAGAGAGTGGGCTGAAGAATTTTGGGAAGATCCCTTGGGGGAAAGGGTAGTCACTGGACCAAGCCAAGGGAATAATATTGAATTATGAGAACAAACCAGAGTCCCATGAATACTCACACAGTAAAAACTATGATGCATCAAATCATTGAAATAAAATCACCTGGTACATTGCTGACAAACCATACTTCACATGAAGATACTAGGGGGAAATTCATGCTCCCAAGACTCAGAAATATTACAAAGTGCCCAAAGTAAGATATAACTCAAATTAATATGACAAGAATCCCTATATCACTGTACTTTATTATTGCTGAAATATATGAATTTGCACATAGTAAGAACTTTCATCATGACATTTCCATAGATGTATATAACGTACCAAAGTATATATTCACTAAGAACAGCAGACTAAGAATCAAATAAAACTTTGAAAGTTGATTACTTTACTAGAATGTTACAAAGTTCTGAGCCATATACTTAGGAACTTGATAGCACCTTAGAGAGATTTTTTAATGCTATTTTCTAGGGCACTCTAAACAAGTTTCTGTTATGTAGCATAAATGAAGTAATCAAGATAAGCATGAAATACATGACCATTTTCCTTCTACTGACTAAATTTCTCTTATCATAAGGTTTTGGTACATACAAGAAGAAATAAACATTCAATTAAAAAAAAGAAGAAAATGTAGGCTCAGTCTCCTCTCACCAATTGGGTATACAAGACTGACACAGGAAAATTCAGTTCAATAAGGAGTCCAGGTAGAGTGTAAGAAGACAAAGTCTAGTACAAATCAAGAATTATTGAATCTTGAGCTTCTAAAAGTAGAGTAAAATCAAAGAAAAAAAGCCTTACTTAAATAGATTCTGGGCTAAGCAAAAGCTGCTGACCAGGTTAGAGTTTTGTTGCAGAAACTATAGACACAAATCAATTTTATCTTCCCTTGTGGTTTTTGTTTTTTAATTTTTTAATTTTTATTTAATTATTTTTAATTATTTGTTTCACAACAGTGGAACAAAACAAAACTGCAAGATGGAGATTGGATGTTGGGAAAAAGCCAGAGCTGATCAAGCAGCATGGATACCAGCAGCCACCTCCTGAGGGCCCCAGAAAAGCATTAACAAATTCCACACCAGCCACAGAGGAATCCAGAAAAGGAGGCCAGGCTGACTTCCACAATGTGTGAGTGACTCACTTTGGACCACAATGGGAGCAGGGTGAAGGGATGCTAAGATTCCTTATAACTCACTCCATACCCAGGATGCCAGGCCACACTAACTCAGCAGGTCTACTAATTGTGCTTATAATCTCAACTAGTATGCATTGCCCAAGCATGGCTGAGTTGGGACCATCATCAATCAGTTATAATCAACCTCCCCTCCTCCAAGGTGGCAGCCCATATTGCCCAACAGGGTTCTAGTGAGCAAGTTAAGAAGGGAATTCCAGTAAGTTGTAAAGAGCTACACACCTATTTCTAGGGGCAGACAATTTCTAGCAGCCAACAACCAACAGTTGGGTGGGCCTCTTCCAGCTTAGGGCTGGTTGGAAATAAAAATGGCACCAGTTGTCTCTCTTGAAGCAAACAGCAGCAATAAGGACATAAAACACATCCTGAGGGTGATCTTTAGAAAAACAGAGCACTTCTCCCACACTAGAGGGACTGTAACTCACTTAGGCCAGATCAAAATGCAGAATTCAAAACATGAAATGCAGATTATTTTGAAGAGAGAATTTAGTGGGAAACAAACTGTACCATCAATAAAAAAACAAAATGCTCCCTACTTAGAGGAGATTTTCTTTCTTTCTTTCTTTGTGGATGGGTGGTTGTCAGTGTTTTGGTTTAGGTTATTAGCTATTCTCATTTTGTTTGGGTATTTAAGCCTACCTCTTTAGGATTTTATTAGTTGATTGCTGGAATATTATTCCTTTTGTTCCTCTTCTTTTGTGTCCTATTTTATTTCTCCTTGTTTCATTTATTTTCCAAACTTCTTTTTCTGGTAACCTACACCATCTCACCCTTTTATGTCTGCAGAACCTTCATATTATCTACTTCTATCTAATCCTTACATCATCACTCCTCATGAAGTATCTCTACATGTTTCTTATTTCTTATTTCACCAACTACCATACCCCATGTCTCTTCCCTAATTTCCCTGCCCTGAAGAGATCAGTTCTAACCCATGCTTTACTATTCAAAAACCCCTGACCCAGTGTATCAGGAAGGCTTCAGAATTCAATTATGCCCAGTTCCCTGTACCTCCTGTTAGGAAAATAGATGGGAACAGAATAGGAATAGACCAGACTCAATCATCAATAGGCTAGAATTGTTTATTGCCAGCAAGGGACACAGACCTTCATGTGGGTTTGGAGGTTGTGCAAGGGCCTGGATTTGGGGCTGGGTTTATATGGGTCTTAACAAGGAAGCAGAAAATAAAAAATGGGCTATGGTCTATTGGGGGGCAAAGACAATGACCTTGGCCAGGTCCTAAGTGGAATTCTCTGCTTAGGATTAGGAGCTTTTCAGCTAACCAAGGTCGGAATGACCTGCCTGGAGACAAGTATGTGAGCAAGCACCTGATGTTGTGTATGACCTGAGGAATAAGGCAGAGTCAATCCTTCATATTCCATCTTTAGATACATGAAAAGATTGGACTGAGAGAGGAGAGGCAAGTCCTTCATCTCCTACCTGTGAACTAAGGAAGTTTACCCCCTGGTACTGCCCTAGATCTTAGCTACGGGGCAGCTGAAGATTTCAGCAACTAAAACAGAGATTTCACCAAGATACTGCATACCACACATTGGGAGACACAAGGTACCCCACACTAATTGGAGAAATCATTTTTTGTCTTAGATATATACTACATGGTAGTTGCTAAAACTGTTTCTTACTAGTGTGTATGCTTAATTCTGGGTATTTTTTTATTGTTCAATTATTTATTTTCCTTCTCTTTCTTTCCTTTTCTTTTTCTGTTTTTCTTTTTCTTTATTTTCTTCAGTTATTTTTCTTTTTTGTTCTTTATATATTTTTATTGTAAAGATACTGTACAGAGGGGTTGCAGTTATATGATCAAGGTAGTGAGTCCATTTCCTATTGGGCATTATTACCCTCTCCTTAATTTTCCCCTACAATCCCTTTCCTCACCTCCCAACTCCTCCCTCCTCTCCCCATGCTTCCTCCCCACCCCGCAAAGTTGTAATGTTCATTTTCAACATAGTGTCTTGTACATCTCATTGTTACAATGGGTCATCCTGCATCCTTATTTCAGCATTTTGTTATTTGCCTTCCCCTCCCCAAATTAGAAAAATGTATATACAAGATGCAGGACACTGGAATCAAATACAGTGACAACAGGGGTTGTACCATGGGGGAAGAACACATAAAGAAACAAAAAAAATCACTAAGTACATTAAAAGAACAGCAACAAAGATAAAACCTCTTGTGTCCCTATCTTGGGGTTCATTTTTGTTAGCATTGGGTTATATGGTCATATGAACATAGTTTTTGACCTCTTTGCTGGAAGTAAGCCAGACTCAAAAAACATAGGTCCCATGGTTTCCCTTTCCATTATTTTTCTTTATATTTATTTTTATTTCTTTAATTTTTTTCCTTTTTAAAGATCTTTCTCTTTTTCTTTCTTTTCTTTATTTTTCTGTCCCCTTTTTGTCTGTGTGATTGTCCTTAATACCCAATTTGATTTTGTCTAGTTGGCTCATCCTGTTATCTTTTTTTGTTTGGTTTATCCTGACAAAACTGATTTGCTCACTGGATACAAATACATATAATCTCCTTTTCTTCACCATAATATCCCTCTCCCCACAAATAACAAAGGCCTGTTTAGATGCGGGGGGCGGGGTGATGCCTAACTATAATTTGCAACCTCTGATTTAAAGTGGATGCAATTGTAAGGTTCTGTGCTGTTTTTGTTTTTGTTTTACTTTATGTTGTACCCTATTGTAGTTTCAGTTTTTAGCTTTTCTCTCCCTTTGTGTTATTTTGCATTGGCTCATATTGACTCTTACAATTGAATAACTCATCATTTGCAAATACATCTAATCTTCTTTCCTTCTATAATACCCTTCTCCACCCAAAATTAAAGGTGTATTTAGTAAGAAGAATGCCTACAACTGACAGGCTTTTTAGACTAGGTAAGAAATATTATTCTTTAGGGAGTCTGATACATTAACATTCAACTGGATTTTTCTTCAGTGGTATAGACTACAAGATCTCGTAACTTCATTTGTTTCCTTCTTTGCAGCAATTACCTCCCCTCTTTATCATCCTCCTTCAGCTAAATCTTCTATAATATAATTCTCTCACCTATAGTTCTCTCTGAAAAACTACTCCTCTCCAGACATCCTTGCCTAACCTCAATTTCTTTTGTCAACTGATGGATGAATATGAATATCACAACACCTCAAAATGACTAAACTCTAAACCTACACTTAACACTCTCAACAAAATCTAACACTAGATAAACAAATCCCAACAAAATATCAAACAATCACCTGGCTGTTCAACCAAAAATACAGAGAATAAACCAAAAAACAGAAGAAAAATGACAAGTCAAGGAAGATTAATGCCCATATCAAATAACCAGGCAATAGAGCAGCAAATTAAGGACTGAGAAGATAATGCTCAAAATGCTATAAAACACTGCTGATAAATAATACATTTAATGAAAAGATAGAAACCCTATACAGGGCAATTCATGAGCATGATGAGACTAACCAAAGATTATTAGAGGAATCCATGGAGTGCACAAAATAAAGCTAAATGTATTCCAAGAGAAGCAAGGGAGTCTACTGAAAAAGTAGTCATGCAGCTAAAGGATATGAAGAAGACAGAGATAAACAAATAAACAAAAGTGGAGAAGTCTAGAAGAGTTACAGAAAAAAATCAATAAAGAAGAATGCAGAATATATGAAAAATGATCGATTAAAAGTTAGAGAAATAAAAAACAAAATAGAAAGTTTTTGACATCAGAAAAGATGACATAGAAGATAGAGTCTCAGGAATCAAAGATTGATTAGGTAGGAGAGGAAAACAGAGAGAGACAAAGAGAGAGAGAGAGAGAGAGAGAGAGAGAGAGAGAGAGAGAGAGAGAGAGAGAGAGAGAGAGAGAGAGAGAGAGGAGACAATTATGCAGAACAAATCCAAGAAACAAGAAATGAACTTGCAAGAACTTTAGGCCTCAATCAGAAGACCTAATTTAAGACTGATAGGTGGAAGGAGAAGAGAAAGTAACTAAAGCTAAAGCAATAGGAAACATATTTAACAGAATTCTGACAGAGAACTTCATGAGCATCCAAAATAATAGGCCCAATCAAATACAAGAAGCTTTCATAACTTAAAGAGACCAGACTAGGGTAGAACATCCCACCAACACATTCCAATCTGCACAAGATCAATAGGGAACAAGAAAAGGATCCTTAAACTTGTCAGGGAGAAAAAGATTAATTATTCATAAAGGAAAACCAGTCAGAATAACTACAGATTTCTCAGCCGAGACCATGAAAGCAAGGAGATTCTGCAATGGTTTATGCCATTTATGCAAGTAATTACCAACTAAGAATACTGTACCTAGCAAAGCTCTCCTTCATAACCAAATGACAAATAAAAGCTTTTACAACAAAGAAAAAGCAAAACAATTTATCTCCACCAAACTAGCACTACAGAAGATACTCAAAGATGTCCTACATATAGAAAATCAAAGAATCCAATGTGGGCAGAGAAAAGACCCCTCACCAGAGGACTGGATAGATATGATAAGAAAAGATGAGTCACAGCTACTAAGACAGTATAACATGACAGGAATTACCACACTTCCCAATCCTAACTCTCAATATTAATGGACTTAACTCTCCAATTAAATGACAGATTGACTAGTTGAATCAAAAAGCAAGACCCATTCATCCACTGTCTTCAAGAGATTCACCTTTCCCATAAAAAGAAACATTCTTTTTTTTTTCAAATTAGTGCTAGAAATTTATTTCATTGTTACAAAGGAACTGGAAAGATGTACAAAAAAACCTATATTAAGCGAAGTAAGCCAGACACAAAGAAACATAGGTTGCATGGTTTCCCTCATTTGTAATAATTAGAATGTGCAATTAAATCTACAAGTAAACACAATGGGTGGTAAAAGATAAAACATTACACTTGGACTTTAGAAATTAAACGGGACTCTAAATGTTGACACAGGAGACCAAAGGAAGATATTCCTAGGAGAGGATGAGAAATATTTAATAGATATGTGCATATGATTATTTTAAATGATGTTTTTCTAAATAAAGTGTAAGAAATGAAAACAAGATTTTTTTGTTATTTTCCTTTTTTTGGCTTGGTTTTATGGTTTCTTGGTGGGGGGAAGAAGGGGGTTGGTCTCTTTGGGCACTGTTTTTTATTTCTGCACCTTTCTTATGTAAGTTTATCTGTTATGAGGAGGGTAACAGTGAGCACAGAAATGGTCAGATAAAGGGTGAACAAATGCAGCAGCGATACTAGACACTATGTTGAAAATGAACTATACAATGTATAGGAGAGGAGGGTCAGGAAGGTAAAACTGAAAATGAGAGAAGAGGTGACACTGTTGAAAAAAATGTATTCATTACCTACTTACATAACTGTATCTCCTCTGTACATCATCTTTACAATCATAATCATTTTTTAAAACACCAGTGGGCTTAAAAACAAACATAAGTCCAAATACAATGATACTTGGACACTTCAACATTCCACAGTATCAACAAGTGGTGAAAATAATATTAGGAAAAGAAGACATACATATGCAGAAAACTTACACTGGATCTCTGTCACTACATACTAATATTAATCAAAATAGATCAAAGACCCTAATGTAAAACCTGAAATGTGAAACTTCCACAGAAAGGAGTAGGGGAAACATTACAATTTATTAGCATAGACAGAAACTTCCTAATCCTATAGAATGAGAGATCTTTACCCGCTATATATCTGGAGCCTAATATCCAGAATATACAAGGAGCTCAAGAAACTCAACTCAAAGAATCAATAAGTCAATTAATAAATGGACAAATGAGAACCAAAGAAAAAGTAAAATTGACCAATAGACACATGAAGAAATGATCAACATCTCTAGCCATAAAGGAAATGTGAAACTAAACAGCACCGCACCCCAACAAAATTGACTGTCATCCTGGCAAAGAAGTAGGAAAAAACCCTATTACACTGTTGATGAGAATGTAAACTATGGAAGACAGTTTAAAGATTCCAAAAAAAAACTAAACGTCAAAGTGCTCTATGATTCAGTGATACCACTCTTTGGCAATTATTCAAAAGATAGTAAGTCAGAATATAATAAAGAAAATTGCACATCAATGTTCATTGCTGCATTATTCACCATACTAAGATAAGAAACATCACAGATGTCTCTAGAATGGATGAGTGCATAATAAAAAATATGACATGTATGTATATGTCCATATACATACACGCACGTGCACACACACACACACACACACACACACACACACACACACACACATATGAATTTAAGTCATCCATCAGAAAGAAGTGGATGGAGCTGGGGGAAATATGCTAAGTGAACTAAGTCAGGCTCACAAAGATAAAGGGCACATGTTTTCTCTTATATATGGTAGTTAAATCTAAATTACAAACATATATGAAAACATATACCTGTCCTTATCAACATAGATGGTATTCTCAGGGGAGTATTTCAGTGATGTAAATCCTTTAATCACACTATCTAAAATGTTAATACAGTGAATACCAGGAAGCTGAAACGTGTTGTATGAAGGTTGATGGTCAAAGAAAGGAGGAGTAGATAAATTAGAGAAGAAAGGTGGTGGGTTTAGGCATGATATTCGGTGTACATATGTAAAAATAGAACCAGTTCATTGGAGGGAATAAGTGGGCTTGGGAGAGATGAAAGAGAACAATGAAAGGGAAGAGACTGATCAAAATGTATTTTTTGAAACCCATTTTTACAACTACTTAAGGATAGTAAAAATAGCTACATTTTAATTTTTAAGAAATTTTCAATATATGCAAATCATTCAGAGATTGTGGGATTTTTTGAAAAGTTAAATTTGTTAGTTTTGTGAGGTAAGAAGCTTTTCTGTCCTTGGTTAACATTTTTTTTTAGGATTCCATGACATCAAAGTATAAAATCCAACTACCTACAGCTGTTGTTCTTCCAGGATGCAACATAGATCGGGCTGTTTTAGAGAATCTTAGTCAACTTCTTCCAGCCCCTGGGTCAAACATGAAAGTGAACAAGACTATCCCTGAGGTCTGGAGTCCCTCCTAACATTCAGTCACTTCAGCAGAGGCCAGACATGGAACAGAAGTAAACTCCCCTTCCTGACCTACAAACTTTCATGACAAAATAAGCAGCCACTTTAAACTACTAAATTTGGGGGTCATCTGTAGAAATACTGGTTGTAAAATTGTGGAAAATAATTTCTCCACATTCAGAGATACCTGGAATGCTTCCCAGCATAAATTTAAAAAAAAACAGTGACACAGAGGAGTCATATCCATGAGGATTGTAGCAGTAAATACAAATAATATTAGATGTTTATGTGAAGTAATTGAAAACATGGTATTCATGACCCATTCTGGCCAACTCCCTAAAAACGCAATATCCAAAAGCCTCATCTTCTAAGTATACTGACATTTATAAGATAGTGAATTTAAATAACTAGAAATAAGAATCTAAAATCATCAGATAATGTTGAACTTTCAAAACATACTTCAAATTTTAGTTTAGCAAATAGCACTCCTTTCCAGGAAAGCTGATACATTCTCTCCTTTGACCTCTTCCCAATATAAAAACAGCAGCATCAATATCACTTTGATCAGCTTTAATTCAACCCTTCAACCCAAGTGGTGAACGTAGAGCTAGTAAAATGTCCTATAGTTGTATATCATGCAATATGTTTCTTTGACTTTACACATTTAATGTTTGATTTCATCTATACTTTCATGAGCTCACAAGTTTAGTTTAGACAGACCCAAAGTCACAAAATATTGATCTAACACTTTGACTCTTACACTTAGGAAATCTACAATGATCCAGTTTGAAAATACAATTTCATTGCTTAGACCATTTGCATTCTTCCTATTAACAAGTTAAGGAGAACTGTCTAAATAGCTTCTCTGAAAGATCTCCTTATGCTTTTATTTTGATTACAATAGCAGCATTTCTATGAGATGCTTGCAAATGACTTTGGGTATTTTAGCCTTAATTATCTTCCTCTTCTGTATAGTTTGTCCAAAGAAGCATGCAGATATAATGAAGTGTTGAAAACAAAGTGTCACAGGAGCCAGATTCACTGACAGCCAAGTGCTCCTTTCAAATCCATCCTTTGAAACAAAGTTGAAAATTATAAACTTCTTTTCAAGTACTGACATAGTCTTCTAAACAACCCACTTATGTCATTCTAAGGGTTTTGTTTTCTGTCATGCATAGACAGCCCTTATCTTCTCTGAAACTAGAACTGCTCAAATTGTCAAACTTCATCTGACCCAATACCTTGCTTAGATCTCCCTGTTCTAAAAAATGAAGCAAATCTTCAAAAGCTTTGCCTTGGAAACACAAAATGGGGTCTTCTACTTTGTATGAACCATAAAAAGGTACACATTTTAAAAATATTAGCCAAGATTCCAACATGAATAGAAAATAGTAAAAGCATGGGGTGATCTGATCAGTTTATTTATAGAAGCTGCAATAGAAGCATTATAAAAATTTTTGTTGTCAGTTTTCAAAGGTAGTATTTTATGAATTTGCAAAAGCTCACCAAGTTTGCTAATCCAAACAGGTTAAGTCATTAATGAAATGACTTAGATTCAATATGTGGTAATTTTACATAATCTATGCTTATTTCTTACTATATTTTAACCATTCATTGCTCACTACCCATTTTAGTTTTATATGAATTGTGGATGTCTCCATGTCTTTAAAAGACTACTCTCTCTGTGCATCACAAAGAACTTTTAAAATATTTCCTCAAAGAAACTAGCTTTTCACAGACATAATTTAGATGGAATATATTTTCAAGTTAGTGGGATTTGTAGATCATTGTATCAAGATATGTCTTGTGTTTTGTAATTTTATTATTGGTGGTCCATAAGATCACCTGTTGGCATGACACCGAGATGTTGAATACATTAAAAAGGGTATTGTTATACTATACTTTGTGATATTTCAGAAAGCAAATACTAAGTAACCAGGGAATGGACAAGCTTTCAGGAGACAGTTCAAGTGGAAAAGCTTTTGGACAATTGTTCTGTTTCCTGACATGTTTATTGTAATGGTTATGCTTGTCAGTACTCTTAAGATCTGAGTGTTGTGTAATAGAAACATCTTCTTAAGTTTCTGTTGAGTGTCTTCCACTGCTTGGTAAGAAAGGGTGTGCTGCTTTTAATTGGAAAGATTCCTAAAACAATACAATAACATTCTCTTATAATAAAGACCCTAACTAAGTTGACACACCATTTCTGGTGGGAACATGTACTTCTCTAGGCATTTTGAGTTACTGTTTTTAGGATCAGAGAAATGCAGTAAATACTGCATGGCTACTGTGGGATTTTCTGTAGCTTTGATTGAGGAGGTGAGGATGAGGTAATTTGCAGTCATTGTCATGACATGACATACTGCTGCTCTGTGGGAATCCAGCATAGTATGGCTTTTCAGTTCTGTAAGGTATGCTAAATTGTCACAGAGGTGTTTTTTTTTTTCCATTGCCTATAGCAAACTGTTTTTCCATTAATGGAGAATCCATGCCTTTTTAAGCATTTAAAATATGATGATATTTATAAATGTGTGGTTTGGAGGAATTGTTTAAATTTTGTTTCCTAATTTTCTTTCTCTTCAGAATAGAGTCAACAAGTAATTTGTAGTAATGACTGTATTGCCTTCAATTTTGGAATGCAGTAGTGATGTTAAAGATTAACTATTTCGTCTTATTGAAGCCAACACAGAACATGCTGCTGTATTTTTCTTTTTTCTTCAATGATAAATAAAATATTTGCAGAAAAAATAAAGACCCTAACTGCCAGATATAATTTTTAAATTCCTAAGACTTGCCAAAAAATATGTAGTAAAAAGCCTTGCACTAACAAATTCACATACAATTAAGATAGTCACTGTCATAGAAGTTTGGATTTGTGACCTTCGTCCGATTCTTATACTATATACCTCCACTTACTAGGCTCCCTCATTTTTATTTATTCAACCCATTTCTGCACAACATAAGATTGGTGACATTGGCTTTCAACTCACTGAGTACATAAGTTTTCTGTACCAGAAAAACCTAAGTTATCAAAGGCAAGGTAAATTGTTTTCACACCCTAGCTTTAAGAGTTTCTGAAACAGAGAAGGTACCAATACAGAGGAATGGAATGCAATGCAGTGAACTGCAATAATATCCTTACCTGAAAGGCATAAGAGAATACTCTGGATAGAAATCCATTATTGTCAAAACAGCTGGTTTCCAAAACAGAAGCCACAACATTTCAGTTTTATTAAAAATTATAAAACATAATAAGCTGAGGGATTATTAAAAGCACAATTGTTTCTAGCACCATGTTGAATTGATTAAAAAAATATTAACATTTCACAAACATAGCCAAAAAGACAACATTCATCCTTTTCAGAGTAGCACTAGTTGCTACTTCTAAGGATTTCTCTAAACCTGCTAATACAAGTAGTATCTTCTAATTTTGATTTAAAAGACATTTTATATGTCATCTTGATACGCATAGTGCAATTAATAGTATATATACATGTATGAGGAATTATCAGTTTACTGTTTTTAAGTAAACTGAATTAGATACCTACCATTGTTAAAGTAAAGTCTTAGTTAGGGAAATGACAACATTACACAATAGAGTTTAAAACATAACTTCAGATATAAATGGTGGCTATGACATAAAGTCAAGTCAGTAGGAGATTGCCAGAAGGTCAGCAGAATTTAGGAAATGTTAAGTATTGGGTGAACTTAGTCGTACCTATTCTTCTCAGACAACAGAAAAAGACACATGTGTTTGGTTTACATAAACAAGGACATGGATATGATTTTGATAACTATATTATTAAATCCTTTCCATTAAAATTAAGTCTAGACAATGTCACAACTATGTATCTTACCAAATATTAAGTTTTGAAAGGGAAAATTTAGTTTATGAGTAATTCCAGGTGCTTTCCTTATCTACCCAGTTAAAAAGCTTTCTTATTTGCAATAACTAGTATATGTCTGAGACAAGCAGAAACGGTCAGATAAGTTGATATTAAGCAAAATGAACCCCAAGATAAGGATTCAAATGTTTTTTCTTTCTTGCAATTGTTTCTAACATACGTATAAGATGATTTCTTTGTTGCTTTGTATGGCCCTCCCCCATGGTATAAGCCCTGTTTTCACTGTATTTGATGTTGGTATACTTTGAGGAGGGAAAAGGAAAAAAAAAACAGATCATTTAAATAGGGATACAGGTGGACCCATTGTAACAATGAGATGTACAAGATATTATGTCAAAAAAACAAACTTTATAATTTTGGTAGAGTGGGGGTTGTGGGGGGGGGATGAGATGAGAAGGATGGGAAGGGGAAATAAAGGAGGAGGCAACAATGCTTGATAAGAAATGTATTCATTATCTTGCCCATGTAATTGTAACCCCTCTGTAAGGTATTTTCACAATAAAAATAAATAAATAAAGCTTTCTGTAATGGCCCATAGCTCACTGTTCCCATCCCTTTTCTCCTGAGTAAAATCTTTTTGGCCTTAGAATATAAAAGGGAGTAGTCCTAAGAGCTGCAAAAGTAGACTAGGCTTGTAGAGTTAGGGGTAGGTGGAATTTATCAGACAGTGAGAAGTATAAGTCTTGAGAGGTTGGCTACTCAAGGGAAACAGAAGCCAATGGTTTTTCTTTTTAAGGTTCCTGTTCTGCCCCACCCAGTATTGTTAGGTTTTAGATAATTAAGTAAAGAATCTGAAGTGAGAGGATTGTAGCTATGAAGCCCACTTTTGAAAGACTACAAGGCATGACAATGAAGACCAGACAGTTTACATGTTCCAGCTTAAGCAAGATTCCTCAAGATAATGGGAGATTCTACAAGATTCAGGAAAAGGCAGTGTTTCTGTTTTAAAAAGATGAAATGCAGTTAAATAAACCTGAGTCTGACATCTGGTTTTCCTACTTGTTCCAGCCGGCCCTCTGTATCCAAAGGACAGTATGTCAACAAACTATAGATCAGAAGTACTCAAGGGGGAAATAGTACATCTGTCCTAAACCATGTAAAGACCTTTGCTCTTGTCATTATTCCTTAAACAACACTGCATAACAAATATTTACATCATATTTGCATTGGTTTTGTATTATAAATAATCAAGAGATGATGTGAAGCCTACCAAGAATGCTCTATGTATAAAGGACTTGAATATCTGCAGATTTTCAGATTCACAGGAGGTCCCTGGAACCAATTTACTACAGATACCAAGGGACTACTGGATATAACATTGAGCAAGCCCTCTTGCAATAATATTGACAAAGCCAAATTATAGAAAAGTGCTAAGCACATGAACATACTCAGGTTATCCTCATTAAAATGTATATTAATTCTAATGGTGAAGTATCAGTTGCCACTAACAAAATCATTTATTTGAGCCTTGCCATGACTCTTGTCAGACCATGGCTCAGCATTAATATCCCTAAGATACAGTTAAACTGAATTCCAAAGAAGTAAAAGATGTTATACAAAGCTACTCAGCCAATAAGTTGTAGAATGCAAAGAATTGGAACTTCTGTAGTATTTCCACTGATTCTCCACTGTTACAATGAGACCACAGTATGTGAAATGCCACCACGACTAAGCATATATTCCTTAAGAAGATGTTGATCTGCAACATGGAAATCAAATCAAAGGGAAAATTCTATCTACTACAAGAAATGGTTGAAGCAACTCCTAGTATTCCCAAGATAAAAGGTATTATTTTTTTCTTCTGTATAGAAGTATATAGCTTCCCTGAACACAGGATGTGAGGTTTCGCTCCAAGAAATTAAATGCCAATAACCTGATCCTTTTGCCTTACCTCTGTCTGCTGGCTACATCTGGCCAATGTTAGAAAATTCAGACTGAGCACCACTTTAACCAGAAAGTTTGCTGTGCTTTTCAATCTCATCCCAGGCTAAGTTAGAATGTATATGTATGCCATGGTACCAAAACCAGGAGCTAAATGAGATAGCTATTTACTTCTACTTAACTATTGTGTTTGTAACATCTAGCACACTGTTTGTTACTATAAAGGTACTTCATAAATGTGTATAGAAAGAATGAATTGAATATTTCACTGCTATTGATCTCTTTAATGCCCAGGTCAATGCATATATACTTCTTGAGAACTTCTCCTGTATCTGTGGTCATAAGCCCTGTTGTGAATTCTGGAATTAAAAAAAAAAAAAACATTGTGAATGCATTTGTCAAATGAAGTATACTAATCACCAGACACTAGTTCCTTTATGGATAGTAACTATCTACACCTTGTAATATTCTATGTATGTATTCTTATCTCATCCATCTTGGACATGTGGGAAATCAGCTACTTGCACAAAGTCAAAGAATCCAAAATGGACAGAGCCAAGACAAGAGCCCAGAAAGCCTGGTTTCAAAGTCCATGCTTAGAACTGCTGTGTTCTAAGCCGGGAGCCAGTGGCTCACGCCTGTAATCCTAGCTACACAGGAGGCTGAGATCTGAGAATCATGGTTCAAAGCCAGCACAGGCAGGAAAGTCCATGAGACTCTTATCTCCAATAAACCACTAGAAAACTGGAAGTGGCGCTGTGGCTCAAGAGGCAGAGCGCTAGCCTTGAGCTGAAGAGCCGAGGGACAGTACCCAAGCCCAGAGTTCAAGCCCCACAACCAACAACAACAACAACAAAAAAGAACTGCTGTGTTCTGTTAAATAAGTGGATGAATCAACAAACCAACCAAATAAAGATATGACTAGAATGATACAGGCAGGAATAAAAGACTAAAGACAGAGATGAGTACGCAGCCCCTTTCACTGATGGACAGTGAAACCTTCAAATAAAAGGCATCACTTGAGTTTATTAATAAAGGATAAAGTTCACAGGCAGAAAATATAAAGATTTGGTGCTATTCTTCATGTCATTTATTGGAAGATGAGGATATTATTATCTACTTAAAATCTAAAATTTGAATGTTGTTTTGCTTGAGCAGCAAGACTAACTTATTCATTCCTTGGTCCTTTTTACTATCAACCCCATGCCTCACCTATTTTCCTGTTTACTTTGATAAAGTCAATATTTAGGAAAATGTGGACTTTTATCTTTGTGAAATAGATTGTTTTTGCTGATGCTCATGAAATGAACAAAAATTGACCTGGAAAATGTGAAGTCATTTTTGTTCTCTATTTCATAAGGTTTGCTTTGGCTCTCTACCCCGAGGAGCTTGAAACTGTAAACGGATCACTCCAGGGACCACCCATACATCTCACAAAGTTCACATCTGGTTTTGCCAAACTTCCATTTGAGGTCATGCCAGTCCTCAGAGGAGTCATAAGCAGAAAACAATAGGAAAAAGATGATAAGAAATTTGGCCTGTTGGGTCCTGTTCTGTGATAGGAAAGTAGGGGTCACGAGGTTGTAGTAGGGATGAATTAACTGCTGTCCTGTCACCTTTCAAAATTAAGGTTCCCAGTACTGTTCCTACCAGAGACTAGAGTTGATTATACCTCCCTATCTCCTTGGAAAAATTCTAAGAACAGACTTAGCTCACACAAGTACAGTTGCTGAGCTTGCAAAGTAGTGAAGAAAGAGTGGGGGTGGGGGGAGAAAGGGAAGACATCTGTAATGTCACTTGAGAAAGTCTTTGAGATAAGTCAATTCTTGATGTGTAACAGTCAGAACCCAGCGGACCAATAAAAGTTACATGATTTAGCCCAGTTTCTGAATTATAGAAACAGGAAATAGTACACACAGCTTTATACTTCTGAAAGGCTAGAGTGCCTTCCCACCATGACAATCCCTGTTAAATAGCTCTGACAAAGATTTTTTTAACCAAATCTCTATAAAACAAAACAACTACATTTTAGCTTATTATCAGAAAAAACCATATCCTGAAAGAAATCTTTTTTCCTTCTTTTACTTAGAACATCAGGCCATATCACATATACATATATATTTATATATTATTTATTCCCTAAATTCCTGAAGAAGACAGTATATAGTGCACATGCACAGATCAGGATGACCCAGCTCTTTATAAGCCCCATGTGAAAAACCTTTTCCAGGAGGGCCACTGCAGATACCACAGGCTCTGCATGATATCAGGATACAGTTCACTGTTAAGGACAGGAAAGAGTCCTGGAGGACTTAAGATATCCAGCTAGTTAAAATAATGCCAGGGATTGCTAAAATGTTAAGTAAAATTCAACACCCTGTCATCTTGATTAGGGATTCTATTCCACTTGGCAAATAAGACCCTTTTTGAAAATCAAGATGGTTCTTCTAGTCCATCTATCAAAACTTTGAAAATAAGTCCTGATTATACCAAGAAGTTATATAATACTTCTTGGATTCAGTGTCTGACATTGTGAGTTTCATCCTTAAAATCCTGCAGGCCCAAAGGTCAGTGGCAAGTATCAATTACTGAGATCCTGATGGAAAATGAAACAAATCAAAACTCCATCCCTCGGAGGTATAGAAAATGTGCAACTTTCTTTAACAAATGTTACAGCAAGATGCTGACATTTCTAGTTTAAAACTCTTTCCTTTTATTTTTCTAGGTAAGTTACTGTTTTAAGTAATATTTCTTAGCATGTGTAATCTATATGATATAGATATCAAGAAACAGTAAGCCAAAAGTAGTAGTAGTAGTAGTAGCAGTAGTGCCTTGGTAATTCTGGGGTTTTTAACTCAGAGCTTTACATTAGCTAGGAAAGGTTTCTATCAATTGAGCCATTCCCCCAACTCTTATCACTTTAGTTTTGCTCACTTTTTTTTGTTTGTTTTTTGGTTTTAGTTTTTTATTTTTCAGATAAGGTTCTTGTACTTGCCCAGGATTGGACAGCCATCCTCCTACTTTTATTTCCCCTACAGCAGGAATTACAAGCATGAACCATTGTACTAGATCTAACAATGAGTTAAATAGCTGAGTTGAGAAATGACTATTCTGAATGCTACTATCTCCTAAGAAAAACAAGCAAATTATTAATATTATAATATTATAATTATTAATATTCACCAAGTGCAGACTTAAAGGGTTCAAACTTAACATTCTTTTTTTAAGACTATGATTCTTCAAACAGGCATCAATCTATATATTGTTAACTATGCATGTAAGAACAATTTCCAATGCTATAGTATTTGAACCACCACATTATCCTATCTTATTCTCACAATTATAAAAAAATCATTCTAAGTAGCTTTTAAGGAAATGATCTCCTGAAAACTATTGCTGTATCCTTTTGTTCATCAAATATTAATAAAGTACCTACACCATGTTCCAGGCGCTGTTTGGCACTGGTGATACACAAGTTAGGTGACCATTTCCATAAAATTGCCTCTAAGAAGAGGAAATAGAAAATAATGCACTGACAAACATAGGAAGATCATTTCTCATTATGTTAAGTTCAATAACAACAAAAAAGCAACGTGATGTGAGAAACTACCTGAAAACTGGGACTACTTCCACTGGGCAGGTATGGATTTCCTGCTAGGTCTCTTATTTAGAAGCAATATCTTAGCTGAGACCTGAAGGATAAAGAGTAACCAGAAAGAGAATTCTTAGAAATAGTAATGGAAAAATTCACACCATTCATAAAAGATAGAGTGGAAAATTAAGTTCACTCTTCTGCTCTTTCCCTGGTACCAAAGCCCTACTTTCTACTCAGTAAATGTCAAACTGTAATCAATAAGTAAAAATGTTATTCCATTAAGGCCAGCATAATAAAATGTCCTGGGGCTAGCCTGGGCACTGCCCCAGAGCGCCTTTGCTCAAGGTTAGTATTTTACTATTGGAGCCACAGCTCCACTTGTGGCTGCTTTTGGGTGCTTAATTGGAGATAACAGTCTCATGGACTTTCCTGCCCAAGCTGGTTCTGCAATTCTCAGATCTCAGCCTCCTGACTAGCTAGGATTACAAGTGTAAGCAATCAACTCCTAGCTTCTTCAAAAGCATTTTCATGAAATTTTCTTTATTTGCATTATAGAAATGAAAGACAATATATAATCCTTGTGTAAAAATGATAACATATATGTTGCATACATATGTTATATATATAAATGTTCTGAAAAATAAGACTATTAAGAATTTTAACTAACACAGATAGCATTACCAATAAAATGGTCAATACCTCCAAAAATTACTATGAGATTTAAGAGCACCTCCAATTTCACTGTCCAAAAGTCTCCCCAAACTGGTGAAACTAAAACAAATTAACGAACTTAATTTTTCAACTTTTTAGTTTTCTGTGCCTTTCCAAATATTCAAAATAACAAAAGAAGGATATACATTTTAGTAAAGTAACATGGTACTTTATCCTCATTTTAAATTATTTGGATCCAAATCAGATCTTGCTGTCAAAGGGAAATAAGTTCAAGATATACTATTATATGCAAAACTACAAATGTCAAAAGCACTTATTAGAAACATCCAAATCACAGGTTCTAATAGGAAACACTTAGAAGGAGACATCACTGCATACTACAAAAATTGAGACTGGAAGCATGTGTATTTGACATTTTGGGTAGATATATTGAGCTCTTAAAAACCAATTAGCCTTAAGCTATATGTGGTAGCACACACCTACAATCCCAGAACTCAACCCAGAATTGAGGCAGAAAAATATCAAGCCAACTACATGGCAAGACCCTGCCTCAAAAATAATTAATAATAATACAATAATTAAAGTTCTTAAAGTTAAGTATTTAAAATTGTCAAGTGGATACAAAAATAATCAGAATGTCTTCTTCATAGGATCAAGTGAAATAATGTAAATCAAATGTATTTAAAAGTAATGTTACCCAATTATAACTTCTGCCACTCCCCAAACACATCTCACCCCAGCTACTATTACCTAAGGTCTTCATGCTGTAAAACTATGAATTTTTACAGGATGTGAAATCTTCATGAATGAAAATACATTTTCCTACAAGAGTCTGTCTTTGCACATTTATAAAGTTTATCTTTCATGATACATATTAAAAGCTCTTCACAAATTAAAGTAGGATTATCTGGAAATTCATATGCAATTCTAAGCTACTGATTTAAAAAGAAAAGAATAGCCTAGAGAGATTTTTAGGTCTCCATACTCAACATTTTTTGTAAAAGGATTCTTTTACTATATGCAATCATGACTAAAGTGAACATGCTTGTTTTATGATTTTGTTCTCTTCCAAATTCTATGTGCTTATCAGTCACTCTCACACCTCATTACCTGGAAAGATGTGCTTCAGAATACACAATAAAGCATCTCTCAGAGGTACCTGACTTCAACGAGCAGCAAGTCACAGTTCTCTGTTTCAAATGGAAATCATTGTTACGTTAAGAATGCTGGACAGTACTGTCAGTTGTCATCACTCTTTTCATGGACAACATTCAGGGCCAAATTAGAATTTGTACTTGCATGGCTGGTTTTGCTCTTATTTTAGAGAGATTGTTAAGGAAATAAAGCTGAAGCTTAGGACTTGTTTTTTAAATTTTTTTTTTTACTTTGAAACCCTGAGTAGCAATGGGCTATGATTTGCAGAAGTGGTTGCTAAGTCCACTAAATGCCATTGGTCTTGACTGAAGGTAAGTTTTAGTCTTTGAATCCATAGACCCCAATTAGGGATTTTAGGGAGCCGTTGGAATTAATTACTGAAGAGCCCGACATTTGGACAATCTAAATGCCTAGTATATTCAGAAATATGTTATATTTGAATCAAAGTATTTAAAAAAATCATATTTCTCCATTGTTAGGCAGATTTCTTTAAAACTAAATAATTATCATGTACATCATGTACAGAAATGCCAGTCCCCTTTGCTCAGAGAAATCTTATTCATGTTTACTTAATGATTTGATAAGATGGATGACATCACTTAGTATTACTCTTCACTTTTACAGTTAAAGTTGTGTAACCTCCTTCTTGGTTTTTCCTTTGGCAGTATTGGGGTTTGCACTCAGAACCTTGGCCTTGGTAGGCAGTGCTGTTTCACTGGAGCTGCCTCCCAAAACTAATTTGCTTTTCATTGTTTTTTCAGATAGATAGAATTTCATACTTTATACCAAGGTCAGCCATGACCAAGGTCAGCAATTACCATACCTACATCTACTGCATAGCTGAGATTCTGTGAACTACCATGCCTGACTCATTAATTGAGATGAGATCACACTAACTGTTTTGCCTGGACTGGCCTAAACCACAATCCTGACTTCTGCCATCCAACTTGATTTTTAAACATGGTCCTTACTTTAACCTTAAAAATAATTCTTGTATTTATTTTTAAAAATACACACATGGGGCTGGGAAGGTGGCTCAGTGGTAGAGTGCTTGCCTTGCATGCATGAGGCCCTGGGTTCGATTCCTCAGCACCACATAAGCAGAAAAAGCCAGAAGTGGTACTGTGGCTCAAGTGGTAGAGCATTAGCCTTGAGCTGAAGAACTGAGGATAACATCCAGGCCTAGAGTTCAAGCCCGACAACTGACCCTCCCCCAAAAAATACATACAATGAACATGGCACCCTGTGTTCTGGGAAAGATGACAGGAAGAGGACCTGAGATGATATCTAGTCAATTAGATTTCAGCTTTAAAGTCAGCATCACCACAAAAATCCTCAAAATCTCCTTCCACACATGGTTCAGGATACTTTTGTAATGAACAATTGAATCCAGTCTTGATGTTTACTGTGGACTAACCAATACTCCTCTTTCCTTTCTACCCTATCTCTTGAAAGTTGGGGTAGACTGACCATACTCTCCTATGACACCAGTGAGAATTTCATAGTTCTGGGTTACATGTGCAAAAATCATGACAACCCTGCCTCCTGTCCATAGCAAAAGTCAATCTCCAATATGAGGAGAAGGGCTCTGCAGTCCTACCCTTCATATATGCAATGCATCTCCTATGAAACCATGGAAATAGAGGGAATGAGTGGGTGTGGGAGAGATGCAGAAGAACAATGGAAGAAGTGATATTGATCAAGATACATTGTACTCGTAAACTGACATGGTGAATTGAAACACCTTTGTACAACTACTTAAGGATAATAAATATATATATATATATTATATAAATATATAAAGCCAGTCTCCTGTCCTTGCTTTCTTTTTGTGTTTGCTTTGGAGCCTACCATGTTCTCCACAGAAAGCTGCACTGAGTGAATAATAATCCTTTGCACTTCCTCCTGATACATGTAAGGATATCATCAATCTTAATATTCAAACAAAATTTTAGTTGGGGAATACTTTTCATCTTTCAAAATGACCACAGCAAGTGTGCTAAAGAAAGGCCATAATTCCCACAGGCAGCCATATGCATGAACACGCAGGAGATTCATCGAAGCTTCTGAGCAGCCTTTATGAATTTCTCACGTAAATACTGACGATCAGAGAACTGGTGAAATCTTTCTTGGAGTAACTTACTGCCTTCAGTGGCTTCCAGGTGAGTGTAACAAACCATCTACTTCAGTGATGTCATGATAATACTCCTTTGCTCACTAGCCCTTCCAATGACAATGTGTGCCTCTCATTTTCTATTAATTCCTCTGTTATACATGGAAGAAGTTTGGTTATAGGAAAAATCAGTTCTCAAACTTTGCCCATAGACTGGCACTCCTCAAGCACTTATTGGAGGCTGGCAGACAGGCTTCTCCTGTATGAGCCAGTCAAAACTGGTAGCACAGGGGAAAGCTATCTATCATAGGACATCCCAGGAATCATTTGGGCTCCCAAGTCTAGAGAAGTCCAGACAATATTCCAAGTGTAGTCAAGTCTAGAGCATCAAGGAAGCAGAGGAAAAGATATCAGATTCATGATGAGTCAGGTGAAAATAGATTAGGTTTTGTTTTAACAAAGTCAACCTTGACAAGCTGAACACTTAGAGCTTGTCTTTTAGGCCCATTTTGATTGGCCTATACTCAAAATTCTCATTTCTAGGGGAATCTTGAGAAATCTTAGGTACCGTCAAGGAATTATATGGCTCTCAAGTCCCTCTGCCTCAATTAAAGTACCTTGCATAGTAAATCCTAGCTAGAATAAGAGCAACAGGCATGTTATTGGAGAAAAGCCAGTCACAAGTAAAAAGAAAGCCAGGGCAATTCCAGAACCTAATAGTGAAATATGTTGTCACTGAGATTCTCAGAAACCATTTACTGAAAGATGAAACAAAGTTGATAACCAAAGACTTTGCATGTTTCTGTCATCGAGTTCTCGTGCTCTTATTGATACGAATGCTTTAGATTGCTGTTGATAACGTGTGATTTTATGTTTATGAACCTCACAGATAGAAGGTATGCCTCAAGGACCCTTTAAAGCTGATGAGTTCCTCCTGGCATTGTTTCCAACGTCCTATACCATTATGGTGTACAGGTATGTGGAAAAACACCCTTCCCTACCACTCTCCAATAAGACTCTGTGGTATCTATGGAGATATTTGCTACTGTCACAACCAATGCTGGTATTAGTTCCCCAGATTAGTGGTTGAAATATTCATTTGGCACTCATTTGGCACTTCATTTGGCACATAGCCAAAATTGGTTTACTAATCATCTTTTGTTGATTCCTCTTCTAATGCCTGACTAATACCTGCTTCATCATCCAATACAGGATCGGTGGCTCCATTCTCTCAACACACTTCGGTTTGCTTTTCAACCACTTCTCAAGATGAGTAGAAGAAATTATAACTTGCAAGATATTTCTGTAAGTATCAAATTTACTGACATACAGGTGTGGGAGAACTATGCAAAGGTCAATTATATTGCTTATGACAAGCTAAATTCAATGTGTATGGCATTGAATAAAAATCATAAAATTAAAAGCTATAGGCATCACACTGCCTGACAATAAAAATGTATCACAGAATTATAATAACCAAAAATAGCATGCTATTGGCAGAAAAATAGATTACAGAAAATAGATATAAATCCATACATGATATTGAACAAAGTTTCCAGGAACACAGACTTTAGAGAAAGGACCATCTTCCATCGCTGATACTAGGCTATTCATATGCAGAAGGAAGTGATACTCATATCTCTCATTCTCACGTTGCACAAAAGTCAACATAAACTGGGTTAGCCATTGAAGTATAACATATGAAGGACAAAAATCATTGGAAGAAACCTAAGCAGGACACTACAGAATGATAGTCTAGAAAAAAATGGTTTGGTTAAGGACAAAATAGCCAAGCAAAAACAAAAATAAACAAGTGAGAGTACATCAAACTGAAAGGTTTCTGCACAACAAAAAGAACTAATAGAGCAAGAGCAAATACTTATAAACTATGCATATAGCAGGGATAAGAGCCACAATACGTAAGGAACAGAAAAAAATCTATTGTTAAATTAGTACTAAGAAACCTTAAGATTTCTCAAATTAGACATCCAGGCAACAAATGTATTTTTTTTAATGCTCAACATTACTAATCACTGGGAAGATGCGAATCACTTCACCTCGAATTACCAATTACCAAAATTACAAAAGGCATCAAATTGCTGGTATGAGTACAGGAAAAGGGTAGCTCTTACACACTCTTGGCAGGAATGTAAGGTAGGACATCAATCATTACAAAACAGTATGGAAGTTGCTCAAAAAATTGCAAATGGTACTACCAGACAACCCAGTAATCACACTACTGGAAATACATCCAAAGAAAATGAAATCAATACATCAAAAAATGACTGCACTCCCTGTCATAATAGCTAAAGAAATATAAATAGGCAAAATGTCCATTGTGTGCTACATGTACACAATGAAATATTTATCAGCCTTAAAGTAGAATGAAATGCTATCATTTTCAACAACACAGATGAACCTGGAACCCATCACATGAACAAACCAGGCACAGGAAATCAAATGCTATATGATCTCACTCATTTCTAGAATTTGCAAGGGGGAAAGGGTCGAACCTGAAGAACAGTAAATAGAAGCTGGGAATAAAAAAGAAAGAGGAAGACAGGCAGAGATTAATTCATCAAAGGGTAGAAGGTTACAATTAGGAGAAAATGTATTTTTTTATTTCATTGTACCTTAGGGTGACTATGATTATTAATACTCTACTAGATATATCAAAATAGCTAGAATGCTTTCACTATTATAAAATGAGGAATGTATGATGTGATAGTTATGCTAACACCTTAATTTCAATATTATATAGCATGTACATACATCAAGCTACCATACTGTTCTCCATAAGTATGTGCAATTATTATGTATCAATTTAAAAACAAAAGAAAAGTCCAGATTGCATACTTAAATTTGCATTTTGGATGAACAATGACTCAGCTTTTACTATAAGCTCAGGATGTATTGTTCTAGAAGATGACTCATTGTTTATTTGATATTTGAAGTAACTGAGCATCCTAGTTTTTATGTTTTTTAGCCAGCCACTCTTCTAAAAAAAAAAATCAGCTAAGAAGAAAAGAATAGAAGGAGATAATACTCAAGAAACAATGGTAAAACAGGCTTGGCCAAGGTCAAAACACAAAGGCTGACTGGCTCCTAGACTTTAAAAGATGCAGTTTTGCATGCCTGTAAACCTAGCTACTCAGGAGGTTGAGATCTGAGACATGTTTTAAAGCCAGCCAGAGCAAGAAAGTCCAAATCTGTGAGATTTTTACCTCTAATTAACCATCAAAAAGCTGGAAGTGGGGAGCTGGGAAGGTGGTTCAGTGGTAGAGTGCTTGCCTTGCATGCCTGAGGCTCTGGGTTTGATTCCTCAGCACCACATAAGCAAAAAGAAAAAAGCCGGAAGTGGCGTTGTGGCTCAAGTGGTAGAGCGCTAGCCTTGAGCTGAAGAGCTGAGGGACAGCACCCAGGCCCAGAGTTCAGGCCCCACGACCAACAAAAAAAAAAAAAAAAAAGAAAGAAAGAAAGAAACTTGGAAGTGGTGCTGTAGCTCAAGTGGTAGAGCGCTCACCCTGAGCTGAAGAGCTGGGGGACAGTGCCCAGGCCCAGAGTTCAAGCCCCACAACCACCAAAAAAAAAAAAAAAAAAAAAAAGCTGGAAGTGGAAGTGTGGCTCAAGTTGTAGAGCACTTACCTGGAGCACAAAAGCTGAGGGACAGTGCCCAGACTCTGAATTCACGCCCCAGGACTGGCAAAATAGAAAAAAAGAAAGTTGCAGAGTAAGGACTGTTCTGTGGCAACTATGGCCCTTTGACTGTACACTAACTGATGATAGGAAATTGTGCATTATTGTTTACTTTCTTAGGTGAAATCATTGTATTTTTTACTGAAAGTGAATACCTCAAATAGTTTAGTTACATGGTAAAGGGCGCAATGCTGAAGGGGAGCCCATATACATATATATTTTAAGGTGTATATGTACAGTGGCCTTGCACCTATGAGTTTCCTGCTGAGGTATTACACATATCTCCAGCATTGGCCTTTGTGCTTAGGGATGAGGTTGTCATTGCCATCTCCTTAATGATTCTTGGTGTTATTGGGGTTCAAACTCAGGGCCTTGTACTTGCTAGGCAGGTACTTTCCCAATGAAGCCACTCCCTCCTCCTTTTCTGCTATAGTTATTTTTCAGCTGGAGTCTCTGCTTTGCCAGATCCTGCTACCTATCAACTTCAAATACATAGGATAACAGGGGTGTGCCACCACCCCAAGCCTTCCTCCTAATTGTTGACTGACCCTACATTTGGAATTTTTGCAACAGCAGTAACATGAAGGAGATTCCACCTTGATGATACTGAATGGCCAAGATAGCAGAACACTAGCAGCCTACTGCCAGTCCATACTGGGGATCAAGTATTTTCAAAACAGTGGCACAGTAGCTTCATCCAAAAGCAAATATTCATCATTCTTGGTTTTTTATACAGATACATGAGCACAAAGTCATATTCACTCATATTCTTCCTTTGGCTCATGATAAACTAAGATGGACTCAAGGACACAACTTCTCAATTGCATAAGATGACCCATGTCCCAAATAGAGCACATGTATAATGTAGACCCCCTACTATCACAGCACACACTCACACACACTACCACCATATCACTGCTCACATTCAGATACCCTTCCCCTCACCCCACGCCAAGAAAAACATAGTCTCTGCCATATGCTCTTATCTGCAATCTAATTGTGCAACGTGTTCAGTTGTTTCCTTAAGTATTTTTTGGTCTCATTTCACTGATTAACATTTAAGTTCACATAGAACTTTATTTTGACAATCTTATTGAGGAGAGATTCACAAGAAAATTAAAATAAAAACTGAAGCACACTTCAAATTGCTGAGTGCAAAATATTGAATCATCTTTTACTACCATGAAATTTCCAAGTTACTGTTTAGTCCTTCTCTAGGACTCTTCTAAATGTTGAATTTTCTTGAGTATGTCTAGAACAGAGCATTCCTTTGAAGAGCAGTATTTTCCTCTTTGCTTTGGATTAGGGTCTGCATAAAAGTGCTTTGAAAGCTAAGAAATAGTTCAACATTAATTAAAGCATATAAACACTTCAAGGCAAGTATAGACATGTGAAGTTGCTATTCAGTTCTGGGAACTGAGTACCTTGAAGAATAATTAAAAATTTGTGGCACTAAATAGTAGAGGAATGAAAAAGTTAAGCATTAAAGATTAAGAGAACAATGGGAGAGATGACATTGTATAAAAAAAAGTAATCTTCACCTGACTTATGTAACTGTAACCCATCTGAACATCACCTTTATAGTAATAATTTTAAATGTTTAAAAAAGAAATAAAGATCGCATAATAAAGTTTATTTGGAAAATTCAGAAAAAAATGCTGAAGATATAATGATCTTCAATTATACAAAAAAACAATGACATTATTAGTTATGACATAACAGAATGTTTACCCAAAGGTCCTTTGTAAAGTTCATTCTAGATTTTGCTTTGCATTAACAATGGAATTTCATGGGTTTTAATTATACCATATCCTTGCTGTTCCTAGTACTAATGCAAATTCATAAGGCATGATGCCCCTCAAAAGAACTGGGACTCCAACCTTCAAATTCACCTACTGATATCACTAAGTCTTTTGAAGGAGGTCAAATTTAACCTCAAAATATAAGGCCCAAATATTAATTTTATAAACTATTCAACACCTATGTGAAAGTTAGTGTGGTTATAAATTATATTCAGAAGTCTCCCTCTTGCATATTTTCAGATTAATTCCCTGTTATAAACATGTCAAAGTTCATTGTTGGTAAAGCGCTACATATCAGTACAGTTCGTGGACCATAAAACTGCTGTTAGATACAAATTGCTTTGTGCATTGATAAAAGGCAAGAGCAGAGGTCCTACTCAGTCCAGAGTGTTCTGTATACAACAAGAGGAGCAAAGGGATTAAAAGATCAGGCAACCATTACAACATTTTGTTAGCTTTCCATTTTGTGGCACACCAAGTTAGAAGATTGATTTGATAATTATTATATTTCCAACTAACAATATGGTTTATCTGTTTTTGAAAAGACCTACTCAACCTGTATTCTTTCTTCTTTGTATCTGAAAAGCTGAAAAGCTAAACTTTATATTTCCCAGACTCCCTTGCAATGCAGGTAATATATGGAAGACAGAACTGAGGCAGAGACAATTTACTCCTAAGGACTACTGCTACTGACTAGCACATTCATGGAAATAGGAGGCTTTCTCACAGAAATCAGCCATTTTTCAGCTTCTTGGGCATTCAGAAGCAGTATCAGCAGCAGTAGATTCTTGGTTTAACCTCTTCGGATGATAATTTTAATTGTCCATTCACCAGATTTCCGCAGACAGCTAAGGAAGCAATATAATTCTTTCTCTGACAAAGCTCTTATGGTATTCAATACTGCCACTTTGTTTCTGGGTCTCCGGTAAAAGATTATGAAACTGTGCTCCTTTGTCCCTTCCAATAAACATATCAGCTCCAAAACATCTCAATAAAATCCTTACCTACAGTGGTTTTCTGTTTCATGTACTGAGCCCTGACTGACGTTTTGCCATTTGGGGTTGTACGCAGTTTACAAAATAGTACTACAGTTTAATAAACTATATACAGCACCAAATGTGTGTGATGTGAAAAATAGCAAATTCTGACTTTGCTCTGTATTAGCTATACATTGGCTAACTTTTCACAGCCGCAGATCCCTTATTTCTACTGGACAGATAGTAATAATTAACTCCTACAAATAAAGTTCCTTCCTCAATGTCAAAGACAGAGCTGGTCCCAAAAAGTTGGTCTCCTACTCTTTCACATATTAAAAACCCTTTGTATCAAATCTCATTCTATATATATTTGATGCTGAGAAAAAAATTAATTTTCCCTTTTTGTATTCACATACATTTCCATATTTCATATCTTTATGGTCAACCAAATATTAGTTCCTTTCTGAATCTAAGAATCTGAACACCTACCAGACACATACAATTCCAAATATCAGTATATTAATTTGATTTAATTTAACAAGACTTATCACAACAAAATTATTAATATATATATATATATATATATACTAACTCATGGGCTCCTTTATGTAATATGTAAAGAATATCCACCCACCTTTAAAAGCCAGACCCTAATAAGAACACAAAATTAAACACCTTAACCATTGGCTTACTGTGGCTTACTCCTTACTGAGGAGTAGAACTAGGGTATTTATTACCACTTCTACTTTTCTACCTTTAGTCTCAGCAACCACGGAAGTAGGAATAACTACATAAGAGGAATGCTGATGATATCCAGCCACTTCTAATTCTTCTAATTCTTTCACAGTAGACTATCTTTTGGCCACTTTGATCTTAAGCCTCCAAATGTATACATGAGGATAATAAAAAATTATTATTAGTTTTGGTGGTATTACCCCTGTTGAGAGACTACACTGTAGAATCTCCAGTTCCTAGTCCTAAGGGATAACAATATACAAAATTTACCTTTCCTAAATCCTTTGTTTCTTGAGACAGTACAATCAAGTCCTTCCTACTAATGCCGTTAATCTGGGGAACAAAAGAAAACAACTTAATTGTTGTCTTATTTTCCTCCTGTCTCTCTACCTTATTAGAGATTTTGAATTCAACCTTGTGTCTGCTTCTACGTTAGATCATGCACTGCTTGCCAGACACAAAATAAAAAGGGCATCTGTCCTGGTTAATTTCTCTTGCTTTCTGCACTAAGGAATGCCCTCAGGGATTGCAGCTCAGAAGCCTGTTCTGAGATTTGCAGCCTGATATGTTGTCCTTTGGCAGCCTGCTGGGTCAAGTTCGCATGTGCAATTTCTACTAGTTTAGACCATTTGTTCTGATAAGCCAACCTTATTCATTCTATCTTAGTAGACAGTTCCATGATTATGTACTCATTCATTCAACAAAAGTGTGTATATGCTCCCTTCTGATAGGAATGATATTTGACTTCAGATATTAAAGGGTAACTAAAGGGCTGGGAATGTAGCTCAGTGGTAGAATTCTTGCCTACAATGCACAAGGCCCTAGCTTAAATCCCTAGCGCACACACACACACACACACACACACAAACACACACACACACACACACACACACACACACACACACACACACACACACACACACACACACACACACACACAAAAGATACACTTTCCCAAGACTCAAGAATCAAGTAGATAGCTATCTGATATGGTCTTCATTAAACAAGGTCCCTTTCACTAGCAATAACATATTTCACTTCTCTATCTAAACCAAAATGACCCCTAAGGCCTGGACCACATTGTTTTTTCACTCTGCTTGATGTGTCCTGACCAGGAATCATCTAACACGACATTGGCCCTGTAACTGTTTTTCTGTTAAAAATCCAGAAGTCTTTTTTTCCTGTTTCTTCTCATGTTGCTGTTTTTGTTTGAACATTTACCACAGTTATCAAGTATGGTGTTTTTCTATCTCAGATTAGTGCTCCCCATACCTTTTCTTGATCCTAGGTGGCCCTACCCCTATCAGTAAAGAATTAAGTTATTGCTTTATCATAGTTTCACCTTTATTAGGACATATCTTGCCAAAGGAAGAGTACTGTGGGATTCACAAGGTCAACAATGAGGTGACAGTTCAAAAGATGTTTCAAAATGAATAAAAATATGTTTCCATCCATATTTTATGCTTCCTGACATCTCACTATGAGAGATTTGCTTCTCTGGGTTGGGTTTCCTTATCATTTTTCTTACGTGCTGGTAACATCACATTTAATTCAAACCGAAGAGTCAAAGGTTATGTTCCAGCAAGAGCTTCATTTCTACAATGCTTTACTGAAGATTTTTCTTCATTAGTTTTAGTAATACCATCAACCTCTTATTGATTGGTGTGTAGTCAGGTACTGCACACACACACACACACCACAGTTCTATTTCTTAATCTGAGCAACAACCCTTAAGACAAGTGTTATTACCACCCATATTTTACAGATGAGAGAAGTTCAGGGGAGTAGTTAAAGAGCACTGGCTCTCAGAAGAGCTCAGCAGTGTTAAGATTTCAAGTTCATTACCTATTAGCAACCTATCCTTGGGAAACTGACAGCTCCTTCAACTGCAAAACAAGGGCAATGGTATTTTCCTCTTGAGTTTGCTATAATGAGTAAACAAGCATCTGATGCAAGCTGTCTGGAATATACGAGACAGTTCCTAGGTTGAGGAAGACAGACGAAGATGATGGTCAGATGCCAAGCAGCCTTCTTACCCCGGTGACCCATTCATAAGATTCCCACAGCTGGAACTGACGATAGTACAGGATGGTGATTTTGCAAATATGCATGTCTCTTTACCTCTGAGTCCTTCCAAAACAATGAGGATGAATAAATACAATATAGGAAAACAATCGTCACTACAATAATAGCAATAACAAATACCAAGTACAGTGCAAAATGAACTCATCTCCCTCAGAATGGGCCATCTTTCATGACCTCGCTCATGAGGTCAGCTAGGCACTTGCCATCAGCAGCCTCGTTTCTCTTCCCTGGCTTCAGGTGGAGTAATCTTCCAGTCAGTCTGTGACACCACTTCTTGACTCTGAGAAGCTTCCTGAGTCAGAGCCACCGATGCCCAGACTGAGTCATGTCGAATAAGCGATGATGCAGCCCTGAGACACTAGAGATAGCAATTAAAAATGACCTTTGTTGGTGAATTAGGTATCTCACCGCCCCTGGCTCTATATCTTTAAATTAGTATCAGCAACCAAAGGACTGCCTTGGCTCATGTGGAGAAAAATGTAACTTCTGGAAATGATTATACAACTGTGGAGGGGGAAAAAAACCAGCAAGAGTGATACTCCTACTCATGTGGGGATTGATACTAGGCATAAACCTTCCATTTTGCTTTTTAGCTTGTTCAGTTTGGCACAACAAAGAATGGTCTATTTCAAATGCAAACTTTAAAGTGCTTTTAAAAAGAGTCCTATTGACATCTATTTTTTCTCATCTAGCAATTTATATCACCCCAAAGTCCAATTTTTTGCATCTGATATTTTGCCAGAATTATCAAAATAGTCAAATACAAATTTTGAGGGGGAAAAAAAAGAAAGTCTGCCTCCTCCTCCTTTTTCCTCTTAACTCCTACAGGGACACAAGCAATTGTCTCTCTCTTCATTATCAAGGGAAGGTTATTTTAACAAGACCTCTTTGCTTCACAATATTAAGGGTAGTGTTATAATATTCCTGAATGTCATTCCTTGAGCCTGCACAACTCTAAAAACTCAGCTTCCAAAATAAGAAGGAGGAAGTAGAAATCATCAACCAGTTTTCTCTTTACTGAACGTTCTGTTTCTGAAGATGAAAACCTTTTCTTTGGTAGAAAATGCCAGTTGGTTCTGACGAACACTTGTGAAACTTCTGTCTTCTTGAAAATAGCAAATATCTAAAAATTCACAAAAATTTTCACAGATTATGAAAAATTAGTTGGAATAGGTGTGCTCTTAAAGGCCAAACTTCCTGAGCTCCTGCTCTGCTTTTCCAACTGTCTCCGCTTCCAGACATGCAAGTGCTGCCAGTTCCTCACCTTCAACTGGCTCACAGATAAAATCTCCACCACATCCTCCAGCCTCTCCCCCATAGAAAAGGGCATCCATCCCTACATGCCTTGTAAATGTCTTCAGATTCCCCTTCCCCTAATCACTGAAATCCAATTCATTATCAATCTCAGTCAGGGCTTGTATCAATAGCTCTGTCTCTGTCTCTTCCTTTCCACTCTTCGTATTCACTTCTCTGCCAGATCTCAAATGATCAACTGCAGGAGCCTCATCAGCGGCCTTCCTGCCCTTTCTGATTTCATTCACACAGTCGCAAACATTGTTTTCCTAAGATACACTGTGTTTCCAGCTGCCTACAGACTGGCATCTAGAGGTAGTCTAGTAAGCCACTTTCCTCCTTGGTTCCATCCCACCTCATCCTCCTCAGTATCAAATGCTCCTGCCACACTGTAAAATGTACTATTTTTCAAATAGGTTCCCTGTTCCCTAAATTCTCTGCCTTACACGAGGCTGTTTCTGGATCTGTAATCACTAACCCACCTACCTCACTCTGCAGAGCACTCTCCCCTCCTCCTCCAACCCTTCCAAATTTCTTTAGAGCCTCGCCTGAAGATTCTGTTTCATCATTAACAGCTAGTGGGACTCTTTTCACAAAACAAAACAAATACTCTTTCTATCCTTGAATCTCTCACTAACCTCAACATAATGGATTAGACTCTTCTTTGGGTGCTACACAAGATCCTTCTTTCATTTCCAGATTGCATATGACCCATTGGTCTCCCTGACCTCTGTACTTACCTCATATAGGCTCATTTTCATTCTTCAAAGCTCTCAGTTCATCTCAACCTCCTAGAGGTCAACTAATCATGCCTCTGATCATTTCCCCTACATGGAACATTTCCCACTCATCTCTTAACTCACCTTTTCAGTTCCTCAGAGAGACTTCCACTGAGCCCAACTTACACCAACTGGCAAAAAGATCTGCATTACCTTTCCAGGACTCTAAGATTGTTTTGTGGGTACATTTGTATTTCTTGTCAGTCTGCATCCAACCACATATCGGCTTCTTGAGAATTGTTTTGTTAACCACCAAATCTTAGCCCCTGATACTAGAGACCCCAACATCTTTCATGATTTGTTATTTAAAGGAAATAAAAACTATTGCATTTGTTGAGTATAAATATTTCAATAAGTTGTGTATCTGTCCCATTTTTCTCTCAAGACTGTAACTTTGAGATAAAGGACTGCGTTAATTTTAGATAGATAGATAGATAGATAGATAGATAGATAGATAGATAGATAGATAGAGATAGAGATATATATATCCAAAGCACCAATAATATCAGATTGTCATAATAAAAATGTGATCAATTTTTCTGATTGAAATTGAGTTATGTAACTCAACTCAACTAACTTCACTAAGGTTGATTTATCTCTTCAAATGTAAAGACCATTAAACACAAGAAACCTTGACCCAACTCCTAATTCTGCCACCTAACTGCTGTGTTAGCATTGACAGGTTCCTTAACATCTCATAATCCCTTATTATGCACATGAAAAGCAGAGATGATTAAAAAAATGCCTCTACAAAATTCTAGGACTACAATTAAATTAAGTCACATATGCTTTTTTACTTATTCAACTACATTGCTCAAAAGGAGAGAAAACAATGGCTGGTTCTTTGCCCTATACATATATAAAAGCTTCATACTGTGGTACACATAGATCAGTAATCACAACAATGGATTGAGTTACTTTTATATGATAGATAAGATAATGGCCACCTTTCATATACACTATATTTAACTTAATCCTTAAGCCTCCATGTAAGATTGTATATTGATATCCTCATTTTCCCAATGAGGACAAATTGGCAGAGGTTCAGGACCAGCATCAGCTCATACAGCTAAGTCTCTGTCGATGCTAAGATTGATGGATCGAGTCTGTGGGAACAAATCTAAGTGCTAATACCTAACTGATCATTTGCTTTAACTACCCAAGATCCATTTCTCTCTTAAGAGTTCTCCAATGGAACAGATAAATCCTGGTATCTACCAGAAGGCTGAGGAATCCCTGGAGGATTTTTGGTTCAATTCCTCACACTCTTTGAGTTCAGTTTTCATCAGCTTTAGAAAAGAAGAAAGGAAGAATGAGTTCGTGCTGAAAGCAATGGTTCCTATGTAACACTGCCCTGCCATCAACTGGGAAGAGAAATTTCTGGGGCAGCTTTTTCAGTTCCGAGACTGATTTTCCATTTCTCTCTTCAATTTAATGAGTTCCTAGACAACTTTCCAATCAATTGTTTTTGTCATTAACTAGTCCATATCTGTGGCTACTCTATACAGAATACCAACCGATATGCTGTACAAGAAGAAAAATTATATAAATGCATAACATCTCAAAATTGAATGAAAAAATAATCAAATGCTAATGAGTTAATGATCCCTATTTACATAGAAGGATGTAAAATAATAAACAATAGGCTAAGTATTCATAAAAATACATCACAAAGAAGAAATGCCACAGGAGAGCAGATGATTAATTGCCAAATTAATAGCCAAAGCTGTAAAGCTAGAAGAAGCTCAGAAGAGAAAAAAACAGTACAGCAAGTGTGAGTGATAGAGGAGTCTACATAGCTTAGTAAATATTATTGGATGAAGGCCTGATACCATTCCCTAAGGCAAACATGAACAAACTAATGAATGCAATTCTCTTTCTCATAGATGCAGAAAGTGGTGTGTTAGAATGATTCGGTACCTAATCATTTGAACTACTCTCTTCTAGACTATTTGATCACACAGGCAAATTACAGAAAGACAAGTTCTGCCACCATGATCATAAATGTCTTAATTAACAAAGCTGTATCCGGTGACTACATGGGTCCAGATATCAAGGAGAGATGTTGTGAACACACAGAGTAGTTAAACTGAAACACCAGTACACCATTCTTAGGGGACAGGAGTCATCAATGGAAGACCATAAAAACAATGCATCAGTGCAGATGAAGAACTGCCCTGAGACTGCAAACAATACAGAGCATTCAGAAGGGGCTCCTTGCCCACATAGGGAGCAGGAGAGCCTATGAAGAAGAATTGAAGAGTTAGGCCTTAAAAGATGGATAGACTAAAGCTAACAGCAAAATATGTTTATTTCAGCATTATTTACCATAGCTAAGATAGGAACCAACCCAGTTGCCCCTCAGTAGATGAACAGATCAAGAAAATGTGATTTTATATATATATATATATATATATATATATATATATATATATATATGGAATTCTATGCCTCCATCAGAAAGAATGACACTGCCCCATTTGTTAGGAAATGGAAAGACTTGGAAAAAATCATATTAAGTGAAGTAAGCCAGTCCCAAAGAAACATAGGTCCCATGGTTTCCCTTATTTGCAATAACTAGTATATGTCTAGGACATGCAGAAAAGGTCAAAAGCTATGTACATATGACCATGTAAGATGATGCTAAGTGAAATGAACCCCAAGATAGGGACACAAGAGGTTTTGTCTTTGTAGCTGTTGGTTTTGATGTTATAATGTACTATGTGATTTCTTTGTTTCTTTTGTATGCTCCTCCCCCATGGTATAACCCCTGTTTTCAATGTATTTGATTCCAGTGAGCTGAATCTTGTATATACATTTTTCTAATTTCAGGAGGGGAAGGGAAATAACAAAATGCTGAAATAAGAATATAGTTTGACCCATTGTAACAATGAGATGTACAAGACACTATGTTGAAAATGAACTTTACAAGTTGGGGAGGGGAGGGAGGAGTTTGGAGGTGGGGAGGGAAGGGATGGTAGGGGAGAAACAAAGGAAGAAGTAACAACGTGCAATAGGAAATGTACTCATTAGCTTACTCATGTAACTGTAACCCCTCTGTACACTATTTTTACAATAAAAAAAAAAAACAAAAAAAGAAAAAGAAAAATGGATAGAGTTGACAAAGAAAGAGGCTAGAAAAGAGCATTGTGGGAAGAGCAGACAAAGTAAGCAAGTAAACAAATTTAGTACGGCATCTACAGGATAATGCATGGAGCCAGGAGGTAATAGGTTTGGCTTTGGCCTGGAGGAAAGCAAAGGATGGACCATGCAGGGTCTGATTCGTGGCAGCACTAGGGATACCAGTATATAAACTCTTATGTATCATTGAATGAAGGCAGCAAAATGAAACTCATTGAAATTTGTTGAGTAACAGGAGATACGGGTAGAATTAACAAGAGGTTAACCTGATAAGAATAGTATAAATGCAGGGGGTGAGGAAGGAAGGGAGAATGGGGGGGGGGGGGAGATGGAAGGGGTAAGAAGGGGAAACAAAGGAGAAGGCAACAATGCTTGATAAGGAATGTGTTCATTATCTTGCCCATGTAATTGTAACTCTTCTGTACGGTATTTTCATAATAATAATAATAATAATAATAAAGAATACTATAAATATATGGTTGAAATATCACTCTAAAACCCTTTGAACAGTTAACGAATACACTAAAACAAATGAGGGGCAGGAATAAAAAACAGGCCCTGTCTCCAATGGGTATACTAATGGGAGTGAGGAGAAAAGGGAGGGTGAAAAGAAGTTAATATGGTCCAAAATTGTATGTTATATATGTGCATGAAAATGGAAAAAGTAAGCTTAACAGGATTGGTTTGGGAAGGGGGTGGGGGAGAAAGTTCGAGAGTAAGTCTGATCAAGGTACATTATACACATATAACCGTGTCAAAATAAAACCATCTTGTAAAGCTAAGTGGTGCTAATAAAAAATGTAATAGCTACATTTAAAAAAAAAAACTCTCCTGAGCAAATCTATGTCTCATACTCTCCTTCGTAGGCTAGAAAGGACTGAATGAGCTGAAAACTCACAAGAAGTCTGAAGGATGACTAGAAAATCAAAGAAAATACAAAAATGTCTGCACAGTAGTCTAGGATGCTAGGAACTCAAAAAGAATAATGTATGCTTCTTACTCTTAAAATGCAATTTAAATTTCACAATGTGTGGAAACCTGTATAAATCTGCTGGGTTTAAAACACCCTAGGGCCCAAACTTTGCTTTGTTAACTACCATGGCTAGAACACTGTGAGTGGACAACTGAAGTTGTTTAATAAATAAATGAACATATATGATATCTTTGTTTCATACTCTCTATCCATATCATGTTTTTATTTCCAACTCTTTTTTTCTTTTCTGGGGAGGCAGCAGGGGGGACAAATCCTGGGACTTAAAGTCAGAGCATGGATGCTTTCCCTGAGCTTTTCTGCTCAAGGATAATGCTCTACCATTTAAGCTATAGCTCCACTTCTCATGGACTCTTAACTAGCCCAGGCTGGCTTTGAACCAGCAAAGCTCAGATTTCAGCCCCCAGTAGCTAGCATTACAGGCCACCCCAGCACCCAGCTTTATTTACATTTCTTAAGTAGATCAATTAGGTAAATACTATGTTTTTGGTAAAGAAATGTGTAATTAGATTTTTTTGCACATTGAATAAGAATAAATGACTCAAAATTTAAAGACAGAATATTTTTAATTATCTCTAAACCATTGTATAAGGAGTTGCCAGGTAACAAAGCCATTTATGAATACAATGTATCTTCATCAGTATCACCACTTTCAACATTCTCACACATTCCTCCCAACCCACCCTTTTCCTCACTTTTTAGAAAAGTTTTGTAGGACATACACTGAATTCTTTTTTTTAATTGTGAAAATACCATATAGAGGGGTTACAATTACATGGGCAAGATAATGAGTACATTTCTTATCAAGCATTGTAGCCTCCTCCTCTGTTTCCCCTTCCCATCCCTTCCCATCTCCTCTCCCCCCTCCCCACCAAAATTGTAAAGTTCATTTTTCAACAAATCGTTATGTCGAAAAACGAACATACACTGAGTTCTGGACTGCATTCTCGCTCCTTTCTGCTCAAGAAGATGAAATTTTAATTATATACTTGCCAAACAACTTCATGACTTTAAGATTCATAAAAAGTAGAATTACAAGCTAGACACTGGTGATCCATACCTATAATTCTAACTACTCAGGAGGCTGAGCTTGAAGGATGGCAGTTCAAAGCCAACCCGTGCAGGAAATTCTGTGACTCTTATCTCCAATTAACTACCAAAAAGCTGGAAAGTAGAGCTGTGGCTCAAGTGGTAGAGTGCTAGCCTTGAACAGACAATGTCTAGAGTACAATGTCTAAGCCCTGACTTCAACCCCTGACTGGCACAAAAAAGAGAGAGAGGAGAGAGAAAAAAATTAGAACTACATTCCCATAAAAGCTATGAATTTCCTATTCCAAAAATATTTTATGGGAAATGGTGCTGTGGCTCAAAGTGGTAGAGCACTAGCCTTCAGGAAAAAAAAAAAAGAAAAAAAAAAAAAAACTCATAGACAGCGCTTAGGCCGAGTTCAAGTCCCATGACCAACAACAACAACAATGCCAAGTAAGATGTTAGTTTAAATGAAACCTGTCCTACTCCAATTTGAGCTTCAACAAATTAAATTATAATTTCTCCTGTAATGTAGTGTTTCTTAGAAAAGTGTGGCTCTTAATTGCTGGTTTCCTTTGCTACAGCGACACCTACTGTTGCTACAAATGTTTTGTTTCTTTGGAAAAAAAAGATTCTATTTTCGTGTTTAAAAAGTGCTTCTGCTGAAATGAAACAGACTAACACCACTTTTAATTATGAATTTACTTGTATGCAAATACAATCTATTTGTAAATGATTACTGCTTTGAGAGAGTATAAAAGACTGTTAATATGATCTTAATTTAGTGGTTTAAATGATAGATTGTATTTTCATAAAAAATAAAATGTATGTTACTTGTACACAAGGCCCTTTTTATAGAGTCAAAGAACCTTGCATTTAAATCCATGTTAGGAACATAAATATCTTTTCTATTTCCTAGCTCTCGAGAAGTGGAAAGCAACATCTCCCTCAGTTATAAATATCAATATTTTAAAAAAATACTTTGTGTTCCATTTTAATTGGAATCCACCTAAAATTGTGTAGGTTGACAGTGAACTAATTAGCAGCTGAAGTCTGTTTGTCATTTCCTTAGGAAGTGACCAGGCTGTGCTAAATGTTTTACAAGCTTTTAAGGTGATTTCAGATCTACATCTACCCCTCTAAAATGTGAATAAGGAAACTGAAGTATAGACTTATCAAATAAATTTGTTCCCAAGTAAATAGCAGATGAAACTGTTAAACTCCACTGGAGTCCAGAATCTAATCTAAGATCTTCTAAATATATTTTGACATGTGAAAATAAAATACAAATTAAAGGATAGAAAGAAGAATTTGTAAAAATAAAAAGTAACAAAAACTCTGTGTAAGGGAAAATACATTCTGTTGTAACAAATGCCTGAGATAATCACCTTAAGAAAAAGTAAAGGCTTCTTTGAGGTACTAGCAGAAGAGACCCTATGCCCATTGTACCTTGGGTCTATGGCAAAATGGCACATTATGATAAGGAACACTTGGTGAAGTAGAGTTGGACACCGAAGGCAAAAGAAAGAAGAGGCAGAGAGAAGAAGCTGGGCTTCCAAAACACCTTCAAGGACACACCACTAGCAACTGGAAGAAATCCCCCAGGCCCTACACCTTAAATTTTCCAGCACTGGAGACCAAGATTTTAATACATGGGCTTCCTGAGGGAAATTCCAGAACTAAAGTAAAAGAAGCCCTCTGTGTATAGCCCTTGCCTCAAGATTCATCAGGCAGAAAACATGGCACAAAATGACCAGTTTCATATACCTGATCAAAGCCAGGTACAATCACTACTTGAATAAGAACGTGCATTTGTACTTTTGACAAATATATAAATTACAGTCAAACCACACACACACACACACACACACACACACACACACACACACAACCATCAGACCATACAAGACTAAACAATAACATAGAAACTCTGGAAATAGCCACATTATGATTATTATCATCAAAATAAACAATTCTATTGAAAATGCCTTCATGCAGCAGTTTTTTCCGTAGTTACAGATCTCATCACCAAATTCAATAGATTTGCCTCATAATAATTGCAAAGCTGAAAAGCACAAGCAGAAGTATTGGGAGATATGTATTACTTATAGGAATAATGAACTTGTTATTTGAGAGACATTCCCAAATCAGTGTCTACTTAGAAAATCAAACAAGGAGCTGTTATTGGAAAGACTCATGTATACTCATGAAAGAACAGAGTAGTCCTCACATGTAGATGTGAGCATGCTCAGTTGACTCTCATGCCTCTTTCTACATCACTTGTTCAGAAAACAGTGGGCAGAATAAGGTGACCAGTTTTGCTGTTTCAGAATTCACTTAGACCATTTTATAAGTCTTCTCTATACAGAAACTTACACATATTCAGACAGACATTATCAAAGGAAAAACATTCAAATTACATAGTGATTTAAAAAGGCTATAGCTTTTTAATCCTTCAAGCTTAGGTATTATTCCTGAAAGAACCATTTTCACAGCTAACATTGTCTATAGTAATGTAGATTAATGTATATGAAGAGATCTAAATAGATAGGAACATCCATGAGGAAACTTAGCCTTCTTGCCTGGCCCTACACAATACCATAAAACAATGATAATTAATAGGAAAAAATAGTAATGCATATTTTGAAGAGACTAAAGTGGGATTAAGAAAAGGACAGAAAGGACAGGGAGAAGAGGGAAAAAGATGGCAGAGATACTAAACACTTAAAAAGTATCAACAACATCATATAGAAAAAAAGAGCTTCATGTCTTAAATGGAGAAGAAATGACAACTTCCAATGTAGGTCATTACAGGAGAATCCAGAATAAATAAAGAGTATGAACTAGACTTTTATTTATATCTCTATGATGACATAGGGAATATTCAAAAATATTCGAATAGATCTTTGATACAAAGAATATTCAAGGTAGGTGGGTGGAGTTTAAAAACAAAAGTGCAAAACTTACTATGAATTGTGCTGAAGGTCAGGCTACAGATTTGAAACTTCATTGTATTTTTAAAAAGATTCTTGTAAAAGTTTGATCATGTAGAAAGCACTTTGAAATTCAGACTATAGGAATAAAATAAAACAAAGGATAGGCCATGAAGGATAGAGAAAAATGTGATCAACTGAAGACTACTATAGTAGTTCAGATATGAGATCATAAAAGTCTGAAATAGGCTGGTTGGGCTAAAGTTAGTAAGAAAAAGAACAAGTATTGAATGTGAGAGACATTGCCAAGATGAACAGGAAAGGATTTGGTAAATAACAAGAATCCAGGTGTGCAGCTTTTGTGTTCATGCAGGCTATAAAAAGCAAGAAAACAAATAGAATAATGACTCTGATAGATCCAATTCTGCTGTCTCAAGCTTTCAGAATAACTTCCATCTTGTGGGGTGGAGGGTAAGTACCTCTACAAGAGGAAAAGAGAACAGCAGCAAAATTGTTAACAACAGAAGAACTGAAAATTGTACAGAATATGTTATGATTGGGTGATGTGTTACAGAATGAGAGGATATTCTCTAAATAGTTAGTAATGACTGGAAGAGACAAGCCAATTGTTCAAACCCAAGCTGTCTGAACCAAGAAACAGGAAAAAAATAGATAAAAAAGAATCAAGAAGGCAATGGCAAGCAGCCAAAACAACAAGCAACCAAAATGGTAGGGGAGAATAGAAGCATGGGAAGCAACAAACAGCTGCTACCCCACAAAAGTAACAATGGAAAGAGGTTCAGGTTCTAGGGACTGCAAAAACAAATGTACATCATTTAATCACCATTTTAAACTTTTCCAAGAACAAATAATTAGGAATACATGTAGATAAAATGTAAATCCAGATTCATGATGAAGAAAACAGACAGAATGCTAAATGCTAGACATCTAGAAGTACGGGAAGGACAGAGATTCAGTGAAAACAGAATTGAAGTCATGTAAGTCATTTTTTCAAGGCTCTTGCCATCCATCTTACCAAATTTTTTTCCTAAATTTGCTTGTTGTTCTAACTCCATTCATCCATCAATTCTTCACTGAAGTCATATCCTGCATAAGTATTATCCCCATAATCTCACTAGCTACTCACCAAGCCAAGTTCTTTATAGACTTACCATGACCTGAAATGATATGTCTTATTTTTTAGTATTTTATTTTTAGGTCTTAACCGAGAATACCAACTCCATGTAGTAGGGGAATTTTATTTCTGTTTACCACTGCACTTGATAGTTTTGAATTGAATGAATGGATGGATGCATGCATGCATGCATGCATGGATGATGACTATCTTTTCATAGTCATGTTCTAAATTACACAGAACAAGGTTGAAATTCTGATTGAACCACCTACCAGTTTGTAGTAGAAATGAGCTTTCTCCCAAAAACATTTTACAGACTGCCTCAGTTTCTGTAAATGTTCTAGTCTCAGTCCACACAGTTCAGAAGCTTGACCTTAACTTCAAACTCCAAGGATGACACCTAACACAGATGGGTTATTCAGAGAATTCAGTCATCCTAGCCATAGTGGTTTGTGGAAAGGAGTAATAATATTCCCAAAAAGCTTTGTAGTTGGAACAGACTCTGGTTACAAAAGACAGGTTAGCTAGACAAAGAACAGAAGTGTACTAACATGTATACTTTATATATGTAAGGGAAACACCTAGAGAATGCATAGTTCTCAGAGATACATTTTAATTCTAGTTTATATAGCCTCTTTAACAAAGGACAGTACAATTTTGGCTAAGTAAAAAGACAAATTAAACAGACTTTGAGCTTCTAGAAGTGTCCTCTTAGAAAAAGGCAAATAAAAAGCAGATACACAAACCACAGCAATGTTTCCCTCTGAAGCCATGTCAAAGAAATAAGTTGTCATTAGTAACTAACAATTGTTTTATGAAATACTTTTTAACTTTATAAACATATATCTTACTTTTGGCTCTCATATCTGTTTCTTTTGAATTGCCTTTCACATTTGAGAGATGCATATTCTGATGAGTTGGCATGGGATCCAAATTAGGTCCATTCAGATTCATCTCCAGGTTTTCATCGAAGCTATGTAATCATAGCATTTTCTATGATCTCTTAAACTTAGAGCTTCTAGAAACCATTTTTCCTATTGCATACAAAGGAGGTTCCTGAAAACAAGTCCAACAAAGAAAGAAAGATAAGAAATGTGAAACAAGTAATGAGAATATGAGAAGTTATACAAGTTGCATTTCCATTATTTTTAATAGCTACTGGTGTAAAAGACATTAGTAATAGATAAAATTATTTAAAAAAATAAAAGATAGTAAGAGAAAGTATCACACAGTAAAAATCATTAAATAATCACAGTGACATTTTCTAGAGAAGACACATTAGCAAGAAAGACAATAGAGATCAGTTTGTAGAACATAACTGCCAAGTAAGCAAGGGGAAGTAATTCTGATCTCAGACCTGCCTACAAAGAGAAGGTCCATCTCAAAGTTGGTGATAAGCACATAAGAAATCTAGAGCAAGTATCACAATAAGCCTTAGAGATATGAACTATATAAAGAATAAGAGAGTGTCAAAACTATCAACTCTAGTTCAAGAAAAATCAGATTTGATACAGTAAAGGCAGAAAAACAATGAGATATAAGTGAGAGAGGGATAATTAAGGAAAAAAATCTGATTGTATCTCTGTCTATTCAGGCTATAAAATGTGAACAACTGAGTAAGTTATAAAATCAGAAATCCTATGGGATATTCACTATGAATTCATTCATTATTAACTTTTATTTTCCATGGTCACGTCCATTCGCCCAGTGGATAACCTTCAACCTTAAAAGTATATTTCTGGTGCTTGCTTTGAGAACCAATACCTTAAAAACATATTTATGATGATCACATTAGCAACACATACACTAAAATCAGAATGATAAAGAAAAGATTAACACGGCCCCTGAACAAAGATGACATGCAAATTCACGGAGCATTCCATATTTTGTTTATGAAAACAGAGCAAGGAAAACTGTTGTGGATGCTATCTCTTAGAAGAAAAGCTACAGGGAGTATATTACCTAGGGGGTGAAATTTAATAGAATACAATGTTAACATATATGGAGATGTAGCAATGAAATATCCCATATAACTGATAGAAGCATGCAGTTTTCTTTAGCATAGTTCTATAAACCTAGATCCTCACAAAAAAATTTGAAACCAGACAGGTAAGGAGAGAATGAAAGACAATCTACATGAAGGGTTCAGCATTGCTGATCCAATGTGTCTGGTTTTCTACACCACACTATTACCAGGACAGCTATCCATGAATCCAGTTCATCTCATTTTTAAAAGACAGAAAATAGATTGCTCTAGCATTTGCTATTCTCAAATCTTTTCCTAATTTAGAAAATGCCATTATTTTGGAACCTGCAAAGGTATTTTGTGTTTGTTACAGAGTAGGAGTCAATTTGTGGATGAATAAGAAACATCTTTTGTGTTTTTATCATCTTTTAATGTGCCTAGTGAAAGTTAAATTCCAAACTACAGGCTTAGCTGAAGAGAGCAAAACTATTCTACAGTTATAAGATTGAACAATTCACCCCAAGGAAAAAGGGGATACTGTCTGTTAATATTTTGGCATTTTATTCTCCCTATTGATACCTCATTGATTCAACTAATGGACCAAAATATTTTTCAAAATATGAAATATTACTAAGCAGAGTTCAATGGAAAGTTGATTCATCTGAAGCAATAGCATAAAAGTCCTAAACTCATCATCATATTAAAGATTCAATTTCTTCAATATAGTTTAGACCCAGAATTCAGAATTCTGTTAAGCGTCAAATGTTATTTTAAAAAACATGGACTTAGGAGCTGGTGGCTCATTCCTGTAATCCCAGTTACTCAGGAGGCTGAAATCTGAGGATCACAGTTCAAGCTATCCTAGGCAGGAAAGTCCGTGAGACTCTTACATCTAACCACCAGAAAACTGGAAGTAGCACTGTAGCTAAAAGTGGTAGAGCAATAACCTTGAGAAAAAGAGCTCAGGGACAGCACCCAGGTCCTGAGTTCAAGCCCCACAACTGCCAACAACAACAATAATAATAATAATTTAAAAGTACAAGAAAGTGTGAGATCAAACTTGCAGAATTGGGGCTGGGAAGGAGGATGAGTGGTATAGTGCTTGCCTTGCATCCATGAGGTCCTGGATTCGATTCCTCAGCACCACATAAGCAGAAAAAGCCAGAGTGGTGCTGTAACACAAGTGGTAGAGCGCTAGCCTTGAGCTGAAGAGCTGAGGGACAGCACCCAGGCCCAGAGTTCAGGCCCCACCACTGACCAAAAAAACAAAAAACAAAAAACCTTGCAGAACTGTTGGTATAGAATATTTAGCGGTGAAGAACACAAGCTTTAAAGTTGATGTGCCTGAGTTTGAATCCATCATTTGGAGTTGTGTGACGTCAATTTTTTCATCTTCAATTTTTCAAGAGTCCAGAGGAAGATGGCGGAGGAGATACAAATCAAGACAGCATTGAGATTCCACCTCACTCCAGTTAGAATGGCTATAATCAAGAAATCTAATAACAGATGCTGGAGGGGATATAGCCAAAAGGGAACCCTACTGCATTATTGGTGGGAATATAAACTTGTTCAACCACTTTGGAAAGCAGTACGGAAGTTCCTCAAAAGACTCTACATAGAGCTCCCCTATGACCCAGCAATCCCACTTTTAGGCATTTACCCAAACAATCACAAACAAGGCTATACTAAAGCTACCAGCACAATTATGTTTATCACAGTATTATTTAACATGGCTAAGATATGAAACTAACTTAAATGTCCCTCAGTAGAATATATATGTATATATATATATATATATACACATACATACATACACATACATACATACACATACAATGAAATTTTATGCCTCCATCAGAAAGAATGACACTGCCCCATTTGTTAGGAAATGGAAAGGCTTGGAAAAAATCATATTAAGTGAAGTAAGCCAGTCCCAAAGAAGCATAGGTCCCATGGTTTCCCTTATTTGCAATAACTAGTATATGTCTAGGACAAGCAGAAAAGGTTAAAAGCTATGTACATATGACCATATAAGATGATGCTAAGTGAAATGAACCCCAAGATAAGGATACAAGAGGTTTTATCTTTGTAGCTGTTGGTTTTAATGTTATAATGTACTATGTGATTTCTTTGTTTCTTTAATATGCTCTTCCCCCATGGTATAACCCCTGTTTTCAATATATTTGATTCCGGTGAGCTGAATCTTGTATATACATTTTTCTAATTTCAGGAGGGGAAGGGAAATAACAAAATGCTGAAATAAGGATATAGTTTGACCCAATGTAACAATGAGATTTACAATACACTATGTTGAAAACAAACTTTACAACTTGGGGGGGGGGGGAGTTTAGAGGTGGGGAGGGAAGGGATGGTAGGGGAGAAACAAAGGAAGAAGTAACAACATGCGATAGGAAATGTACTCATTAGCTTACTCATGTAATTGTAATCCCTCTGTACAGTATTTTTACAATAAAATATATACAAAAAGACAATATTATAACACCAAGTCCTCGTTAAACTAGCAAGTAATGTAAAATGCAACATGTTTTGATATAATGTCATTTATACTAATACTATTATAAGTACTACTAAGTAATTTTGAAGAATTCTTAGATGAAGCTTGTTTGGTTCTTCCTAAAGTATCCTGAAATATTTGTTTTTAAAAAAAATAAGAATTAACCCCTCCTTCACATTCTTCAATAAACTCCAGACAAATAAAATCGTCTGTTCTGTGTTAAGAGATGGACATACACTGGCACTATATTGGAAATAAAGCGTTTTCTAGAAAAGTACAATAATCACTTGGTATACTAAAGTCAGAATGTGGAACACAAGCTAAATTCAAGTCCTAATCCCAAATATTTCCCAGGAAATACCTTTCTTGAAAGATTAACTAATGGGTTGGGGAGGGAGGAAGGGTGGATAAGTAAAGTATAAAAGAGGAAGTAAAAGAGAAAAAATACACACATACATAAACATGCTTTCATATTTAATAATGTCATCATTAAGATTGTACAATCTTAATTGTAAAAAGAAATATTCATTTGGCCTGCAATTGTACGGTGTTCCATTCACATCAACTGTGCTAGAAACAAAATCAATCACCTTTTACATTTTCATTCAGATGTAACCATTGTACTTTTCTTTTTTTTGGGGGGTAGGGTCCGGTCGTGGGGCCTGAACTCTGGGCCTGGGCACTGTCCCTCAGCCCTTCAGCTCAAGGCTAGCGCTTTACCACTTGAGCCACAGCACCACTTCCGGCTTTTTTCTTTTTGCTTATGTGGTGCTGAGGAATCGAACCCAGGGCCTCAGGCATGCAAGGCAAGCGCTGTACCACTGAGCCACCTTCCCAGCCCCCATTGTACTTTTCTGAAGTACACTACAATAACTTCAAATATGTATATAAATTAGCCTAATAAGTACTTTTTCTCCCCACACTTTTCATTTATAGGAATTGGAAACTTTGTCCTCTATTTTAGTTATTTTGAAATATATTGTTAAGATAGCTATAACCAATTGTCACTCTTCTTTGCTACAGAAAACTAGAAACAATTCCTTCTCTGTAAATGTATCTTAGTGTCCCTTGTCTAACTTCTTTCCAGCCTCCTTGCGCTTTCCTCTTCTCAGTCTTTACTCAATTGTCTACTATTCCACTCCATTCTTCCAATAAAAAAATCACCAGATGCTCAGTTTTATTCATGCTTCAAATAAGCTATAGATCATTTTTAGTGTTAGTATTCCTTATGAGTAACCCCTGGAGTTGGTATCTTAGAAGGTAAAGAGCACGAACAACAAAATTAATAAAAATCACCTATGCCCCTACACCCGTGTTAAAAGAGAAGATAACATCTGTAAAAACATTAACTAAGTAAGACTTTCCAAGAAGAGACCCTAAAGTCTTAGCAACACATCCTCAGTTGAAATGCAGTTGCACAGTTTGAAGCTCTAACTCTACCTCTATGAAAGTACATTGGTAAATGTACTTAAAGATGTACATTATGGGCACACATTACTTCCAAAAAATGCCTTTCCTAAATAATTAGAAACAAAAGCAGCATTACATATTTGTATCTCCGTTGCCAAATTAAATGACAGTGTGTTCTATGTTGTCAGTTCTGAAAAGTTGGCAGTTGTTAAAGAAAAGACTCCTAAATCCACTGCTTGCTTTCATATCTTTGTATGGAGGTTTTAAAAATAATTTTCCTACCTATATCTGCGATTCTTTGTTCCCCTGCTGTTGTATGACTAGAATCCTTCAAACCTATTTCCTCCAACCCTTTAATATCCTAAGTGACTTGCAGAAATTGAGCTAAACATTTGGAATTGAGATTAAATTCCCTGAATGCTTTTGGCATTGCTGAGTGCTATCATTCTCATCACTGCTCAGCACAAATGCCATTGGATAAAGTGATTTTTCTCAAGGGAGAGGGGGGTAGGAATACTGCAGCCACTGAATGATATGTGAGACGTGGAGCTATAATAGTGACAGAGTTTAAAGCACAGCCTTCCTCGCTATGACAGAGCATGTAATGCACCTGAAATTGGGCCCCGTGTAGTGACTAAGAGTTTCAATTTTCGGAGTTTTATAGAATTCTGTATTATGTTTGACAGCTCGTTTTCACACCAATGGCTGGTTCCATAATACTAACAAAGTACAAAGATGAGAAAATGTCACAGAAAGAGAGAGAAAGAATGCAAAAGTGTATGCAAGCTTCTAGCACATAAAACATAATTTCCTAGGGGAAATTACCATTCTTCATATTGTTATGACATTTTCAGTGTACTGAATCTGCAAATTTTGGCTGTTCTCCACACACATATTGCAAAGTTTGTTCAAATGGAGAGAGTGAGGCAGGGAGCTGCCAGTTGCCTAAGACCTTCTGTGCATGCTGATTCCCCTTTGTCTCACACCAAAGCCCCATGATCTGCTGGGAAAACCCAGGATAGTCACATGCACAGAAGATACATGGTGCCCCAATATAAAATGACATTCTGGAAGGACTGAGATAGATGACCAATCTCACTGGTCATTCCCTCCATCCATCTACTCCCTGACAATGTCCATCTCTACTGATGAATGAAGTTCTTTCTTCTACAAATCAATGAGAATCCAGCCAACTTTCTAATATCTGTTTCTCTCTCCAGTGCTGTTCTTGCTTCCTTTTTCCCTCCAGTCCCTGCTCAGTTAAGCATTTCTGAGGGAGAACCTGAAGTACAGAGACCCAGGCCCCTTAGCAACTTGGCAAATCTTCCAAGCAGGAAGAAACTCAAGAATCCAAGAACAGGATCAGAATCTTTCAGTTGATTCCCTGCTGCCTCTGTCTTCTCTCCCTTTTTCCAATTTTCTCCTTGCATTGATGAAATCAATATTGACATTGTAGGTTCCCAATTTTTGAGCTTCTAGATTCACAGCTGGTCTGCTTTTTAGTGTGCAACCATTTGTCAAATTGATTAATTACGAGTAGCAATTCCTCTGCTTCAGCCTCAGGGTCATTCTTGTCTTGTGAGGTGTTCCCAGAGGCAGTCCCCTGGGGAGAATTTTCCTCTGTTACCTGAGGATCACCCTCTTGGTCTCAATCTTCTGGTCCCAAAAGACTAGAGTTGGCACTTGTTCTAAAATAGTGATTCTGTAACCAAAAAAGCATTTTTTAATGGCACAGAGGATTATAATGTAGCAGGCAGAGCGGTTTTGAAGTCACTCCTTAAATACTAAACCCTGAATAACAAGACCATGGCAAATGGATCATCAGCTTGTACATCTAAAAATAGGGGTGCTGATGCTATCTTTACCTGTATGGAGCGCAGTGAAATAAAGGGTCATGTTATTGGTGCTCTAATTCAAAAACTAAGCTTTCCAATTACAACATGAATTTCATTTTATTATCTCTTACATAGAAGATGGGGGGAATAGAAGTTCACACCATCCCACCTGCAAACCATGATGCTAACTTTGTACCCAGAATGAATGCTTTAAGCAAGATTATTGAGGTACTCATTGCAACTCAATGGGGAAAAATATCACTGTAATTCCATGCCCAAATGAAAATAATCTATGTTTATGATATTCATTAGCCTAGGATTCCTAGTTTTGTGATATTTAATAATGTTTAAATTTCATTGAAATATACAAGTAAGAAGTTATTCATTATTAAATGATGAAAAGATATTTTATTTAAAAACAAGGTCACTAGTTGTTACCATCATATGCATTTATTTGATCTTCCAAAGTCACTAATTTAAGGAGCATGAAGGCCATTTGCTCTCTTACATGGCTTTTGTGTCTCCATCTGTGCCCCTCAAAAGAGCACAGGGGTGAAGTCATTTGCTAAGTCATGCTCCATAAAAATCCAGGCCAAAAAGTACATCAACCATAGCATGTAATAATGATACAGTGATTGGTTACAGTGTCCAGCTGCCAAAAAATTTACCTTCCTGTAGTCCTTTCAAATACTTAAGGGAATCCTGTGTGTCTGGGTTCTAGGTACTTGTCACTGATGACAGATGATGCCCCAGGATTGAAGTCATGGCCAGAAATTATGCATCAAATCCTTGCTGAGAAGTTATTCCCAGAAACACTTCTTAGAAAGTGGGTTTCTCAAAATGGAAGTAATCCAAAGTATATTGCTATCGTTACTTATTGATGTTAATAACTGTAACAACCATACACATTATGCTATAAATGTTTATGTTTTATAAAGTGACTTCCATTAGCTCTCTATCTCAGCCATGGGTATTTGAAGCTTATTTGATAAGGCTATAAACATTAGGACAACAATAATAATAACTTCTATTATTGATCATGTAATGTATACCAGACATCTTTAATGTGATCCTTACAACCACCTCACAGTCAGGAGCTGTTTTCATTTCTAATCCACCTCACAGTCAGGAGCTGTTTTCATTTCTAATCTACAGATGAGGAAACAGAAACTTACTGAGAGTCAGTAACTAAATAACTAATAATGAAGTCAAATTGAATTTTGGGTTTCAGTTATAATCAAAATATGAATACCACCCAGGTATGGTGGTTCAAGACTATAATCCTAGCTATGTAAGAGACAGAGACTAAAGGATTGAAGTTCAAGGTCATTTGGGGGCATAAAAATATTCAAGAGAGCCAGATCCCAGTAGCTAATGCCTGTAATCTTAGCTACTCAGGAGGCTGAGATCTGAGGATCAAGATAATTTGGACACGAAAGTCCATCAAATTTTATCTCTAATTAACCACTAAAAAGCCAAAACTAGAGCAATGGCTTAAATGACAGAGTTCTAGCCTTGAGCAATAAAATCTCAGGGACAGCACCTAGACTCTGAGTTCACTGGTGCCAGCTAAAGGTTGCATTTTAAGCACCAAAATATTAATGCCTCAAATTTTATGAGTATTAGCTAATGGAAGACATGACCAGCATCTTCATTTTATGTAATTTCTTCATTAATCACACTTTTTTTCAGACTAGAAGTCATCAGAGACTCTGGAATTTTCCCTAAGGTAACTGGCTTTTGGCAAAAGGATGTGAAAACAAAACTAGGTTTAGGAATTTGCCAAACTCAAGAAAAGTGAAAAAAGCTTCTTCAGTACTCACTGCAAAAGAGTGATAATTATCTAAAACAGACCACGAGGTGGCCTTCCCTGAGTCACATGAGGAAAAAGTTAGCATGTATATTGCCCAAAGAAAAAGATGAACTAATATAAAGTAGAATACTATCATACAAAAATACATCTATGAGACAATTGTCAAGTGGGATTTACTTTTCATATTACTATATATTATTCATGTTAAGGTTTAGAAAATAATATATCAAGGTAAGGCATGACCCAGTGAGTACTCTGAATTAGAGGAGACTGGAAAGCCCTAGAAGCATCCTTGAAAAAAAAAGTTTCTCTCTAACTAAAAGTTTCTCCTTTTTTCCAAATTCAAGTCATAGAAACAATAATTCTTCTTACCCATTGTGCCCCATTACAAAATGGAACCACTCTCTCCCAAAACTAGCCATGAAACTTCACGCATCTCCCTTGAAAACCTGCAGTCTAGGGAAGCTCTACCTTGAGCCATGTTATGCAGACAATTCTAGAATGATCTGGACAGGCCTGTGGATTTCCATCATTTTTGCATCACATCCTCTCCCCCCATCATACTTCTATAATGCTGCTCATTCTCCATCAAAACTAAACATATACAATGGACAGCTTTCCCTGGATATTTAGATCTTCATTTCTGAAAGCTCTACAGCATTTAAAATTTTAGTATGTAAACATGTTTTTATATAGTTACCCTGGCTTTTCTCATAGAAATGCCAGCTATGACTCTTATGACAGATAAGCTATACATCTTTCTACTCTTACACTTGAAAACAATAACCAAAAATAGAAGAAAACAGAGAACAAGAAAACTGAGACACATTTCAAAAAAATCATTTCTTAATATTTTTATTGTATATTCAAAACTAATATTATAAACTTTGTTGGTTATTTAATTACAATGTAAGACTATATATCAATGACCAAGATGAAAGTTTTTAAAAGGAACTGTGATTAACACTGACATACTAACTTTTCTATATCC